>NC_045560.1:130170878-131370878 GCF_009819795.1 Aythya fuligula
AAGCTCAAACACAATTGAGATGCTTTCATTCATATTCTGCTTTCTCTCTTGCAAATACTCAAAGATAAGTTGCTCAGACAAACTCAGAGTTAGACTTTAAATGTCACAGGCAAATTTTCTGCAGCTCATTTTTTCTTTCATTTTTTTTCCCCAGCATGAAATAATTATTTTTATTAATTCACTGGGGATCACGCCTTCCTTTTAGTATCTAGGCAAAAGTGCAACGTGACAGACAGACCCTGGACAATATAAGGTTGGTGGAGCTGTTCTTTTAATCGCCTCATTAAACATCCAGAAATCTATTTCAGTAGTTGCAAATTTTGTGCAGTATTGACAGCTGTCTTCTGTGTGTCAGCATCCCAATCTGACCCTTCTGGGATGACCATGGTGATACAGGCTTCTGTAATTTGTGAGGTGGCTTTCATTTACATATATAGAAATATATATATGTATGTATATAGAACTAATTCTGAAGGAAGGATTATACATATATAGATATACATGTGCAATCCTAACATCAAGGGTTTCCCAAATAATGCCCAACTCCAAAATGGGGCTCTCATTTCCAAACTGACTCTTTTGAGATGCCAGGGCAGGCAGCAGTTCACTGCTCACCCAGCTCTTTCTCCTTGGGTAACTGAGAGCCTTGCAAAATTTGAAGCATCATATTAAATCTTCCAAGCCTATGTGTTTGCCAACATGTTGAGAAAAAGGACTTGGAAGATGGTAACAGCATTTCCTGATGATAAGTAACAGAGGTGAGGCTGGCAGCAGCACTGCTTACTAAAGCTGTCTGGCACTTCTCTCTTGCAGAACCATTTTCAACTGTTTAAAAAATGCAGCCTCATGCTAAATTTTCATTAAAACAATGCTTGTGTTTGTGAAAATAAAGCCAAAGAAAAATGTCTTTCCTTGCCCAAGTTAAAAGGTCTTGGCATCCTTTTCCTTTGAGAAGCTCCAGTATCTCTGCTCTTTGAAGTAGGGACTTGACATGAACCAAGAAAAAAGCTTTCTGTCAGAGAGATGCTTTTTATTGCACACTGAAATGGAAGAGGCCTAATACTGTGAAAGCAGGAACAACAGTAAAGAAACAGAAGAGTAAGGAAAAGAGAGGAAAATCGAGACTAAGAGATGTGAGGGGAAGATAATGGATGAGAAATGGCAAGGAAATTTGGCTGCAGAGGCAGGGAGAAAAGCAGAGTAAAGGAGGGCATGAAAGTAGGGAGGAAGGAGAGTGAGAGAGTCAGTCAGTTTAGGCAAAAGCTAAAGAGAAAAAAAATGAGTGAAAAAGGAGATTGGGAACCATTTGTATGAGAACAGGGTGAACTGAGATCCCTCCAGTTGGAACAAGGGAAGTCTGGCAGTGCCTTGGCAGAGGCAGGAGGACACAGGGCAAGGGAGGCAGCAACTGAGACCTGAGAGGCTGTGTGAGAGGCTGGCAGCAACAAAGAGTCAAGAGAAAGCCAGGAAAGTAATGTAAGACCATTTGGGGAAAAAGAGAAAACATACAGATTGAAAATACGAAGAGTGGCTGCAGAGGGAAGTACACTTGGGAGAGTTGTAAGAGTGAGATGAGGCAAGAATAAGGCTAAGAAAAAGATGAGCAACGCAGAAGTGGAAAGAAAACGCATGTCTAGTCAAAATGAGGTCAGAAAATACCATATTTTGTCAGAAATATCAAGAAGAGCCTGTACCATTAAAGCATATTCACCTTCACAGCCAATTCTGTGAAGGAGTGCAGGTACACAACCATAGGACATTTTGGGAAAAACTGGTCTAGAGCATTTCTTCTGCTTTACCTCATCTCTCAGCATTGCTGGCACCAATAGCAGAAAACAGTAAAATAATATATGATATGAATGACATGATACTGTAGTACAGTTCTTCACAACCATGAAATGCTAATGCTTTGTTCCTGTTAACGATGCTATCCTAATTGACATTAGCTGTGGATTTTGTTCAAACTGTCTTTTTTAGACATGCCAGAGGCTTGAGAGGTCTGCCATAGAGCGTCCTTCCTGCCCAGGGAAAACCAGGCAGGCCTCATCTCTAGGTGCTGCCTCTCCACAAACCACACTGCACTGGGGCGAGAGAGAAGAGAAAAGAAAAGGGGGGGAAACATTTCCCAGTCTCATCCTGATGGGTCACACATACAGCATCCCCAGATCTGAGTGCTCCTGGGTCCACTGGTGTAAGCATGCCCTTAATTATTGCCATGGTAACTGGTAAGTACACAACCACCCCTCCTCACGCTGTATTCTTTTTGTGCATTTTAATTCATGGAACTGGCACACAGAGCCCAGGAAAAATGACTGTGAGGCTTATTTATTTACTGAAGAAGCGAAAGCAGTGGTGCTGATGATGGCTGCTGCTAGAGTTATGGATGCATCAGTGTAAAATACTGCACTGAAAACCTTTCCCATGACCCAGCACTGAAGTAGTTTTTAAAGCAACTCAGCAATACACTTAGATGTCAACAGCAGCCTCTTCAGCTACTGGAAGAAATTGGGGGGGTGTGGGGGGGAAAGGGGGAGAGATCTCACCACTGTCTGAAGCAATAGTTTTAATAAAGTCTAATTTCACATAATAAAGCTTAATTTCATGTAATTGTCTAGAGAAAATTCAAGGGGAGATCCTGGAGGGTGGGGGGAAAGACAGGAAAGGCCAGAGAATAAGCAGCAGCCTTCCAGTCTGCCAAAAACATAAAAGCTGATTTCCTTGCATTCCACCTCCTCCCTTCATTACCCATTAATGAGGTTTCTGTGCCCAAATCAAAGCTTCAGGCATCACCTTTCAGTCCTCACATCAGCTAGAGAAGTCCGACTGTTTACAGACACTGAAACTCACCATACAAATAAGTACCTGGCAAGAGTTGGCTCTATGTACATGTAGCTTGGAAAAAGCGCAGGAGAATGTGAGCCTCACCGCTTACTCATAGCACAGACCAGCGCAAAACAGATACTTTTAATAGCAGCATCTCATTTTTCTGGTTTCAGAATAAAGCAAACAGAATAAACTCACAAAGGCTTTCTCCCAGGACTCCCCCCGCACCCTGCAGACTGTTCTCCAACAACATGTGATCTGGTTCACGCCTTTGGAGCCAAACAACCAAGTAGTGTTATGGTCTCACATCCAAAGGCCTTCCCTCAGCAGCACCACACCAAACTCATGCCACTCATCACCTTGGGGCTGCATCTCTTGCTTCTGAAACAGAGAAGCCCATTTCAAAAGCTTAGGCGAATTTGAGAGTGTTTTATATCAACTAGGGATTAGATGATTTCCTGCAGACTCAGGAATATTGTTGCCACAGCTTCTACCACTTCTTTTGTCCCTCATCTAACAGCTGACTTGCTACCCTCAACTGCTCCTTTGCCTACACAGTCCCAATGTGATGGAAATAAGGATGAAAGACTAAAGCTCTCTGTGTCCCTCTGAGTAAATCTCCTATACCCAATGTATTACAGAAGAAAATATATACTGGAAAGAACTCCCTCCAACAGGGGGGATTTTTGTGGCTGCAGATTGTTCCTCTAAAAGTAAGATACAGCAAGGTGTAACTAATGAAATGGCTAGTGGCACAATAGCCAACGTGCTCCCTTGCCCATTATTCTAGACCCAACTGCGAGGCACCATGGGTACCTGGTACATTTAAGAATATTATCCAAATACCCTTCTCTTTACTTTCTTCTTAATGGCATAAGTTGTCTGTGGAATACAGAGCGCAGCAGATGATCATCACATGCTACAATCTCAGCAGACTTGCCTTTAATCAAGCAGCACAGCTCAAAAAGGCATCTCACTAAGAAAGTACCCTGCACCTCAGCCACAGAGAGTTTGCTCCAGGAAATCTGCAGATGAAGCTGAAAAATGTAGCAATTTAAGAGGAGCAAAATTGGACAGCAAGAACATTCACCTTTTATCTGAAAATGATTCACGAGACACCCCTCCAAAGTGTCAGACAGCAGCAAAGCAGTTCATCCACTATTGATAACCCAGCATTCCCCAGCCATCAATAGCCATTTGAGTACTCTTAAAGTAGATTTAGCTTCATCTTCATTATTTTCTGTATTGAAAGACCAGGGACATATTCATGGATGTTTACGAAACGGCAAGCGAGCAAAGTATTGTATGTTTTATTACACTACCAAAGAAAAATCTCGTTCAGACAAAGCTAGCGTATAATTTCTGTCTCTCTAAAAGCTGGAAGGCAATCATTAGCATGCTGGATCTGGCAAGTTCATATTATCTATCTGGTAATTACAGAAAGATGGAGAAGCCTTCAAAATATACCCTCAAATTTCTGCATTTACTACACACCTGATCAAAATACTACTACCATTACCCAAATTAGCACATCTTTCCCATAAACCATTACTCAGAACACATTAACATTAATATAAAATGCATCAAATAATTATTACAGGCTGTACCCACTACATTTTATCTACCCTTCTGACTTCAAAAGTAAAAGCTGTACAATGACAACCTGAATGCAGGAAAATACTTTATTGACAGTGATGACAAGCTAGGTTTCACCGTAATTTGCTGGCTATTACTAGCCCAAATGAACACTACAATACAGCTCCAGTTTTTCAAAAATGTATACCATCAGTCAATGCTATTCATACCGCAGCAGTGTCAACATGCTAGATGCACACCAAAAGATAATCCCGTCCTCCAGAGATTGCTGTATAAAAGGATAGAAAGATGAGAGACAAGGGAGACATTAGGACATACATATGCATTCATATACAACGTAATTGGGATGACTGGCCTGTGTCTCATTATCTCATTTATTCATGCTTCAGGTAAAGCACAGACAACGAGGTTAGGGGAAGATCACAGAAGCTGGGGTAAGATGGCTATCCAAGGAGCTGGAAGAACAGAAAGAAAGCAAACTGAACAAGGAAGGAAAGAACATGAATGAAGAGGTTCAGCCAAAAACAGTGCTTAGGGATTAAAAACAAAACAAAACAAAACAAAACAAAACACACACACACACAAAAAAAAAAAAAAAAAAAAAAAAAAAAAAAGCACAAAACCAACACTCAAAGCTGTACAAATACACGTCTAAAGCCAGTGGAATCAGGACCATGCTATTTGGTTTCTGGATTATCCAGACTCAGAGTTTGGTGACACCGGGGCAGCACAACACAAACACAGGGCTGTCTCCAGCCCAGTGAATGCAGCAGCTTTGCACAGAGCCTCCTACATTATTACGGGGACAACGACACATAGACCAGGGTCCACACTGGTGCTAGGCCCAGCCCCGACACGTTCCCTGGCCAACAGTAGGCCACAGGAGCACCTTGACTTGCTGTGACAGATCAAATAAAGCTGGAGTTGGACAGAACCTGTGCCAAACTACCAGAGGGCTGTCACACCGGGTTCCCCTGAAAATCCTTGTCTCTCTTCTCATCAACCTCTTCTACCACTGCCTGAACAGTGGAGAACCCAAATCGTAAAGTTTGCCAAAGCAAAGACACAAGGTTTGTGCCTAAGGTTAGAGAGAAGCTTCTAATCCAAACCAGGAAACAAAAATGGAGTCAATCCCAGCTGAAGAGCACTTCTGAGTTGTTGTTCAAGGCAGTCCCCAAGCTTGCTGTCAGAACAAGATTCAGCCGCTGCCTAGTTACTTGTACCACGGCTTTCTTCATCACTGCTCCTGCTCAGGACTTCTACCACCAGTTTCGCCTCTGAAGAGTGTTACACCCAAAACCTATGGCCTCCAAGGCAGTCTGAAAAAGGAAAATTCAGCTCAGGCTCACCACATCGTTCAATGGTGCCTTATCTCCTAGGGATTAAAGGCAGCTTCCAGTGCACTCCTTCTACTGAAGGGCACCGTGTCACCACCTGAATGACAGGGACTCTTATCTCCCCAGCTTACACACCATTTTAATTGCATGGGGGCTGGCCGCCTGGTCAGGGCCAGTGGAGATAAGGTGAGAAGCATGCCTGAAGCCATTTGGGCAGGAGCTGGAGGCAGCCTCAGTGGAAACCCCTTCCCGACCATTGCCCAGTGCTTTATTTATGTGAATCCTTAGTATAAGACAACGATACAAAGACTGCAGTAAAAACACCCAAGTGCATGCATCCTGCTCAGTGCTAATTCCTGAAACTAAAGCAACAAACAAATAGATTCAATTACCGAGGTAGACGCTAACCCAATTCAAGAGGATTGGTACATATGTTATAACAAGATGCTGGGGCCTCGGCCTGATCACATTTACGTGAAAAAATCATTTTATGCAAATCTCGTATCCTGCATGGCCTTCACTTGTGGATAAGAAAAACAGTGGTGTGCAGAGATTCACGATGCATGTCAGATGGGCAATTTAAGGTAAATCATACCATTCAGTTATGCAAGACATATAACCTGGGGAGAAAGTGTGTAGCTTCAAAGTCATACATTATTTATAAATAATACAGCCATCTCATGAAATATCCAAAAGGCTAACCATCCATTTTTTTCCATTATTTTTCTTCAGTTTCAGAAATCAGGAGAGAACCTAAAGATGAGCATTTACCAAGAAACAGCTAGGTTTTGGGAAGGATGGATTTGCACAGTGAAATTAGTTACAGGCTTACAAAGAGCTCTGCACGAGCTGACCACAGCAGGATGGCTGTACCCACCTGTGTGAGAGGAAAGGAGAAGGCAAAGAAAGCCAGCTGGAGTGTGCCAAGTAGAGAAACTGATCCCCAGGGAGCTCTCAGCCTCCCAGGACTATCACCATTCTTTAAAATCACTTCTTCCTTTCTGCCAATTCCTTTTTTTTTTTTTTTAAATGTGAAATCCAAAAAGGGCAGTGCAGATTCACAAATCCCAGCTGCAGCATCCCAGCACGTGGCATGCTTTCTGTCAGCAATGCTGCCTCTTCAGAGCACGGGCTACGCTCTGCACAACACAGGGAGACATCTCCGTACCCAGCTTGCCAGTTTCTCCCAGCACTTCTGTTTCTATATGTCAGCAGTCTGACACATTCTCATCCTTGTCACTCAGCAAAGCACCTGCCCAAATTCCCCTGTGATGAACAATTAAACTATCTTTTCATTCTTCTCATGTCCTCTCAGCAGCACGGTGATCCTGCATGCCCACCAGTGCTCTTACAGCTATCCACCTTCTGATATCTATGCGGTTTATCATTTACTTTCATATTGCAGACTCTCTGCTCTTCAAAGTCCTTTTTAGATCTCGGTGTTCAGCTTGTATTTGACTCAACACAGCCTGGCTGCTTTCTGTTGGATTCATTAGGGGCAGATACCCATATGCTCAAGAATAGCTTTGTAGTCTGAACAACTCCTAACATTTGTGCTTTCAGCAGACCACTGTTTCTGCTTGCTTGTATTCAGATGCAGATGCCTTATGTGACTTTTACAACGTGTTCAAGCAGCCTCCCATGCCGACTCTGAGGGTCTGAGGAAATGAATTTTCTTCCTCCTGACTTTAATCCTATTTTTAACTAGTCTTCTGTTATTTGTGTGTGGGAAAGGTACTTCGGTGTCTAAAAAGCCCTAAAAGTTAAAAGATAGATATGCACACACTGTAACTTGGACCTTTTCTGAAACTCTTTGAAGTCTTAGTATGCATTTTCGTTGTGTAGCAAATGGGAAGTTTTCCTAAAAGGAACAAGAGCATATATTCAAGTTCACTGCTCATGCCACACGTGCATGAATGAGGCAAATCAAACATACAACAGTCAAAAAAATCTGATAAAATTTCTTACTAGTTTCAGATATTAGCTCTTATCAATTCAGAGTATACCTCATCAATTTGCTGCAATAAAAAGAGGGAAACATCAGAATACTTCTCAGTGCTAGGAATGTACAGTTTTTACACAAATGAAATTAAAATGAACATATCTCTTATATAATAAAGAGCAAATGTAGCACCAAGTGTCATTTTATACACACAACCACCTCTCTGCACAGAGGAGTTTGTATACATAATCCCTTTGAAACCACAACAGGGTATCAACATACAAAATTACGAAGTGTTTAAAATCCACATATTCTTCAGTTATCATGGAAATCTCATCAACAGCTATTGGTCAAGTACATTTGGCCTGTTGACTTTTGAAGACTTTTCTTTTAACAATGTGATTTGTTTCTTAATCATTCGAAACATGTAAAAATGACTTAAAACACCGTACGTACTCCAATCCTGCCAAGTGTTTTTTCTTCCCACACCAGAGGCTACAAGTACCAAAACCAAAAAACGAAATCTGTTTTCTGCAGGAAGAAATACATGTATCTGTTCCTCCTTTGGTTAAACTTGTTCCTACCAAAGTTTGCGTCCACTTCTCAGTTCAAGTCTTGGAAAAAAAAAAAAAAATCACCCATTTTGCATCTCATGAAGGTCTTAGCCACAGTTTCATATACGCAGTCATTTCTCTTTGGAAGTTTCTGATATTGTAGGTACATCCAGAATTTAAACAGCTCTTGTGCCTGTAATTTGGGGAGGACTTAGTAAAGGCTTAGATTTCATCCTTTTCTAAAATGGCAACTCTCCTCCTTCAAGAAAATCAAACAACTTGCGTTAAGGCTGCTCCTCTTCCACCTCAAACAACTTCATCCCTGACCTGGAAAGTCTCCCAGTCACCAAGGACCACACTTGAGCAATACTATTTACAGTGAGAAGGCAGCACCAATATATCAGTGAACAGTCTCTTTTCCAACTTTGAAAATCCCAAATAATAAATTAATATAAAAAA
Organism: Aythya fuligula; assembly: GCF_009819795.1. NCBI lineage: Eukaryota > Metazoa > Chordata > Aves > Anseriformes > Anatidae > Aythya > Aythya fuligula. The sequence goes on from NC_045560.1 coordinate 130,179,590, forward strand.
GGTTTCAGACTTTATTCTTCAAATAGAGAGTCAGGGGATAAAAACAAATTGGACATCAATAGTCAAAGGGTAACTCCACTGCCATTGCCCTATTGACAAAGACAAAAGCTGTGCCTGCAATTAATACAAAATTAGCTTGCAAAACAAAATGAGAAAGCTAAGGTCACTGATAACATCTCCATTTCTTTCACTTGTGTAAAAAGCTGCATATTTTGTGTGTTCTGTTTGCAAGCTGCTGTTAGCTCTGTCAGAAGGAAGAAACAAACTCAGTGGCACACCTTTGTGTTTTACAACAAAAATGCTCTTTGTAGGCCTGTGTTGATAAAAGTCTCCCGCCTTGCATCTTGGCTATGATACTGCTTACGGGCTATCAGCACGACAGCCAAGCTCACCACCTAGTTTGTTATTCCATGGAGACAAATGTGGCACAATGCTGGCTACAAGTGATGCACAAACACAGCTAGTAAAAATGGGCTCTTAAGAAAAAGCAATACTTAGAAAAAGCTGTACAGGGAACTTGCACAATAAACATTTACAGACTCGAGTCACTGCTAAGAATGAGGTTTCTGCTTATTTTTCACATACGTGGTCACAACAGAGATGAAAATCCTGCTCTTTTGTACACACCCTGCAGGAACAGGAGAAAATGACAACCTGCTTCCCTGCTGAACAACCAACCCAATGTGCACACATGAGATTTTCTGTTTTCAAAACTGAGAGAGAAGAAGCAGGAATGAACTGAGAAGCAGACAAGAGGTACCAATAATATATTAAGATCTTTTTCTGGGTGAGAGTGAAGAATCATTTCAAAGTCTTTAAAGAACAAACTAGGGAACTGTTATTTAAGAGCAGGCTCTATAAAAAAAAAAGTCTGTCTGCACAGAAGATGGCCCATAGGTGGTCCTACCACTCATCCAGCACAGCTGCTTATGAGAGTAGCTGGGGTGGCCACAAAATCATGGGATGCCTGAGGTTGGAAGTAACCTCTGGAAATTATATGTTTTCAGCCCCCTGCTTAAGCAGAGACACCTGGAGTGAGAGGGTTGCCTTGGACCATGTCCATGAAGCTTCTGATGATCTGCAGGGAGATATACAGAAATTCTTCACAACCCCTCTGGGCAGCCTGTGCTCAGTCACCTGTACAGTACAGAATTGCCTCCTGATGTTCAGAGGGAACCTCTTGTGTTCCAGTTGGTGCCCATTCCTCTTGTCCTGTCACTGGGCTCCACTGAAAAGAGCTTGGCTCTCACCTCTAGGCACCCTTCCTTTGGGTATTTATAGACATTGATGAGATTCCCCCTAGGTCTTCTCTTCTCCAGGCTGAACAGTCCCAGCTCTCACTGCCTCTCCTCATATCTGAGGTGCTCCATCCCTTTATCATCTTCATGGCCCTTTGCTGGGCTCTCCCCAGTATGTCCGTGTGTCTCCTGTACTGGAGAGCTGGACTCAGCACTCCAAGTGTGGCCTCACCAGTGCTGAGCATAAAGAGGGGAAGGATCTCCTCGCTCAACCTGCTGGCAATGCTTTGCCTAACACAGTCAGGATACCAATTCTTTGCCACAAGTGCACACTGCTGACTCGCACTCAATGTGTCACCCACCAGGACCACCAGGTCCTTTTCTGCAGAGCTACGTCCCAGCTGCGTGGCCCCCAGCACCTCCTGGTGCCTGCAGTTGTTCCTCCCCAGGTACAGGACCTGGTACTTCCCCTTGTTCCCAGTTATTCCCATATTTAAATTTTGGATGTGGGACAGTTCCTGGCTACTGTCCGTAATGCAGCAGAAGCTGACATCCCCTGGACACAGCACTGACCAGCCAGGGCAAGCCACAGGCACAAGTGGCTCACCAGAAGCCAGGCACCCCTGTCAGAATACAAACTACCTCCAGTCCTAACTCCCATGTTAGCTACATCCACCTCCAAGAACTACCTGCAGCATCAGCATCCCCTAATTTAGTTTGGTACACACCAAATTGCCAGGCTACTCTTTGGGAAGTTAACCCCTTACTTTATCAAACCCTCACCACTGCCAGAGCTGAGGGATAAAAGTCCATTAGAGAGGGTGACATGGAAGGGTAAGGAAAAATCAAGTTTGCAGCGTGTGCCTTCAGCACCCTTCTGCTTTTAGGCTGAAACACCAGCTGCAGGGAGAGGAAGCAGTACTGCACTTCTCCCTGTCACAGAAACCTCACTCTTTAAAGAATAATTGACTTAAAATAAATGATTTTTTTGCAAGAGCTCGCTCCTACCTGCATAAAATCATCCTGATAGAGACACACACCAGAGGTGCCAGAGTACTAATAAAACCAGGTACCTAGTTGTTTAAAAAGGTATTAATCTCTCAGTTCTGGTCATTTACCCACAACTATCTTCACACTTATTTTTTCTGAATTCATTCTTTCTAAGTGTCAGCTACAGATGAACTGCAGGGTGTATGAATTTTATTAAATGATGAAAACTAACATTTCAGAGTTATACCTCAGAAAACTTATTATTATCTGTTGTCAGATAGCTTAAACATAGAAATTAGTTTTTGTTGTTACTGTTGTTTTTTAATTTATTTCTATTAGTCTAGACTCCAGTGAAAGGAAGCCTTTCCTGTTTAAAGCTGTTACTGTTTCTTAATCATCAGTGTAATTAAATATACGAGCTCAAAATTAATATAGAAAAGAGCAGAGCAGAGCGTGCAGCTTGCTCCATGGAACACAGTAGCTGCAAAGCCTTGGAAGTTCTTGTTCCTATTATCACAGCACTGCAAAATATAATTTCTGCCCTGTTCAGAAAAACAAATGAAAACAAGTTTTCAGAAAATGTTACTACCTGTATATCCTGAATAAAATATTATTGGTTGCTGATTAAAACTGACAACTCCTACTAATTTTACCACTGTCCAATGGCAGTAATTCCCACAGCTGGGAGAAGCAAAGTGACAAAAATCAACCAAGCGTTTCCAGATTCCCAGACAGCCAAGCATGAGATCCACACCTGCAGGGCTGTGGTGCTCCAGGGTGACTCTACCCAGCTCTTTGGGCCACCTCACTCCTGCATCGAGCCACATCCTGCACTGCTGGATGGCTCCAGCACTTCCAGGCCCTGTGCTCCACGGATGGCAATGAAACCCAAAGTCACCTCCCCAGGACCTGCCCTACCCAGCATCTCTGACAGTGCTGGAAAACAGGTGGCCAGGCAGCTCTGGTGAGGCTGCCCTCCTTTGTTGGTTGACCAAACAAGAGTTTGGGGGTCCCATCACATGTCTCACAGCCTGGGCCTCTCCTGTCAGCCCACCCTAGCTGTCTCTAACTGAACCTGCTGATGTTAACGTGCCTGTCAAGAACAAACTGCACCACGTTACATGCACACACTGTGCCTGAATGCTGAAAAAATAGTAAAGGCATAAATGCTGAATTATTGGCTGCCTGCTTTGCTGAGTAAATAATTTAGCTAATTTCTGTATAATAACTACCTCTCTTTTTTGGGGGGAAATCAATGCTCTGCTTCTAGGCTAGTTTGCTTTCTCCAGCACTTCTCTGTAAACAAAACTGCTCATGAAGATGCTAACAGAGTCACCTGAAAAACCAACATCCATTAGTTCATGCTAACTGGTTACAGCCTACACCATAACTTACTCATGTAACCAGATACAGACATCACGTTTTTCCACACATATTATTTGACTGTTAACTCTAATCAGCTCCTGGTGTGTGTGGCTCAGAAATGAGATGGACATGTTAAATATAATTAAAGGAGGAGTCACAAGTGAGAAAGGGCTGCAGGGTTCACTCACACATTAAAATACACAGCTGATGCTGCAATGTAAATCAAGAGTATGAAGTGATATCTTAAGAATGGAAAGAAAAATTAATTCTTGCTTTCACTTCAGCCAATAAAATTGACTGGAGCCATAATTTAAAAGATTTGACAGGCAGCCAACCAAGACACCCTGGAAAACTGAACTGCTGTACCATACCTCTACATAATTAGCACAGAAATGTTTTCCAATACATTGGCAAATTTCATGTCCTTAATTGACAGAATATTTTTTTCCAAGTTGTCTGCACTGGCAACACTAAGAGGTGCTTATATAAACGCCTTTCATTTGACTACCAAGGACGTAGCTAAAAGAAGAGATAAAACAAGAAGGAATGAAAATCACATCAGAAAGTCAAATTGCATGAATAGATAACACTTTAAGTGCAGATTCATTATAGGAGGTCTATAGGCAACCGTTTACCTCAGGTCCATATGCATAATGTCACATGCCACTACTCCCTTGTGTGATGAATTAATCCCCGCAGAAAAGCTCTGTGACAAGTCACATCACAAGAGTCATGAAATGGAGGTCACTGTACCAGCCAACGAATGACACATTAAAAAAGGAAAAAAAAAAAAAAAAAAAAGCTGAAAATGTTCTTTTTACTTTCCACTTAACTATCAACGTGAGGGATTTATTTTACTAATCCGTGGCTGGCAGTGTCAGGGCTACTTGGAGCTGCAGAGGCAGAGAGAAATATCCAATTTTCAAACCCCCTCCAGCTACATCAAGGTAAGAAAGGAGCACTTCTGTCACTTCTGAGCTGATTATGGCAACACAGCCTACATTAGGCCAATACTGTTTTCTGGCTTCCTCCTGTAACTCGGACAGACAATTAAGATGGCCAAGATAGTACTAAACATACCTTTCTATGGCATGCTTGTTTGTAGTTTATTTTGCCTGTCCCATTACAACGTTACATCCCTACGTGAGCAGCATGATAGGGAGGGCTTGCCCAAATCTGGGCATATTCAGACTGTTTAAGCATTAGGTCGCTGTTCAGGGGAAGTGTTCTTTCTTACAGAAACGTGATAAAAATGAGGCAACAGTTTGACAGTACCTCAAAGTGTGAGGCAGAATACACAGATCCAGTTTGGCCTTTATCTATTTTCCTCTTCTTTTTCCTTAGGCAAGCAAATCTATAAAGCCTCTTATCTAATGCGTTAGATTAATAAATGATGAAGCTACAAACAGCAATGCCCCAACCTTCCATGATGTGGGCTCAATTATTTTGCATTTAACAAGAATAAAGGAAAATGAAATTAATTTAATCTCTGTAATTGCCAAAATAAATGACACAATCTTGCCTATTATAACAGATAAAAACAATACATTTACATTTACCAAATCACTGTATGAAATGTATTTTTTACTCTGAACAGTTTTTTTTTGTTGTTGTTTTTGTGTGTATGTGAGTGTGTGTGTGTGTGATGTATTAATTACCACCCTTGGAAATGTATCTGCCAAATGCTGCAGCAGAAGTCATGGGGACTTTTGTCCACATCAAGGCTCTGGATCAGAGCTACTTTTAAACTAAGCTCAATGACAGCATTTCAAATGAAAGAAAAATTACGTTTAGGAATGTGCTTGATGAATATTCCTGATTAAAGCAGTGTGGAACTACGTGTTTTTCTCACGGTGTGCATGCTCTAATAGTCTGAACACTGGTCCACACACTCTACTAGAAGGAAAAGTAGCAATTATTTATTTAGAAGAAACTTTTGCAGGCTGTGTGATTTGCTAGGATGCCATGCTCAAAACTGAGTAAGTTCCTCCCGCCTCTCCCTTATTTTCCAGTCTCTTAAAACAATGTCCCCGGGTGGCAGTGAGCAGCAGCATGGTGCAGGCACCAGTGCTCCTACACAGCCCTCATTCCCAAATCTGTGCCACTCTCCATGTCTCTTCCTAAATCCTGGATGTCTGACCTCCTCAAACCAGGGTCCTTAATTCACATTAATTCTCCTCACCATGGTACAATGCGTTTCTCTGTGCATGGTAGATGCGTTTCTCTGCGTACCCCTTCTGCCTTGTGAGTTACTGCAGGTGAGTAACAAGGATGCTAAGTGTCATCCCAGGTAACATTCTGCGCAGCCCTGCCTCCCTGTCCTTTCATACATCTCTTGAAATAACCTGCCTGAAGCAACCTAGGACTTGCTTTGCCATTTTTGGTGGCCGTACCCTAGTGGTGGCTCACAGCCATGTGACAACAAGCATATCCAGGTCTTTCTCTTCTTCAGTCACTTCCAAATGATGAGCCTCTAATCCCTTTGGCTTCAGCTGTAAAATTCCCATTGATTGATAATGGATTTTCCACTGATGTAGAATCAGGCACTTTGACTACACCACTACGAATTAACAGAAGAGAGCTCTGTTAATCCTTTATAAGCAAGCTTAATCTTTTGGTTTATAGAAGAAGGAGTGAAGGCCTCCTTTTCTCCAGTATCAGGCAGAACGTGACTATTTCAATTTTTTTTTCTTGTTTTATTTGATTGAAACCAGTATTTTTTTGGAAGACACAAATTCAGATAACACCACAGATGCACACTTCTGCCAGGCGAAAATGGAAGTGTTTGAGCTATGACTCCTGCCTGAAGCTGAAAGCTGGAATCAGCACTCTGGGAGTTGTGTTTACTCCATGGAATGTGCTGTCATACTGAAACAGCAGACTGACAAAGCCTTTACAGCATTCACCTTTCAATTAAACAAGACTAATATCTGAAACCTCACATTAAAATAGCTGTAATATTTGTTAGGGTTCTCTTAATTATGTGATTTGAACATTTCCTGTACATTAGCACTGGTTAGGGCTATTAAACTGCAAGCAAATATTAGCACCATTAAAGACTGCTACAGACCTTGGCTAATAACTCTAAAGCAATCAAGTCATCAGAAAGATGAACTTACATTAAGACACTTTTTCCATTAAAACGAGATTTTGTTAGATCAAATCAAATACATTTTATTAGATCTGTGGGTAGCAGAAAGGCTTTCATTTTTCACAAGAAAGGAAATTCATCAGTATGCTTCTATGTCTGGTAAACAAGAGTTCAATCATGCAAACCCTTACTCCACCGAGAAACCACTGCTCACAAAGCAAAGACTTGCTCCACTGCAGTCAACAGTCTGAGCAAGGATACTTAACAGCAGTAAAATCTTGAAAGATAAAACCCAAATATCACAGTTATAATTGGTAATGCACATCAAATAGCCCTTAATTTGATGTCCTATCCTGCTGGGCACTAGATGCAAACATTTCATTGATTTGATAATTCATCATAAGCACTGCTCCTATGATAGGATGAAAAGAAGTGTTAAATACAACAGCTAAGTGGTTCCTCTAAAACACTGAAATGCCACATTTCTCCACAGGACAATAAAATGTTTATCTGTTGTCATGCATTTCATTTCCCCTGTTTAGGTGGGTGACCTTTTGAAAGGAGCACTGGAGGCTGATGTACACCTTCATTAAAGCAGTGCCTCTTTCTTCCCCTGCGTCTACAAGAACAATGAGCATGGGAGGGATGAGGTGAGCAATCCAAGGAGTAATGAAGAGATTTTGTTTCAGAGGGTTATCAATTATTTATGAGTAAATCCCCAGATGAACACATCCAAAGCTGAACAGTTTTTAATACATTTCACTTCTGTACACATGGCACAAAGCAACCAGACACGAGCTAAATTAGATGTCTGACTACTCATGGTGTCAAATGGTGAGCTGAATCTGGACATCAGTAAATTACTGATATGTTTTTAAAGTACAAGAGTCTGCTAGATTCAAAGCTATTTCACAACATTCCTCCAACTCAAAGAAATCATTCTTTATATTACCTCCTACTCATCAACATCTCAGCAAAGAAAAAGGTCATCCTGAAAAATTTCTGTAATTATGCTAGCATAGTTGTCTAAACAGTCTAATTTTCAAAATCTTATAAACATATCACCCAGCTTTCAATGAAATTTTATTCCACAATTGAATGAAATAGAGCTGATTTTCTTCTGTTTAGAAAGAAAACACCAAGCTATGGTCTTTTTCTCCAAAAGAGGGTTTATCTTTTTCAAAACAAAACACTTCCCTTTATATTTTTTAATTGCATTTTTTAAACAGAAGATCCAAAGACTTTTTTTGTGATATGGAAAATACAAATGTTACATGGTGGTCTTCCTCGTGAAGCAAGGACAATGGAACCGAATGTTTAAATTTGCTAAGCATGCTTTCCACAGTAAGCAAATAATCTATTTTAAAATGATGTGATTGAAAAGTCATGTTGGAAGTCTGGAAATGAAAATCAAACCCTCTGTCACACCTTCAGATTGTTCTTGAACTGTTCTTTTCAAAACCTCTTTCTTGCAAGTTCCAACCAACATGGTACTGCCAACGTCATCGACACTGCCGCTCATACCTCTCTGTGAGTGTCAAGGTGGCTCCGAGGCCACATTTACTGAGTTATTGAGAGCAGCTCAGAGGAGAAGGACCTGAGGGTGTTGGTTGACAAGAAACTCAGCACGAGCTGGTAATGTGCACTTGCAGCCCAGAAAGCCAACTGCATCCTGGGCTGCATCAAAAGAAATGTAGCCAGCAGAGTGAGGGAGGTGATTGTCTCCCTCTGCTCTGCTCTTGTCAGGCTCCACCTGGAGTGCTGTGTTCACCTCTGGGGCCCCCAGCACAAGAAGGACATGGACCAGTTAGAGCAAGTCCAGGGGAGGACCACAAAGATGCTCAGAGGGCTGGAGCACATCTCCTGTGCAGACAGGCTGAGGGAGTTGCTGTTATGCAGCCTGAAGTAAAAGCTCCAGGCAGACCTTACAGTGGCTTCTTTCAAAAGCCACACTTTCAAAAAAAAACACATTTGAGAACAAGCATTTTCTGCCTTTTTCATAGAACTTCAGGAGAAGAGCTGGGTCTCCCACATGCTCTCTGCACCCTCCCATTTAGGCCAGCACTCCCCTCAGCACCTCAATGACTCCAGGAATAAATTCTACTCCTGTCTTATTCTGGCTAGACTAAACTGCTCCAGTATCACAAAGAAAGCCACTTAGAAATCCATTTTAGATTTGTTTGCGGTACTTTAAGGGGTTTGTTATGTATTTGGATGAAAGGAGCACATTAAGTACATCTATATTTACCTCATTACAGTGTGGCTCTTTAAGTTAGATGAAAAGATTTACTCTGGCCAAGCTAGTTTGTTTATCGACATCAGCTAAGATATGTTTTCAAAGGCTCACCCTCATCATGTTTACATGAAAGCAGACAGATTTTTTAAAGCATTGTACCACATTCTGAGAACTGGAAAATGACAAAAATAAAATAAAATCACCTTTTGCGAGAACTACAAAATCAATGATCAGCACAGGAACATTCCTACCATTTCCAATTATTTGTAACAGAGTTAAAAAAAAAAGACCAAAAAAAGACAAAAAAAAAAAATCCCATCTGAACAATTCCTTCTTACCCTGCAGACTTATCAACAGCCACAAACTGTAAGTGGATGATCAATCGCCATGCACCTAGCTTAGATAATGGTGACTTCCATGCTTCTTTCCCCGGAACACCGAAAGTTAGAAGTTAACCACATCTGAAGCACAAGGATTTAAGCAAATGTAGTCTCCCAAGTATCTAAATTTTTAATCAGTACTTAAACAAGAACAATTAAAGGTTTTTCACAGGTTGCACTGAAGAAGAGCTCTTGGTTACTGCCAGCAAAGCATTCGGAAACACAGCACAAACAATACATTAACCACTGACCAAACCCAGCTGTACAAGTCCTGCTTATCTCCAGCAGGACCCAAAACATGGCTTTGTACTCACACGCCTTTAATATTGAAATTTTATCCTTGAGTTATGTAAATATTTAAATGGCATTTATGGACAGTATCTTTCCTCATGAGTTGATACTTTCCCACGGAAGACTTCCAGAGCAATTAACAATGCTGATCTTTATCCTCCACACTGACTGTTCATTCATCCTTTCTAAAACGAATACTGCTTACATACGACCCAAGAGGGCTGTAACAAGGCAGTATTTATCTGCCCTAATAATCTACCATCACTGTTTTAATTAAACCTTGGTTATACCACACACACGAAGTGAGGAAACGCCTCCTGTCATTCATTTTCACCTGACAACCTGGCTGCTTGGTGCCCTTTTGCAGGGGATCCCCCACCACCTTCTCCCATGCTCCCAGAATCCCCAAACTGCAGTGCTGAATCAAGCTCCTTCCCATAGAGGGACATGCTGCTTGTCAGATTTGACTGATGCTGCTGGCTTCGGTGCCACAGTTTGCTTAAGTAACTGTGGAGACAGTGTTGTAAAATAAAATGTTTTCCCACTGAAGACAAGAAGGGTGAAACTACAGAGGGGTTTGCTGCTTCTGCCCTTGAAGAAGCCGCTGAGCAGCTGGGGGTTCCTGCTGACCCTGGTCCATGAGCAGTCTGCACAACGCAGCGGTGCCTGCCTGGCACACAGGGGTTCCTCACACAGGGACGAGGCAAGCAGGATGTAGCATGTGCCCTGAGAGACCTGCAGGGAAGCCCTGGAGCACATCAATTCAGAGCATGAGAGATACCAGGATGGAGATGGGGGAACAGCAACTAAGTGGGTCTTAACTTCAGTAAATTTGCACCTGAACATTCAGACTTAAGCCTTCAGGCTTAAGCTTCCTGCCGCATACAGCGGGTTTCTACAGGACATCCACAAGTCCTCACGAACATGCAGTGGATTCAAAGTCTAGAGTTTACTACCAGCAGTACTACAGAAATGAATGTGCACTGCTTGCCCTTTCCATGTTTTAGTCAGCATAAGCCATATCTGATGATACAAACGCTCAGAAATGTGCATTTTGCCTGAGGAAGAAGCCATCCCAAACCTTCTCCCTCACCAGAAGAGACATTTGTGGCATCGTTATACACAATATACAGACTGCAACGGATAGCAAAGACAGCTCCTGCATCCTTGGGATGCAAACACCCTAATTTGCGAGGGAGTTACCCCAGCAGAGCCGTGGCTGGGCAGAGAGGTGCTGGGGCCGAGCTACTGGCACCGCAGCAAAGCGCTCCCACCCAGGTCACAACACCTGCTGGGTTCAAAACACCCGGAAGCAGCAGCATCCCTACAGCATCATGCTGTTTTGAATGATTTATTGTTTCAATTAAACGTTAAACAATGTCTTTCAGTCTACTTGGTCTATTAATCTTATTCTTGCATTGTATTTTGCAGTTACAAATGATACAGCACTGGAACTACTGTGAAAAAGCCCCTGCATTTTCCACCTCCATCCCCACTGGAAGGAGACGGACTGTGTGAGTCCTGCTCCAGCCACTGAACTCACCAGCACTTCACCATTAGCATCAATGAGCTGATAAACGGATTTAACTCCTTTGTCTGTCAATGAAGTCAGCACTGCCCTAGGAAAGTGTTCGTTAACTAAATGCCACTGCACAGCCAGCAAGGAAAACTCAGTGCATTTCTTGTGGATTCCTCAGCCTTCTTAAAATATAAATTACTTCTAGATTATCAAGCATTTCTTATTTAGGACTTGAAGTCCAGTTGCCACTTTCTAATCAATGTAACTTTAATAGTAGGATAGATTTAGAGAGTATGTTATCTAGTAGTAGTAGTCATTTGCATACAATACATGATCTAAAGGCAGATTCAAGTGCCTGGCAATGAGGTTTTTGAGGAGCGCTGTGCCTTAAAATGCAATAGATTACCTCCTTTGTTCCTCATTAAGTGACATTTCATAAAAGGAACTTAATAAGAGATAGATGAGCTCGTCGAGTGTCACTTCCCACAACCTTTACTCATATAAGCAACGTGCTGCCTTCAGATCAGCTTCTCATTCAAAAGTTGCAGATCCTCATTGCTGACCTGAATATTGATTTTATGTTAATGAAATCCTGTGTTGAAATACTGGTTAAAGATAGAACTGCTCTTGTACTTCAGGCCTGCAAGATGCTGTGCATATTGTACTCACTATTTTTTTTTGACAAGAGCAAGAGCCTCTCACCCCTTACATGAGTTGGGCTACAGGCTGCAGAATTTGGCCCTTGTTAAATAAACTCACAGCTGAATAAATCACTTTTCCAGCAAGGGGAGGCACTTTTGCTATAATGAAGCTGTACCCCTCACACACAGGTATGTTTATCAGGATAACATTGTTAAAGATGTAAAATCTGAAACCCTGCAGTTTCTGCTTCTGTATCATCTAAAGGAAACAAACACAGTAACAAAGTACTTCCATTTACATACGAGGTATCTTAAGCAGAGCTTGTTTTTGCAAATTCTCTTAACAGACGTGACTCCAATCATAATTTACCTGCAACACAGACTTTCAACAGGACGAAGTAAGACTTGCTTCTGGTTTCACACAGCACGCTTATTTTTTGAAGTTTCATTTAATAAAATGAGAACTCTGGATAAAAGTTAATCGAGCCTGTCTGACAGGAAGGGGAAAAATCTCTTCTGCCAGAATTTTCTCTCTGCTCTCTCTCACTGTCACTCTTTCCCTGCGTTTGTTGCTTAATGGCTCAGTATTATTTCAAAGCCCGCTCCTTTTACAAACGCAATCAACTCAAGCATTCAGCACCACAGATGATATATGACTCTGCTTAAACCCAAATCTCGGCGGGGCAGATTAGAAAGAAAGGTTAAAGAGCTCTATCACTCAGAGCGTTATAGTTCAGGCACCTACGAATCACTGCGGCGCTCTATTCAGCTAATTGGGGCCATTAGCGCATGGCACACCGGGGCAGCCCAACTTTCGGCAGCGAGCTCCTTTTGCCCCTCGCGCCTCCAAAAGCGGCCCCAGCTTTACCCCGGTCGCCTCCTCCTGTGTTTCCAGAGGTCCCAAGCGGAGGAGCAGAGCCGGAGGGCTCTGTCACCCGACCCAAAACCCAGCCGAGCGAAGCCCGCAAGCGCCGCGCATCCCGGCGGCCGGGCACCCGCACAACGCCGTGCCCGCAGCTGCGGGGCCGCATCCTGCGGGAACTCGCCCCCAAATGGCCGCCGAGCCCGGACAGGGGAGGGGGGCAGCCTCCCGGAGCCCCCCGCACCTCCCCGAGCCCCCTGCAGCCCCTCGCAGCCCCCCGCAGCCCCGACTCACCAGGAGGCGCCGGCCCCGCGGATGCCGCCTGCAGCCCGCGGAGCGCTGCCCGCAGGGGCCGGGCAGCGGCGACGGAGGAGGAGCAGCAGCAAGTTGCGGCGCGGTGCTCTCCCCTCCCTCCTTCTCCTCCTCCTCCTCCTCCTCCTCCTCCTCCTCCTCCTCCGCCCGCCGGGAGGGTCGGGGGGGGCCGGAGCGCGGCCCGCGGAGAGTGCGCATGTCCCCGCGGTGGGCAGCCTGGAAGGGAGGGAGAGGAGGAATTTTATTATTCTTATTCTTTATCATCATTATTTTTTATTATGGTGATGGTTGTTTTGCCTTTCTGCTCCGCGAGCGTGGTTGGGAAGGACAGGTGTTAGGACAAAAAGGACCTCCGGGTAGGTCCTGGGGGGGTGTTTAATGTAGGAAGAAGGTGTTGAAGTGGAAGGGATCGCCGCGTTTTTCATCGCGCAGAGAAGTGCAAGGACCGAGTGCAGGGCGCTCTGAGAGCAACGGCAGGAAAGGCTGCAAGGGCAGAACGCTTTAACTTAGATCTCGGGGGAAGTTTTAGGGAAATTGCACAATTACTATACGTTTCCACCCACATGTGGGGACTGACCTAACACCCGGTGAGTTTCTTACTTCCCGAGGACAAGTTCAAAGCCCCCTATTCCATCCTGCAGTAATATGTATGTGACATGCGGCTGGCTCAAGGTCTGAGCCTGCATCTGCATTTGATGCTTGCCAAGCAAGGACTTACCTGTGAAGGAAGATGGTTTCTGTTTGGTTGATTTGGTTTGCTCTTTTTCTAAAAAAATAAAAAAAATAAAAAAATAAATAAAAATCCAAATACAGCATGGCCATCAGCATATAAGTTTGTATTTATTTATTTATTTATTTATTTTATTCCTTGAGCCTTCTTTATGCTCTTTGTCCAACAACTCCTGTCCTCACAAGACAACATCGTCCATGTCTAGAAGAGCACAGCCCAGTTTATCCATGTGGCCCCTGCCACAAAATGTGTATTATTCTATCATGTAGTCTGTCAGCTCATGTAATATCCAGCTGGTTATTGTCATTTTGTCAATCTGGTGTTGTTTTTCTTCTCTGTTCCTCACATGCCACTGTACTACCCAACACGTTGTAGCTGACCTAATGATGGTTTTCTCTGACGTTGTCTGATTTCCATTGCTTGTCCTTTTCACACAGAGTTCCTATCAAAACCGTTGGTAACAAGGATGCTTTGTGACACCCCTCACATCTCCATCCACATCCCACGCGGTGACTCTGCAATGAACCCAGCTATCAGAATGACTTTAACTCCTTCCCAGCCAATTGTGTTGGTTTCTTGTCATTCTAGTCAATGACAATTTCCACTTCTGGAGTTAGCCACTTTATCAAGATTTTTTTTTTCTACCTCTGTCCTCCCTCATTCTGCACCAGTGGTTCCCCAACTCTACACAAGGATCACGGGTGTCCCATAAAGTCCTGGTAGGTCATCATTGACGCTTAGTGCCTTCACAGTGTTTTCAGTTTAAAGCGTGAAATTGCATTGTGATTTGTAGGAAATGTTGGAGACTAGTGTACAGGTCCAGAAAGACTGGGAACCAAGGTTCTAGCAGCTGCCCCCCTTCAGCTGCATCTTCTGGCCCAGTTTGATGTCATCAGCAGAAAGCAATTTCCCTCAAGCATTCACAAGGGATACACAAAACATGCTGGTACACTGAAACCAGTAGAAATATTAAAACTCTCTTAACCTGATGCGGACATTGCCAGTCCTCCAGATACTTCTTTTGTTTAAATTTAATTATTTCCTTCCAAAACGTAAGCTAACCTTCCAAAACCTTCCAAAAAAAAAAAAAAAAAACCATAAGCTAAATCAAAACCATATATTTGCTGTTGAACAAGAGTCACTATGTACAGTATAAAAAAGGGTATTACCATAATAATTTTTATTCTCATCTTAACCTATGCTCCTCTTCAAATGTAAACAACGCTGAAGATGGTTCTTAAGGAAAATAGAATAGAATAGAATAGAATAGAATAGAATAGAATAGAATAGAATAGAATAGAATAGAATAGAATAGTTCAGTTGGAAGGGACCTACAAAGATCAAGTCCAAGGTCAGCTCTCCTTTGCCTTTCACCTTTCTTCTCACCCACCTCCTCTCTAGGTGGACCTTTGTCTTCTAGCTCTGAATGCCATTTGGTTTAATTTATCTACCCCTGTATTTAGGAATAAAAGTTACTATATGCTTCTCTTTCAAACAATAATCAATGAAAGTGGGGTTTGTTCATTAACTAACCTTTATTTGCAGACCTATTCAGCATACAGGAAAAGATCAGCAAGGAAAGGAGAGATGCAGAGTATGAAGGAAAGGATGTAACCTGTGGTCTCTTGACAAATGGGAAGGACCAGTCATGGAGTCAAAACAGAAAGTGTGTCCCCACGTGTGTGAAGGCAATGGCAGAGATGGAGGAAAAGGGACTGCAGGCAAGAGGAAAAGATGAAGTCCCTCAAAAAGGCTGGCAAAAATCAAGCACTCTCAGGCACAATTAATTCTACACTCCGCAAGAATGAAACTATTCCCTCTTGTCATTTCTGTGACAGGCGTTCCCAAAGGCCCCAATCACTGTTAGAGCTCCATTATGTGAGGCCTTGTGCTGATACATAAATGACGTGGTCCCTGCCACAAGGGCCTTACAGTTTAGCTTGAGCCAAAATGCAGCATAGGAATGTGAAAAATAGCATAAGGGAGAAGGAGAGGAAGGGTAGCTGAAAGCTTGCAGTGGAACCTATGTTACACTACTTCACAATCATATCTGAATAATATGTGAATAATGCACATGTGTATCAGTGACCCACTCTTCTCAATCACTTCTGTTGATTTTTTGCACATTAAAAATACCAGAAAAATCGAGTACCCAATGTAACCGTTAGCCCCAAAAGCTGCTGTTGGTAGTAGTCAGCCGTGCAGGGCTCGAAGTTAACACAATAAGCAAAGACATGGTTGCTGATGGAGGTCACAGCCCTTGGCTTGTAACATTCTGACAGAGAGCAGCAGCAAGGTGCGGCTGGATGTGCATTGCCTTCACCACCTTCCCGGACTGGAGCAGCCTGTTCAGTCCTTTGCTCAGCCCTCCACTGTCCCACATTGTGCCAGTGCAACTCTTTGCAAGTGAGCTGGATGGACGAGTTATTTTCCAGCTGGATCAGTTCGTTTTCAGTTTCATGGGATGGAGCACATTAAGCCAGCAGTGCACCTCTGGCAGGACAAGGAGGCCCTGTTCCCAGCCATGCAATCCCATTATTTCTCTTTTTTCAGCTCTGATGTCTGAATTCCTTCACTTAATGCCATTCACTAACCAAGTGGAAACATGACCAAGGAAGAAACAGGTGCACAGTTTTCTGCTGGGTCAGTGCATTGAATCAGCTCACAGGCAAGTCAAACAAGCTCCAGAGCCACTGCAACTGAGGAGGTCGGGTCTATGTAACTGGGATGAGGTCTGCTTTAGAGGAGAAGGAAAAGGAGGAGAAAGAACAAAACTTTCCCACTATGGCAAGAGCAAGCCTTCAAATGTGCTTAGGTACTCATAAGTGAAGCATTAGAGGGCAATTTACACGTTAACCCAAAAATGTGCTAACTCTGCCAGAGCAGGCAGCTCTGCAGTTGGCTGCAGTCCCTAAATTAATTCCTATTTTATGTAATGTATGGCATGGTCTTAATTCCACATCTCTTATTCATGTAGAAATACTCATTAAAGGAGTTTTAATAAGTAATTGGGGAAAACTCTGAGTTCTCAGCCTGCAGGGTTCTGTGGTTTGGGGAAAGTGAAATATCTTTTGAAGATGCATTGAGATATCCCCTAATTACCATTTGTATATAGTATAAGCAAACCTATTATAACAAGGATGCAACACCAAACTACACAAATGTAAATTTCCTCTGGGTGACTAATGAACGGAAGTGCTGTTAAAATGAGCCCTTCCAGTGTCCCTCACCCAAGCCTCTTTGTGTGATATAGCATGAACTATATGCTTTGAGACCAGGGAGAGGCTCATCCTCCACACTTTCCTTCCACATTGGCAAACACGTTGAATAGGCTGATGCGTGTTTCTTTCTTCATCCCCATCCTGCCTCACTTCCAGCCTCTCATCCACCCACTCCATCTAACATGGACTTTGTCATTACTTAACAGGGCGTATTATGTGATTGCCCTGACCTGCCCCCAAAGATAACAACTACCCCTCTGTCTGTACATTGTTGGCTTGGTTTTCAAAAGGTCTGAGCAGCTCTAGTTCTTTAAGGGGCAAAAGGACCCGAGGATACAAGCACCTCTGGAAACCAAGCCACTGTGGATAGGAAGAGGACTCTATAAAGAAATATGGGGGTTGGTAGGAAAGCATTGCTTCCATTCAAGGAGCACATCAGTAAGAAACTGCCACCGGCAAGAGGACATTAAATAATCTAATAGAAGTTTCTTACAGTCCAAAAAACCCTGTGAGAGCCTGAGTGACTACTGCATCTCTGAAATCAATGACAAATCACATTATGGTTGAGGCGTGTAAAATAGCTCTGTCAAAGAAACGGCCCCTGGCGTGGCCGATTTATCTGAGACGATCATTGTTAGTTCTGCATCCTGGTTAATGCTGGGTCCTTGTGGGCAAGCGAGCAATTTTCTTACAAAAGCACTGGGCCAAGGTTTTCTCCAAAGGAGAGGAATTCATTAAACTGACAAAGTAATTCCTCATGATGCCAGCGATGGGGAAGCCCACTTCCACATGCAGTTTGCTTCTCTTCAGTGGTTACACAAGGAGAAGAACAAAGCAGCTGTTGTCTCTGCCCCACAGAACCTGGACCTGAGATCGGACTTAGCAAATGGTCAGCCTTCCCACTGCAGGTGAGCTCTGAAAGCCTAACTGTGAATATGGACCCACTTTGCTGAGCTTTGAGTGCCTCGCTGCCCTGTCTCCATTGTAATTACTCGTCAGCAGTACAACTACAAGGGATCAGAGTGAGGTCCACTGCACATATGCCCAGTAGTTTTCCACAAACAGGTTTCCACCCAGGAATCCTATTGTCATGAGACATTAGAGTTTTGGGCTCATCAATTCTGGTGACACAATCCAGCAGTTTATTTTCAGAGGGAGTGAGCAGGTGTCCGTGGCAGCATTTTAGCTGACAGTGCTTTGGTATTGCTACTCAGGAGCAATTTGTTACTCTTCTTATCTTGATTCATTACTGGAAAATATTGTTGGTTTTATGGCTTTATTTATTTTTGCATTGGGGATAGTCTGACTGGGACAAAGGAAAATGTTTGCTCTCTTAACCTGACTTCTGAGAATCAGACTTTCAGTATGATGATAGAGGACTGGAAAAGTTATATTATTGATGCATCTCCAATATTGATTGTAGATGATGGTTGGGAAAGAGAAAAAAAAAAAAAAAAATTAATGGCTGTAACTGACTGAGAAAATATTTTGGTTTAGAACATTTCATCAATACAATTTTTTTCACAAGTATTAGAAATCTGTATACGAATTATTCAGTCAGGAAATTCATTGTTAATATGAAAAATGACAATCTATGTATATAAACTACACAAATTACTTTTTTTTTTTTTTTTTTCATACCTACCCTAAATAAAATCTTGAAGGCTGCTGTGATATAAAGCTCCCTCAACATTTTTTAAACTACTGCTCAAGAACATGTAGGATCATTTTCTAGGAGAAGCAGTATAGCAAGTGAGCTTGACCAAACCCCATCTGAATCTAATTACTAGGAAGGCAGGCGGACTTCTAATGGCAGTTACAAGCATCATGCTTGAATCTACAAATTGCTTAGTCTATCTGAGCTCCCCGTCTTTGTATTGAAAATGTGATAACTACACAATTGCAGTTTGCTGCAGCAAAGTTCAAGACATATTGCTGGTTTTTGAGAATCAAGGAGCAATATGGACAAAGTTGCACTGCATCATGTGTAAAGAAGCTGAAGTAACCATTAAAAACAGACTGAAAAACAGAAATATCAAGAAATCCAAGACATTACCACAGCAGAGCCCATTGCAAATGTCTAGCCAGAATGAGGAGAGAGCATTTGGAAACAAATCAAAACCTGCCTGAGGAATTGAGTAAAAAAAGACTTTCTGAATTCACTAGTGCACATTTCAATTAATAGCCCACCTGCCAACTGTAATGAACCTGAACACATTGTGGCCATTAATGCTCAAAAGTAGCTTTTTGCCAAAAAAAAAAAAAAAAAAAAAAAAAAAAAAAAAAAAGAGAGAGAGAGAGAGAGAAAGAAAGATTATTGGAAGGAAAAATAGTACTATTGCCATTCTGTCACACATTTAGGTAAAAGGTTGATTCTTGTGAAGGCTAGAAAAAATTCTTTGCCTTAGGCTGAGTGATTAATTATTACTCACAAAACACCAGAAAAATGCAGAGAGCAGGAAAGCTCTGCCTGGAAAGTGCTAAAGTCATGGCCCAGGGAAGAAGCTGTGGTGATGCAGGAGGTGAATTACATTTCTCAAGGTGCAAATTATCCTGCGCTAGAATCAGCATATAGCGGATGAGACACTGCTGCCCATTCCCACCCCCACCAGAAACACGGGTCCTGCCTCCCCGGCCTCGGGTAGATTCGTGGTCTGGGTGAGGGTCTCCAGTCTGGCAGGGCTTAGGGGTGGAAGGAGCCAGGCTGAATGCTCAGTTTGAATGACAAATGTTGCACCTTGTGAATTCTTTTCACAGCTGGCCACATTGAGGAAGAGGTTTGAAGGATTACAGCCTAAAGCAGTTGACCTTTCTAACCTCCTTTACCAGCAAGCTGGAGGTCAAATTAAAGGATTCTGATCCTTTGTGTCCAGTGGGACAACTGACCTCTCTAACAGGTCCCTTGGAAGTGAGTTAGTGCTTCCAATGAAGACATTAATTTGGCTTGTTTTCTTTTATACTTGTTTTGTTAAAAAAAAAAAAAAAAAAAAAAAAAAAAAAAAAAAAAAAAGGAACAGACCCTTCTGTGAGCAAATGTTGCAGAGTGATAAGTAAAATCACTAAATGCAGCAGCTGAATGACAGGCTTGTGGTTTTCTATGCAGTGAGAAGTGCTATCACGAGGGCTACAGGTGGCACAAGTGACCACAGGGCCCCAGCATCTTCAAAGGAGCAGCTCACGGGTGGAGAGGTAACCCTATCCTGGTGTACCTTGGGGGTCCAGCCCCCACATAGACTTTTACTCCTGCAATACTTTTTGTTTCAGGCTTCTACCGATGGTATTTGGGTTGTTACACAATCAGAAGAGAAGCCTGAAAGACCTAAAAGCAAATTAATAAATCTATTTTCAACCTTGAGAATGATTTATATGGCTATGTATATCTACCCTCTCTGTTGGTATCTTACAAGTAAGAAAAAAGGATTTTACAAATAACCTTGAAGTTCTGTTTTAATACAGCCCTCATAATTAATTAAAACTGCAGAAATTAATTTTGAGCTAAATGTGTACTTCAGGTGCCCCAAGACAGGGATGTGTTTAAAACGAGGGGCAAACAAAATCTGTTACACAGAGAAAAATTTCAGACAGAATAAAATTAAAGCAAGCCATTATCTGAAATGCAAAAATGTAATATTATGTGTGTATTAAAATAAGTTAGATGAAAGATTTTTCCACTTTCTTTTCCCACCTTTCCAAATCTTATGGAAAGAAACATGCCTCAGGCAAACTCCGGAACTATTTCCTTTTTGAT
The DNA here is from genome assembly GCF_009819795.1 of Aythya fuligula. Lineage (NCBI taxonomy): Eukaryota > Metazoa > Chordata > Aves > Anseriformes > Anatidae > Aythya > Aythya fuligula. The sequence goes on from NC_045560.1 coordinate 130,200,214, forward strand.
AAAAAGGCCTTTCTGTTTCAAAGGATATCTGCTTAGTTCTATAGCTACACCTATTTCAAATTCAGGGGAGTAAAGCTTTTGATTTAGTACAGTGTTAATGTTAGGAAAGACATTTAATCCTCAATTTTCTGAAGACTCTTTAAACTCCTGGCAGCCACTACCCTATATCACTCTGCAACATTCACTCACAGGAGTGTCTGCTCTTTTTTTTTTTTTTTTTTAAACAAAACAAAATTTCTCTTATAAAACATTTTTCTTATAAAAGAAAACAAGCCAAATTAATGTCTTCATTGGAGACACTTCCAAGGGACCTGTTAGAGGGGTCAGTTGTCCCACTGGACGCAAACCTTCTGTTTCCTTGGATACAAACTCTTTTTTGACATTTTCAGATGCTTTTCTTCCAGATGTTACAAACTTTAGGCTGCCTAGTTGGTTCCTGCATTTGCAACCTTGATGCCTCCACTTGAGTTGTCCCTCTTGGCACTTCTGCAGTATGTCAGGTGGGTTTTTCAGCACCAGTGAGAGCTGGTCTCTATGTCTCCAATGTACATGGCAGGGTAGTAGAGGGAAAATTCTCACTGCTCATAAAAAGTGCACATTTTTGAGCTATGTTTATATTAGTTATCCTCCAGCATTTCTTATGGAAACACAGACTACTTTAAATATTGCTATCAGTTTCTTGAACTGGTGACCAGTTCTGAAAGAGACAATATGCAATATTGTTCTGAAGAAAAAAGTTCTGCAGAAACAATATGCAATATACTGCATATCCTTCAGCAGAACAGTTAATTCGCTGACTTTGTCCTTTTTTCCTTCATCAGTTCCTTTTTCTTGCCTTCCCCCCTGGCTATACAGTATAACCCCACTACAGAAATACCAGTGTAATTACTGGGCAAGACAAATCAATGTGGATTTCGAGATGCCTGGGAGTGATGTACATGCCCTCTTTTCTAGGGCAGTCTTGTACAGCTGGGGCTGAAAGCAGAAACATGCTCTCTAATAACCCCACCAGATCCTCAAAAGGGCTAAAGCGGTGCAGCAGATCGTTTTACCATTGTAATGCTAGTGATACAGCAGATACAGCGTCTGCCAGAGCTCCTGCTATAAAATAACATACTTCAGGAGTTTGTAAGGTCACTACCGAAACTGTTGTTCCACTTTACACCGAGCCTGATACTGTCAAATCAGAAGCAAATCTTTAAAGAACCTAAGACAATAACCTGGTAGGTTTTAATTTATGAGAAATCTTCCTTGTGTTTAAGATAGTGATTAAGGATTTGCTCCCTGTAAGCTCTTGCTTTTCTGTCTGCTGTTATCACATGTGGCCATCCTTCCATGTTGTTTTTTCTTTTTTTTTCCAGGATGCCAATGCTGTGTCCATACCACACTGGGCTGCTTTAATTTACCATGTGTCCTACTCCAGATATACGGGCGCAAACAGCAGAAGAAGGAGCAGGACAGACCAGTCCTTGGCTCTTACCACCTCGCTCCCAGGCTGGTCAATATTCCTAGAGGGATTTTACACAGACACAGTGCTAGCAGTGTGTGAGGACTGTGGAGAAAGCTGGTGTTATCTCAGCCTCAGGAATTACTGAGATAGACAGTGCTGGGTAGTGTGCACAATTCTACATAAACATAGGCCTGTTTTTAGTAAAGCTACTATTTTTCATGAATTAAAAATAAGGGTGAAATAAAAGCTAGAAGAAAGTCTACCGGTAACTTTCGTACAAAAAAGAGAAGAGCAGAAGAACAAAGGCATCAAAGATGATGAGATCTCTGGGGACAGAGCCTGCCCTTGGAGACAAATTCCTGAAGGGCATTTTAGTAGGGGCTCGCTGTTTGTGTGCTCCTGTTACAGAAACGAGAATTGTTTTCCCAAGGGTGAGATTCCAGATTCAGCTGTGTGACTTACCTTTGTATTATTTGCTGTTTCAGAAAGATGCTCTATTCCAGCAAAACATCACAATTTTATGGCGCTGAAATGCCAGAAGGATTTGGAGTGACTTTCACCAAGCCACCTGAAAAGTAGGTCAGTGGCTATACATTTTAAAGGGAACTGCAGTACTACAACAGAAACTGAGTTAATCCTGATGTATATGATGAATGTACCCCCTAACCCCCTAACCTCGCTGCAGGGGACAGTCTGAACATAAATCTATCTTCACTAATCTTTTCGCAGCTGATTATTTCCAAAGGGAAAGGCCTCGTGGCATTTTCTTTTTCATTAAATACCATGGAGAAAAATTGGTTGAGTTTGTTTGCTCAGAGACATCTAAATCCAGATTTAGCCTGTAAACTCTCAGGAAGGGAGAGTAAGATTTCACAGAAACAGAAGGATACATAATAAAACTTAGTTTGAATTCATTTAATTCTGGAATTACTCTTCACAATGTAAATCTGCAATTAGCTGCATTCACATGAAAGACAGACCTCTCACAGTGATGGTTCAGCTAATGTGTAGGTTTAGGTCTCTGCAGCTACATGCAGTCGCCATTAAAACCCTGCAGGAAAGCCCTGGCGTATTCTAACTTCCTGATTTTCCCCAGAACAGCTCTTCCCTGCTGTATTTCGTTTCAGCCTTGGTTTGTTGCTTTTAAATAGCTATTTTTAAAATTCTGAAATCTCTTTTTAGCTGGCAGGCAGAAAACGTAGGCTGCAGACAGAGGAATGTGTAAGGAGAAGGAGAAAAGGAGGTAAAGCAAATCTGAAGTACGTCAGAACAAATTTGAACATCACTTTTTAAAACAATATTAAAACCCTTCTTTACAGAGCAGACACCAGGGGACAGAGCAGGCATAAACATGTTAACTAAGCTTACAGATATTGCATGGAGGAGTTCTCAGAACAATTCCTGTTGGAGTATAAACCTTTGGACTAACATGATTTAAAAAAAAAAAAAAAAAAAAGGAAAAAAAAAAAGAAAAAAAAAAAAGAAAAATTAGTTTTAAAAAAATAATAAAAAAAAAAAATGAGTGACTGTGGCTTGCCTAGAATGTGGACTGATGGGGAGATGAGGGATTGTGCAAAGGATTTAGGTGGCCTCCTAGGTGATGGGTGAACATGAGCTCCCTGTGGGATATGTGGGGTCAGAAGACTGACAGGAGGCTTGGAGAAGCAGGAAACCACCAAGAAGAAATATAGCAGTATCATGTTTGAATATCATCCAGATTTTGGAGGCTGCAGTTCAGAAAGGCTATGGAAAAATGGAAGCAGCAACCAATGCTGGTGCTGGTGCTGGTGCTGGTGCTGGTGCTGGTGCTGGTGCTGGTGCTGGCTGGGTGATCACCAGAGCAGGCAGGGGTGAGGGCAGTGACAGTCTGATGGACCTGGAGACATTTTGTCCTGGTGAGGAGAGTACTGTGCTGGCGAGGAGCAGCTTTAGTGCAAATCAGGAGACTCTGCTGTGAAGTAGAGGCACAAGCATGAGGACAAAAGCTGTTCTCCAGGGTTTTTCTTTTGGTGAGAAAGATAAAAACGTCTGTAGAAAAATCTAATTAGCCTGTAAATTAGGAGATTCTGAAGTGGTCTGTCACAGTCTGTAAATGACACGTTTCAGAAAAAAAAGTCCTAAAGATTCAGTGGGTAGAAGCTGGGGCTGGGCAAGTTCAAGCTAAAAATAAAATCTAGATCTCAACCAATGCAACAGCTCATGAGAGGATGTGGTTAGCTTCTCTCTTGCATTAAATCTTTGAACCAGTATTGTAATTCCTCTAAAAATGCTCTCATTCAGTCAACAGATAGGCGTTCAGTAGGCATTCCCAGGGTATAGGGTAAAAATGTAGGGTGTTATGATGCAATGATGCACCCTGGATTTAAAATCTGTGACTCTACAATAACCACCCTTGAGCAATATGTGATTAGAAGGGTTGAAAGTGTGTTAATTAATACAGAAAAGTTAATCAAAGTGGGTTGGTTAATCAAACAACCATAAAGGACAAAACGTAGAAACAAGTTATGTTTCAGCGCTAGGAAAAGAGGTAGGAAAAAAAAAACTGCTTCCAGAAAGCAAAATTTCTCCTTCAGAGCAGCCTTGTGCAGAATGATTAATTCATTGTAGGCTTTTTGTGGTTAATGCATTTTTAAATGTCCCTTACTCGTGCACAGGTGCATCAGGGGCAGAAGGTCCACGTAGCACAGGACTGTGCAGGAATAGACTAGCCACGGGGCTGTGTATTTTGAGCACAAAGGGTTTCACACTGAGAGCAGAGATGGGACTTGGGTCCTCCTCCTGCACAGCAAGATGATTTCTCTGAATGGTGGATGTCTGCTTCCATGAGACACAGCTGAGCAGCTCCAGCTTTGCCCAGCTGAGAAAGGCTGCAGACGAACTTGCTGTAGGAAAGTAAACCTCGGCATCATGAAGATGCTTGTGAAATCCTTTTGGGATTTCACCCCCAGTGTCTTAACACGTCTGGTTAATTGTCAAGTGCCAAGTCTACATTCATCAATTAAATGAGAATCATTACAAACTGTCTCACCCATTGTCACAGAGGCAAAGGTTCCTTTCAACTCTAATAAATTAAATTAAATTGGCTCAAACCCTGCAACCACAGACAGATTGGCTTTGTGTTGAGAGGCATTACTTTGATTGACACCTGTCTGGCTGACCGGGAATGGTTACCGGAATGAATGGCATCAGACAAAGGGGTTTTGTGTGTTACAGGGGGGATTTTGCATGTACAGTCACACCATCAGCTGTCAGATGCAGAGCCTGGGAGAAGCAGCAAGCAGTCACACGGCATTACTGGCTTTAGGTTAGAATAGAGGAGTCTGCTCCCAGATACATATGGGGCTAGATATGTGTAAATATTATTGCTGTTGCTGTTTCATTCATCTCTATTTGAGGGATCGGCCAGGAATCAATACATATCTGCATATAACTGCAACTCATTTAAAAACTGCATCTCACATACCAGATTTTCTTCATATTTCTTCCCAGTTAGCAAACAGCCTGGTGACCTCAAAAAACTATGTTTTTTCTTTGTTGCCAGGAAGCTGATCTAGCTGATTTTTACCTTGTCTGTGTGTTTTTAAAAGCGTGGGCTTATTTTTTGTTCTTTTCTCACTGTAACAGTTGTCTGCTCACCAGTACAGACATGACACCCAAACTTCCCATTTTTTAATGGTTTCATCAGATCTCTGTGTGCAAATGCAAGCCATTGCACACTATCACTGGTAATTCACTTTGGCTAAACCTCGTCTACATGGAATATATTCTGAACAAATGCTGCAAACTTGCATTCAGTATGAGGAAGCTGTATTGCCACACTGACTGTCACATGGCTCTGCTCAGGCACCAGGCGCTTGCATGTGAAATAAGTAGTGGGCTCACAGCAGCTCAGGATAGGCACCAACAGTTTTGCTTCCCAGCCGGTGTAAACCAAGGCGGTTTTCCTCCCACCTGAGGATCTGGCATGTGGGGTTTTTAAGAAGAAAGGGAAAAGCTTGGAAGATGATGTACCAATTTTTTTTTAATTTACTGATCTATTTTAGAGGTGCCCTTTTCTAACACGTTGCGTATTTGAATTACACAGCTGCAGCTCCTTCAAAATGCGGTTAAACAGGCTGCAATTTTGCAAACATTTAAAATTGAGAATAAATAGCAAGGGAACTAAATAGCTATGTTTATATGCAAATCAATATCCTAGCTGTACAAGAAAGGCTTAATATTCTGACTTGATCTTATGAATTTAGGTACAAAAGAATTTAAAGTGGAAATACCAAAAATGGATTGCTGAGGAGGAATATACCAATAATTTATTCATGCAAATATAACTGGTTGTCAGCTAAAGGCATTTGGTTCTGAGTCTTTTGGGCTAGGTCTTGTTGGATTTCTTTTGAGAAATGTTCAGTTGAGTTTAATTGCAGCATTATTTTCTGATCTCTGTTACTCGAATCCCCAGACTAGAAGTAGCAGTGTCGCCTCTGTCTTCCTTCCTCTTGGTGCTTTTGGTATGATTCGCACAGCAGAAACACAGGTGGGTGTAACCACAAACAAACTTATCCAGTGAGGCAATGGAGGTAGTGTCTGCACAGGCACTTTCATCAAGGTTGGTGGCAGGCGGAGGGTGACAGCTGATAATCTTGCACTTCAGAACTTGGTGCTTGTGGTTTTTCTCAGCACTCAGAAGATAAGGGCTCTTTCTAATCCATTTTCCTTTCTCCTCTCAGTCATTTGAGCACAGCAGATTCTTGTCATTTGCTGCTGACTTGTCCATGTGCTATAGGCTGTTTATATTAGCCAGTCACATCAAACAGTGAAGTGATTTGTATAGCAAAGCAGTTGGTGCTGAAGATCCAGCATCCATATCCTCTGAGGAAGCTGTAGTTTTACAAGGTTTGCAATACAATCATGTAATGGCATCAGAAGTCTGCATCTTTCAGGGAGTGTTTCTGGACCAGTTCTAGTCTGGCCCTATGGTTTCAATGCCAACTTCTGTTTGAAGTACATCAGGTGTCTCCTCATTTTGTTACATCCAAAAGGACTTCATCTCATGCCCTCCAACACCACTCCAGGATGAAAATGAAACCATGGCTGATAGAGCATGATCAGGAAACTCACTTCAAAAGCAGACTTGTGATCTGAACTGAAATGCTAATGTAGATGTGCAGACACTGTCGTTTCTGAAATGTTAGTAGATTTTGATTCTCTTTTTTTTTTTTTTTTGATTCATTTCTGACCTTGCTAGTAGAACTGTGAGGAGGGTTATTTCTAAAAGACTGGAAAAGGTTTTAGTCTAAAAAGTTTAGTTTGGGTCTAAAAATGGAGATGAAGTAGCAATAGTTGTGCAATAGTTGATCCATGAATGAAAATGGAGTGGTAAATCTAGCAAGTGTAATGCCACAATCCACAGCTCCTGGTGCTCTTTCTCATAGGATGGGCTTTCCCAGGGACTCCTTCTTACTTTTAAAAGGAGAGCAGTTAAAAAGCAAATCTTACTTTTCCTAGCATTGGGACAGAATCCAGTGAGCCAACAGTAATTAAACTGCAGTACCAAAACCTTCTCACAGCGATGGCAGCAGAAGAATGCTGTGAGCCCAGCCTGGGCCTGTGTCTGTAAGATACTGTCACTCCATGAGGTGTGCTCAAAGCCCTCAGCTGCCGCTGCTCGTTGTTTATAGGGAATTCAAGCTGATGGCACTGCTCGGCCTCTGGGGGAAATTACACTAAAGGTCAAAAAAGTGAGTTCATCGAACCTCTTCTAAAGAACAGAATGAGTGGACGCATCAAAAATCGAATGTGTTAACAGCAAACAGTGCTTTTGGGAAGGTCTCCAAGATGTACCAGAGTGTGAGGAGTCAACAAATGTGAACAGCTCATACTGTTGACCTATTCTACATAGACTTTAACAAGCTATTTTAAAGACTCTTTCACCTAAAGCTTCTGAAACCAAATTTTTATGGTATATAAAAGGTTGGTTCTCACCTGGATAAATTCCTATTTCAAAGATAACAAATGAAGGCTATGAATGAAAGGTCTATTTTCACAGAAGGGAAGGTCACTCCAGGGAGACAGAGCCCTGAAGAGAGCCCATGAGAGCTTGTTCTGTTCAACATATTCATAACTGTTCTGAGGGCAAGGTAGCACTGTGAGATGAACCTAAGGTATTTGTGTAGGAAAAGAAAAGGCCAACTCTGAATAGATACAGACAGAGTCATGAAACTGAGCGAGCCAGGTAACGAAACAGAAGATGAAATTCAATGAAGGTAAATGCAAAGTGATGAACACAGCAAAAAACAGCTCTGACTTCATATGTGCAGTGATGGCTTCTGACCGAGTTGAACCACAAAGGAATGAGATTTAAAATAAATAATTCTCTGAAAATATAAGCTCTATACATAGTACTGATAAAAAAACAAGTTTCATGTTAGGAACTACACAGGGAAAAAAATAAAGGCCAAGTCAGAAATTATTAGTATACAGAATATTAATCCACAGTTTGAATGCTGTATGCAGTTTTGATCTCCCTATCCCAATAAGTAGAAGGAGAACTGAAACAGGTGTACAGAGGGAGAAAAGGAAGACAAAGAGAAGAAAGAAAGACATGTCTGAGGGGAAACAGTGGAATCTACAGATTTGTGGGTTACATAGAGAAAGTGAATAGGGAATGATTGTTCTCTGTCTCTCTAAATATAAGAAGCAAGAGGCAAAAAAATGCAACTAACAGCAGCAAATTTGAGGTTAATAAGATAAAATATTTTTCACACAGGGTCCAGTTTAAGCTATGAAATTCCTTGCCACAGGGTACGTTGGATGCTAAAAATTTCCATGGGTTAAAAAAGCATCTCAGATAAACTAATGGAAGAATAATCTACTGAGCACTATTAAATACATGCTACGTATTAAGTACCTACCATTGAGTGCATTTAATAGGCTATTAAATACCACCTCCAGCTAAGGAAGTCCCTGAGCCACAGCTCACTGGAAGCTGGGAGAGACTATCAGAGAAATAGCACTACGTGCTTGTCAGTTTCTTATGCCCTTCCTTTGGCATTTGCTATTGGTCCCAGCTAGAGAGAAGAACCTGGGTTAGATGGATCTGACTCAGCTTGGTTACTCTGAGGTCCTGAGTGATGTTTGGAAGATGCTACATTCAAATTTTCCTTTCCAGGCTGAAAGATGGCAAACCGAACAAAGATAGAAGTGGCCTGGGTCTGACATGCACCTCACCAAGGAGAAGCCATGCTCCAGTGGCTGGTAAGCTTTTGGACCTGTGTGCTGTGACAAGGGCATGTATTTTGGCATCCCAGTTGCCAAAAAGTCTTTTTTTTTTTTCAGGGGAAGTTCACTGCCATTTTCACCTTCACAGACGACACCATATATAGAAATACTGAAAGATGTGCTTTTCTAATTATATTAGCAAAGTTATGGCTGTCCCACAGATGAAATTATGTAGTGACATATTAATTAATTTCTCACATATTCAGTCTGAGCCTTCAAGGATGAAAGAACAGCTCCTGAAAGTGCCACCACTTATACTCAAAGAGACAATCAAAAATATATATTTTTTTTTGTTTTTCAGTATCTAGCATGCTCAGCACATTGCTATTCAATACTATGTTCCACCTGTCATTCATAAATTACTTCAGCTATATTCCCTTCTTTAATGATAGGAGCACACTCCTTAACAAAAGCTGGCTGTCTAAACAGTGTATTCCATTTTGAATCAATTAATTTTATGTGTACATCTAGACCCACTATAAAATATATGTGGAATAATTGTCTACTGGAGTAGAGTTTATGCTTAACACCCAAAGTAATTAAAACTACATGAAGACAATTTTGACGGTGTACTTTATCATTAGGACTTATTTTCCCATCATACCCTCCAGAGGGCAATTTGATGACCATGTAAACAATTAATCATGTATGAATGAACAATGAAAGCATTTTCAGCAGTCCAGAGATTTCATTTCCTTAGCAAACACATTGGTACATAGCAACAGCAGCATTACTACCAGTGCCACTGATGTGGTGTAGGAGGCTCCAGTTGGTAGAGGAGCAGAGGAATCCTGCTCCTTTTGCTCTCCAGAGAGCCCCAGCCTGCTCTGATCTGGCCATCTGAACTGAGGACCAGAAGTGGTGAGTTGTGCCATGCAACACAAGTTCCTACCAGACACCCACGTTATGAAGATTAATGGACACAAGTCAGGACAACGATGTGCTGTGGATGTAGGTCTTGTTGCATGTCCGGTAACACAGCTGCAGCATCATGTAGTGTTGTTGGAGGTATTTCAGCATGCAATAAATCTGCCAGAGATGTATAGCCATATGCAGGAACCTGATCCTCCACAGAATTCAGATGACTGTATAGCAGTCCTTCCTCTGTGATAAGAGAAATCTCTTGTACTGCAGCCAGAGCACAGAGATTTTGGTCCTGGACTATCTAACCTTGACCAAAACCTGTCCTGGCTTTGGGGTAGCAAATCCCAGTACCCTCAATCAAGTTTCTCCTATTCCTGTCATTGTTACAGAAGCATTGAAGGGAGGAAAAGAGGGAACACGTCCCTAGAGAGCCTGGGATAAACACAGCCATAATAACAGAGAAAAAGTCCTTGGAGAGAGTTGTGCAGAAATTCACACATTTCATCCCTGATGGTGTATACTGGAAACTCCTGAGTATTATGAGAAGAAAGAAGAAGATTGGTGACTATTGTTGAATTTCAAGAAAAAATGAGTAGAGATATGCAGAAATACAGTCTTTGTTATGGAAATGTAATTACCCAATATAATTATCTTTTCAATAGCAGAAGTTCACAAAGTTACAATGGGCAACTGTTTATTAAAAAGTGAATGCCTGAATCCATGCATCTAAATAAACAACTTGTTCCTAGAATTCCTGGGTGCACAGCTCTTCAGACAGCCAGACCACAGACCTTCACTCTTAAAAGTTTTGTCTAACTAAACTACAGATAATTAAAAAAAAAAAAAAAAAAAAAAAAAAAAAAGCAGAGCAATGCACAAATCTGCTGAAGCAGCATTTGTAAGAGGGCTTTTTGCTGTTACAGCAGCAGTTAGCAGGAGTTGAGTGAGCTTAACCCAGTCTGGCAGTGCTTCTCTGAACAGTGACTGCAATGCAGGCGTATTCAGAAGGAACAGGAGAGGAAGGAGTGGCTGTGCACAATGAAGAGAAGTTAGGGTCTATCCCATGTGCCAGAGATTTGCTGTGGTGCTAAGCAATTGCTTAAAAAGCAGTATTTTCTAAGCTGTCTCCCAGATAAGTTCCTCAATTTAAGTGCTGCAGGCAGATGGGTTTTCTGTCCCTTTATGAGCTGGGAAGCAGCAGAGGGGCTCTGGCTGGGTAGAGCTCATACCCACTAGCTACACCTGATTCAGCCTGGAGAGGGGCCAAGCTGAAGTGATAACAGGGTGAGGGAGCTGGGGAAGACAGAGTGCCATGCGTTGAGGAGGCAGATTTGTGTGTCTGGCCAGATCTCTGCAGGTTTCACTGCTGGTTTTTAATTGACTGTGTAAAGGAGTGCCCCTTTTGGAAAGGCCTGAAGGAGGCCTAGGGTGGTCTTAGCCTGCCCTGAAGATATTCAACAAGTTTAAAGTGCCTGCTTTGTAAACCAGCATAAATGAGCAAAACAGAACAGGGAACCTAAGCCCTTCTTCACCATCCCTGCTGATGAGAGCACAGAGGTCAGAAACCAACTGCCTTGTCTCTGAAAAAGAACTGGGTGAGACAGAGAATTCTATGGGTTTTTGTAAGTATGAAAAAAACAACCCCACACTGATTTATATTGTTAAAATTTTAATGCGCACGACAATAAGATCAGGGTGCTTTCTAGTTATGAAGACTTTTTGTGTTTTGTTTTTTTTTAGGTCAAAACCCCCACAGATTTGTTTGGAATAACAAAACATAAAAGTAAAGATCTGGAAGTTAATTATTTCTTTATGAGTTCTTGTTAATTAATTCTTAATTAAAATGCAGTGCAAAAAGAGCTTGCTCTGTACTCACATCATTTATTTACTGAAGGCTGTTTGACTAGTTGAACATGGTAGAACAAAAAACCATTTATATAGTCACAGTTTTGTAACTCCTTATGTTCAACATGCCTTGGTAAGATCACTGTACCTTATCCAAACAATATGAAACCAGTTGTTCACTGCCTTTTGGAAGATGGAGCTTCCTTTTCTTCAAAGAGAACAATTCAGAGCAGCATTGTAATTTATATATAAAAGCCAGATATTTTCTGCATGGATCATTGTATTTAGATGCAAATGTAGCCTTTGGATCTTGCTTCATTACAAACATGTACAGTGTAGTGCTTCTGAAAGGATATTGCTGATTTCTGCAATATTCAATTGATATAATATGAATTAAAAAGACAACCCTACAACACTTCAGTTAGCATCGTGGTATTATGGGCATTTAAACCCACTGCTAGATGTCTTCTTTTGAATTCAGCTTGTATGCACCACTGAGTCCCTAGATTGGACAAATCCATAAAATGTGTCTTTATCAGAGGCGTACTATTCACTTTGTGTAGATGTCTTTGATTCATAGCAGAAATTGATTTCTGAGTTATTCAGAATAGTAAAGCTCAGTCTCTTTGCCGGTTAATTGCTATACTAGCTTATGCTTCACACCATACGGAAACACTCTTTTAAATATGCAAAGAAAAAGAGCTAAAAATAAATCACAGCTGCTGTTAGATAGGGGTCTAAAGATACAGCCAAGGCAGAAAAAAAAAAAAAAAAAAAAAAAAAGGAACTGTCTTGGTTTAAATACAGCTAAACCACTTTTAATATTGAGAAGTTCTTTTTCTGTTCTCTGATCAATATTCATTAATAGTGTCCACAACAGAGAGAATATAAAGCACTGAGATAACACCAGTAATTACAACACACAGTTTCATAGCTGTAATATTTTCCTACTGCTGGTTACATTAATGACTGCTGTAATAATTTGTATTTGGCTTATAAGGATCAATTTATATCAGCTTGTTTCTTAGTGAAATGTTCAATTTAAATTCAAACCAATATCTTAATTTACAACAACATAAAGCTTCTGAAGGTGGAAATGACTTTTATCTTTGCAGCAGTAATTGCTCCTGACCAGTAATGATAGCTTGACCTCATCCACACAAGATCAAGTGTGTATATCAAGCCCTGACACGTTATCACCGATTTCCTACAACCACCAGCAAAGTACAAATCTGAGAAACACTTTACTGTATTGTATGTGTCCAGATCAGATCTATGATGAAAATCCCTTTTATTGCACAGTCCCAGTTACTCTGCATAACACCTACCTCACCAAAAAAAAGAGTAATTTTTTTCTTGTTCCTGACTTTCTTTCAGTGGGGACACACAGCACAGATGTGTCAATGAGCAAGGGCAGCAGGGGCAGTAAAGAGGGGTAGCAGTAAATTTCAGATTATAGAAAAATGCATGCAACTTTAGTACCGATTCAGCCTGGTAATAACAGTACAGACTCCCATGTAATTCCTGCTCTGGCTTTTCCCTAAATTGATAACAAAACTTAGATTAGCAGTAGCCTCTATCCGGTGAAATTACACTGCTGAATGCAGTCCATAGAAATTTCTAACCCTCCAGTTTTCCACAAATTCAAGATTTTTGTGTGTTTGGTGAGGTCTTCAAAGTAAAATTGCCCACTTCTATCAGAAAAAAAAAAAAAAATATGAGAAAATGGACAACCCAACACTGGAGACAGGCCTTAGCATGCTAGGCCTACCTAGCCAAGTAGCTGAGTTACAGACCCAAAGGGCTCATGTACAAAAAAATGGCAGGTGTGTCACAGAAATGATACAAGAATGCTGGTTGTTGAAGTCCTATGGGGTGCATATCTGATTGTCAAAGGAGGAAGCTGAAGCAGAAGTGCATGAAAAACTTTGCTGTCCTCAGCATTGGGTTCGCCTCACACGGAGGAGCAGGGTGAGGTGCTTGGCTGATGGTGTCTCCCCTGTGAGCAGGCACCCGTGACCAAAGCTGGCTGCCTCAAAACCTTTTGTGCCATCAGCCAGACTGCAGTGAGTGAATTGTCAGGCTGGCCTCTGTCCTGTACTCTTCCTTACTTAGAAAGTACTTCCCCGGATCTAAGCCCAGGACTTGTCCCTCAGACAAAAGGGGCAAAGCACCACACATGGGACAGCTGAACTCTTGATGTCCATTTGGGGCTGCACCTGCTGGGGCCCGAACATGGTCTGAGCCTGTTGCTGTCACCGGCTGTGCCCCGCTGTCCTCACTGGGTGCAGGGGACAGTGTCACATCGGTGCGGCACTGCCTGCCATCCCCTCAGTCACCACAGGCCCAGCTCCCCAGCTTTCTTCCCCCCTTTCTCAGCAGGGCCGCGCAGGCCTCCATGCTCCACAAAGGCCGGTGTTGCCATCCATTTCAGACAGTTTCAATAAACACAACACTGATACTATCGCTAGAGCTCCTCGCATCCTTCCCAGCCAGAACTGGCATCAGCTGCCAACTGTGATGGTTGCTCATTTAAGATCCGTACTAGTACCAGAAAATGAATGATAAAAGTCTTGCTCTGGCAGGCATCAAGCGGAGCTAGAAAGCATATGTGCAGTTTGTTCCAGAGACTCCTCCACAACTAGAGCAAATGGTTTTATTCTGTCTTTGAGAATTTTTTCATTCAAGGCACTGTGCAAGCCATGACAAATGAGCCACTCCTTAACAAACAATTTGTATCAATTAATGATACTTCACTTCATACTGACAAACGTCAGGGCTTCACTGGTTATATGTTGTTTTTCATTTATGCCTCTGGATATATTCAGTCTTTTCTGATGGGGAGAGATGGCCACCAAGACAGATGTTTTTTCCCATTTGCAATCTCCTCACTTCTGTCCCTTTCCACCACTACCAGACCTGACTTCAGTAATCAAGGGCAGCAAATTAAAAAATTCTCTTCAATTACACAAATACAGATGCAAATGAGGGATATGAAAGCTGGGAGAAGATCCCTAGAGGACAGCAGCAGCTGGGGCAGGCCATGACGTGGAGACCATCCAGAGCGAGTGTGGAGACAGCTGATGCAGGCAGCAGCCTCTCTGGACCCTCTCCCAGCTCTCAGGGACTGGGATGTACACAAGCACAGACAGCTGTTTCTTCCCTGTAGGACAAAAGGGCCACACTGGATATATGGACTGCCGGGCCCTGGTCCCTGCCCTCACAAGCAATTACCTCTTACAATTCTTTTTCTGAACTTAATGAGGACTGCCTGAAAATCTCTTCATTTATGCTGTCCTTGAACAGCTGTTCCAGAGAGCACAACTGTAGAAAAGGGGGGCACTCTCTATTTCCTAGCCTAAGTGTATTTATATGTAGCATGCAACATATTGGTTTGTGCCAACACTGTCCTTTCTCTGAAGTGTTCCTACACCACTGCCGTGGTACAGTTATAAGTAGAAAGTGTATACCCCTTTTACTGCTCCCCACTTGGCTGAGCAAGTGAAGGGCTGCAAGCCCTCTCTCCTAACACAGCCTTCCCCTTCCCCACCCTCTGCTACCTGTTGCACTCACTCTTATGATGAGTGACCAGCCCAGTAGGCAGGGCTCTTCATAAGGTCTCATCACTGCAAATACTTCCTAGAATCTCATTTGCTTTTCATATGGTTGTCTCCAATGGTGGTTCATAGTCATTCTTTGTTTAGTTGGCAAATACATGCCTCTCTCTCTGTCAACAATAAGGTCTGTAAACAACAAAGTTTCATGTGTTTGATTTTTGTTTTCATCAAATATATAGTTCATGGTTTTACTGAAATTCATTCAATTTCCACTGCTGTGGTGCTGAAGTTCATCTGGTAATTTGAATAGGATATCCAAGCCTTCTCTCATTTTATGATACTGTCCAGCTTCAAGGCATTAGCAAATTTCATCAACATTACTGTTACTTAATGTGCTAAAATCATGGATGGAAATGTTAAAGAAGACAGGTCTTAAGATCAGAGAATTTCCCCTATTATCATCTCTCGGATTTCATGTTTTGCAGTCATTGCTACTCCCTTTGCGCTGCAGACTCAAGATAACAAGTACGGACAGAAGAGCTTGTGCTTGCCGAGCAGTATCTTCATGGAGCTTTACAAAGGCAGCACCAACACAGATTACAGCTGGGATCCAGCAGGTGGTGACTGTTACAAGCCGATGTCAGATCAGTCTGATGCCAACCAGCAAACCATTGGTATAGAATCATAGAGTGGTTTGGGTTGGAAGGGACCTTAAAGACCAACTACTTCCAACCTCCCTGCCGTGGGCAGGGACACCTCCCACCAAATCAGGTTGTCCAGAGCCCCATCCAACCTGGCCTTAAATGCTTTCAGGGAGGGGGCATCCATCCCTGGATGCACCATATAGTGGTGGTGGAAATTTGTGCCATGATTACCAATGTATAGTGATTGCCAAACTGATGATTTTATTGTTGCCTCTGAAGTGATACCCAGCTTGAGGAGAGCACAGTTCCAAAGTGCCACATCCTTAAATGTTCCTTTCCCACATACACAGTGGCTGCACTGTAGAAACTCTGTGGACATATCAGTGTGAAAGAAAAATACCGAAACACTGAAGATGGTTTATTTGATGAGGGCAAACTCAGCTGCTCTCATGCTATCAGATTCATGCGTGCCCAGCAAGCCTACAAGTTTCTATTCTAGTAAACTGTTAGATCGATCTGTGAGACTGCGCCTGGCCCACCACAGCTAGCAAGCTTCCTGAGTAATTCCTGGGCATGGTTAGAGACCTGTAGGTGGTTTGCATGCAGCAGCCCTGTTTTAGAGGATGAGACAATTTATTAGCATAGATGCAAGCTATTCAATGCCAGTTGGCCTCAGCACCTGGGAGTGCTCCTAGGCACATCTAATTTATTATTGTAGACAGAGCCTTTGTGAATACTGCGGTGGGATACCTTGGCAATGTTCACAGTGCTATGTGGCCCAAATCAATTTGAATATGAAAACATCTTTTCTCCTTTCTAAAATATGAGTACGTGCTGTTATTTCAGGAGAGTTCAGTGTGCCCTCTACCAGCCTGGCTGATGAGGCCATCTCCTGCTATGCGAGCACCTGGCAGGAGATGGCTCAGTTGTGCACTGAACTGCTGCTTAATGGAAGCAGAACCAGTTTTAGGCAAACTGAAAGCAAAATGGCACTGTCTGCAACCCAGCTGAGGTGCCAGGCAACCCAGTGTTCTTCAAAGTCATGGGGCAGGAGGTAAATGGCACAACAATTACACAGATAATGCAAAGAGCTTTTGTCGGTGTGGGCTCAGGACACCATCAGTTTGCAGGTCTGGCACAGGCAGCTAAAAACCTCATCTGTCATCATTGGGAGCAGTCCAAAAGAGGCAGGCATGGAAAGGGCTTTGTGCGCCCGGAGTTTTGTGTGGCAAGAGGCGGTGTGTGGGGAAACAGGGTGAGGAAATGCAGCGCCATTGCTTTGTTGTGTCGATGCCAACTGGCAACTGCCTCATGTCATTTTGAAATCCATTAAAAGTTTGGATGAGCCTTTCTGTTCTTTGTGTTTCCTTCAGTGTTTATCCACCAGTGAGCTGTGGAACTAAGGTCTTTATTGCAGCAGGTAATGGATGTTTAAAAAATAACAAAAATAGCTTTGTTAAGAACCAAGCAGAGAGTAAATAAGGATTGTGAATGGCAGCAAAATGCCTGCTGTGCTGTGTGTGGAGAGGACCCCATCTCCACAATGTGTCGCTTCCCCAGTGTTGGGGTTACATGGTACCACTATTTCTGCCTTTCTCCCCAGGCAGAGGAGGAAGGGGCCCAAACCTGTGCCAGTGATGATGTCCTGACTGGCCTCTGTCCACCACAGCATTTCCAGCAGAACAGAAATGGTGCTGGAGCTGGGGCTATGGAGAGATGTGCTGCCCTATCCCGGCTGCCCCCTGCCCCTGCACCCTCACTGTCCATCTTTGCTTGTGGCACTCTGGTATCTCCTTACCTTCTCTGGCCATCACCAACCTGCCCCTTTCTCCTCTAGCTCCTTGCTCATGGAGGTGGCCAAGCTCACATAGCCTGCACATCCTTGCAGTTTCTTTTTCTTCCTCCTTTCCCCTGCTGGGCAAAGTTCCTTTCTCCAAAGCTTTCAATGGCTGCTACAGTCTAGAAAAAGTGCAAGTCCTGACACACAGTGAGTGAAAGACAATATTTTCTCTGTCCAAGGAAAGTAATGAAAGAAAATACCTTTTCATGTTCTTTCCCATAGCAAGGTCACAGCTAGATACCTCTGACAGTTCACTAAGCCTTTGTTTCTTCTTTCAATGTGCATCTACGAGAAGTGTTTGCCTCCTAGGTTATTAGCTTGCAGAAACAATAGCAATGGCTTGAGATTTCAGTTATTTTTATAAAAATCAAGGAAATAATTTTTAGCTTGGCAGACAGCCAGGGCAAAATTCAAACATGACCTTTTTTACCAGTTATGGTCTTTATACCATAGTCTATCTATGTTAATTTACTGCAGCTGCTAAATTGGAGCAGGCACTATTTTCTCAGCTCTCAAATAAAACTGTTTCTGTTCTAAGAAGCCTTTTGTCACTTGGTGATGGAGCAACAAGTCAGTGGCTGAAGAAGGATTGCAAGTTACAGGAGGGAGTAGGAATTGTAGCGACTCCTTTGAGTTCAAAATCACCAGGCTTCAACAACCAAGACTGAAAAAAATGTAGGCAAAAAATCAGGATGCTGAGTTATAAAGCGGTATTCAGTTAAAGACTAGTAGAAAAAGTTCCTAGCTGCATGCTTTGATTTTTGCTTTCCTTTCACTGAGATCACATGTTAGTGATGGCAGAAACACCTAGCTTCATCCCTCAACTGAAACAAAAGCAATCCTACAGCAAGTAGTATCAATCAAAATAATGCCAATCATCTGTCACGAGATTGCACGGAATATTTGTCCAGGCAGCATCAGCTTGAATGAAGCTGTGACTCAAGTTGCTGCTGATGCTTCCTCTCTGATTTGTTCTTAATTTTTACCCAAATGTTCCTGCAGATGCTTGCTTGTGTGCCCACTTCCAGGATCTGCCCCAGGATGGGGTCTGATCCTGCTTCTTCTGCTTTCAGAGTTTTCTCCAAGGCTGCTGCCAGTTTTATAGTGCTCTAAAAATCCATCTGGTAAACTGTAATACCCATCAAATACAGCTGTGGAGCTCATGCTTGTCAAATTTGTATTAAGAAAACAGAAGACAGAAAGAAGAAAATCATTGGTGCCTTAGCTTGCAGCCAGTGTCCAAAACACGGATCTGGAATAAAGTTCATGTTTATGAACACTTGCTACAGTGCAGTGTTGGCAAAAGGCTAACAGAGGCTTGTGTTATCACTATCGATAATCCAGCATTAACAGATGTTTAAATCACAACACTTTAACCAGGATTTTAGGTCTGTTTTCCTATACAGCAACCCTTTTTTTTGCAGCCCTTCTTGCCCTACCACATCCTTACAGTAAGGTGTGGTGCCTTGGGGAAGCTTTATATAGTGTGGAGTGGAAGACATCTGCAGAGCTCCTTACTTACATCATGTACGTGCACAATCCCTCTTGCCCAGCAGGCTGTTTCTGCCATGGACAGAAGGAAACAAGGTGCCTACTTAGACTTCCATACAAACATCCCAAAATCACGGGGTCTCTTTCTCAGTGGGACATCAGGAGTACTCCACAGTGGTAAATGTTAATTTTAGGAATACTGATATGAATTTAAGGTCGGATACATGATCAAGCTGATGATGCCCTGTGCAGCACGTTTTATGCTTACATGCCTAAGAAAGCAAGGTCAGCCTTGTAGGGCCATAGTAACATACCCAGGTTTTATGAGCTTTTGTTAAAATAAGGGGGAACTTAACTTATGTGTGCCATGTGGGTCTGGTTCTCCTCTCCCTATCTAAAATAGGATTGTGCTAGTAGTTATGAGAGTTTAAGAATTGTTTGTCAGGAAGGAGTTGTCTGTGGTAGTATGGTGGTATAGTCTGTGATGGCTGTGAGCTGGTGTATGAGCACAGGCCATACTGGCATTTCAGGCATGAGGACAGGTATGTCTCTTGTGTACAGCTGAACAAGCTTCATACCAGGACTTCTCAATTTGCCTGAGGGAACTTCTACATTTCCATTTTGACCTGTATGTATCATTACAATGCTGTGAGGACATCGGCATAGCTGTGTGTGACTTACCATTCCACAGCAAAACGGGCTTTATTTCTGTGCAGTGAATGTATTTTGTGGATCAGTTTACACTTAAGCATGGAAAATCATGCTCTTCCTCAAGGCGTTCTTCAAACACTATTTCTGATTTTAACTCATGGCCTGGGAGGAATGGTTTTACTGCCATTGAACCGTAAGGGGAAGAGGAAAAGTAAAGAACAGCTGGGTTTAATGAGTTGGAACAGATGCAGGTATTAAAGCAGTGTGTACACTTGTCATTCAAAGAGCTCCTACATGTGTATAAATGATGAGCAATTTAAATCAAGACTTTTGTTACAGAGGTTACAACAGGCATACTGCTTTTAAAAGGTTCAGAGCTTGGTGTCTTAAATTACTTTATTTTCTTTGCTACAAACAAGTCCAAAGCAATGTAATTTATGGAGGTGTGAACTATCAATCTGTATTTTTATATTCAACGGACCTTTCATTCTGGACTATGTCACTAGTTTCCTATTACAGTCACCCTTTCCTCCCGTTTCACATTGCATTTCACATTTCACATTGCATGTCAGGCTATATGAATGTTTCCAAGGCAAATTCCTATAATGTTGGCTGAGCATTTTTTCTTTTGAAGACTATTCCAGAGGTGATGCATCAATAGCTTCAAATCTTTGTGCAGTGCTTGAGCATAGCTGGAAAGGAAAAAAACAAACACAGACACACACACACAAAAACAAACAAACAAACAAACAAAAAACAAACAAACAAACAAAAAAACACTTAAATCCATTGAAGAGAAATGTGATCATTTTGTAATTTCAGTGAAGCATTAAAAATAAATCACATGTTAAGAGGATCTCCAGACTTCAACACCAACACAATCTTAAATGACAGGATCTGGTATTAGGAATATGGAATTTTCTCTGTGGGATTAAAGATGTCAATTTATCCTTATGCAGATAAATTCAACTGCTTAATTTTAGACTGAGATTAACTGTTTTTAATGGTGGTAGCTTGACAGTCTTCAGTATCTAAGTGAGACTGGGACAAAATTGTTATGGAAAAACTTTTCATCAGTAATTTATTCTTTAAATCAATGCTAATAGTTAGTCCTAGGGCTAGAAATTTAATAAAAATATAATGATTATTAAAGATGGCTTAGAGGAAATTAAATGCCCCCAAAAGGTGTTGCTTTTACAATAATGACAGTATCTGTGCTTAAAATTCAAATCAGCTTTTCCTAATTACCCGTGAAAAAATTACTATTTCACTTTCATGGATTCAATCCATAAAAATCTTCCTCTACCTTGAAACAGCTACCTGGGAGATACGTGAACAGCAAGTATAACTACAGCTGTCCCCAGGTCTATGAATCCTTGTGTCTCTGGAGGGGATTCAGCCTGAGAGAAGTCGGATGGCCCACTTCGTCAAGGGGCTGGTGCTTGGCAGCCTTTTGCAACGGGTCCCATGCCAAGAGCTCTTTCCAGCAGATGGTAACAGCTGGCTTATGACCGACTTCGAAAAAGTGCAGAAGGAGGCCTTATGAAGGGCCCATTGTACCCTCCCAGTGATTTTTTTCTTGCGAGTAATCCTTTGTTGCACAGTGGCATTACTTATTTGGGCAGTTGGGGAGGACATGCGTTAAGGCAGCTGGCTTGTCACTAGGCTGACTCCTGCATTACAGAAGTCCCAGGGATTTGAATGGGATCTAACCTTTGTGTGAATTAAATACAGGCCTTAAAGTAACAGAGGAGATACTTGTGGTACTGAATGTTTTTAATTATTGCAAGGGTGGCCATTCAGACACTGCAAAGGCAATCTAGGGAAAAGCAGAAGAGTGCCTGTATCTCTCTGGTAGTCTTTTTATTAATGGGTGGATCCATGCCACATTACACTCTGCACAACAGATGACTATGCAAATCACTTGTCTCACTCCAAATGTATATTATAAATACTCAGTTTGTGTCAAAATCATACAAAAATGTGTTTTGATTAGGTGTATCAATAAATCTTTTATCACTGTTCCGTTGTTCTCGCAATAGTTTTATTTTATTCATATTATGCTGTCAGATCATTCTTTAGGCTGCTCTGGAGTAACCAGCAGCCTAATTAGCAGGCCTGTAATTTCAGCAAGCTGTATTTTCCAATTCTGGTTGACATCCAATACTCAAAATCCAGATTTCATTCAAAGATTTTTTTTTCCTGATTGTACCTCCAGCACATGTCAAAGCTCTAACACATGCCAGTTTCCGCACAGTTTAAGTAATGCCAGTAAGAGGGGTTGACTGCAGCTTTCCCTCTTTATTCAGATATAAATTACTGCATGCTACATCTCTGTTGATTAAAGCAGATAAGGAATGGGAGGGTTCTGCAGGCGCAATGCTGGAGTGTCTGGACGGTAGTTAGATCTTGAACTTTTAGGGTAGCTCTTGTGCGGACATACAACAGCCAAAATGCAGCTGTCATTTGGCAACATTTTCAACTTGTCTTCATTTAGAAACAGGGTTCTGGCGCTCCTGTTGTCTTCATCAGGGGTCTGGCTGTCTGTAATCCCCCGTATTTTCATTTTGAATACATAGAATTGCAGAATCATTTAGGTTGGAAAAGACCTTTAAGATCAAGCCCAAACATCATTCAACACTACCAAGCCCACCACATAACCAAGTCCCTAAGTGCCACATCCACGCACCCCTTAAATGCCTCCAGGGGTGGTGACTCCACTACTTCTGTGGGCAGCCTCTTCCAATGAAAAAAAAACACCCTTTCTGTGAAGATTTCCAGTCTAAACATCCCCTGTGCCCAGTGTCCAGCTGGAAGCACATTTGACAGGAAGACAGAGGTTTAAATCTGCACAAGTTACATGGAGATAGGTAGGCAGCTGGATGGAAGGTACAAACTGCTCTTAACCTTACTATGGGAATGACTCTAACATGGAGACTGTAACTATTGCTAAATTAGTGAGTCTACACACAGGAGAAGTATTGTGCCTCAGTGCAGAACATACTTGGATAGAAAAATTTCACCAATACAACCTGCCAGTGACTAAGAAAATTTCTCTGTATTGCTTGGTGTTTGTGCTGATGGCAGTTAAAGCACCAGGCAAAGATCTCTCTCTGAAACCAAGACCTTCAAGTGCCACTGAGGGACCTGATTTTCACCATTCATCCTGAGAACAACATTGTTACATCTCACAAGTGGATAGGTTTTCTCCAGCAGCAAGCCACTTGCTCAAAATCTCAAGTCAAAGCCCAAAATGCATTAGGTATTTGAGAGGGAAAAGATAGGTGTAGGTTTTACAGTAGTCCATACTGCTGTAAATCAGGAGAAACTCCTTTCATATGCATAGGATTAAACTAGATTTACAGCAGTGTAGCCAAAAGAATACAGCCTCAAGGTCCTGAAGTATCCTGACACAGTGATTTAATCAGTTGTAGGCATCTTCTTCAGATAATTGTACAGTAGAAGGGCTGGGGCTGCACAGAGGAATAACATAATCATCTTTATTTTATTACGGTTTCTCTAATGCTAACATCTGCCAATTAGCATTGTCCTATTGTCCAGATCACAAGAGGGCTCTGCCCATTGCAGCCCCTGTGGTCCCAGCAGAGCCCTAATTCAGACGTGCCCATGTAGCTGTGCCGAGAAGTTCCCACACCACAAGATATTGTGCATGTGGTCGGAGCATGGCACAGGGACTGCGGCTCTCCTAATCACACTTTTTGTTGGTTTTATTTCCTGTTGTTTATGTCCTTGCATGCTGTTCTTGGCTGTGTGCAGAAGAAAATATAACGAAATACAAGGAAACAACAAATACTGAGGTATCCCTCTCCTGCACTCCTGCTTTCTTGGAGTTGAAGGCTCAGGGAGCTGAACTGCAGCAGAGCTGCTGTACTTAACAGTGTATGATAAAACTATTCCTTATGATTTTTTCTAATCCAGTATTATTTTATTTTTTTTTCTTACCATTTATACCTTTAAGACTGCTTTTATGTTTTCTTCCTGTGAGACTTTCAACAAAGCCCCAACAATATCTATCAGGCTGGCAGTGAGGTTCAGAGACAGTGTTTCAAAGCTGCTGGGACAAACATATATGTAAGTGAAATTTTGCAACCATACGTAGTCATCCGGCCAGAGAATGCCTTAGGACAAATCTGATCAATTACAACAAAATCTTATCACTTACATTTCAACAGTTCAGCACTAAAATCTGTCACATAAATTTAAGGAATTTTGTATACTCTGTGAACAGAAAACAGCCAACTGCATTCAGCCAAAGTCGTTTGGGTTTCTGCAGATGTCTTCCACCTAAATATTGATCAATGTGAACATTTTTATTACGTGAGCTGGAAAGATTAAAATCATGTATTTTACCTCTGTCTAGAGGAACTTCTCTTTTCAATCTCCCCCCAGGCAGTACCTATACAACAGCAATGTCACTCTAATTTAAAACAATGACAAGGAACCAATAAAAACTATTCCTGTTCTGTGTGTCCCTTGCAGCATGACTTTCTATTCCATATAATCTGAGGTCCTCCAGATTTGTTTCAATGTTTAACCTTTACCTTTATGTTGAACCTTACCTAGCAGCCTGCTAGTGTACAAGAAATGGTAAATAACAATAGTTGCAAGGGGAAAAACACCTTTCTTTGTGTTTTGGGGAAGGAAAGCAAAGCTGATGTTATTTTTCTTTCTCTGTGAGGCTGCTGTGCACTGCTTCCAAACAGCTGTAGTAGTCATTGGAGTGATCCAAATTTAACTACCGTGGGAGTAATCCCTGTAATTATCTAAGGAACATTCATTTGAGCGTATTAAAGGAAAACTTAAAAATTCCCAAGCAAAAATTATTATTCCTGCAGTGCACTGTACAGTGGGAAAGCCGTAATTTTTTCTGCCTTGAGTGCTTCATCAAATTATCTGATTGCTAAACTCAATCCAAAGAGCACAAAAGCCCTTTGTTATAGCAACAAAAACCCGCTAGATAATAGCTGAATGAAGAAGGCTGCAAACAGTGAAGTTGCAAATATGGCCACATATTTTAGGAGTGGAATTTTTCCACTCCAATTAAAAGCTGCCATCCCAGGGCAGGGCTGCACTTCCCAGACACATGAGAACATTTCTGCACCTTTGACCCAAAAGGATGGCTTTTTTTGGACAATCAACAACACCAAAATCTTGCTGGGAGTTGTCCAAAGGCGAACAATGGGATACTTCTCTCTATGCTCCTCAAGTCTGTTCACTACTACCACTGTAATAAGCAGCATCAGATCTGTTTTGTTCCTAGACCTGAAAGACTGAAGGAATTCATCTGAAGTGTGCCTCTTATGATGGCCTAGTTGCCTCCCATTATTCTCCCTGCTTAAGAGATTTTGGATCCATAACATGATTTCCTCTTTCCTAACAGCCATGTTATGTTTTTATATCTACCAATGCTATGTAATAAAGAAAATTCATGATGTTGATATTCTCTTCTGAAAAAAAAATAAATAATAATAAATCATCATGATTTTAAATGGTTGTAGCTTTTACTCAGCCAATCAAAACCATACCTGGTACAGTACAGCCCTGTAGTAGTAACTCTGGGCAATGCACTTTTTTCTTAAGAGAAGCCTTTACCTAAGGGTTGGTAACCTCTTGCAGGGGAACCCCAATTCTTCAGAGCTGCCCAGATGTGTTACCTGAGGGAGTTGTTTGGGCACAGCAATAGCCAGGCTGCTCAACTGTGCTTGCTCATGGGCAAAAAGAAGACAGGTTAAAGGTAGGTTCTTGCCAGTTGTGCTTAGGAGCTGGAGACTTCTTCCTTTCATAACTACATGTGAAACTTACCCCAGCAGGAAAAAAGAAGCCTACATCCAATGGGGAAAGCATGGCAGGCAAGCTATGAGGGTGGGAATCTGAGGTTATTTGCTGACACGGCTGACACGGTGTTCAGCCATCCTGACCTCATCTCGTAGCTAGGCTCAGATGAAGGAAGCTAACACAGTGAGGTCAACTTCTCAATAACTCTCATCACTAGCATCTCACTCACAGGCTGCTGCCATTTGTTTACTTTTATTATGCTTGGCAGGTTGGGGAAGGAGGAAGAAAATTGTATTCCCAGAAAATCCTCCAAAGCTATCTGCATTCTTCACTTGAAATTATTTATCAATGACCTTTTCTTCTTCTATCTAAGAGAACAAGCAAACTATCAGTTCTTTTCTGACTTGTCATAACAATAATAACACTATTATATATTCTCCTCCCTTTTATTTTTTATCATTGTGTATGCTGATCTCTACTCATAACCAACCACACACTCCAAAGAAAGATGGAAAAATACACACACACAAACATAGAAATATCCTTTCAATTCCTCTTTTGTGGGTCTTGGCAGACAGAACTGTAATGAGACTGAATTCTGTTTGGCTTCCTCATACCAGAATCTTATGTTGTAAAAACCTGACTGATGGGAGTTGCAATTTCTGTGAGATCAGTCCAAATTTATTCTCACCTCCAAAGAATTAAATTACAATATTTGCTATTTCTACAGAGTCTAGTGCTGTAGAAATAGCATGAATTAAGTAGTCTGAACTTTTCTGCAAGATGGATGGTTGGAGGCCAGGCAGGATGCACCCAGTGTCTAAAAAATACTAAGCACCCATGTACAGACAGCTGAATCCTGTCCAGGAGTGGAACACGCTGCCATTTCTATTTTTTCTCTTGGATCCTTTTGAATCTCTGCATGAATTAAGTAGAAGGAGAGACAAACCTTCCTTAAAAATGAAGGGTGGAGTGGGGGATGTTGCCATGGCCAACAAGTATTCTCCTGTGATCGTTCTTCATCTTCTATCAAAAAAATTTCAAGCCAGCATGTTTAGGACAATAAAAAAAATATATCAGGATAGGACAAGTCTTATGAACAGGATGATAATGCAGAAAAAAAAAAGAAAAAACACACACACACACACAAAAGAACCAACAGACACTTGGATGGACAGGACCAATTAGGCAATCTTTACCTGCCAGGGAAGAAATAGCTTTGTAACAGCTAAGAAAAGCACACAAAAGACTGATTCTTTCTTCTTCAAATGCAAATAAGTCTTGGAGTACATTGTGGCATGTGGCACACATGTCAGGGAAATGAAAGGCATCTGATATTTGCTTAGCTTCCAACAAGAGAGTAGCATTTTGGCACAGCTTAAGTGGCAAAGAAAAGCAGGTGTGAGGTATGAATTTCACATTACCTGCTTCTATTGCCAACATTACATGCTCTGCTACTTCAGCTGGAATCTCACATTCAGGGGGCAAAAAAATGCGATTGTGAAATATCCAAGAAAAAAACACATACAAGCTCTTGTTGTTCAGCTGTAGTCAAAATGCTTTCTGGGAAAACCCATTAAAGAAAATCTGATCTGACTTGTCTAGCTGCAAAATATAAGCAAGCTCCACATAATGTTGGCACAATTAGACACAGTCATCATTTATTTGGCATGTAGCATTTTTTAAAGGAATTTGTACTAACTTGGTCCTAGTTAGAAGGCTAGTCTGGCATTGAAGAGTGTTCATTTAGTTGTATTCAGAAATTTCAACAAGAGTTTGGAACCAATGTCACCTGGATAAATGTAATGTCAACTAATCATTTATGCTAAACAAGCAAAGGCATTGCAGTTGATCAGTGCCATCCCTTACACGAGCACACAGAGACAGATTAACATGCCTCAACATATGCAATATTCAGGGAAGGTTCTGGGTGAATCTTTCCTTGCTAGTTTACACCAGCTTAAGCCTTGATCCCTGCTGAATTGAAATGGCAGTGGCAAACATCATCTTTCTGCACGAAGCCTGGCAAAATATACAGGTAGGTGCCCATGGCAACCTGATGCATTTTCAAGGAACCATCAGCCTGATGTATTTCTAAGTTATCTTTCATTATGAAACTGCTGAAAATCATGTACCAAGGCATTGGCTGGTTGTTTTAGGGAGCTTTTTTGGCTTGCACTCCATCATTTTTGGTTTCCTGACTTCAATAGTTCCTAGATCACAACTCAATAATGAAGTTGGCAGTTTCTCCCTTGTTTCTCTTTTTTTGTGCCACTTTACCATTAATCAGCAGTTTCCAAGCAACTTCTTCACTTTTGATGCTGTAATTGATACAATACTTAAAAGCTTTAATATGTACCTATTTAATTGAGACATTTCTTTACCAACCGTCATCTGGAATAAATAAATAAATAAATAAATCTTTCAGCTCAGTACATCTGGTGTTTCTTTGGGACACTTCTGCTCTGTGAAGGTAAAACAAGGCAAAATAATCATCAGCCTTTCCAGCTGACATTTCAAGGAGTGGCTGAGCAGTGCTGCATGGATCACATCAGGCTCCCAAAGGGGCAGAGGAATCTCTTTAATGTATCAATAGTGAACAACGAGATTGATATCACTGTGGTATTTCATCTAAATGTGATGTATTTTCATGCATATGCTTGTGCTGGGTGAATCCTAAGGAAAATTGTGCATACAAAGGCAAGCTAAAACTGCTTCACATTTGACTACTTTTCCTGATGGAAAAACTACTTTGCCATTCCCATGGCACTTTTCTTCAGAGAGCTTCCTCATTTTTGCTCCTACAATTTGATCATTCTCAGGCAATGTGGAACCAGTTACGCATAGATTTAAATCTCAAGTTGATAGAAAGAGCTACTTTATGGCCTGCAAGAGTGTGCAATGTCACTCAGAAATAAGCAGTTTTAAGTTGTTGGTGGCTTCAGCAAGCTTCTGATGAGGAATCAGAACCCTGCTCAGCTATTACTCTCTGTAAAATGAAATTTTAGAAACACAGAGAATGGAAAATGGTTTAGGGTAGCTTTTCTTTGAGTACAGCTTCTTTCTGGACACATCCATCTTTGTGAAACTCCTTTCAGCATGGTTCCCTCCTTCAGCTTGCACTCCCCATATTTCTAGGATGAGAAGGCAGCCGCCTCACTTCTTTATATGTAGGGAATGACAAATATTTCTAACTAATAGCTGAAAGAACTTACAGCAACTCTGGAAACTGCTGGATGCTGCTAGATGGTGGGTGGCAGCCTTGGGGCTCCTCAGGCACACAACAGCTCCCAAGGTGCTCAAGTGTGCTTTGTTGTGCTGAGGCAGCAGCCGAGAACAGAGCAAGGCTGTGCTATCACGGGGACTGTGGCTTGGATGATCACCTAGTGGCAGAAGATGCTGGAGAGACTGCTGACACCAGCACTGCTGGCTCACAGAGGAGCATGGGGATGCCCTGGCAGCCGACTCTCATCTCACAGTTTCATGCCCACAACCCCCCATCACTTTGAAGTATGTGGGCTCTTGGAAGTATTGTAGTGTTAGGAGGCTGAGTAGCTGCTCCTTCACCTGTATTTTTATTTTATGACCCCTTTAAGCCCTTTGGAGGTGCTCTAAGAGGGAGAAAGAGGATGAGTCATAACCCAGTTTTGTGAAACCTAGGCAACACGACACAGTCAGAACCACAGGTGTGATAAGAACAGTGGAAAAAAATGACAACTGTGACATTTTTGGAGATAAATGGTCTTTACTGAGGAACTGTATCATTAAAGAGGAAAAAAAATGCATTATTGACATAACTATGGTGAAAAAAATATGGTAGAGAAGCAATATTTGAAAGCAATAAAAGGAATTTCCCCAGAACTTGATCTTCTTGAAGAAAGGTTTTACTTGAGCTATTGCAGTGAGAGTATAAACAGCTGAGAATACTTTGATATCAGATAAGGAAAGTACATAACATAAAGTGTAAATCCCCCGGTATGTCAGGTGACATTCGTGATTACACTCCCCAGGGGCACCCAATGTATCGGGGAGACAACACCGATATTAAAGGTCAGAAACTGTGAACACAAATCACAAGAGGGAATAAAGAAATCTCCACTCACGAAGCACTTTAATGAGATGAAACTTCCTGTCACAGCTGTAGAGTTTATAGGTATTGACTACGTCCTGAAAGCCCCAGGAGAGGGAGAGGCAGAAAAAGCTTATTAAGACAATGAGCGGCACAGAGGATTTAAAACTTAAATATGTCACCACCAAATAGCCCAAATCAATAACTGAAATAGATTATAATAGATTATATATATATTTGTGTGGGGCTGGGAGATGCAATTATTCCTCTGAGTTGATCATCTCTGCTTGATTACATTTACCTGAATGCCACACAAAAGGCAGCACAGGGTAGGGTGTTGGAGACCTCTGGCTCATCACAGGAACTGTCTGCTGCCATAAATGTATTTTGTGAGACCCCACAGGCAGTTTCCTCTTTGCTGTGCACTACTGCTGTTCTCTAGTGTTGTGCTCACCTCCGATCAGGCAAGGCAGGAGCACCATTCTTATTAGTCTGGACAGTTATTAACGTATTAGTTTGCATCTGCATAGACAAACCTGCCTGGTGCTTGTAGCACGGGAGTGGGCTCTGAATGAACACTGTAATTCTGGCATTGCCAACAAACCCAATAATCATGGTGCAAGGGATTTTGCAAACATATGCGAGGACAGCTTGTGCCCCCTTCACTGCTTTTATTTTTAAGTGGTCATCCTTTGAATATTTGCCTGAATGGCTCACACATTTCCTCTTTAATATGCATGTACTTCACATGAGAAGGTGAATGAAGGTAACAACAGAATTGGTTATCCTAAGGGCCCTCAGATATTTGACTTAGATAATGTAGTTATAAGGGGATGAAGTGTGCGTGCACTGTCAGTAATTCAGACTGAGTGAAATTACAATGATTTCTTCTGTTTTGAGTGATGCAGAGAAGAATCTTGGATATTTTTAAAACGTTAAAAATCCCAGTCTGAAAAAAATTGATCATTTCGAAGTAGCCTAGTAACCAATGCTCTACTATCTCTTATCATCAGAGTTGAATGGTGACAACTTACACAATAGTGATTAATCTTTTTTGACCTGTGGATCCTCACAATTTTCAGGTGGGGATGAAGACTCCCTGGTCCTGACTGCAAGCCTACCAACTGTTAGGATTTTCCTTTAAAAATAATCTTTCATGAGCCCACTACAGGTAGTCCATAAATCACTAAGGTTCCACAGGCTGAAAACCACTGCTTTAAGAAATTGTAATTGCTACATTCCTTTATTAACCAGCAAAATATGCTTAAATAAAATTGACCAGTTTTGCTATTTATATCGCCTTCCGTATTCCTAATTTCATTTATTTCTTTTTTTTTTTTTTAATTTTTCTTTTTTTTTCATTTCCCTGGGAATACCTATCTAAATTGTCAACTGCTGCCTATTGTTTATATAATGTAGTTTCTGTATCTATAACAACTCCTGCATTATCCTATTTGTTCTCTTCTATCTTCTGATGTGCTTACTTCAATTAGTACAGAATAATGTAATTATTACACTATTATTATAATCACATAAGGAGATACCTGACAAATACTTTGAAATGGCTCAGATCTGTATTCTACTAATTGCTGCAGTGTCTGTGCATATCATTGACTGTGCTGCATCTGAAATTCTTGTGTGAAGCCAACTGAATCATACTCTTCCTGTGCTATGCAGGTTTTTAACCACACATACATGTCTGTTATTCTAATACAATGCCAGACCAACATATTCACGAGCCAGTTGCTAGGGGGTTTGTTTTATTTTCTTCTTAAGTGAGCATAAAACTGCAAACAGAAGGAGAGCTCCATGTGAAGGATGATCATTCAGAAAATTGACATATTTAGATTTACAATACAGAATATTTTTAACGTGGCCTCTCAAAAATGCAAACTAGCTTTATATTGGAGTTACAGTACTAAATTTAGTACCATATCACTATGATGTTGATATGTTTTCAAGTTCAAAGAAATATGGTCTTCTAGTCATATAGGTGAGAAGAATTCTCTAGAGTGACTCTCCTGAGATTCCTTATGCTAATTAATAGATAATGAAATGAAACTAGTTACAGAAAATGGTTAGATAAAAATCCTCTATTTTGATATCATGTTGCTTTATGTCTGCTAACGAAGCACTTAATGTTTCAATTTATCTGTTAGGGAGGTATTCTTTACTGTAATCTATGGTTTACATGTAGGTAATGTCTAGATACCTTCCTGAAGTCTATCAAAAGAGAGGTAAGAACCGATGCATAAATAAGCTTATAGAATATCAGGTGAAAGTTCCTGCCACAGAAAGAATTAAAGTGCATAGAGAGACTACCTTGGCTAGTTACCATGTTCATTTGAGCGATATTGGTATAGTTTGCTGACAATACAAATACCCTAGGACATCAATCTGCAGGCACGGCTATTCTTAGCAGAAGACAGTGAAAACAAACTGCTTTGCTTATCATATTCACAACACTGAAGCATACCCTTAATAGAGTAGTGCAAACGTCAATATGCTTCTGAGCTCCTCAAAATTTGTAACAAGTTATCCCAAGCACAGACAAACCTTCGGGAAGCCTTTGAAAATATAGATCAAAATTCAATGCAACTGCTTTCTCCAAATCATGCTGTTAGGGTGGCTCTGGAAATGTATTCCCTCTTAAATTATGACAAAGTTTCTGTTAAAAGGTAAGACTGTCAAACAGGAAGGTACCTGTGGGTCATTGGGTATAAGGACATTTACAGCCCAAATGTACATATTTAATCTATCTGGAGCTTCATGCAGGGATTCCAGACCTTAAGGTGCTCACCTTCGGTGGCTGCCGCTCATTTCAGCTCATCTTTGTGCCTTGTGCTATTATGATAATGAGTTTTCCTCGCTGGAAGCAAATGCATATTTTAAATCCGCATAAAAATCCAGATGATAGCTGCATGTATTCAATGTGGTATTTATTACGCAGAGAAGAAAAACAGATGAAGTGAAGCTTTTGTTCTACCTCACGTGAAGATGTAGCTATTATCATCAAGAAATCGTCAAGTTACAAAAGCCAAGGACTGGCACAGTATGTTCTTAGCCAGTTAAATACTGCATGTTATTTTAGCAAACATTTCTGCTGGCAATTGGCAACCTCAGGCAACAGAAATACATGTTTGCAGAGGAGTAAAGAGCAACCAGGGAATCTGTTTATTCACTCCTGTAAAAGTTTTTCTTAAATGATATGCAGTTACTATTTCAGAATGAACTGTAAACCAAGCTCGTTTTAAGCAGCACTTTTGTTGGTTGAGTTTAATTTTGCTTCTGAAAACCACATTAACAGCATTCAACTGTTAGTTGGTTTATTAATGATACAAAAACTCAGTAGTACTATTAGCATAAAACCATGTTTAACTTCTATGATTTTAAGAGGCATAAAGGATCTTTATGAACTCTTCTTTGGGGAAACATTTTAAAAATTCAATAACTGGCATACAGTGTAAGAATATCCAGTTCAAAGGAAGAAACAAAACAAGACAAAAACATGGATTGGTTTATATTTTTATGAATTAGTACAATAACCAGTGATGCTCCAGTACAGTAGAGGATTCATCCTGTCCTTCAGCATGGCACTAGTATTTTATAACGACTTCCTACAAGCCCTCTGTGATCTTGACCTTCTCTGTCCATAGTTCTTACAAGGATAGGCCTCATGACATCACTCCCGTTGGAATGTTTTTCTTTTCCTGGAAAAAAAAAAACAACTTGTTCTGCACTGCAGGTGCAGTGCATTTTCTTCCTCCAAGAGCTTCTTCTGGGTGGCTGCCTGGGAGCATCACCTCAGTGCAAAACAGGCAGGCTGCTGGACTTGTGTTGCCTCTCTTCTTCTTAGCAGTGGCTACCTCCCTGAAGGCAGCATTAAATTTTTTTCCTAGACTACACAGTGTTACAGCTGGATGTGTGGACATGAAATTTTGCTTGCTAAATGCTGCACCTATCCCTATTTGTGACAAGACTCAGACAGAAGAAAAAAGGATGAACATGCAGAGTAAGGAATCAGCTGTGGACAAGCACAGATAAACTGCAGAACCAAGTGCATGGAGGTACAATACCATACCTGAAAAGAAGCCTTGAGAGCCCTCTGTCATGCAGTGTTTTAGAAGAAGAAACTGAAAGATCACCAGATTTAAAGGGAAGAAATGAGCTTCAGTTCATATTCAGAGTAATCAAAAGCCTTAGCCAAGATGCTAAAACCAAACATGTCCAAACTATGGAGACATCAGACACCAAGACCTCTGAAATGTGGGCCTTTCTATAGTCATAAAACATTACAGAACAGGAATGTGATAAGTAAAGAAAAGAATCCTCCCTGGATCTAGGAGAACAGTGAGGATTAATGAGAAAAGATGAAAATTGACTGACTATAATTAATATGATGGTCTTTTTCTGCCCATCTTCATAATTAAAGTGTAAAAGGTGGCTGCATTTTTTTTCCTTGCTATATATGGTGCCTAGATATAAATCATCTACAGGCTCATGACTACACTTCAGTGAAACTAATGACATGAAAAGCTGTGGACTTGGGATGAGGCAACATTTAAAATAAAAAAGATCAGTCTGGTGAAAGGAATATTAAAATTATTTCTATTATAATATTGTATCTTTTATGCCTCTTCATGTTACTATGCTTTGGGAATGTGTATCATCATCACCAGGTATAAGAATCATGAATCATTCAGTTTCCAAACATCCCTGGAGAACAGTCTCAAAAGCAGATGTTTGACTGTTCCCAGATTACTTGCTTGAGTTAGAGGGACTGATTCAAGGTCCCTCGTGGACAAATCATCAGTTTTTCTGAAAAGGAATTTAAATGTTGTGCTTCAGAGGTCATTTGGAATTACTCTGGTATAAATTGAGAGTAGTTGAACATACTGGGGTTAACTACCACCTGGGCTTAAAGGCAGATGAAGAAATGCTGTTCTTTTTAATAGCTGTGTCACCTTGCTGGCTACCTATCTAATTTATTTCCTATAAAAGTTAGCACACTTTCACTAGAATTATCATAAGCTAAAATTATTGCATCTAGAGTGTGCGTAGAAAAAAACTTGCTTGTCAACATGTAAGGAAGGATACACTGTCCCTTGGTTTCAATTCACAGACACATTCTATTCTTTGAAAATAGCATAGAACCTTTCTGCTTACATATACCTGTTTTTTCATGTTACTGCAAATCTCTCAGTCTTCAAAATAAATAAATAAATAAATAAATAAGTTTAAAAAGGCAGAAATGGTTTTCAGTTATTCTAAACAGATCGCTTAATAAGAAAGATGTATTTTTCACTGCTGACAATAAATTCCTGGTAAGAAAAAAAAAAAAATTTTTGTTCATTTAACTGTGCAGCATAAGTTAGACAGTCTACACTAAATTACTATCGAAATACAATAGGAGGAAATATAAAATATTTTTGCCATGCTATTTTGAAGTCAGTGTCATAGTACCAACAATGTGTAGAGCAGAGCCCTTAGAAAAATCAGTGATCATTCTTTCTTCTTCAGTCCTTTGCTGATGCTGTTCCTTCAGTGCTGTCACAGAAGCTGATGGAAATTTTGCTTCAGATTTTAAGTGGAATAGATCAAGCTCTTTGTGTTATGATAAAGAAAGATATATTGACATTTTGTAAGTTACTTTTACCTACTAAGTATAAAGTATTCCATTTACCTGGTCCTGGATCTGTTCCTTTATATCTTACTCAGGAAAAAAAATTCTATTAACATCAGCCATATGTTGGTTATAGAGATTCTTTCAAAAGACATTTCAAATAAATGTTTTCCCATAATGGAAAGACTATGATTAAAAAAATGAGAGAGAAAGAGAGAGAATAAAAACATTAAAACTGTATTGACTCCTCTGAGTTTAGTTTTACTATTTAATTTCTATTGGCTAAATCTCAGTGAAGAGAATGATTTTTCTCAATAACTGTGTAATTTAAAAAGAACACAGAGGACTTCCAATAAACAAAGATAAGCTTCTGAGAATAGGTTACCCTTTACAAAGGATGCTAGATATTCAATGCATTTCCTGAAGATTGGAAAAACAGGCCTGTATTGAATATTAAAATAAAAATTCACAACGTGTTCAAATGCCATTAGTACTAGCTCCGTCGTATCCCTAATCCTTAATAAGATCTCAATAGCATTGAGCAGAACAAAGTAATGAGACCATTGCAACAATTTATCAAGGAGGTTTCTGCCATCTAGTGGAAAATATGGAGCTTACACCAACCCCACGAATATCTAAAACCTTTGTTTAAAGACTGGGTATCTAACCCATCAGAAAAAAAATGTATTCACTTCCAATACAAAATGCATCTCTTCTGGTTGATATATTCCAAAATATTTCCTCTAACGTATCCTTGGTCATATTGCCTACCCGTTATATTTATCCTCATTAATATCCTCATTTACTCAATCATATTGAATAAACTTCTGAATGACATCAAAATCTGTCACCTAATAGGGATAGAAGTAAAAGTAAAATAAATACAAATAGATAAATAAATAAATAAATACAGACTTCCCAAGCAATCTTACTTCTTAAATTAATGGATAAAATACGATAGTTTCCCTGTAAGTTGTATTCCATAACCTCTGCTTATGGTACGCAATTTTAAGTGGTACTGGCGCCCTGAGCAGATCCTTTATGTCAATTTTATGTCAAAAGCTTGCCTTTTTTCTCTAACTTTACTGGACTAGCAAAATTATTACCTCTTTCCATATACTTTTTTCCCCTCTTTTTAGTATCATTGGAGGATCACTGTCACACCTATAATATATTAAAATAACTAATCCAATTAAGAAGTTTGTAACAGGGAATATTATCAGAACAAGTGGAAACATAAGGTGTAATCCCTTTGTGGTAGGGCAGACAGCTGCTGTTGGCACATCTCAGATCAGACACTGTTCAGGAGCAGGTCAGTACAAAGCCTTGGGGCTATAATGACTGCAATGGTTTCTGCTCGAGTAGACCTTCACACCTTAGGTTCATGCTGCTTATGTTTGGGTACTTAAATCCATGTCTAAATAGGGATTTAGGGCATTACACAGACGAAAGAAGAGTCAGTTGGCCTCTCTCCTTTAACTATACACAAGCACAGCCTGGAGCAACCCCAGATCATTAAATGAGGCTCGTAGGAATACCCGGGGGAGAGGCCGTCTCAGCGCCTCGCGGACTACATTTCCCAGGCGGCCTTGCGGCAGACAGCCCGCCCGCCCATTGCCCTCCTCCGCGAGGGGGCTGCTGGGAGTTGTAGTAGAGGGGCAGCGAGAAGATGGCGACCAAGATCAACGTAGTGCTGCGGCCGGTGAAGAGCATCGTGGTGCGCTTCTGCCCCTTCGAGTCCAACGTGGAGAGCACCAGGTGAGGGCCGCCGGGGGGCTGTGAGGCAGCCCCGGCCCCCCGGCGGCGTTGGTGTGCCCTGGGCCTCAGGCCTGCGCCGGGGGGGGGGGACCTGGGCCTGCGCTGAGGAGCTGGGGGGGGCACAACGACCTTGGGGTTACTTCAATTAACCCCAAGTTAATTGACATAACTTGTTATTAACCCAGATGGGGGAAGCGCCTTGAAGTTTTGCGAAGTTCTTTCTACATGTTAAGTATATAAAGAACATCCGTGTGGATTTTCACAAATAAAAATCCAAACGAAAAAAAACTCATTAAAAAAAAATCCAAATAAATAAAAATCCTAATAAAAAATTCTCATAAAAAGTACGTCTGAAACTATTAAATACAAATTCCATTATGTTTACGCTTTTGTCACCCTGCCACGTCAAGCTGTTCAAATCAGTTTTTAAAATATCTTCCATGTATTTGCTGAATTTCTACCTACAGCGTACTCAATGTATCTTTACCTTTCAGAAAATTTCTTGAATGTATAAGCCGTAAAAAAATACAAGCCACCAACAGGAACTGCGAGGTGACTGCGGATGTGAGACACGATGGGTCTGAACCACTTGTCGATGTTATGTTTGGTAAGGAGTTCTTTTTGAATCCTTACATAAAAAACCTTCCAAGTTTGTGTTTTTACAGCGTTACTGTATCCTTTATGATACTTTTCATTGTGGTTTCCCTTTTTTTTTTTTTTGGTTCTGGTCCACACCTAAATGTGCAGCAGGGAGGAAAAAAGGAAGAGGGAGTCGCTGATGGTTTGATATATATAGAAACATGCATGTATGTCCTTGTGCTAGTTAGACCTGGTAGGGTTGAGTCTACTTTTGTGGTAATGTACTTGTGGGACCACACAGTCAGAGTTCCAGGGAAGGACGTGTAGCTTTGTTTTGATGCAAGAATCTGTTCACTTTGTTATTTATTTATTTTTTTTTACCTGTGGTGGAGGCATCTTGGTCTTGAGAATAGAAAAGTTTAATACTTTCAGCTGCTTATACAACTGAGTAACTTGCTGTGTAGCTTGAAGGAACTGCTCATATAAGACCATACGTGTGCAGGTGGCCTTGCAAAATGAGGTCAGCTGGAGTACAATGAATTTCTCGGTTTGCTTTGAGAGTACAGTGAGGAGGAAGGGACGATGGTGGAAATCTCCTCAGTTCTGGAAGCAGCCCAGATTCAAGGCTATGAACAGATGGCTGTAATCTGCTTTTGTCCTTTTCTCTGGCTGCATCTTCTTTCCTGCTGTGCTGTAATGGCCCAATATGGCATGTAGCCCATTAAAGTTTTCATTATTATTTTTTCCTGTTACTCGCTTTTCTTAAGCTTTCATATATTTAATGAGTCACTAGAAATGCCATAAGTGCTGAATGTACTTCACTTTGCTGAAGAAAGACAAATTATTTTAGTGTTGACAATGGTTGTTTCTCCCGCCCCCATGCCTCTGCCTTTCCCATCCATGACTCTAACTGTGATGTATTAAGACTTAAGCAGTAAAGCTTAATGTTTTCTAGTGTAAAACAAAACCAATTTATTTCACTAATGCCAAGAGCTCTGAACTCTTCACTAAGAGCCGATTTTTTCCAAGTGAAGTTTGCAGCCCTTGCAGTTGGCAACTGTTATTGGAACTTGGGTGTCCTGCATGGCATTGCATTATATAGGTTTGGATACATCTTTTATGTTTGCAGATCTTGTAAAAATTAAAAATTAACTTAGGTACTGCCTTTAGTTTCTAATGCTCCCTCCCTGTTTTAAAGTGCTATGGTTGTTTGTGCTCAGAATTTTAGAAATCCTAGTGGTGTGTACTTTCTGATGTTATAACTGCCAGATTGTGTAAAACAATTCACTGTTTGGGCTAAAGAAGTAAGTTAAATGGACCATATACAACAGGCTGCTAAAATGCTGTGCCATGTGTGGAAATTTTGCCTAGCAGTACCTTCTGTTAGATAACTTTGAGGGTATAATGTGAGGCACTTTTATGAAATATATGTTCTTACCGTAGATAAATCTAGAAAAAATGTTTATTTTTGAATAATGCAATGCAGAAATAAAGATTACAGGCTCATTCAGTGCACTTTAATATATTTGTTTGTTGCATAATAAGATTTTGTGGTAAGTGGACTACCTTCTAATCAGACAAGATGAACAGGGTATTTGGATTTATGTATACAAAACACAACTGCACGCTGAAGTAATTGTGGCTTAGACTTTGAGTTCTTGAAATTTCTTTCCTATGCAGCTGATGGAGATCGATTGATAATGAAAGGAGCCAACCTGACGACAGTAGAAATGTTAACAGCATTGGGGTCCAGATGCAATACAAAAGAGCTTAAGGCAGAACAGAAAAGCAAGAAGAATCCCTGAAGAACAGAACAATGACTGTGTTTGCATTTACATGTGTTGAAACAGAAAAGTGTACAGAAAGATTTATCCAAAGCAACAAATTCCAAGAGAGATGGCTGAAACACTGACCAGGTTAACATAGAGCAGAATGAACTATTTAAATGTTCTCCTGTCATCCACGAAACGACAGCATAATGCATCGACAGATCATCATCTACTAGTGGATCAGAGTGACTCAAGATGCATGAATGCATCTTTCTACGCACCAGCCTCTGTCATCTGCATGTTGGACTAATATCACATGTATTTGTATATAATTATGAATTAGTTAATAAATACTAAAGTGAAAACGGGTCTGTCTAGATGTTACTTCCAACAATTTTTCTATGTGTTGAAACAACAAATATTACAGCAGTTCTCATTTGTGAAAATTATTAAATATAAATATCTGAAGAAGACTTAAAAGTAATCATCATTGACGTAGCTGAGGAACTGCAAGCTGCAAATACAGAGTAGATTTTCTGGTACTCCTTTATATTACCTCTGTTGTTAAGTCCCTGTCATTTTCTTCTTTTTCAAGAAAGTGTGAGATTTGCTAAATGTAAATTTAGCTCAGCAATTAGAGTAACAAGGTAATGGGACTGTGAACACACAGTAGAGCTACTCATCCTGCATAAAAGTAGCGAAGTCTAGCTCAAAGGGAAAAATAAGTTAGTGTTTTTGATAATTGGAGGAAAGGTCTATCTTTGAAGTTCAGTTTTGTAATATTTTTGTCACTCAGTTGTGGGAGATTTCATTAAATATTTTACAAAGATCAAAGGGAGAGCTTTATTTGGTGTTTATAGCCCAGTGTCCAACCCTATTATTTATTAACGTAAGTGCTTGGGTGTCTCGTGTATTGCAGAGCTCTGTGGGTTTGGAAGGGCTGATCTGTCCTCAGGCTGTGCAGGTGAAGGTGTCAACTGCACATGCATTTCATGTGCATCAGTTTTGTTCTATTTCAGTTCTTAATGAAAATGTGACCAAATTTTTAGTTTCAAGAACTGCAGGTGCAGTCCTATTGAGGTATTAGTTCTACCTGTTCTTAATCAGGTGTTTGACTTTTTATAAAATTTTAGTATGTACATTTAGTCATGCATTTAGTATGACATTAATTCGACAGCAGACTTGTGGCACAAATCTTATCTAAAACTAATTCAAACTTACTTTTGCCAAGATTTGCAAATGGACACTGTCCTTTCTGAAAGCAACATCGTTTTATCTAGCAGCACTTTTAAGGTCTGTCCTCCCAACTTCTTCACCAGGTTGTTGAAGTCAAGGTAATCTCTTTATCACCTTGCAGATGGAGGTGCAGAGCTGTGCTAAACACACACCTGTTTTGTGTTATAATGGCCTCTTCTGTGTGTTTGCAAGAAATACAGTGGGTGAGATAAAATGATTGGGGCAGATAGGTCAATGAAATTCAGACACAGGAACAACACGTGTGAAGTACTTTGTCTAGGATGAATACCTTCTCTGCAGTCTGTTATACTTTTTTCTTTATTATTATTATTTTTAATTAGGCCACCAGCTCTTTGAGGTGGTTTCAGAATGCTGAGCTCCTGAACCTGCTACTGAGCTCCCTTCTGGTGATGGAGTTATGAAAACATCTGAAATTCCTTGAAAGGATTGCAAGTCCTGTGAAGCTAAAAGAGTATTTTAGAAAGTGAACAAAATAGAAAAAAAAAAAAAAAAAAAAAAAAGTTGTTCACGGGACAGTTTGAGTTCCTTTTTTTTTCAGTTTAGAGGAATGTTTCGTGGCATGATGTTACCTGAATTAGTCTTAGAGAGAAAGTGAGAAGTGGAAAAACACTGAAGAATTATTTTAGTCCCCAGTTAATCATGTATTTGTATGCCCAAAAGGTGATTTTTGTGATCTTTTAATTTTTACCAATTTGTACAACAGTTAAGTAAATCATGCAAAGGTTGTCTTCAAATGTGAAGCACTTATATCCATCATAAATAATTAGCCATATATATCCACTTAGAGAATATAACAGGGGTTAAGTAATATTAAGGTTCTAGAGTGTTTATAGTGGTCCAAGATAGAGGTTTATATATATGACAAGGAGAGAGAGAAAAATGAAGGTCCCAGTTCAGCTTTTTACAGCCAAAATAAATCTCCTCTGTTGAAGGATATTTTTTTCTTTAGTCTAATAGAGAGGCATCCAACTCACTATAGACAAAACCTGTTCAGGTATTGTAACCCAGAGGTGCCCAACTTTGTTGCTTAGGTCAGGCAAAAGGCCGATAACACCACTATTGAGAAATGACTGACAACTCGGTGGACAAAGTATAGGCTGCTGCTGCCTTTGCTCTACGTGCTATTAGCTGCAATTTGCAATGGTAAAAGTACAGTATGTTTTGTGTGTGAAAAAGAAGTCATTTTCTAGGATTCAAATATGTAATCTAAAGAAAATGCACAGGATAGAATAACAAAGCTAAGAATGTGCATTCTCAAGACTACAAGATAGTGAAGTTATACAAGCAATAGGGGCAAGAAGGTACTCCTGTGATGACTATTATGTTGATATGTAGAAAATTATTCTCCCTGTAATCTGCAGATAAGGGTAAAAATGCATTTCTAAAGTATATTGACGATAATCTTTAATGAATTTATTCTCTAAGCATTTAGATAATTTTGCTGTGAGCTCTTAATGCAGTATCAATTTCTGCTCCTGTGTAACTGAATGAAACAAAGCAGAGAGACTGGCTGCTTGGATGTTTTATTGACATCCACAGGCTAGGGGTGTGGATATAGAGGGTATTAAGGTCAGTCATACAGAACAAAGCAGGGCTGGATGAGCATTGACTTTGCATGTTATTATTCTCTGACCCACAAATCTTGATGATAATACCTCACCAAAAATGTAGCCACCTGCCTGGATACAAAAGGAGCTGGAACAGGTCCTTAAAACACTAGGATTAACTAAATACAAACAGCACACTGTGTTGGGTAAATAGGATGTCTGATAGCAGGTGATGACTTTAAAATGTTTTTAGGCATCACGTACTCATCTCAGAAAATTGTTTGCCCTATTGGATGTGAAAGAATGCATTAATGATGGTTTGTCCTAGTTTTTCACCTAGACTCTGTAAATCTTGAATGAGCAACAAATATGGTATAATGAAGTGAAAACTGAAAAAGAAATTTAAAAAAGAAAGAAAATTAAGTATCCTTGGACTGTGTTTAGCTGTTCTCAAGGCTCTCCTCTCCTCTCCTCTCCTCTCCTCTCCTCTCCTCTCCTCTCCTCTCCTCTCCTCTCCTCTCCTCTCCTCTCCTCTCCTCTCCTCTCCTCTCCTCTCCTCTCCTCTCCTCTCCTCTCCTCTCCTCTCCTCTCCTCTCCTCTCTAATTTTGCTCCCAAACATACCTTCCACATGTGTATACACGTGCACAGGGAGGGTACACCCCTTGTAGTTGAGGAATTGCTGGCCTACTGCCCACCTCACCAGCTGACTGCACAACCCTGGATGCCAGGCCTGGCTTCTCCACGGTGTGGTTAGGAGTCAC
The DNA here is from genome assembly GCF_009819795.1 of Aythya fuligula. NCBI lineage: Eukaryota > Metazoa > Chordata > Aves > Anseriformes > Anatidae > Aythya > Aythya fuligula. The sequence continues at coordinate 130,242,988 of NC_045560.1, forward strand.
CTCCAGGCCAACAGCTTGCCTATTGACAGTGCCTCTCTCAACGGCGCTTTCATCCCCTCCTTTCTTCTCCTGGCTTAAGAGCCTTTTTCCTTCCTGCAACTATTTGATCTCATCCGCTCTTGCCTTTTCCCTCCGGGAGGCCTGAGTCAAACTTCTGCACTCTTTTTGATGTCCGCCAAGAGCCTGCAGTAGCTTTGACCAATTGAGAAGCTTTGCTCCTGGTAGACTCTTGCTTGTTCTCCCCCCTCAGCCATACTGGCTCTGTACAGTGGGGAGTGTTGGGACACAGCAGTGCTTTGCGGAGCCACTTTGCTCTCTGATTGTCTTTTACCTAAGAGCAAATAATCTTTACCTTGAGCTGGTCTTCTCAAGGTTTTACAAAGCTAAGGCTGTGCCCAGCGATAGATATTAAGAGCCCCCCATATCAAATGGGGGGCTGTGTTGTGCTTCATGAGGGAAGGTGGGTGTGCTTACATATGAAAAGAGCATTTCTTTTAAGATAAAATAGCTAGAAGAGCAGAGTGGCAGACCTGCTTGTGAAAATGCTTGGTCAATAGGAACAAAGCCTGGGAAAGGCCGAGTCCCTCGTGGACAAGCTTTCATACCTCAGTCTGATGATTGCAGGAAGCTCAGAGGACAGGCAGGAGACAAAGCAGCATAAAGAAGTTCCTTCTTGTTCCTTCTTTACCCAGTTAATACTTCTCTGTTTCTTTTGACCCCTACACTCTTTTTCAGCGGGGGATGAAAGACCAGCCCGACTTTAAAAATAGCATGGTCTGCAAGAAAAACCAGCAAATTTGTCATGTGAAACACAGTTCTTCCTCAAACTGTCTTTTCTTTACTAGTAAGTCTGAGTGGTTCAAATTACTTGCATGAATAAAAGAAACATTATTTTAACTTTTAAAGTTTCTTTTTCTAGGTGGGACTTTAGAGAACTTCCCTTCAAAATCTACTTCTCAAATTAATCCCACTGTATTTACTGGAAATGGCAAATTAATGAATTGTATGGCTGTTTCTTCTTTTCCTTCATGTAGCTCAGCACCAAGTTAGATTGCTCCCTAGTATACATAGAGGGAAGGGTACCAGAAACAGTACCCCAAACTGTCTTATGTCAGAAATATAGGAAAAAAAATTAGGGAAGTAAGGTATTTCTTATTAAGGTTACCTTAATTAATAAATTAAGGTATTTCTTACCTCCTCACAGATTTTCTATGGCCTAGGTTTTAGATATGTAAACTCATATTGTGAGAAGGAATCAAGGATGTAAACCCAAATAAAGTGAGGCTTTTCAGGTCTAGAAGAGCAAACTGGAAAATACCTGCCTGTCCTGCATGGTTGCCTGGAATGCCAGAGGCAAGAACTTTCTTAGAAGATCTTTTGAATACAAGTCACGTACTTAACAAACTTGGCACGTTGGCAATGGGAGCGGGATAGAAGTAAAAACCAGCTTTAGCTTCCAATTTTTTCCCTAGTTTCCTTCGACAATCTATGAAAGAAAAAGGCTTTCCTGCAAGGTGGGTCAGAACTGGAAGCTGGAATGACACTCCTGAGAGTCCCTTCCTGCCCACTGTATGCAACAATGAGAAGACTGCTTTTTGGCCAAAGTTAGGCTTCCTGGGTGGCGACCTGGGGATCTATTTCACACTCAAGCCCTTGATGCCCCAGGATGATGTCCTTTGAGAGACCCAATCCATTAAACGGGCTACGCATAATCCTAACAATTTACAACGAGGGATGTGCTCAACACAGAGAGCAGCAGTCATGGTCCCCCTCACTCCAAAGCTCCTGAGAATGGAGTTGTCACCTGTGTCACCCCTAAGAGATGATGAAGGGGGTTAGGGCACCTTCTGAGGCTGTGGCAATATTACACCCACCACTCTCCTCATCTTGGAGTGGGCATGCTCCCATTCCAGCCATAATGGCCAAGGTAAAACACGCCAGGGGTGGCAGAGCTCTTCCACAGCCCCTTGTGTGACTGATGTGCCTCTTTGCAGGGTGGCGAGTTATGGAGCTGAGCAGAGCCTGGCAGAGGAAAAGCTCAGTCCTCTTGAACACAGCGAAGACCCTGCCTCTGTGAAGGACAGGTGGCTGGGCCTGTGATGCTCTCCTTGGTGAAACCCTGAGAATGAAAAGCAGTGCAATTATTAAAACTTTAAACAAAGCTTTTTCCCGAGGTTGCCTTTAGAATTGTCAATTAATATCCTTGGTAATGAAACTTTCCTTAGAATATGCAACTGAAAATGAATGCTAAAACCCTTCTAAATCCAGTGGGCAGGTCTGCAATTTGTGATTCTAAATTTCATATGCTAATTACTCATTGTTTGTAGAAATATTTCTTTCATCAATATTTATTGCAAATAATTTTGCCATTTTTTTATCCTTACCATAACTTTATGTCCTTATTGTTTGAGAACACACAGAAAGGACAAAGTAGGTTATTTTTATTTGTTTTTATAGCCAAGTGGAGTTTGAGGCTAATGTTTTGTACATCTGAGTTGTCTAAAAAGCCCTGCAGATTGTTACCTTTCTGAAAGTCTCAGCTGTGAGCAGGTGTCCCCTGCTAATGAGCTATGGATAATGGACAGCCTTGAACAATTTGTAATCATCCCAATTGGTTTTAGCATTGCAATGACTATTCTGACTATGAATTTCTGAAGTGAAATAAAAATGTGTTTATACTAATGTGTGGATGTTTGCTCTTCATGGTAGAGTATCTACCATCCAAATAAAGAGGATTTTTCAAAGCTTACAAAGTCAGACTCAGGCTCATATATCTGAAGTCACCATGAGGTGAGCTGGAACTGAAATCAGCCCATTTTTCTCTGAAATGAGGAAAATGAAGCCTGGAGTTTCTCTTCCTGGTCACTTTGTGCTATGGTGCTGTCCCTGTCATTCAGTCAATGCACCGCCGATGAGCTGTCACAACATCAGAGCAGTAAACTTTCCCCTCAATGTAAGCATTTCCCTTTAAATTTGCTTTGAACATGCTGATGACGGTGCAGGGGCCACGCGCTGAGGCTGACAGTGTGCTAATTGCATTACGTTAATTCTCCGCGGCATCAGCAGCGCCCGGGGCACCAGTTGGCTGGCACTGGAGTCGGCCACGCGTAAGCCAGCCCGTCCCCAACAGCCGGCCACTGAGCGCCTATGTGGCAGCCTCCACGTCCAGAGGGAGGGCTCCTTGGAGGAAGAGGAGCTGGAGAGTAAACTGGCTTTGTTTTGACGTGAAAGCCGAGACGCGTTGCGCAAAGCCCATTGATAAAACATGGCCATGCCCAGCCCGGTTAGCTCATGGTGATGCAATGCCTACACTCCAGAAGAACTTAAACATATTGACATATACATGAAAACATGCAGGTTCGTGTGTTGCTTCATAATCCCTGGTCTGGAATTGCCCAAGTACAGTGCTCCTCAGATGGAGGAAAGCTTACTTATGCCAGCCATGCAACCGTAGCACGTGTTTCATCATGTCTACCCATGATGACATGGCTGGGAAGGGAAAACCACACTTGTACAACCAGGAAACAGAAACAAAGCTGTGCCGTGTATGCAATTTTTCTCATCCATGCCTTGGGGGGTGAGTAACTATTATTCATGGACTGTTTGAATATTTTTTTACAGCTAGATGTAAGATGAAGAGCTGAATGTGGACAGTGCTGTCCAATTTTCCAGGAAAACTCTTAGGACTTTCTTAAGAGGTAGTCTTGTCTAGAAGAAGCTTACTGCTTAGGGAAGGTACTATATATGTGTATGATATGTCTGCACACTGGAAGGAAGGCAGGATCCTCCCTTTTACACAGTCAGGTGAAGCACAGTGCTATCAGATTGGGTTCCTTCCAAGTTAAACATAAGGGCATTTTAATGAGTAAAGGTCTAGGGAAAAAAGTTGCATTTCCTGTGCAACCTAATCAGCGATACATTGCAGACGAGCAAGGCGGTGCTCTGCCCTGCCCAAGGAGCAGGTATTACGACTCTGAAAGACAAAATATGGCTTGGCTTACATGCAATGGGCAACGCTATGGCTACGTGAAGAGAAACCTCAAACACTGCTGGTCATGGCTTCCCAGCTCTCGTGTCAGCTGAAGCATCACTGCGCGATGTGCAGTTGCCCAAAGGAGTAGGACAAAGGTCTCTCTGCAGTCTTTTCCTTTGGTCCTTTTCTTTGCAATTGGTAATAAAGGACTGCAATATCCTCCCCTCCTACAAGATGCAAGGGCTTGGCTGCCTTGGAAAAACATCCTCTCTGGCAGGCCCAAACTGCCAGACCGGTGGTTGCTGCCGACTGGCTACGTGCTGTCCGTGCAACTAACTTCCATGGAAAATTTTACTCCCATCAGTGTTGCTTAGATTCTACTTCTCTGGGAACACGTATAGTCTAACGTGGAGAAGAGGACAACTTCGCTCAGAGAAATTAAGCTGTCTGCACTGAAACAGTAATATGGGAATTGAACACTTTCAGGTTTGAACATACATATTTGCTGCTTCTCTTGAGATATGTGTAGGGAGGAGAGTAGACTACACACAAAACACACCAGACCATGATGTCAACACCAAATTAGACAGGAACTGGGATTTAGAAACCGATCCCCATGGCCCAAGCATCCCTGAATATCTGACCATTTTATTTTAGCTTTAATTAAGTAGCTGCAATCCATCACCTTTCAAACTTTTCACCAATATATGTACAGTATTGTCGTCGTAGCAAATCAAGTATCTTTAGTAGTCCATTCCATTTGTACCTTACCCAAAAGGACACATCTCAGGTCCTTCTAGTTAATTTGTTTGATACAAGACATACCACAAATTTCAGCATTCTCCTGTTTCAGAGAACTTTTGAGATGTGGCATTGACAGGATCACAGCCAGTAAGCTATATCACTGGATTAATTTGCAAAATGCTAGATTTCTGTAAAAATTGAGAGATTTTCACCATATCCTAACAGTCTACTTTTCAGAAAAGAGATACAAGACTCGTTTTTTATTGTTATATCTTATGTGAACATGCCTAGACTTGAGCAGTTCGTAAGGAGAGTAAATCACAACAAAGGACTTGTGGAAGGATTCAAAACACAGCAGCGTTCTGCACAGGTACATAGGTGGATCTCCCTGTCCTTCAGATCCAGGAATACCGTCTCACCACTAGATGGAAATAGTGGATTTTACATCTTCTGTCGCACTATCAGCATTTATACCTGCATAATGTTTGTATATCATAAGCCATCTGCAGGCAGCGCTGCAGGAAGGTGGATCAGAAATTCTTTGGTAGCATAGGTGGATGAAAGCCAAGACTTCTATTTCTAGAAATCATCCCCATTTTACAAGACTGAAGACTTCCTAATTCCTGAAAGATGATTCTGTTTGATCCCTGATCTAATTGCTTTTAATTTAGCCTTTCTGTAAACAACCAGAAGGGAACAGCAGGACAGGCAGCATTTTGGTTCCGCTAACGTGAATTGGTTAGTAAACTTCAGCCTAATTAAAGAAAAAAAAAAAAAAAAAAAAAAGAAGAAGATAAAAGTGGAAGGAAGCTGAAAGTCTTGTGTTTCAGTATTCCTGTTTAATGACCAAAAAAAAAAAGCAATGTGGCTTGTTGCCTTATGACCAGACGCTATAGCTTTATTTGCATGTTAAAAGAAAACATACAGTCAGAGAAGTGGAAGGTAATTAAAGGCAGTTCAGTAGGGAAGGTTAGTTACATAGAAGTACTTTAAAAAAATCTCAGCTGAAAAATGAGCTGATTATTTAGCGTATAATAAACCTGACCTTTTCTAGAAAGTATTCAACCTTTTAACTGTTTCATTTTGCTCTATGACACTGCAAGGCGTAAACAGAAGCACCAAAACATCCAGATTCACAGTACCCCTCCATCTTGTGATGTTCCAGAACCGGCACGGAGACCTTGCTGTCTCCTCTGGTTTTGACACCTCATTTTCAAACTTCTTCATGACAGTGCTATCAAAGAAGCATATAGCCACTGCTACTACACCAAAAAAAGCTCCAGGCACTGGGCATATCTTCAGATTTTTGTTTTTCTGGCTGGGAGATGGTAGCTCTGGGTTTCACCCAGACTGATGCAAAGCCAAAAGATACACTGATTAGCATAATCCTGATGATGGAAATAAATCTTTGGGATACACTGGAATCAGGGTTTCTGTTGCAACTCAGAAGTAGAAGCTTTCTTTCAAAATATGACAGTAAACACCTGGTGGAATTTGACAGACAATTGGCCCGAACCTCACAGGGCCCAGTAGATATGAAAATTTTGTGCTGGTGTTGGTTAGCAGCAATGGTAACTGCAGCGCTTTCCTTTAGGAAGTGGGGATTTAGGGTGCTGTGGGTCAAGACGCACTCAGACCAAGGCACCAAATCTGCATTTTCTGTGTGCTAAAGCATGAGATTGCACAAAGGCTTTGCTTTTTAATGTGTACCTGCATAAGTTCCCTGTATTGACTGATGGTGCTTGCTGTCACTGCGTGCGTGTAACAACTCTTCTGGGTCTGCAGCACGCTGCAGATTGCTGGATTTAGTGATACGGGATGTACCAATGGGATTTGGGGGGATAGCGGGAAGACCTGCAAAGGAATCCCATGCACTTTGGGGATGCCGACTCTTTATTACCCTCTCACCGCGCCACATGATGCCCCGTGCTCTTTTCTCCCTGATTTATCACAAAAAAAAAATATCACTGATGCTGTAAACCCTAACACGCAGGCATAGCTTAGGATTCATCACCCCAGCCTGCAAAAACCTCCTTGGGGCCCAAATCCCAACGACCAGCTTCGCACCGGAGGAGAAGGAGGAGGAGGAGGAGGAGGAGGAAGGAGAGGAGGAGGAGGAGGAGGAGGCCGGGCAGCACCGCGGCGTGCCCGCTCTTGTCACGGCCGCCGCGGGCGGGTCTCGCCGGGCGGGGGCTCGGCGGGGAAGGGGCCGGGGCGCGGCGGGCGCCCCATTGGCTGTGCCCGGCCCCACACGGCCGCGGCCCGGCCATAAAGCCGCCCGCGGGGCCGCTGCCGCCCGTCCGCCGCCCGCCGCAGCCCCGCCGACAACCCCGCCGGAGCCGCCGCCGCTTTTGCCGCTGCCGCCATGGCCATCGATGCGTTTTTAGGCAAATGGTGCCTCGTCTCCAGCGAGGGCTTCGAGGAGTACATGAAGGAGCTGGGTAAGGGCACAGGGGCTCGCCGCACGCCGGCAGGGCTCTGTCCAAGGTCCGCGGACGGGGGGGCTGCAGGGAGGCGGCGGCGCTATTTTATTTTATTTTATTTTATTTTATTTTATTTTATTTTATTTTAATTTTATTTTATTTTATTTTACCCATTTTATTTTTATTTTTTTTTATTCCATTCCATTTTGTTCCATCCCATTCCATTCCATTTTATTTATTTATTTTTATTTTTTTTGCACCGTAATGGCTCGGGGGCAGCTGCCCATCCCCTGCAGCCTGCGCGCCCCCTGCCCCCCCCGCAGCCCTGCTGCATCCCCAGGGAGGCACCGCGGGTGTCTCCGAGAGACCCCCGGCAGATCGGCTGCCCGCAGGTACCCTGAGCATTGCCACCGGCTGCTTGTGCCCTTCTGTATCTCAAGGGGATGTCCCCGGCTTGCCATCCCCAGCTCCAGGTTGCTGTATGTTTTGCAACACCGAGTTACTGAATCAAGAGCAGGGCTGACACTGGCAGCCGCCTCTGTGAGCATCCTGGCCAACAGGTGGTAGAAACACTGTGGTGTTCATGTAGCCCAGAAGCTGTGATTTTCTGCTGAAAGCTAGGATACTTTCTCAGGAGGTGGAAAATTTTTGCCTTGAATGTCTTTGGAGGGAGGAGAGGAAGGAATTTAGGTCGCGCACAAATACAAAAGGCATCACTGCATTTGTGCTCTGCAGAAAGCAGGGGCTGTAAGCGCACTTTGTGAGAGACCTGTCAATGTGTGATAGGTATGATCTGAGATAACCCTCTGGATTAAGCCCTGTGGGAGACTTTAGTGGAGGAAATTCAAGAATGTAAAGCTCTGCTCAGTTCATCAGGATGCTGCGGTGCTCGCGTCTGGTGGCCGGGGCCGGGCATGTGCCCAAACTGCAACTTCAAAGTAGAAATTAAGTGCTGCAACTACAGAGCACCTCCCATGTGTAGGCAGCAAGTGAGTTTGTTTGTGTTCAGATGGCAATCTTAAACCAGTCACTTTTCTGTTTTACAGTTGCAATTTAGGCAAGTAAGCTTACTCCAAGTCATCCTTTAGGAACCAGTCCTTTATTGGATCTCACCCTTGCTGACTACTTAGGAAACTGCCTTTGATCCTATTGAGACACACTATAAATGGGATTCTGCAGGTTCTGCTCACTTTGTGTAAAAATGTTCAAGGATAAAGGAGTGTGAATTTCACTCCTTGCCATACGGAGAAAATTACTTGGCTCATCTCTAGTCGGATTTCAAGGCGTAGCTGGTCAAATAACTCACTGATGGCTGTGGACTGGACAACGGCAAAGGGATGGGTGGGGGACACCGCGCCAGTAACTTCCAGTTCCATGCACAAAACCTGGACTGAGGAGGACTGTTTTTTGCTCTGCAGGCTGACGCTTACATCATTATTCATTCCTTGAATCTGAGCTGATTCTGGAGAAGCAGTGTCTGGGAATTTCTTCCTTAATTTCACCTTCCAAGGAAACTGTAATCTTTGTTGTGTGGACTCAGCCCCCACCCGAGTATGCTGCACACTCCAGTGGAGTGCTGTGCTGTATCTGACAGCATTCCTAACCACGCCAATTGCAGAGCACGGATGTTCGCTGACTTGGTAGCACTTTCTGCTCTGTTTGGTTGCTTATCAATTCTTGGTTCAGGATCTACACTTTCCAGTTTAATGGAGTCTAGTTTGTTGCCTGAGCACCCTCTTACTGATTTCTTCACCCTTCAGATCAAAAAGACTCAAGCAAAGCACTCAAACAGGGCACACAGAGGCTGAGGGAGGGTGAATCTCTTTTTGCTGAAGGGTTTTGAGAACAACTGTCTCCAGATGTCTCCCTTAATGTGCCGAATTTTCAGTCATTTGCAAAGGTCATTTCTCTCAAGGTCCTTTTTTCTTTTTTTTTTTTTCCCTGCTCCCATAATTTGCCTGCAAGCAGGATTTCACATGATGGGAGTATTCTAATTCAGAAGCCTATATTTTGGAGACAGGATGTAGAGGATGAAATCTTATTAAAACTCACATGCTTGTAATTGTGTATAGCGTGATTGAAGAGTGTATCTTGAGTAAGTTGAAATAAATACATGAGTGGATTCACCAGTCAGTTAATTCTCTAGAATTTTTAAAACATTCAGAACTGAAAGGAAACACTTATGTTACTTTATGCTTTTGTCTTTGTTTTCCTGTTTATTGCACATTTCTGTTTGTAAAAAATTATTGCTGAGTTCTGGTACATCAGTCAATCTTTGATAAGGCGAAATAGATTTAACCTTATCTCTTTGAGGAAGCAGAGGAATAACCATGCAAATATGCTTTTTTTCCCTTCCCCATTAATGGATAATTTGAAACATCCTTTTTCTTTGTGACTCTTGAGCTTTGATTTTCAAGGGTACTTAAATGACTAAATGGGAATTAGGTGTTTGAACTTTTGTGTGGTCCGAAGCCTTATAGGGTTTAACTGACTTTGTGACACTTGGTGCCTCTTGCCTTGCAGGTGTGGGTATGGCCATGAGAAAAATGGGAAGCATGGCCAAACCAGATGTTTACATTATTAAGGATGGAGATACAATCACCGTAAAAACAGAAAGCACCTTCAAAACTTCACAGTTCAGCTTCAAGCTTGGTGAGAAGTTTGAGGAAAGTACATTAGATGGCAGAAAAACTCAGGTCAGTATATTAGATTTTCTGTTGAATAAACACAATTCTTTGAGTGTTTCATAGATGAAGATACTGTTTAAAAGTCAGCTTTTACATCCATACTAACAATGCTTTATTTGATGAACAGCTGTCACTGTAAGTCTCATTGAAATCAATTAATGTTTTTTTTCTGGATTAAGCAATTTCCAAAGAGGGAAAATGCTGAAGCTAGTCATGTCTTCTGTATTTTGTTGTTTTCAATTTGTTAGGCAAGCACTGTGTTAGTAAAACCAATAGACATTTAAATCCATGTTAAAGCCAAATGCCACTTTATTTGAAGCCTATGGAAAAAATCCCATTGATGTTTAATCAGAGGCAATTCAACCCTACAGTTAACCTGACCGCTCAGTCTCTACTATTTGCATAACAAGAGCCTGGTTCAGTGTGCAGGGGTTACACACCAGGCATAAATGTGAATCACAGTTCCTAATCACCAGTTTTAGAAGGCAAAAAGGCTTCTCTCTGCACTGAGTGGGGAGCATATTCACCCAAAAGGAGGTTAACAACAAAGAAGTCCTCAAATATGTCTCTTTTCTTCTTGTGTGACTGCTGTGTATGTACCATTTCCCCCCACCTTCAATGCCATTCTGGCAATTCATCTGTTTTTGCAAGATCAGATAAATGTTACACAAAAGCTCAAAGCCCATGGACAAAGCAATGAACAGAGAACATCATTTGCTCTTGTTAATTGAAATCAAGCATGCTGTCAAAGGTCTGTTGCATGCAGGAATGTGTCAGAGTAGTGAATGAACAGTGAGCTAATGTAAGAAGAGGATCAATAAAAATATAAGATAATATCCCAGCTTTGTACATGACAATGACAAAATTACTATTGAGTGAGCCGGGGTGGGATTTTTTCCTTTGGATTAAAGTGTTAGAAAACATCAGCCTTCATCAAATGCCATGGGTAAGATATTGAGTCTTGGGTTCTTTATTTCAGACGCTTATCAACTTAAAAGATGATGGGTCATTGATCCAGGAACAGGAGTGGGATGGCAAGAAGACCATAATAACACGGAAACTTGTGGATGGACAGTTGGTGGTGGTGAGTTCAGTCTCGCTTTCTCATCCTTGAGTGCTGTTTGCCGGTAGCCTGAGAAGTAACTCTAAAAGATCTTTCAGCTGCAGCCTTTTTCCTTGTATTCTGTACCAAGGCAAATTAATCAATTAATTTCTTTATCTTCTAGGAATGTGACATGAATGGTGTCAAGTGTATTAGAGTCTACCAGAAGGCGTGAGGACGTCTTCATATTCAGTAGGAACTTGCTACAAACAACTCAGTTCAGTGGACAGAGCTCCTTTACACTCCATAATTTCCTTTTCCCCGTTTTCTAGTATTTCAATGGACTGAGTAGCTGAGTGCAATCCTTTTTAAAAGCCGTGATGTAACTATTATGTAACTATTCTGAACTTAAGAGGCTATTAAAGAAAATTTTCAAATATATGAAGTGGAAATGTTGTTACTATAGTAGAATTTTAAAGTGAGGTTTTATAAAAACTCAGTTTGGTTTTAGGCTTTGCTACAAACTGTCTTCAGTTCAAGATCATGCCAAGTTTGATAGCAAACAGTTAATAGCAAACTGAATTTTGACCAGCCTTTTCATCTTTAATTACTATGGTATTAAAATTTGAAAAAGAAAAAAGCATTTCAAATTCAGGCTCTACAGTTGTTTCTATCTTGCATGTTAACAAAGTAAATAGAATTTGGTGGGTATAAATAAGAGATAAGCCTTGTTGGTGTTTAAATAGAGGAGTGTATTTTCAGGGGTTGGTTTCTTTTTTTCACGTTTCAAACCCATACATTTCTTATCTGAAGAAATACACATACTGTTGAGCCAATAGATATGATAAACCTAAGTAAACACGTAAGTGCTTTGCTTCAAGGAAGCCTTATTTTGAGAACACTCTTTGTTTTCCTAGCAAAATTCCTATTTCCTGTCTAGTATCATTCTACAAACTCTTAAACAAAATCTACTGAAATACTGCCTAAAACTTAAAGCCTCATTTTATTATTATTATTATTTTAAACTGGCTTGAAACATCTAGAAATGGAGTTTATATGCTTTAAAGTGCCACAATAAATACTCAGAAATATCAGTGTCTTGAGTATTACTTTTACACTGGTTGGGAAATAGAGCCTGTGATGTAAGTAGTTTTCCAAGGAGCTGTCAGGTAGGGCTAAATTAAAAAGTGAAGTTCTGTCACGCCAGACAAACAGGCCCTAATATTGAAACTATTTATAAGCAGGTGATGAGAAGATTTCTAATGACTGGATTCAGAAGTCTGGGGGATCGTGCAATTGTACCCTTCTAGTTTGCAGCATCTGTCATTGCAGAATCTATTGCTACTTCAACCCTACTGATATTTTAGCTGTTTACTGTATACATCTATTACTGAGCTCCCCGTAACAGCAGAAAAATCTGTTTTGTATGTTCATCCTACCCATCAGCAGAGATTGCTTTTCCCATAACTTTAAACAATTGACCTTTTTCATAATTTGCTGAGTATTTGTGAATCATTCCCTCTACCTACCTTGTCTGAAAGAAGTTAGAGAAGGAGCACACCTTGAATTTTTTGTTTTTCACAATCTGTAAAAATACACCAAATAGGAGTGGGAGAATGGATGTAGCTACCATGGCATGATATGAAAATTCTGCCTCCCTCTCAGAAGAAGCAGAGCATTGCTGCTTTAAGCGAGGGCATCACGCCTTCCTTGGGGTCACTGGTCTATCACTTACTGCTACTTGTTTACGCTTCTGATACTCAGTAGTGTTAACTGTTTATATTTCAACAGAATGGAAAAAAACTTCGAATGTCTTTTATAGGACATCCGTTTTGATTATGGTGAGATCATTTCTTGTAAAACAAAAGGCAGAAGAGTATCTTTTTAGAGTTATTTCCTATGGAAACAAGGCTAGTAAAGTCTGTTTAAGTGTATGTGTATTTCCCTGCCCTCTGATTTCAGCCACATGTGAAGTAGAGGCTAGAGGTCCCAAAGATAATTAATCTTCTCCAAATGTCATGAAAATAGGAGGCCTGATGAAGGAGACAGATCATTAAAGTGCCTTGATGATGGAAAGACTGCACAATGGAAGTCACACTGACATTAAATGGAAGAAAAACATTATAAGCCCTCTTGGCAAACATAAGATGTTATTTTAGATATGAAAGTTGACCAGCTGTAATACATATCAACAGGAAGCCAGGATTCTTTAGAACTAATTCTCCACAACTACTTAGGCTAACATATTTGTTTGCTTTATTTTGAAGTTAGCTTCAGCCTATGTTGCTGTTGACTTCAATGTAAGCATACTGTGACCCGGAACTACCATATATGCAACCCATTTGTGTTAAACTAGATCACGTAGATAAAACAACAATAATTTTATAGTACTGCCAGCCACCAAGATTTGTGCTGCTCAATTCTTGAAAATATAATTTATTTCCAAGTTTTTTTCTATTTGTTATTATACAAGCCAATAGTTTCACTCTTTATGAAATTTGTAAACACAATGTTCTCATCAGTGTAAAATAACCAATTGTGCTGAGATTTGCATAACTCTCTGTAGGTCACTATATCATATAAGATGGCCAAAAGCAAGACTTCTGAGAACAAATGAAAGAGAAGAAATTAAGCTTTATCTATCCAGCACTGCTTTATAATCCCACAGAATTAAAGGAAAAGGACACAAGTTTTGGCTAGATATTTTAGTGCATGTTTTTGAAGTTATTTTGGAGCTATAAAAGAAATAGCTTCAGCAAACTGAAGCCGCAAGTAAAACTTGCTCAAAGAGAGGGAAACTTCCATATCAACCTCGATGCATGTTCATTTAAAATAATGAGTAGTGTCTGATCTATATCTTTATGCCTCATTTTCTTCTCAAATTAGGGTAGTTGTGCTGTTTTCATAGAGTGTCTTTGTTTGTTTGTTTGGTTGGTTGGTTTTTGGGGTGATGGTGGTGAAAGTGGGTAAAACTAAATTTTTTAGCAATTTAGATCTGATATTCTGCCTCATAAGGGAAATCTCATGTCTGAGCTTTCCAGGAACACTAATGAAATGGCCCTGTGTTTTGGAAAGAGCATACTGGCTCTATACAATGCTCAGACTATCAAAGATTTTCCTGTTATGGTTTGGTTATATGATTTATTTCAAAATTGTTATCCTATTCTGCCTGCACTCTTTACAATTAATACTGGCCTTTCCTCTTCCTTTCCCCTCCCTACCACACACATGTGCTCCAGATCAAAGTTTTTTAAAAAAAAAACAAGTGATGGAAAATCTCTTAAGTTTTCTGAGGTTGTGGTCCCACTGTTAGCTGTCAGCTGTCCAGAAAAAGGGCAATGATTATTTCTTTAAGTGTGGAAGTCAAGTGTAGGAAGATAGTTTTGCTCTGCCAATGGCTACTTGGGTGATATTAACTATGAAACTCAAACAATCAAAAAAGAAAATGAGTCATTGAATAGGTACTCTATTTTTTTCAGGTTATAGCTTAAAATCTAGTCAATTCTGTTGAGTATAAACAATAAACCATATTATCAACTGCTGTATAATATTATGTCCATTGTATTTTGTTGTTCATAAGGTGATCCATTCAGAGTAAGTCTTACTGAAGTCAGATGCTGGAAGTAAGCGCTCCATTTCAGCTCAGCCTGGGGTGTCAGTCCATGACGGCACTAACTGTAGGAGGGTTAGTCTCCAGCTCTCCAGGGCATACCTGCAGATTTTACACAAGAAAAATCACGCATTAAACTTTTTTTTTTTTTTTTTTTTTTTTTTTTAACAAACGAACTGCCTTATAAAGGGCTTGTATTCTACCTGAAATTGTTTTAGAAAAATAAAAGCAGGAATGTGGGTTCATTCTAATCAAACCTTTGTTGTTGACTCCTTCTCTGTCTGAGTACGTGCTAACAAAATGAATGGATTGGAAAACCTTTCCACTGTGTTGATTACTTGTGCTTGCAGAGAAAAAAAAATCCCACACTGTGATAGTGGGTGGGAGCAAGTTATCGTATATTAATTGTTCTTTGATGCCTTATTTCAGTCCCATTGTTCAGCCCTGGGAGAATTTAGCACTATTTTCATAGATTTTGGAGACATTCCAGCATCTGTATAAACAAATTTTGTCCCATGAATCTCCTTTTCTAGCTTTGGCTTTTCAGCCCTTATACATCAAATTAAGATTTTGTTGACACTTCCCAGAATGGCTTTACTTTATACTATTATTTCAGAGGAAAAGGAAACACTATTAGAGACCACACTCCCAAGAGCAAATTTAGCTTCCTTTCCAACAAAAATGTTTCCAAAATCAATTCTCTACCAGATGGTCTTGATTATATTCTGGACATATTTGTAGGTGAAGTCCACTGTAATTTCAGAAGAAACACAGTTTCAGCAATAAATGTTAAAAGCACAATAGGTTTTAGATACTGCCCTGCAGTATCTACTGCAAAAAATAATAATAATAAAAAAAAAAAAAAATCTACTGAATCCCAAATATTAAGACTTAAAAATAATATATTTGCCATTAATCACAGATGTACACTCTCAAATTCAATGCCAGAAGAGGAATAGTCCAGTCTGAGGGTCACACATCATGGGACTGTCTCCCACATGCATAGCACTCGTTTCCTTCTGAAACTTGTGCTTGGAATCAATGAGTCTACCTTCAGAAAAGACATCAGCTTGTGTCACTAAGGGTGCAGCTCACATTGTTACGCAATGAAAGTGCCAAAGGGAACATCATGGCTTTGGGCACAGTTTACAGGCTGGGCTCATGGTGCAAGGTGGCGTGAGGAGAGAGCTTGCTGCAGCACACCCCAGGGGCATTCTGTGGTTTGATGTCTTCTGGGAATATGCACTTAGGTTATGTACAGTGAGAAGCAGATTTGAAATCATAAAGAAGAGGTCAGCCTATAACTCTTGACTTCAACAGCAACCTTGAACTAAGAGCAGAGTCCATGACAGGGAGTTTCTATAAACACCTGGAGTAAGTGGGCTCTTTAGATACATGGAATGTTGAGTTGAAGGCATATCATGTTGGCCCCTCACTCTAGAAATGATGGCCATGCCTTGGTATGGCTTTGCAATTTAATGTTATGAATAACCCAGTGAAATAAAAGAATAGGATCTATTTCTATTTTATTGCAGATTGAAATTAAGTTAAAATATCATTGATGCTCTCCCTCTCCGAAATGTATAAAGTGGTAATTAATACTGGGATTTGCTCTCAGAACGTTCTATTGTCTCACCTCTACTCATTCTCCTAAATCATGTTGCTTTGTACCAACTTAATGGCATATAAATAACATTCAGAAAATGGGATGTTTCTATTCTTTCACATTTATTTTTTCTCTTGGTGAGATTCAGAATAAAAATGCAATCTGTGTATCTTTAGTGGCAGCACTATTTGAATAATCATTTTCTTTTTGCATAATTCATGGAATATGGTCCCTCTGTTTAACCAGCTTAACTGATGGCTGCTTTTCTGAAACTGACAGAAGAGTAGAAGCCAAGTGATTATAAACAGAAATCACAGATGCTTCAGTTCTCTTTCCCTTTGTCATGTATTTCCACAACACAGTTCATGCTTATCTGAGCCTAAACATTATCCCTCTGGATGTTTGCTTTCTTCATGAAGATTCTTCCTTTTTCCTATTAAATTTAAGATTAACAGGTCTTTTGGATTTAGATTCTGAACACCCAGTTGGCACGATTATTGGAACAAGGATTAAGAAAGATAATAATAAATGTAGCTGCATCTTGCCCAGTCTCTCTCCGCCTCTTTCTCAGTCTGTCTCTCTTTTTTTTTCCGTGTGTATGTGTGTGCAGAGGAGCTTTTTTTTTTTTTTTTTTTTTTTTTTTTTTCCAGCACTGAGGGAAAGAAGAAAACTAAGTGTAGAACCTTTCCCTCTGACTACATGCAATGATATCCAAGGCAGACTTTCTGAAATTCTGATTTTAAAGCAGTGTATGGCTGAGCAATATCAGCCCCAGATTAGATGACTGAAAGGCTTAACTGTTCTGCTGTTCTCAGCTGATTCCTGGGAGAAATATGCAGACCTCTGTATGGAAAGGTAACGATGTGCTGCCACAGCACATAGACCATGTGTACTTTGCCTTATGCTTGTTCTGAAACGATTTTAAGCAGAATTTTCTCCAATACTTAGTCTTGCTAGGAAATGAGGTAAAAGTGTAATTTCACAAGAATTGCTTCTCTACTGGATTGATTTTTTGTTTTGTTTTGTTTGTTTTTGTTTTAATAGTGATAGTAATATTTTCTGATTGTGATTTATGATAATCAAATGACTTAAACAATCTGAAAATTGGAGAGACATGGATTTGATGGATGGACCACGTGGGCTGGATGGTTGCACTCAAAGTGTTGTGGTCAATGTCCAGGTGGAGATGAGTGATGAGAGATGTCCCTCAGGGGAGAATATCGAGAATGGTGCTGTTTAAAATCTTTGTTGGTGGCATGGATAGTGAAATTGAGTGTACCATCAGTAAGTCTGTAGATGACACCAAGATGTGCGGTGCACTTGGCATGCTGGAGGGAAGGGATGCCATGCAGAGGGACCTGGACAGGCTTGAGAGGTGGGCCTGTGCAAACCTCATGAAGTTCAACAAGGCCAAGTGCAAGGTCCTGCATCTGGGCTGGGGTAATCCCAAGCACAAATACAGGCTGGGTGAGAAATGGATTGAGAGCAGTAGCTCTAAGGGGAAGGACCTGGGGGTGTTGGCTGATGAGAAGCTTGACATGAACCAGCAATGTGTGCTTGCAGCCCAGAAAGCCAACTGTGTCCTGGGCTGCATCAAAAGCAGCGTGGCCAGCAGGGTGAGGGAGGTGATTGTCCCCCTCTGCTCTGCTCTTGTGAGACCCCATCCGGAGTGCTTCACTGAGCTCTAGGGCCCCCAGAACACAAAGGACATGGACCTGTTAGAGCAAGTTCAGAGGAAGACCAGAAGGATGATCAAGGGGCTGGAGCACCTCTCCTGTGAAGACAGGCTGAGGGAGTTGGGTTTGTTCAGCCTGCAGAAGAGAAGGCTCTGGAAAGACCTTACAGCAGCCTATACCTAAAGGGGACCTACAGGAAAGCTGGGGAGGGACTCTGTGTCAGGGAGTGTAGCGACAGCACAAGGGGGAATGGTTTCTAACTAAACTAGGGTAGGTTTAGATTAGATATAAGGAGGAAGTTCTTTGCTTTGAGGGTGGTGAGGCACTGACACAGGTTGTCCGGAGAAGCTGTGGATGCCCCATCCCTGGAGGTGTTCAAGGCCAGGCTGGATGGAGCTTTGGGCAACCTGGTCTGGTGGGAGGTGTCCTTGCCCATGGCAGGGGGTTTGGAACTAGATGATCTTTAAGGTCCCTTTGAATCCAAACCATTCTGTGATTTTATGATTCTATGAAAAGACTTGGTTCCTTTATTAATCTGTCAGCTAGAGCTTTACAGACCTGGAAAAAGTTTGGTCATATACTAGAACTTGAAAATGTTGGGTTTTGCCTCCAATTCTGAGATTTTTCCTCATAATTTACATCTTTCCCCAGTACTTTATTTTCATCTTTCATATACACCTTGGTTTGGGAAGTTAGTCAATGATATCCTTCCGCGATCAGTGTTTAAGACTCAGTCTATAGGAGGTTCTTAAACTCTTTTGTCCTCACTGGGTCTGTGGAGGAGAGGAGAAAAGGAAAAAATGAGTTTAAAGATTCTATGATTCATTATATGCAAAACAAAATGTCTCAGAAGAAAGATTTCCCCAGAGGTTTTTCTCTATTAAAGAAAGCACAGACCTGAACAATTACCTAACCATGGAAAAGAACATGTACAAAGCCCTTTGGAAAATTTAAAAAATCTTGGATAAAGCTCTACAAATGCAGATTGTCAGCTGTATCTTCCATTCATGTAAACACGGACTGATTTGGGACTGACTGGACACTGGACTGGCTTCGTCACCACTTCTGTGATCAACTATCTTCTTAAACCTAAGCCTTTGCCCCATTTGGAGAGGTTTCTCTGCTCTTGTTACACTCTGCTTTACATTTCAGAATATTAATGCTTTCCCTTAACTTGTTTTATGCATGTTATTGAAGATCTAATTGCTGCTTTGAGGCTGAAGCATACTCAGCTGGATTTCTCAGCTGGATTCCTGCTAAGATCAAGAGCTAAGCGTGTTTATTATAGAGGCACTGATGCTATCTTATGAAGTGACAACCTTCTATATTAATAGAAAGCCTTGCATTGATTCAAGAAGATTGGATTAGGCTTTAGTAACTGAAAGCTCATATAGAAGATCAAGAATAAATGCTTAATTTTAAGATATGTTATTTACTCCTTAAAAACATCCTCCTTGATTTTTGTAATATGGATGATGACAATAGAATTCACTGGGAACACAATCTGAGCAGCAAATAAATTTGGATAGATTCATGTATTTAATCATTTATTCTGATAGGTTGATGGGGCTAATATTTACAAGAGAAATGAGAAATCACCATTGCTAGTATGGTTTTATTATGCTGTCACTGTATTATTCTCGGGGAGGAAAAAAAAAAAAGAGCACTGTGTGGAAATGCAGTAGAGACCAAAATATATTGTATTCACTTGGTGTTCTTCTTATTTAATTACAATATCACAGAGAAAATGTTTCCCTTACATTGTTTATTGGCCTTGAATACTATCAACAGGTATCAGTAGGAAGGATATTAAGTTGCATCTTACAATTACATTTCACTGATACCTTCAGTAATGTTATGAAGACATATAAAAAAGGAAAAAAGTATTTAGGATATATCTCTCTCCCTCTCTCTCTCCTCCCCCCCCCTTTTTTTTTTTTTTTTTTAGTTTAATGTTTTTGTGACATCTTCTGAAGAAAACAACTATAACACACGTTGTACAATATTGTCAATTATCTCATATAGCTGAATAGAAGGCTGGAATTAATTTTTGACTACCCTATACAATGAGGTGTTGCCCTTGCAAGATTTAAATTAATATCACAAAATAAAATACCAAATGCTTACTAAGCAGATCAACTTTCTTTGCATACTAATTTGAATGTAGTTACATCAGAGAGAAAAAAGAAAATGTGATGCTATAGAATACTCTGGAATAGCCGGCTTCTTTTTAACACCTCTCACATTACCAGCAAAATTATGAGTTTTTGTTTTGTTTTGTTTTTATGAGATAACTCCCATGACTTCACCTGTTGCTTTCAAAAGTTGTGCTTGGATGTAATTTGATGTGATTTCAGATATTGTCTGAGAATAATAAGTCACATAAATAAGAATGTGATTTTATTAACACAATTGCTTTTAATAGCCAAGCCAAGAAGAAGCCGTGCAGGTTTTCCTCAGGTAATTTGCATTTATGATTCTATGATTTAATAGGCGCATTTCAGAGGCACACTTACTGTAGGACAGAGAAGCATAACATCTATTTTTATAAACTTGCCTTTCTACCAAATAAAATTGTGTTCATTGAGAGTTCTTATGGACCTGCTAAAAATAACTTGTGTAACAACCGGTGTCTGATTTGTCCAAACAAACATTACTCGTTAAGACACAGACTCAAAAATACTTAAGGCTCCCGGGAAGTATAAAAACCAACCAACCAACCAAACAAGCAAAACAACAACAATAACAAAACAAACACCAAAAAAACCATGTAATGTTTAAAGCTTTTTATTTCTGAGTAATTGTCAAGAACAGGTAATCAGTTTGGGCATGCTTCTCTGTCCCCTTTGTACCATTTCACTTGGGGAAAAGACTCTCCAAAAGGAAAATTTGAACATTTTACTGTTTTTGCTCATGTTCTTTCTAGTAGGTTTTAAAGGTCTTCTATTTATTTTCTTTGTGTGACAAGATGAATTCAGTAGAACATATTCAACTTTCCTTTTATATTAGTCCTTTAGTAATTATTATTCCCACTTAAGTAAAAGGGGAATTTATATAGAAGTGTTTATGGATTTTTCCTGTCCTAGTTCTGCATGTTAAATTTATTCTAGATATCCAAATGCCAGTTCAAAGCTGAATGGACCCAGTGCTTAGCTCAGGTAAAACAGAGAAAATGAAGTTGATTATACTCAAGCCAAAAAAGTAATTTAACTTTTCTGGAATGATCCTGAACAAAGCATTTTCTTATATTTTTTTTAATTTTATTTTTTGTATGCTTTGTAATCACTAGCTCCCTTTCCCACTCATTCTTTTTCTTTTTCTTTTTCTTTTTCTTTTTCTTTTTCTTTTTCTTTTTCTTTTTCTTTTTCTTTTTCTTTTTCTTTTTCTTTTTCTTTTTCTTTTTCTTTTTCTTTCTTTTTCTTTTTCTCCTTTTCCTTTTCCTTTTCCTTTTCCTTTTCCTTTTCCGTTTTCCTTTTCATTTCCCTTTTTCTCTTTTCCTTTTTTCCTTTTCCTTTTCCTTTTCCTTTTCCTTTTTTCCTTTTCCTTTTCCTTTTCCTTTTCCTTTTCCTTTTCCTTTTCCTTTTCCTTTTCCTTTTCCTTTTCCTTTCTTATTTCTTTTCCTCCCTTCCCTTCCCTTCCCTTCCCTTCCCTTCCCTTCCCTTCCCTTCCCTTCCCTTCCCTTCCCTTCCCTTCCCTTCCCTTCCCTTCCCTTCCCTTCCCTTCCCTTCCCTTCCCTTCCCTTCCCTTCCCTTCCCTTCCCTTCCCTTCCCTTCCCTTCCCTTCCCTTCCCTATAGTAGTTGCACTAGTTTAACAACATTTATCTAATGGAGATTCCACATCCTTCCTTCATGATGTTTTTCCTATATTGAAGAAAAATGATAGGTTCCTTTCTTTGTTGCAAAGTTTGTCCCTGGCATCTATCCTATAAGCTGATATGGGTGCCAACGTCTGGATTAAGGTTATCTTCTTGCCATTCCTGACAAGTGGACAGTTACTTTGGTGGCAACTCCATCTCTTGAAGAGTTTCTCTTTCCATGGCTTTGTTCCACCTTTCCTACAGGCTCTGTCCATGCACACAAGACATCTCCATCTGGCCATCTTCCATCTGAATTTTTAAAGGGGCAGGGACATTGTTAAAGAAGCAGGGACTGTTATGGTCTTACAATCAACCTGATTGTTTCTCCAGGTTCTGTGTACTCTACGTTTATACGAGGCAGGGTCTAGTTGGACTTGGGTTGTAACACAACATGATGAGGCCGCCCTGGTCACTGGTGGTGCTGTGCCCTACAAAGTGACTGTGCTTGTCTGCTGACCCAACAGGTCATAATTTCTTGGCTTCCCTGCAAGCCTTAGCATTCACATGGGAAAATGACAGTATGGTACTGCGTGGAATGAATCAATCCAGTTTCCATTTTTAACTGCAGTTACACTGTTTAGGGTCAGGATCAAGAAACAGAAATTGTTCTTCAGCAAATCCTGAATAGTTCTACTCCCACCACCAGATATATTACTTTTCCATATGACAAGTATTTACTCCTATCTCTGATGGCATACTGCTTACATCTTCGTTACCAAGGGAGATCCGTTTTCTTCCTGCCATTGTACTAGCAGCAGTCTCACAAAGTATATTTATTTCTCTTACAACCTTCTACAAATGCACACCTAACAATGGTCCCTCAGACAAGCAACTAGAGCTAAGCAGTCCAAGCAAAATGACCATTTGCAAATCTTGAGAGTAGCTTTAGGAGTGACATAAGGTGTCTTGCTCTCATTTATCTTCTAGAGACATAAATCTTGCATTTATTGTAACTCAGACTTTATCCTTGTAGAAATTGTAGAAAACTAGCTATAGACAGGAGTTTTATCATCTGTGGCACACCATGGGGGCTGATCCATCTCACCTAAACTAACCTAAAGCACCCAGCTGAGTTGCTGTGCTCCTGCAGAGGCAGTGGAGAAGGGCAGACATGACCTGGAAATGCCAGCTGGCAGAGTCTGTGGAGTAAACCACCAGCTGCCAAGCCCACTGCAGACACATTTTGTTGTTTTCTGTAGACTTACAGTGGTGCAGTGTAACACCAGAAGCCACGATACAGTAGGATGTACACGTCATACCCATCACCCAACAAATCTCACAGAAGCTGTGTGAATCACACCACGTACACTAATTCATGAGTCACACTAAGTAAGTATAAGCCATGCATATATATATCTGTATTTAATAGGTCTGTTACCTAGCTGTGTGAACCTGTTTAGTTATGAAATAAATTGGTTTTGTTTTGTGATATCCCTTTTTAGACATCTTCTGATGGCATTTTGTGTTAAGGGACAAATGCATAGAAATAGGTACTATAATTAATTTACCTGTCTCTGGGAGAGTTTTGTACTATGTTGGATTCCATTGTTTTGATTTCTTTTGGAGAGTGCTGAAAGCCAGCGCATGTGGTTATCTCCAACATCAAAGGAGCTTTTTCCCAAGAGTCTTCAACACAGGAGGGGCTTGACATTTTGCGTGCTTGAGTCACTAGTCTGGATGACTGATGAATCACAGAATCGCAGAAAGGTTTGGGTTAGAAGGGACCTTAAAGTTCATCGAGTTCCAACCCCCCTACCATGGGCAGGCACACCTCCCACCAGACTACATTGCCCAAAACCCCATCTAGCCTGGCCTTGAGCACCTCCAGGGATGGGGCATCCACAGCTTCTCTGGGCAACCTGTGTCAGTGCTTTGTCCTTGTTACTCCTTGTCCTATCATTTCCTGCCCAAGTAAAAGTTGCTCTCTATTTTTTTTTTCATAAGCCCCCTCTAAGTACTGAAAGAGAAGAGCCTTTGTGGCTGCAAGCAGGTTGTGCCTTTTAAGGTGCAGGCTCCCAGGCAGTCAGCCAGCATAGTTTATACTGCCTATCACTGCATCTTACCATGACTCCCAGTTGGCTTGATAAGTATGAGGCAGGTGTCTTGCCTTGATCTTCTCTTTCTACTAAGCTCACACAATGCAAGGGATCTTGCTAGGCTGTTTATAAGGGTCTTCACAGAGCAGACCAGCCCACCTAAGGGTTTGGGAAACATCCACATTTTTCTGTTGAATATAGGGAAAGTCTTCGGTGGCAAGACATTGTTGAAATGTCACATTTCAAGCATGACTATGTTAAGAGCCAACAATAAACTTATCTTTCCCCTTTCCTTCTCTTTCTCTCTCTTTTCTTTTTTTTTTTTTTTTTTTTTTTTTTTTTTTTTCTCCCCAAGATATAGGATTGCCTCAATCAACAGAACTGACCCAACCCAGGTATGCCTTAAGTTGCTCTTGTCATTCCAGGTTGATGCCATCACCCACATCTCCTGTGCTCACCTCCTTTGTCACAAACAAGCCCGAGCACCTTACCCCCCAACACCTATAACCACCCAGTCCCACCTCACCTCAGAAGTTTTTAATACAGCTGAACTTTTACATCACTTATGTTATGGGGTACGAAGCCTCACACAGACATGCCACATCCCCAGGGAAAGAATTTGCTCAGCACCATCTATTTTTCTGGCTATTGTAATAATTATCCTCCAGCAGGTGATACTGAAGCCCTCCTTCCTTTCCCCGACCCACCCCCTACTTCCTCTTCCTCTAAAATATTTGCATTTTTCTACTAGGACCACTAGGTGTCACAAGTACTCACATCTAAACTGTAAAATAATATTATTCCAGAGATCTTGATATTATTCTTATTGAGGGGGCCAAGAACTGGGTCATAGATTTGCTGTAAATGTGGGTGTTCCTGGATGCAATAAAAAGAGCCAAACATATATCAAGATGGTGCTTATAGAAAAGATCCGTAGTGCTTTGTGGCAAACCATTTAGCGTACGAGAGAATTATGTCGTCTGTCGTTGAAGTGCCTTAATTCAGCGAAACATAGAAAACTAATGACTTGGTTGTGACATGAAAGCTCAACAAAGTATATCTAACACAAGGGAAAAGGCTGGTGAAACAGGTGCAAAAGTAGAATACAGAAAGAGCTCCACACTGACAAACTCATGGTTAAGGAACAGAATAATCCTCAAGTTAAATTTAGATGATTTTCAAACCTAAACTGAGTAATCCATGCCACTAATGAGACATATCTTCCTGTTCTCCCCACCCTTGTTCCCATCTGTCTGTTTATAAACTGATCAATCATCCCTGCCTAGCAGTATGAGTTTTACACTAGCTGGGAAGATATATTCTCAGCTTCCCAGCGGGGCTCACGATACACCACTAGTTGAGTCTTTGGGAGTCTGAGACACTGATCTTTCCTGAAGATGACATTTCATTTTTTTCAAATGTTAGGAAATACATTAGTTTTCTTTTCCTTAACCCCATAAAACCTCTCCCCCATCCCTGTAGGCCCCTTCCCATCTATTTAAAAAAATCTTTGTGAACTGTGTGCCAATGACTCTGTATCCCAGGGTCTCCTACATAAATGGCTTCATTTCTTTTATCATTTTAATCAATTTGAGAACACAAAGAAAGTTGTGTGGGACACACTTTTGCTGAAGGAATCATGGAGTCATAAAATATCCTGAGTTGGGAGAGACCCACAAGGATCAGTGAGTCCATCTGGCTCCACGCAGGACCACACAAACTCTAAAACATGTCTGAGAGCGTTGTCCAGATGCTTCTTGAATCCTTTCCCTTGACTGGCTAGCAGTGCTGGGCTTGAGGCACCCCAGGGTACAGTTGGCCCTTCTGACTACCAGGGCACACTGGTCTGTTCTTAGTATACTCGCAAATAGGACTTCTACCTTTTTATTTTATCATTTTCCTGAAAATTAACACTGTTTTGTACACTGAAATCTAAAATATTACATGCAGTTAGGGACTTGATCAAATATGGTATTATTGCATGACACTCAAACAGACAGACAGTGTTATAAATCTGGAGTGGCCAATTATATTGTCATTTTTAGCTGGCAATATGAGAGCATAATGGCTTTAGGCTATTCCAGATGGTGAATTTAGGCACTGAAAGGTACTGCACCGCTCCTAGAATAGAATACATAACACTGGAAGAAGCAAAGACCATTCACTCCTTCTGTAAAACAGTGTTTCAAAGATAACGATTAACATCACCACATAGCTGTGAGTTATTGCTTAATAAAAATGCATAATTCTTATTAGTCACACTGTGCAGTGCACTATCAGTCAAATGAATCACTCATGCGAGACAGCTAATTTGGTCCCAAATGCACTATTTAGAATGAATGCTGAATGTTCCTAACTATTATTAAGTAGCCACCTGCTGCACATTTATGACATTATATTTTGTATATTGTTGCAATAATCTAAACTGCACTTAAAGGTAGAGCCCAAT
The DNA here is from genome assembly GCF_009819795.1 of Aythya fuligula. Taxonomy (NCBI): domain Eukaryota; kingdom Metazoa; phylum Chordata; class Aves; order Anseriformes; family Anatidae; genus Aythya; species Aythya fuligula. Next base: position 130,269,091 of record NC_045560.1, read on the forward strand.
TCCAGATAATGTTTTGTTAATAACCTCCCATGTAAACAAGCACAATCAATTATGGCCAGAGGTAATTACAGCTGAATCATTTTCTTACAACAATATTTAAATTAAAAAAAAATAATCAGATTGATTCAGAAAGATTTCAGACTTCACTTGTATTTAGATGAAGGTGTGTCCTGAACCATAATAGGTGCAATTACAGAGATAAGATTAAGGAGGTGCCAGCTTTCTTATGCTTTTATACATGTTTTCAGAGTATCTTTGTAACAATGAAAGATTTTTGTACGCTAACTGTCTGTGCAGAACAGACATTTCCCAGGCAGGTTCAACAGAAATCTCTTCAACTCCCTTTATGGAGCCTTGACTTTTTAGGGATATTTCCTTTATTTACCAGCCAGGAACAATAACAAGGGGTGGGAAAAAAAAAAAAATAGAATGTTGCATTTTGTTACCACTGGGGTGTGCCACTTAAAAGGATTATGTTTTCTGGCCAGTAATTCCTTCTCCTACAGCTTTACACTGGACTAGTGCCCTTTCCATCCATCTGGCACTTTTCATACATGAAACCAAAACTCTCAGCAAAACGCTGCTATCAGTCATTTCTCTCTCCTTCTAAAAGAGAGGAAAAAATGATGTAGAGGTGTTATTTCTTGGCCAATGCCACGTAAGCATAGCAGTCAAAGACCATAGGACAGTCCACGTCTCATCCAGCAAGATTCACTGCACCTGAAGCTTGCCGTCTGGAAGCCTGTCCTCTGCTTTAGGCTGAGCAATTAGACTCTTTTTCTTGTCAGTAGGAAATCTTTGATATTTATAGAGGCCAGTTCATCCTACTTCCCTTGCACACCTATTTTGTAGAGAATTTTCCCCAAGAATATGCTGTTCTTTCTATCCACTGATGAGGTTGCCCTAGGCAACGAGCCTCTCAGAGGTACCTAACTTGTAGAAGATGACATTTAAGTGAGCTGAATCTCCCAGTTAGTGCACTTCCCAACCCCCTTGACCATGTGCAGCCTGGAGAAGAGAAGCTTTAGGTGCAGCCTTACAATACCCAAGACAAGGTTACCAAGAAAAGGGATCCAGGCTTGATAGTGATGTGCGTGGTGGGATAATGAGATGCAATGGTCAGAAACTGAAACAGGAGAGTGTCTGACTGGTTATAAAGAAAAATGATTTCTCCCTGAGGACAGCCAGACAGTGTAAGAGATTACCAAGAGAACCATGTGTTCTCTGAACCTGGATATTTTGATGGCTTGAGTGGATGAAGCCCTGAGCTACTTGGTCTCAATACAGACCTGCCCCTGCTTTGAGCAGGAGGATGGACTGTGGTCTCCCAAAGTCTCTTCAAGCCAAATGTTTGGTGATTCCATGTTGTCTTTCATGCTGAGATATCACACATGGGATGTCACATCCACATATCAGAGGCATTCTGCGAAGGGAATGTTGATATGGACATTAATGCAGGGGCTAGAAAAGGTTTAACACTGAGGACTATATCAGATGTTAATGAGGCATAAGGGTCAAGTTTAGGTCCAGCTGGCACCTCCAATAACTGAGTTTCCAGATGTATGCCTGCTCTTTTAAGAACTTGTAACCCACAACAACGTTGTGGTGCCTTTTGCATAGGAAAAATATAAGGAGCAAAATACATCTCAGAATATGACTGAGAGTGAAATACAGAAAATGGCACAGAAAAAAAAAAAAGATAGTGTTGATAGGTATAAGGAAACATGGGAAACATAGATAAAGGATACTCAGATTGTCTGACTGATGAATTGATAGATTTGAATAGATGGACTACATTTTCTTAGCTTTAAAATTTAACATGTCCTCTAAAGACAGTTGTTGAATTAGATTTTTTTTTTTTTTTGAAAGCACTTGATATGAAGAAAAAAGTAAATCTATATCTGCCTCCTAGAATGAAAATTTAATGGTATTTTAGGTAGAAAACTAAAAGATATTTTAGTAATAAAGGCCAGTCAGGGAAATGTCAGATAAGTAAATCCTTGAGCCTGCTGGAAATAGGTAACGTAAACTGGTATAAAGATAATTTAAATGATGGATCACTTAAATTCTGTGCAATAGGAGAAATATTTAGACTGTGCTCTAAATTCTGCAGAGAGTTTCAATCTTGAATCCTCTTGACTTTTTGCCTTGAGGAATGATGCTGTGTAAAGTTTGTGCACAGGTTTCTGATTGTTTTTTAGAACAGAAGCGTGCATTGAAAAAGAGCCATGTTAATGCCAAATATTGATTTCTCAATGCGTTGCTAACATATTTCCTATTGCAAGTAAATTGCACAAAAATAAAAAATGTCTATAAATAGAACAACTCAGTGTGCAAGAGCAATATTACATTCCATACCCAGTGATGCTGATGCTTTCAACTGACTAAGTCTTGTACAGAGGAAATTACTTTCCTTATTGAAAAACATGTTTCTGTCAACTCATTTTCTTTATCTACTGGATAATAGAAAAGAAAACCATCATGCTAGATTTTTCACAACAGGTTTATTCTTCTCCTTCTTTCATCTAGAAATCATACATATTTCAGATAAATAAAGCAAAGAGGACTACAGTACATGACTGTGACCGGACTAAATTATTATTAATATCTTAACAGACAAATGAGCAAATGCTTTCAACTACAGAAGGTGACCTAATTACACCCATTTGTTGAGCAATAAATAACAGAGAAGAAGGATATTAAAGCAGTTAGTGAGCAAGACTACAAGACACTGACACTAGCGTTCTGTATTGCTTTGAGCAAGTGCAATTACTTATGCATAAATCTTCAAAGTCATGTGCTTATGTGTCTTTTAATATCTGCCTGTAACCTCTGTATTTTTCTTTCTCATCTGAAAGATGCTAAGATAACCCTTCTCCACCTCATTGGTGCCTTTTGGAGTTTTCAATGCACTGAATAAAAGGGGTCATGGAAGCAGTTGAGAAAAGAGGCTAAGAGAAGGGGAGAAACTCACTAACGTGTTTTAAAAACTATGCTAATCTCTTTCTCCCACTAATCTGGATTAAAATTAAGCAAATAAACCCACACCTTTCATCATCCATGCTTAGATAATATTCTTTGCCCCTACACTCCCTAAAATATTAATGTGGCACACGTAGAAATACTCTGCTCTTTTGTACTTCAGATCATAAAAACAAAGGAATTTTTATCTTTACAGTTTTTGCCTTCAGCTTTTCTGGAAGACTCTGTCACCTCTCAGGTACTGCTGATGCAACAGCTTGTGTCAGCACCCTCACTGGATGAGGCCCTTTGGACCCCCAAAGTGCTCAACATGAAAAGTTTTCTGACTTTACCATTCTTTCTTGTCAGTCCTGATCAGATCGTTGCCATTGTTAACACTCCAGAAAAAACAATCCCACATATGTGAAAACAATCAAAACATAATGCAGTTATTACAACTTTTACATACTTTAAAAGATTTTTCATCCAATGAAGTAAAGGAGGCTACAATCTATACTAAGTAATTATTTTACTCTTCTTTAAAAGTTTTGGGCTTGCAAGATACTGGAAGATCCTCCTCCAGGCTTTAACCTCTATCAGGAGCTCCTGTGATAACACAGCCCTCTGTTTTCAGGTCAGGCCAGTGACTGAAGCTAATTGCATCCTCTTTGCATGGGAGGGATCATAGTGACTTGTTGATGTTCCCTTTACCTGTTTTGAAATCAAAAGCCCTCTGCAATCCATGGAATTGATAGACAAGCTACAGAAGCATGATGTGCAATGGTGTGTGTCATCCAAGTCTTGGACAAACTGATGGGATAGCACCAACTTCATTAAACACAGAGTTCTTGGTTCAGTTACAAAATCAAATTCAAGTAACAAAAGTAATTCAAATGCTTACTCAGTACGCTCTAAATGTAGAAGACTTATACACATTTCATAGCTTCACAGAAGTGTTGGCTGGGATACACTTCTGGAGGTCATTTAGGTCAAAACTACTGCTTAAAGCAGGACTATCCCCAGTACTGCATCAGGTCAGCTGTAGCTTTGTTCCTAGCTGGGTCTTGAAAAGTCCAAGATCATGATTCCATTTGCATACATCTAGATTTGATTTGTTGTTATTCTTGGCAGCAGGTAGTACACTGTAAAAGAATCTTCTGCAATTGCATTGGCCAGGAAGGGACCAAACCCAGAAATAACAGCTTTTCACTGTTTTACCCAGATGAGATGGAGGTTTTGTAGTTGGGAATAATCGTAGTGGGATCATGGATACCATAGATACGATATCAAGAACAGTTTGCTCAATGCTCCTCTAGGCATAATAAAACTCAGTAGCATTTTGTATTCAGGGTCTGCAGAAGAGGCACAACTGTCCCTAGAAAACCTGCACATCTCAGCTACCTCCCTGTGGTAAACACTGGTAAAGACTCCTCTTTCCATTGGGAAAATCTATACGTTTATGATTATCACTGCCCCTGAAGCTGTATTAATTGCCATTAAGTAGGCTCAGAAGGAAACAGCTTACTATTATCATCCAGGCAGCCCACTAGGAACTTCACTGTTCCCAGTTTCTGAGAGTGTGCACTTTTGGATGAATGGAACAAGCAGTGCTGGCTTCTAATGCATTATGATGGAGGGGGCTGAATTACTGAATTGTGTGTTCCTCTGTGAAGGAAAAATGTCATTTACAATGTAGGTTTGTCACGTGTAAAACTTTCAGTAGGTTTCTTCAAAGTCCAGTTTTTGCTTCTCTGAATACTTCTCTTGTTCCTAACAACTTTCATCTTCCTTCACAAATTCCATGAAGGTTGGGCAGGAGAGATTTGTTCCAGTCTGAAAGCTGCACATTCATATTCTAACACATTGCTTTCTATATCAAGGAGAAATTTCACTTAAAGGTGCCATAGAAAAATGATACTCTTGCAACAGTGAATCCTTTATCTGCAGAGAGCTTGTAAAACCACCTGTACTGTTTTCCAAGCCTCCGTGGTTTGACTGTGAGCTGCAAAGGCAACTTCTCAAACATGTCCTCTATATCTGAAGCCTTCAGGTTGTCACTGGTTTTCTGAATTGGTACAAAATGCAGTGGTAATTTTTGTGATCTCATTCCTGATTTAAAATGAGAGCAAAACTAACAATGCCAACTTAGGGATGAAAGAAGGACTGCTATCATATATCAATAACCTTTCCCCACAGCAGGTTTGTGCTTCCTTTGAAGCACTATACCCAGGCTGTAAGGCTATAAGCAGTTTCTTCTCCCTTGGGTTATACAATAACTGGCCTTGGTTATTTTTTTGAGTTTTCAAAATGGCTTCATTCAGGTGTTTCTGGTCTCATCGTATTAGCAAAACTTGTAATACTCACTCAATTTTCCCTTGATACTCCTTCCTCTGTTTATTATTCATTTGATCTATTGATTCCAAGTAATTATTCATTTTTAGTTGGCCTGTGAGTATTAGAAGGGGAGGAATTTCAAGGAATGGAAATGAGGTTTACCTTCTTCACAAAAATACTTTTAAAACTCAGATATTAATCCCTCAGATTTTTTCATTAATATTGCATTTTGCAGCATAAGCAGCTAAAACTTCAATGAGATAGTGGTTTTACCTCCAAGCAATATAAATAGCATTAAAATTGCACTTGTTTTCTACTGGAAAATTTACAAAGTTGTTATCTGTGATCACAACCAAAGTAAAGCCACCCAGGATTATTCATTCTCTTTTTTAAAGTTAGAATTTACGGTAATACCAGAACATAAGTCTTTAGTCCAAAAAAAAAAAAGCAACTACCATCTAAAAAGGAACATTTTGTCTCTTTGGATATGCACTTTTGTTGAACTTATTTAAACTAAGATTTGTCCTTGAAAAAGGCTATTTGAGTTTAGCTCCTTTCTTTTCTAGCTATAGAAGTTTTTTTACTCAGATTTTTCAACCTTGTTCTCCTGCTGTACAAATTAAGAACAATTTAAATATGAATAACTGAAGTGGTCAGTGCCTAGTTATGCAGTTTAAGGCCTGGCATCTAAGGCAACAAAAGGCGAGCAGGTTTTTTTCTTGCCCCTGTGACATGTTTAGGATATGTAACCCTGCATGAGCCAAGCTCTGTGACATTGCTGTGAAGCAGTTTGTCCCCAGGGTCACACTGGGCACTCTGGTGCCAAAGTCTATGCACAACAGAAGACGTGGTGAAGCTGCTGAACAGGAGACACAGTTTCTATTATCACCTCCCTTCCAGCAAAGCCATCACTTGTCTGGTAATGGGAACTGACTTTTCTTGGTGCCAGTCTTGTACATGAGGACATTGCTGTGTGAGGAGGGACTGACAGTCCTGCAGATGGAGATAGCTGTGCCTGAAGCAGCCATGAACAGGGCTGGATGTGGCCGCTGGAACTCAGCCTGAGAAGAGCCCGTGGGAAAGCAGCAAGGCCTGGGCCAGTGCCAGTGCTGAGGGACTGCATTGAGACAGAGCATCCAAAAATCCTGCTAGGGCATTTTCAGGGCTCTGTTTTTCTCTTGACAGAGGGCTGGCCTTGAAACACATAGCAGCACGAAAGCCCAGAGCCCCCTGCCCACTGCTGGATGGCCTCCAGGCCTGCACCAAGAGCTGCTGCTGCCCAAGTTCAAGCAGTGGCCTCTGAGCCTTGCCCTGGGAGCCCCAGGAAATGCTCTTGTTAGTATTATTTTTTTTTTTTTTCAAAAAGATTACAGGTCTCGATGCCTTTTTTTGAATGAGCTCTGACCTTGTTGGGCCTGAGGAAACATGGTACCATGGGTTTGCAGACACTGGGGGCCTGGCAGCACCCAAGGCACCAGCTCCAGGCACTTAATGCTGAATCAAAGCCTGAGTTCTCACTGCTTCCCCCAGAGAAATTAGGATCTGCCTGCAGGATTGTTGGACATCCAGCTTTCCTCACACGTCCAAAGCACTGGGGAGGATGACATTTCTCTTTCCTCCTCAACGAGGCAGAACTTTCTTCTCGGAGCCCAAAACAACTGTGATTTGAACTAATAATATTTTTATTTGACAAAACTATTTTTTTCCTAAAAAAAAAAAATTAACCAAAACAAAAAGAAAAGCCATGTGTAATCCCACAATTAATTATGAGGAGTCTTTATTTTATTTTATTTTATTTTATTTTATTTTATTTTATTTTATTTTATTTTATTTTATTTTATTTTATTTTATTTTATTTTATTTTATTTTATTTTATTTTATTTTATTTTATTCTCTAGTCTCTCTCTCTAAACATCTTTCCAAGCTGCTGCTATCTTCCATTTTGGCACATGGATTACTTAGTCATATCTTTCAATTTAATCTTTTGGTTAACTCTTATGTAAGAAGAAACTCTGCTTTGATAAGGAGCATGTTTCTGTATAGCTAGCTATCTGCAACCGCACATTAACTCTCTGATCCTGAAATGGAGGATGACTTATCAGACACGTCTCAGGACTCTGAGGCAGGCTGAAAGCTGTTTGGTGCCTATTAAAATAAATTACAGTTTTAAATAGATTTCATTGTAAACTGACCAGGTGATTTTTTTTTTATTATTTTTTTATTTTTTTTTTTGGTGTGTGTGTGTGTGTTTTAAAAGCGCCTCTTACTATTCTCCTGAATATCAAGCTAGCAAATGAAAACAGCATCTTATCATGCATAACCTGCTGTGATGTAGGCATTAGCTTAAAAATATTTACTTTGTGGTACTTTCAAGGAAAGGCTCAGAAGATACCAATTTGTAGCAAGCAATGATGGAACATTCAAATGCAATTAAAATGCATTAAAATTATGGCAAATTTTAGGGAAGACTGCTGGATTGGGTCTTTATACTGAAGTGTCCAGGTGTAGATCGTCCCTGGTTCCTTCCAGGTGTACTCTTCTAATACAGAAGGTAGAGTCTTTCTGTGCCTTTTTTCTTCAATTTCTCCAGACAAACTTGTGGTAAATAAAATATTCAGGCAGAAGTACCTTGTGCTGTTCCACACTTACACAGGTTATCATTGTATGAAGCATATTATAGAAAAAAAAAGCATATGAATAAATGTATGAGTTTCACCAACACAGAAATCCTTTATAAAATTTGAGAGTAAAAAAGGGTGAAAAAACAGAAAGGATGGACTAAGAACTGGTATACAGAGGAAGTGAAGGCAAATGACATGAATGAGAAAAAAATAAATGGTTGTATCTATAGGCTATTTAGTTGAAATAAGTTCATGTGAGTTAGAAATGCTGTGGATTAGCGCTATGGCCAAGAAGCATTCATGATTCTATGAGTACTTCAAAGTCAGACTATTGCTTTAAATGTCCCTAGCAGGATCTAGCTAAATGAGATATAGCGATAGAGATGGGAGGGAAGAAATGGTTTCCTTTCCATTTTGTGCCAAAATAAAAGATTGAGCAAATGTTTTCAGGAAAATAAGATTTTTTTTCCTTTTTTTTTTTTGTTTGTTTGTTTTTTCTTTTTCCTGATTCCACCAGGTTTTTGTTGCTCTTTTTTTTTTTTTTTTTTAAAAAATCTTTTACCACCCCCTCCCCCCCCCCCAAAAAAAAAAAAAAAAAAAAAAAAAGGTCAGGATTTGGTTCACTCCAAGGCACCTATCTGGGTATATCCCTTAGGTGTTTATGTGTGCCCAAAGCCTTCATTCAATCCACACAGTTGCCTGGTGCCACTTGGGATGCCCTGGGTCATCCCCATGGGGCAGGGAGATGCCACCTCAGACCTACTGACGCCCTGAGGCCTGCTGGAAGGTGACAGAGGCCAGGTGGGTATGCAAAGTACCTTTGGTGGCACTGAATGCCAATATTTAGGCGGATGAATTGAGCCCCAAGTCAAGCCAGGCAGTGCAACGTGGTGGTCCATCTCATCCTGCAGTTGATACCTATTCACTGGTCAGCTCAGCAGCTCTCTGGTAGCCACCAACAGTGCTAGCTAAATATCTGCTGAATGTGAAGGCATTTAAACACCTACTACAAAATTGTGTGTCTTAATTTTATGTCTGAGTGTCATGATTAGATGACATTAAAGTTAAATATTTTTGATTTATTTTTTCTGCACAAATGAATTGGAAAATTTTAATTTTAATGGAGGTAAATGAATTGCTGAAGTCAACTCACATGTTGGTTTTAAGTTACAAATTGGTAGATTTTTACCTCCTTTAATAGAAAATCTTTCTTTTTTGTCCTTTATTTTAGTAATTTAATTTTAATTCAAATATATATTTTTTTCTCAGCCCTTTCTTTCATATCCAAATGAGCTGTAGACATAGCTCTGAGGCATTGGCATATTATCTGAGATGTCTTGCTTCCAAAACAGCCCTGTCGATGAGTAGCTTGCACATGTATGGAGAAATTATACATGTTCTTAGAAAGAATGTCAGAGCTGATGGATGAGCTGACAGCTTGGAGAACTGGGTGTCTTCCAGTAGGAAGGTCAACAAACATCTCATGTATGTAGTATGATGTAGTATGTATGTGCTTGTGGATAAAGATTTTTTTTTTTTCTCAAGAAAATTGATTTTTTTGGAAGGAGGAAAACAGAGTATGTGACTGTGCATGGGTGTGGACCATGCTTGCTGTGGATGAGAAAGAAATCTACTGTATACTTACTCTATAGTCACCATATATTTATTTATTCTATAATCACTTTTTCCTTTGTTATTAATATGTTTCTAAGGTAGTCACAGAAATACCATTGCAACGACTTTTAAAGAAGAATACATACTCACCTGCAGCTTTATTATGCATGTGTGCACACAAGCAAATCTGTCTAGCTTTATTGTAACATACTGCTTGTGTGGCTTACATATTGGTATTGTAGATATGCATACTTTTTTCAATTAATACATTCAAAAAACTTTCATAAAACTTTCATATTTCTAATTGCAAGTGCCTTGGATTTGTACTAAAAGAAAGAAGGAAAGGAAGAAAGAGAAAAAAGGAAGGAAGGAAGGAAGGAAGGAAGGAAGGAAGGAAGGAAGGAAGGAAGGAAGGAAGGAAGGAAGGAAGGAAGGAAGGAAGAGGGAAAAAGAAACAGAAAGAAAGAAAGACTGACTGACTATTGGAAGTATTTCTTGTTTGTTCACTGAGTTTTATGGGAAGAATAAGAAACCAAGTTCTCCATGGTAGTTTCACTGACAGGTTTTTGAACAAATCTGGCACTAAAACCAATCAAAAAGCATGGAGCAAATACACACAATCCCCACCAAAGAGGAATGTTTTATACTACACCATGGAAAATTTGGCTTGGTTTCCATAGCTGTAAGCCTCTGAAAACAGAGCTGTGCAGCCCAAGTGCATGGTGAGCTGGCAAGCTGGCAGAGGAGGTGCCTTCCCCTCAACTTGTGGGTCACCAGGTCACTGGTAATGCTGTCCTGATGCAGAGGTATCTGGTACCAAAATGTGATGCCAAAAAAATCCTTTTAAAAAAGGTATTTTTAGACCAACTAATTGAATTTACAAAGGCTCCATTAACATGTGCCAAAGGCCAAATCCCTGGCTGGAATAAGGAAATGATGCCTATCAGTGCTAGCACTTTCTGTGTGACTAAAGTTTCCTCCTTTCATTTTAACCTTCACATTTGTAAGCATGTTCCTATCATACTGTGCAGATTCCCTGTCCCACTTTTTCCCACTTTTTCTGGTGGGATTAACTTTAAAAATTTTGTTGTGTACTCAAAATATGGAATCTGAACAACTAGCCAAACTGCAGTTCTATAACATATCTTTTATAGGAATTATAGCTTTTATAATTGTGGAAGTAAGGCTAATTTTGTGTGCAACTGGAACAGCAGTAAGTTTGAAACAATAATGTGATTTTCTGTAGCATGTTCTGGACTGACTCTACACAATATGCATTTGCTTAGCACCCTGTACTATGACACAATGGTGGCTGTAATTCTGACAGTCCCCTTCATAAAGATGTCCTATTATTTTCAATGATCTCTGTGGATAAGGACTGAGACTGAGATCCATATCTTGGCTGAAATTATCTATTGTGTTAAGGAGTTGTCTTTATTTCTGAAGACCTGATCTATGTCCTCTATCTTTGTGCCCTCAAAATGAATGTCTAGGGCAAATCCCACCAGTTGCACCTAGTGCTGCTTCAGGGAAGCTGAAAGGGAAGCACTTGGAAAAATGAACTCTCCTGTCAGGGGGAATGGGATAAAGTTGCGCCAGGGGTGTTTTAGGTTGGATATTAGGAAGAACTTATTTACTGAGAGGGTTGTGAGGCATTGGAATGGGCTGCCCAGGGAAGTGGTGGAGTCACCATCCCTGGAGGTCTTTAAAAGATGTTTAGATGTTGAACTTAGTGATATGGTTTAGTGGAGGACTTGTTAGTGTTAGGTCAGAGGTTGAACTCGATGATCTTGAGGTCTCTTCCAACCTAGATAATTCTGTGATTCTGTGAATAATCCATAATTTAAACAGGAATGTAAATGGCACACTGAAATGACACCTAAAAGAAGGATATTGTTGGAGAAGTGGTATTAGAGCAGGTTGTCTGGAGTCAAGGACAGACTGAAGCGCTCAGTTGAAAGAAAAGGACCCAAAGGGGTTGCCCCACAAAATAGATGGGTTCAGATCCCAGGACTCCAGCAGATATCAAGAGTGAAGAAAATATTACAGTGGAAAGGATTAGGACCTTAAAAAGCATCCTGATGCTTCACATTGCACTACATCTGGCACTTCATCTCTTCACTAGGAAGGTGTTATATTAAATTTGTTTTCACATTTTGAAACATTGTAGTTTTCTGTGCCTTAATTTGTTCTTTAAAAAACAAACAAACATACAAACAAACAAAAATGCTCAAGGCCTGTCTGTATTCTCTGACACAATATTCTGCATAAAGAATAAAAAAAGAAAAAAGAAAACAAGCAGAGAGTAACAGAAGAGATAAAGAAAAGATGTTGGGGGGTCCCAAAAGAAGAGTAAATATCATTTCCTAAGGCATTTTATCACACAGATACATTTGCATATTCCTTTCCTTTCCTTTCCTTTCCTTTCCTTTCCTTTCCTTTCCTTTCCTTTCCTTTCCTTTCCTTTCCTTTCCTTTCCTTTCCTTTCCTTTCCTTTCCTTTCCTTTCCTTTCCTTTCCTTTCCTTTCCTTTCCATCAGGGTATTTTGATAAAATGGTAACTGAAAACTTCAGTCTTGGATTGTGGCCATATTATCATGACCATACTATGATAAAAGAAATGCTGTCAAAGCCTCTTTAGAATATGCTTAGTATAAATGTAGATTGCTAGGCCCGTGGGATGGGACTATAACCACACTTGAGAACAGGTCAGCAGAGAAGAAAATACTTGGGGAGGCAATTTTCCAGGGATGTAAGTTAGCCCTATTTAAAACAGGCTGTGGAAAAGCCTCATTTTGGAAGTGTGATTCAGATATGCTTGCAGATATGTTTTCAGTTCTGAAAGCAGTGAGATAATGAGGCTTAAAGCGGATTTATCATTGCCCAATAGCCAGCATTTCACAACCTGAAATAAAATTACTCAAGGCTCCTGTAGTGCATGCTCCAAGTTGCATACACATCCAAGGCGAAAGGCAAGTGGTTGAAATGGTTTGGAAGTACAGCACGATTGCATCAGCCAGGTGAGGAGCTGCTGGAGATGATTCTCAGCCCTGAGTCAGCAGAGCATGGCGTGGTACCAGCTGCACTGGAGGTGGTGCAGGGCTCCCTGCCTCAACAAGAGCCTCGGGAAGCATCTTGGCTGAGAAAGGTCTCCTGACACCTACTCCCTCTGCAGTCATTTTCACATCTCCACAAAGGATGCAGCTATCTCCCTTTGGGGGAGCCTTCCCTACTCTGCCCTGAATGATAGGCATCTGGTTTTGTTTAGCATTTATAGGGATCATGCAAAATGAGTTTGGGAAGATGAGGGAAAAATGGATGATGGATGTCTATGTCCTTGTTTCAGGCACGTGCATTATGGCACTGAATGTGACAAATTAATGTCCTTGAAAGAATAAAGACCTTTGAAATTAAAGTGTTGGAGACTGCACAAATGCTATATTCATCAGTGCCGACTGTTGAGTGAGCCAAATTTCATATTTTATAAAGCAGTTTTCTCTGAGTTGCTTACCACATCTGCTTGGCGGATTATGAAGTAGGGAAGGGAAGGGAGAAACAGCAATAACTTTTACTTATTAGACCACAAGGGATCAAAACCAACTAGCTGTACAGAACTGTGAAACAAAGCTGTAATCCTCAGCTGCTTGCCCTTTGGTACCCTGGATGGGAGCATCCACATTGGCATGGTTTGTCCTCTCACAGCACTGCGTCAGAGAGCAAAAGGCTCCATCCAGCAAGTCTGGTACGATATTTGCTGATGGAAAGAGGACAGCTGCTGTATGCTCATTGCTCCGAGGGGAATGTAATCTATGAAGGAAGAATGTGCATCTGGGGACCTCAGCATTTCAAAAGGCACCATAGTCAAGAGTTCTGAATACTGTCCTCTCAGAAATATTAGCTGCTCAGACCACTATGTTTTTCCTTTTTCTCATTCAGCCCCACAGGATAAGAACAAGCCCCCTTGGTATGACTGTTCATTTTTGTATGTGTGTGAAAATTCAACCACTTTTAGAAATTTAATTTCTTCACAAAAATGGGCACTTGTTCTGACTTGTAAAGAGTTATTGAACACGCATATATATATTTTTTTATCCTTTTCCTGGTTTTGCCAGAAGCCCCTGACCATGAGAGATAATGAAATGGGGTGATGACAGTGCCAGATGGAGGAATCCAGGCATAATGTCACCAACCTACAGAACACAGTGTTCAATAGTGGCATGAAAGATGCTTTGTGAGCCAATAGAAAAGCTGGGAAAGGACTGGATGGGCACAAAAGCTGACTCTAGCTATATATCCCAGCGCTGCCTACGTAGGGAGATGTCATCACGCTGAACATTACAGCCTCAAATGATTCCTTAAAACCACAAAGTCTGCAACTGTTCATTTTCTGCATATTTCTCCCACATCAGTGGAAAATATATATTGAGGCAAACAAATGCCATTTAAACAATAAATTCTTATACAAGTATCTTTTATTTTAACTGCTGGGATGGTCAGGACATGCTATAATGGTTGTATTCACCCCATTTTTAGGTACTTGGAATCATTTTTCTCCTCTCCACGTTGAGAGACCTGCAAATTTTCTGGAGTTGGCTTGCAAATGTGAGTGGTACAATTTGTACCATTTCTGTACTAAGTGCTGAAAATGTGTCTTATTATTTCTAAGGTGTGAGCTGTCTTTAATTAAAGACTTAAATGCAATACAAACCACAGTAATAAAGTGGATAGACTAAGTCCTTAGTACCCAGCCTTCGTAGAGCAGCCTACACAAGCACAGCACGGTCATTCACCTCCACTCCTCCTGGCATCACAATGTCTTTCGGACTTGAATTTATGCAAATGTAACTCTGTGCAGTCCACTCCTATCGCTGTGGGAGTCTTAGGAAAGAAAGCAGGCAGAGCTGGACCAGATTAACCAGCTTGTCAAGCCAGATCTACTTTGTTGGTTTGAGTTTAGACACCTCTTTACAACATAAATTAGTATTATACCCAATTCAGGCCATATTTTGGAGCTAATGGTCTTAGGAACACTATAGGTGGAGATGTTTCATGATGTACTGGTGCTTAATCAGTGAATATTTTTGAGTTTATGGTAAATTAATAGTACCAAACTATTTAGCGATTCCTTATGCTGCCTTTATGACCCTTATCAGAATTAATCTCAATTAAAAAAATCCCCCTTTTTTACAACTCCATGGCTGAATTTTTAAATTTTTTTTTTTTAAATCAAGGCATACTACACAGCTGGAAATGTGGATGTCTTTCTTCATGTTATCTATATCGCTCTGTAATAACACCTTGCTCTTCTTTGCAGTTCTTTCTTTAGTAACATACAAGGAAAATTTCATCACTATCACTCTATTACATGTAGGGAAATGGTATAGGGAATGTTATTTAAAGTGGCATGCTTAAACTCATTCTCAGAGAGTTGGTTGCTGTACTATGAATGGAAGGTATGTTTTAATAGTTTTTTACTGACTAGTACCACCACAGAAGTTGCAACAGAAATTACGGGTATGCTGTTGAAAATTCTGGAGGGATGATATGTATTGCATGTTGTGCAAGTGAGATCAGAAATTAGCTACTTTTTGACTTGAGAAACCTAGAAATTAAAAAAAAAATAAAATGCATTTGCAAGCTCTGAGAAACAAGTACTGTCTAGGGAGAACTTAATGCCTCTTGGGACAAAACTGATGGTACTTAAGAAGATGTGACTGAGTGCCCACATCCCTTTATCTAGACACAACTTGCAGCTGTAAGCTTGCAAGGTGAACACTGCTGCAAAACCAGACTCTGTCATTCCTTGGCCTCAGACTATAAAGACAAAGAAGAAAGCCTTAGTAACATTGGTGAACCATTTTGTTTTGTAGCTGGTTGATTGACATGGCTTTTGAGACTAATTAGGATTTTGAAACCATAACAATAGATCCCCAGAGAAGGTTTAATAGACTGAACAGGAACATGGCATCATACAGACACCACCTTCTTCTATTTAGGATATTTTTAGAGAGGAGTAAGTTTCTTGTTTTCTATAACACATTAAGAAGAATATCACTTAATTGTGGCCTTTCCTGCAGATTATTTAACAGGAGTTGACCTGGGAATAGAAAGGGAACACATTATTACATTCTTTGCCAAAGAAACCAAATCAAACCATAACCAAAACACATTGAAAAACAATGAAGGCAGATAGTTTCTCCAGAGTTTAACTGTTTTCTTAGTTCTTCACTGTACAGGGGTGTCAGACCCTCTAGTGCACTTGCTTGTTTGGAGTATATATAAGTAAAGTAAATGCTGAAAGTGAATCACGCAAGCTCGTACCTACAGAGAGAATAACGCACAAAAAGAACATATTTTTGTTTTGTTTTGTTTTGTTTTGTTTTTTTTGCTTTTTTTTTTTTTTTTTCAAGCTTATAACAAACAGGTCAGCTTAATATAGAGATACAATTCTATACAACTATTATTTTTGTCCACATTACAGGGTCGTGTTAATCAAACTATGCAGTTTTGTGCTGACCTTGTTAACAAGCATGAAGAGACCAAAAGCACTTTGTCATTTCTGGTGAGGCAGCTAATGCAAAGCAACACCTTTGTGAGTTTTACTGGGCTGTGAAGGATGGGGCCTACAACTGCCACTGCTGGGTTGCCGGACACCTCAAGTCTCTCCCAAAGTCAGTTCAGCATGTGTGCAGATCAAGGGGAAGTGGGACATAAGTAAAGAACAATAAAATAAAATGGACCATAATACTAGTGAGTTAGAAAAGAGAGGGAAAGAGGCAGCAGGTGAGTTTGGGAGTGGTTTCTCCTTAAATGCTTGTAAATCCCAGTATAATCCTGAAAGCTTGGACCGAGAAATTCTAAGAACAGATTTTTGTTTGGGTGAACTGATGTTTCCAGAGGTTTTGGTAATGGGTTTTACAGGTTTCATTTAATTGCTCTGTATCTGGGAAAACAGCCATGAATTTGTGACTGATTGGAAATCCAGATGCAAAGTTGAGCCATTTTTTGCAGCTGGGCTCCAGTGAATGTAGTGAACAGTTAAGGGAAAGTACAAGGAGTTCCTGAGGGAACATTTGGGGAGGGAGTAGTGTAAACTGTCTCCATGTTGGCAAGAAAGAACGTCACTAGGAATTAAAAAAAATCTTACTTACAATGAGATGCAGAATTGTTACTGAAAGAACTGTAAATGAGGAGATTTGATGTTTTCTTTTTTTCTAAAGAAAGGCAAAAAAAAAAAAAAAAGTGTTTGTCTCAAGAAAGGAAATGTACATGGGAACATTTACTATACAGTTATTTGTTGCCTAGCTTGCTTTCAGAGTGCTATAGCGCATCCAGATGGAAACATCCTTTTGGACGTCCTGCAGGAAGGAGCGCTCTTACAACCTCTAGCCTGGTGAACAGAACAGCATGCAACACTAATAGAGAAGGGCAGCTTGTTTCCTTAGCCTGTTAACAGGCCAGGCCTGCCTCCCTTGTCCTCTCCTATAGTTGTGAATAATTTTAACATATACAAAGTAGTCTCAAGTAACAGAATTTAGCCCCCAAAGGGGAAGAAGTGAAGATCTCTATGGCAAAAAGAACTATGCCACAATGTGCAGTCCAACTCTGAGCAAAAGAAAATGGTGGAATTTTATTTTTTTTATGAAAAAAAAAATAGATAATAAATTAGATAATAAAATAAAATAAAATAAAATAGAATAAAATAGAATAAAATAAAATAAAATAAAATAAAATAAAATAAAATAAAATAAAATAAAATAAAATAAAATAAAATAAAATAAAATATGATGTAATTTTTGTATGTACCTTTTTACCTTTTGCTTTTAGAAATCCCTCTTCAGTGACCAATTTCTTTGACCTTTGCAGCAAACTGCCACACCACATGCTGAGCCTTTAAATGAATTGGCAGAGACACACCCTTGGAGCTTTAAGTCCTCTCATATGGATTATTTTGAAGATTATGGGGTGCTGTGATCTCCCACTGGAAACAGAAGCTAGTCTTTGAAATTTGAGAGGCTTAGCTAACATCTACAGAGCCCACCAAACTATGTAGCTTTACAAGTACTACCACGTTTTGCAATGTTTTCTATTAACCTCATTTTGTTTCTGTTGTGCTGAAGTATTTCAAATGTCTCTTGTGCTTCTGCTGCAAAGTAAAACCCTGTGTCAGGTGGGTAAGGGATAACTGCTCCTGGACGGGGAAGCAGAGACCCAATCCTTGCTTGTGACAGGAGCAGAAATCACTGCTCAGCATGCCTCTGCACTATTCATCCTTGTTTTCCATTCAGCTTTCATCTCTTCACCTCACAATAAAGTGCAACCCAGGTCATGGTCTAGCCTTCTTCCTCTGTCTTCATTTCTCTGGTGGGAGGGTGTGTTGGTATTAGCAGGGGGAGCAGATGCTCTCTCCCCTGGGGGAGAGACAAGTTTCATGGCTAATAGATGGGAATGGTGAGTGCAGAGATAGAAGGAGACATACATGTAAGTGTCTGTGGAGAGAGCATGGAAGGGTGACTCTAGAGCTAAGCGGGTTAGAGCTTTCACGGGTTAAACCTGTGAAAGAGCACAAGAGAGAATTTTCTTCTTACTGCAAATTCCATTTTACTGCTATAAATTTCTGAAATAGTACTGCCCCTTCCCATTTTCCCACATCTTTCTGCAGCTTTCTCCATATTTACCTGCTCCCATGCTTACTTTTCCTTTTTTTCCCAGCATAGTGCTGAGGTCTGATTCTGGCTGTGTGACCAAGGAGCCTCAGGCAGACTGGGGA
This sequence comes from Aythya fuligula, assembly GCF_009819795.1. NCBI lineage: Eukaryota > Metazoa > Chordata > Aves > Anseriformes > Anatidae > Aythya > Aythya fuligula. The sequence goes on from NC_045560.1 coordinate 130,287,390, forward strand.
AGTGTCCTTCAACCCTGATGGGAAAGCAGAAGGTAACCAGCTCTCTGACCACTCCTATTGCTTCACTGAGTATATGCTACAGGTATGCTACAGGTATGTGCTGTCTGTAGTGGCACTCATGCATGATAATTTAGAGTTATTAGGTCATCAGTTGTAAAGCAAAAAATTAAGTTTAGTAGAGATACAATTAGGAGACTTTTAATTTCCTTATCAAGCTATCATGGAAGTAAATAGAATTAGTTTGTGGTAAAACCATCAAAGAAGTTAATTTACCTACATTTTGCCTATTATAGAGAATGTGTAATCAGAGCAGCTATAGCCTTGATGTCTAAATACTGGCCAGGAAAAACTCATAAGACAACAAACAGGGCACAACACAGAAATTAATGGTCCTTCTGTAAAACAGTCCAAGCAATGTTATGTTTCTCCTCCTCTTGCCGGGCTCACAAATCCTCAAAGAAATGCACTGAAGACAAATTTCTTCACCAACTGCATGAGTCAAAGGGTGGATGGATGTGTCTCTGAAAGGCTGACAGCAAGAGGACGTGCCTTCTAAAACACAACAATAATTATGACAATTATATGTCAGGGCTACTTTACAAAATGATGTTTAAATATGGCAAAGTTTTATTGCAGAGGAGGGATGAAGGGTTAGAAGTAGTTACACTATTTTCTTAACAAAAAAAGAGTCTGGGTTTCTAAGTCCATCAGTGTCACAGGTGATAAGAAATCTAACAATAGATGCCTGAAGTAATACGGTGTACTTTACAATAATGTTTTGTTACTGCAGAAGCAGAAAATAATCTATGATTTGAGACTCACTACAAGTAAGAGCTGTCATAGGCATTAACCTTTGTAACTGATTTTAGTCATCTGTGACCCAATTATGAAAACTCTAGACTTTTGCAATGCACTTGGAAATAGTAGGCTAGGCATGAGAATGCTGCTATAAGCTGATTGTATTTTCTCCTATCTTGTGACCCCTAACCTACTTAAAATAACTATCAGATGACCTTTTCTGTTTTGTTTCGTCAGCAAAGAAGACAGGATATTTTAATGAGCCTTTAATAAGCAGCTTCGTGCCCCAGATGGGATTCAGGAGGGTGGTTCAAAATGGTATTCAAGGTGGGAATGTATTTCATCCAACTGTAGGTACAGAAATTGCCTCAGCCTAAGTCCAACACAGTCACCAAGGCTCCCTCTGTAGGAAAAGGAGCAGAATCCCAATGGCCTTACATTTGTGAACGAGATCAGCTGTCCCCTAGCACTTTCTGTTTTCCTCTGCTTATTAGAGAGAGAGCACAACTGACTAGATTATGTGTAATCAACTTCCATCAAGATAATAAGGCAAATTAATTCCACGAGGTATGTCTAAGAATAAAAGCAAACTGAGATATAATTGTGTGCCATCTCTGTATGGAGTATTGAGCAACACTGCTAAAATGGCCTGCCAGAATGCCCAACTGATGAAAAGTAGTTTAAAACTGAACTGAATCAAAATAAAAGCAGAACTGAGGAGAAGCCAAAAACTTGAAGCAGGTGTAGTTCAGAGTTGGCCCACTCTTGGCTACCCCAAAGAAAGGTAGCTTATTCATGCACTCTTAATCTGTCTGATAAAGGGAGGACCTAACTTGTTATTTTTGTTTTTCTTGGTAGAGATAACAGGCTTCATGTACCTGCAGTGGTCTTCAGAGACCAAGAGACATTTCCTTGTCATGCCCATGCAGTCGTGGCCCCTGGGCCAGAACACATGCCAAGCTTCCTACTGCTCTCTCGCCAAACGTCAGGAGTGTGAGGTGGTGTCCTCATGCTGAGGATCTCTGTGTCTCCACATTTCGGACCACCACACCCCCTGGGCTTTCACTGATGTCTTCTCAAGGGGATTATCAATATAACACAATATGCCTCCAGCTACGGAATGGCCTAATGGAGAATAGGGGGAAATAGTTAAGATTACATCATGGCTCCGAGCTATCTGAACCTCACAAATCTGGAAAGCAAATGTTGAACTCAGGAAAACCTTCATGTCGCCCATTGTTAAGTGAAAGCCTGGGAGAAAAATGAACAAATACAATGCATTTTTTTCTAAATACTGTTGATCTGCTCAGAATAAACATTCTAAAAATGCTCTCATGGAAGAATAGTGGATATAATTGATGCATTTTTGTTTGGACACATTCATGAGCATGAGGAACTATCCATTTCCTGATGATTTCCTCTCTTGCCAGTACCTATTAAATCTTTTTTTAAGGAGCTGTTTGCCTTGTTGCCATCTGATCTGTTCATTGAGGAAAGGAGATTTAATTTTTGTGTTTGCAGGGCATGTGAGAAGGCTTATATCAATGAATCACTAAGAAGGAAATATCCTAATTTACCTGCAAAAGTGTAATTGAATTAAATATTTTTGGGGGCTTTTAGCAACACAATGCTGAAAGCATTACAGGTTTTGGACTCAAACAAGGGAGATGAAACTTTGTTCAGAGTTATATAATATACCATGGTGGCCAGAATCTCTCTCTCTTTATATATCACTCTTTGTCTTAATAATAAATTAAAATATGAAACTATTAATTTCACAGGTAAAGACAGATAAGCTGACTTTTAGGTTCTGATGATCTTGCACAATCCATCAGAAAACATCTTTTGACTTCTATATTTAATGTACAGATTTTATTTTTTTTTCTCACACAGAAAAGGTTCATGGAAGATTTCAATAGTAAGTGAGGACCCTGATATTTTCCACAGCCAGGGATTTTTTCAGATGCTTCTGCAAGTGCTCTCAGCTAGAAGAATCTGTCTGCATGCTTCCTGATGGGCATAGCATAGCAGGCTGTATCTTTTGTGATATTCCTGCTGACCGTTGCTCTTACTTTTCAGTGGTGACGCCTGTGAGTCAGTGCTTCAGGCATGTTACACTCAGTTCTCCCACTGTTATCAAGATAAAAATATGCCACAGGCAACTGTCCATCGAGCTTACCTCGGCTATTCACTGGTTCTTCTACTCCTGGCCTCTTGTCCTGGTTTACTACTCATGCTCCAGCCACAAGTTTTCTCCTTCTTTCATGCCCTTTTGGAGAACATGACTGTTGGTTCAGCTGTGGGTATGGAGAACCTGAAGTAAGCAGATAAAATGAGCTCCACAAGGCTCCTCTCTGTCTCTCAGGGCTGTTTTCTACATTGTCCTATCTCTGGGACACTTTTACCAGGTCTGAAATTTTCTTCCTTAATCTTCTGGTTCATAGTTTCTCACAGAGGAGATGGGCTCTGCACAGGCCCCATGACTACCCTTTGTTAAAGCTTGGTATAGGACTTTTCTGTATCTCTGTCCAATGTCTTTTGGGCTTTTATTTAGTTTCTTTCTTAAAAGAGGGTCCTACCCTCCATCCCCTAGGTCTGCTTGTGGTCTCTGTTCCTATCCATACTGCTGCTTTACAGCCCAGATATATATTTGTCCTGTAATGGCTAATCATTTTTTTCTGTGATCTGGAATTCAATAAAGTCCAGCATCTGAGCTTCAGAAATTCTCTTACAATAACATTTTAACTTCTTCCAGGAATCACTCAGTGTCCATGAAATGTAACTGTCTCAGAATGATAGAATGGTTTGGGTTGGAAGGGAACTTAAAGCCCACCTAGTTCCAACCCCCAGCCATGGGCAGGGATACCTTCCGCCAGACCACATTGCTCAAAGCCCCATCCAGCCTGGCCTCGAACACCTCCAGGGATGCAGCATCCACAGCTTCTCTGGGCAACCTATGCCAGTACCTCACTACCCTCAGAGTAAAGAATTTCCTTCTTCTATTTAATCTAAACCTAGTCTCTTTTAGTATAAGACCATTACCACTTGTCCTATCACTAATAGAATCACAGAATTGAATTGTAGTGCATTTATGACATGTTCATCTGTTGATACTGTCAGTTGTTTCCAATCAGTATCTCAAAATTATTTATTTTAAAATAATTTGAAAGACTGCATTGCGAAAAAATATCTTTTTTTTTTTTTTTTTTTTTTTTTTTTTCTCTTTTAAGAGCGCATCCTTTTTCAGGTCAATTTGCTTCACTATCTTTCTCTTCTTTTTCATGACTTTTTACCAAGGCCTATCATCCATCAAATGTAACTTAGCTGTCTCCAACAATAAATTTCTCTTGTTCCACATTTCAGCATGAGATTATAGTTCTGGAATGTTTCTGCTAAATCATTTCTCATGCTAAATATTTTCTCTTCCAGCTATAAAATTGCATGATCCTGATTATTCTCACCAAGATAGTGACTTAGAGGCGTGGATGCCTTCTCCTTACAGATTTTTAAGGACAGATCATAGAAGGTCAAACAGGACAGGTTTAAGCAAGTGCTCATTACCCACTTGTCTATAATATCACTGTGCAAGCTGATAGTGAAAGTTATTTCTGTAAATCTCAAAAGAGTAGGCCATTCCCAGAATAAATGGTGACACCACCATCACTCTGACTAAAGATTATCTCTTGCATAAAATGTACAGTACAACTTTTGCTTTGCTTTGTTCCTTCATTTAGACTGGTGAGTGCTATGAAGCCACTCCAGAAAAACTCCAGGTGGTGTATGTGTCTGTGGTGGAAGACCTTGTGAGTAAATTGAACCTTCTCCGCATGCCAGTGTTTGTGCTTTGATACACATTTCTCCTTACCTGCTGGTATGTGGCACCGTTGCTGTTGAATTCAAATATACTAATCTAGCTGTGCATCGGTGTTACTCATAACTTCCTCCTGCCTGAGAAACCTTCCCAGCCACCTTCAAAGTGCTTGCTGCAACTTTGAAGTCACAGTAAGTCAGAGGAGCCTGCTGGTAGGGAAAGCTCACTCTTTGTTTCCTTTCCCTTTACATCAGGTAGTAGGAAGCCAACTTTTCACCTTGTGCAAATCAGCACAAGGTTGTTGAGGACAGAGAAATTGCCTGTTCAAATCCAGGTGACTTCTTGTCCTGAGGGCATCTGGAAATACAGACAAATATCCAAAGGACTCTCAGAACTTGTGGTTTATTTATCTTCTTGGTCATTTCCTCAATCCTACCTTCCTTTAAGCAGAGAAAAATAGCTTATTAAAACTTAAAAGAATACCCGATCATCTTCTGTTTCCCAGCTTCCTGCCTTTCCAGACAGCTTGTAATTTGTCTAAAACTTACAAGCTATTTATTTAGCTACCACAATAAATATGGAAAGTTTTCTCTCCATACTGGTCCTTGTCTAAAACTTTCTGTTATTTCAGAAGGAGAGATCTGCTGGATGGGAGAAGTGTTTCCATAGCTATCATGCTATATGGATGTAAGGAAGTGGAGTTTGCAGGAAAAGATTTATTATGTCTTTATTAAACTAGCTGATACTGCCAGAAAACTTGAGCAACATTTCAGGCTCAGAATCCCTTAGACATCCCTTTTACTGTTTGAGCCTGACATTTGGGAGGAAAATATCACTGACGTGTATATTTCAAATTGTCAGTTTCAATCACTCATGTGCTGGCAAGAACCGTGAGTATGTCTCCATAAGAGAGAAAAAAAAAAAGAAAAAAAAAAAAAAAAAAAAAAAAAAGCCCCTACCTTTTAGATTGTCCCTCATTGATGGATGGATGGTTCACCCAGAAAAGTTGTTTGAGACAAACACATTTCCAAAGCTGAGCCTGAGGATGTATGTAACAGTGAAGTCACTCAAGACTGTTTTTTTGAAGGAATCAGTATGCCTGTCACTGACAGCTCTTTGCTAATTAGCTGACACTATTTTCTATTAAATTGCACTGATTTTCTCAGTACTGTAATGTCCTAGCGACATTAGGCAAGAATAGCCAGTTCAAGCCTATTACTACATACTCTGCAAGTATTACCAGATGAGGAAAAAAGAACAACCTTTCAAGTACTGGGAGAAAGGTTGTTTTAATACTTTGGAAATCCTTTGTGTTTCTTCTTTGACCTAGCAGAGTCCAAAAACTGCCCAGTGGTTTCTTAAAGGTTTTGCAACCGGGAGGCAGACTCTGGCAGAATATCAAGCGCTGAATGGATTGTTTCTTGGTGCTTTCTGAATTCACTCAGTAAAAGTGTTTGGAAGCAAGACAATGAAAGAAACAAGCCATCACCAGCTATATTCACTCCTGGTCAATAAAGGGTCCTCAGTTTGAAGGTGAGCTTCGCGCACTGCTCTGTGAGACCCAGGCAAGGTTACTGAGGGGCAGACCAAAGCACATCTGGAGTTTCAAGCAGAGAAGAAAAAGAACAACAAAGGGCAGAGCACTATTGTGATATTGTTGGCTCCTCCTATGCGCAGCACATGATGCTGAATATCACGAGGAGAGTGCCGCAGCTCTGATGTCAAAGGCTGTCTCCCATACGTGGAGTTGGCAAGTGATCTCTCTACTGTCGCTGTACAAAATTGCAGATCTCCTTTGCTTTTGCTATATAAAGACGTCTTCGTCATCAATCTGCAATGGGCCCAGTCCTGCCAAGTTAACAGCCCATCTCATACTAACAGGCAGAAATCTCTTGGACTGAGGGATTTTTGTTGCAGGTAGGGAGGGGGTTATCCGGGACTCCATTCTTCTCATCTGCAGCACCTCTGGCCCCCTCCTACCAGTTCCACACTCTGAGCTCAAATCTGTAAACCTTTTGAACTATTTTAAAAAATGTACAGCTTGTCCTCTAAGACATAGGAAATTACATTTGATGGTCTATTGTATAAGAATTGCCATATTTAGAGAAAAATCAACAGATACAATCTCTGATTTCCTTTTCCCTATACTCCTCATATTCGCCTCCTCTTGCTTTGCTTGATTTTGCTGCAGCCATGTTGTAGCAGACACAGATGTCACCAATTAGAAGATGGATTTAAAACGAATGAGAGCTAGGTTAAAAGAGCCTGCCTGCTCATCTAGCTGCCAATGGTGAGTTGTGTCTCTGCCCTAGTTCACATCTGGTGTTCTTGATGCTTTGTAGTGCTTTTAAAGGTGCTCCTGAGGTAAGTTTCTATTCAGCCCATGCAAAAATATGTAATATATAAGGAAATCTTTGCTCACTCTTTTGCAGATTCTGAAGCAGTCTTTCCAGTACTCAAAAGAACAGAGGTCAGTGATGTTATACTGGATCAACAGCTACACAGCTAAACTCTGAAGAGGACTTCTAAATGCAAAATCTGTGTTTCTTGTGATTAACAATTTGGTGTGATCATGTTATAAGTTTCCTCAGTGAAAGTAAACTCTGCAGCAACACTGATCAGGAAGGAACTTGCTAGCAAGAGCTCAGTAACTCTGTAGTAGCAAACTGCATTTGCAGAAGGGCTGAATTGGAACACCACCAAGCAGAATAAAAACAGAAAGGTGTGTTTTAAAATTAATGCAGTAAAACTTAAGCTTTCTGATTTAAAAAGAAATTCCTTAACATTTTGAAAACCGTGGATCTGGCTAATTTCAAAGCCAACAAGATAGTCGGTAAATTCAATAAATACTTTTTTTTTTAAAAAAAAAAAAAAAAAAAAAGCTCCTAAATAAAATTAAGACAAATAAATACAACTTATCATTTACCATTGAGACACAACTTCAATACTATGTCGGTTTAGACATGGAGAATCATTTTCATACTCAGTTTCCAAACTGCAACGGACTCCCTTTGGACCAAAGGACAATTGCAAAGATTCAACTTATAATTGTAGAACAGTGCAGACTTTGACCTGGCTTTTCCCAAAACAAATACACATTTCTGTATCTGTTGCACACATAAATTTATCTCCTGGGTGAGGTTTGTGAGTAAATATTTCCCATACAGCACATGCTGGTCAACTCTTAAGTCACAAAACGTAGGCTCCTGCAACTTGTTACCCAAAGCAATTTATGTGCCCAGCTCCCACTAACAGCAATTTTAGTGCAGTTAAAACTAGTCTTTCATGATGCGTTGCTTTAGAAAGTTAAGAATTTGAGTGCACAACTCTAATTTTCAGAGACTTTTTTTTTTTTTTTCTTCATGAGTTTTCTCTTGTTGCACTGAGCATGGTATTGCAAAATGGAGCTGGCCATTATAAATAAAAAAGTTAATGCTTTCTGCTTTTCTCAGTCCCACTAATTTAAATGCTTATGACAAACTTCTCCGTTCTGAAGGCACATGTAAAACTTGCAACTTGGCCAAGACTTTCTGTAGCATGTCCATTTAAAATATGTAGGTTCAGTTAACTATAATTTTCATTGTCAGCCTTCTGGCTCTTATTCACTGCTCTACAAAGAACATTTTGCACTGTGAAATACCCATGTAACTACAATGTTTGTATTCACATGGAGCAAATTATAAGCACATGAAAGTAAAGTACATTCCTCATGATCTTTACACTGCTTGAAGATTAAGAATACAATAGATTAAAAGAATCCAGGAATAAAGTGGTCTCTGGGGAGCATTCACAATATTTGTGTAAGGCTATGCTCTTTTAATATATGAATCACAATTAAAGCACTAATAGAAATGTTTGAAATATTTTCCAAACATTCTCATTATATGGCCTTACCCCCCTTCAGCTTCTGTATTGCATCTGCAGTGGAAAAATATCAGAAAAAATATCAGAGTCTAGCTTGTGCACAATTAAAAAGTTCAACATATGTAGTTATACAAAAATTGGAAAAACATTCCCAGAAAGTTACTGTTTCCAAATAATGGATTCCCTCAAACAAACACTTAGTCCTTTCTTGCAGTATCAATGCAGCCTGACTTCCTGTAGATGATATGAAAGCTCCAGTAATTACCGGGGGCTTAATTAAATGAATTCAGTGTAATTAAGTTGATTGGCACTGTCTGGAAAGCTTGACCATTTCTTGCTTGCATCAAGAAGTGACAGACATTTTGTGTCTTGAAACAAAAGCTGTTATCAAAAGATGAATCATTTTGAAATGAAAGATTAAATTATATTTTTTAGATCTTAAAATATATTGGCCAAATGGCAGGTATTACAATCTCATCTAGCAGATGCCAGCTGAAAAGCAATAAAAACAGCAGTAACGCAAATTCACAGGTGACACACTTCAGAAGAGTTCCTAACTTATCATCCTTTTGCTGCAATACCATCTTGAAAAGAGTCTTCACTCTTTCGGTATTAAATATTTTTTCAATAATAAAGAAATGAACACAGATGTCTGCTACCTTTTTATGGATCACAAGACATCTACCTCTAACTGTATGCTATATTCTTACTCAATTTAAATAGCATTTTAAGTTCAAGGCTTATTTGGTAAATGCTAGCAGTCATCCCGTTAGTGGTGAGAAGCCAAAAGCCCAGGCATGAAGCAAATCTGTGCCCCGTGGGATTTGACTGCCAAGCATGCACTGCCATACTTATTGCTTTCTATACAGTTAGATTACTTGTAATGAGACCAAAAACAAACAAACAAACAAACAAACAAAAACCTTCAAGAATATTTTATTATGTGTGAATGGAACCTATAAATTGATTTCCACGATACTGGAATATTAAATTTATCTGAAGTGACTGTGCAGAAAAGACTTGCCTTGAAAGAGTATTCCATTTTTTTTCATGTCTACCTGACCCTGCGCTAATGTTTGGAGAGTATGTGTTCTTCTGCATCATTTTTAAAATCTTTTAAATGATTTTAAGTCATACTCATCCAGAACTCAGTCAACACCAGGTGACCTAGGATCCAAATGTTGTTATTCCCTGTGAAAGTTCAGAAATCAATGTGTTCATCTGACTCCAAGACTGGAGCACACTACTCTCCTTAGGCACAGTGTCATGGCCTTCATCCTGACCCAGAAGTTTCTTTGATTATTGGACTGTTAACATCAGTGTTAACTGATGCCTGTTAACATCAGTGGGCTTTAAAAAACACATCAGCAACAACAATAAAAAAAAACCACACCTCAGCTCTGTCTGCACATCAGTGTCCTTTGAATCAGAATCTGCCTTTTGAACACCTTTGCACAAATTCAGTTTTTGGTCAGCAGTGCTTTGAAGATTTCTGCATCAAACTCCATTTTGTGGTGTAGACACCCCTGTGTTAGCTAATACAAAGAAAGCTTGTGAAATAGCCATCGTGAAATGAAGACAGCGTTATAATCAGACGTTGTTAGCAATAAAGACGTAATTGGACTCTAGTCCCATGCATGGTGCCAAACCTCTTATAACCTCTTATGCATGAATTTTTATTGTGCGGCATATTTAATTGAATCCTTCGAAGCAATCAGGGATTCACATCCAGGTGATTATAATCCCTATCTCCTTCAGAGTTAAATTCCCAAGTGCTGTGGCCAGGAGGAAACTTCAAAGCAGAGCTGCTGAAGGAGGAGCAGGTCCGCAGTGCCCCAGTGTGCCAGGGAGCACAGTGTGTGCACCTCAGCAAATGTTTCACTCCAGCTGACCAGCTGATAATCCTGCAGGCTTTGCCTGCTCCTGGCAGGTGTTACTTTTGGGAGTGCCTGTGGCTGCAAGCAAGCAGGACGGAGGTGTGCAGCAGTGTGGTGCTGCTTGCAACACCCAATGCACAGATGTTTCTTTTTGCTGACAACGAAAAAAAAAAAAAAAAAAAAAAAAAAGAGAGAGAGAAAAAAGGGCCTATGTTTTCTACAGAAGTGGTGTGGGCTGGAATCCCACCTTCTTGACAATCTGCATTTATGTAATAGTTAATATCTGTGCTTGTAAATGAACCAGCAGCAGACCGAGTCCTCTTGTATAGCCTCTGTTGTCCAGCAGTCATGGTGGTGTCCCAGGCACTTTTCACGTAATAGTTCACGGAGGTAGCATGGGCCAGGAGCAGATTGCAGGCAGTCTCCTAGTTTGGGGAAATAGGGGTGCATACGTAAATGAGCAATTAGTGGACTGATATCTAGATCAGCTTTTATTGCAAAAGAAATTACGTCCAGACCACTAACAGTCATGACTGTTTAAAAAGCCAGCTAAGCAATTAAGCATTAAACTGCTATGATGGGTAAATAAAAATATTGTTTTTAATGACCATAATATATGTCAGGCTGGTTTGATTTATGTGCTAGGAGTAAAGACATTGCCCTGTTTTGTTAGACCAGTAGACAACCTTTTCTCATATGTGGTTCCAGAGTAGTTGGGAGGGTCTGCATGCTCCCAAAGGGTCTTCTGAGTTTTATGAGTCTATGAACTCTACACTGCAGGTGCTTCTTTGGGAGATGCTAAGGGCACAGCAATATGTCTGGTGGGAAATGTAACTTCTGCAAAACAATTGGTTTTTTTTTTTGCTGTCATGCAATTTTTTTTTTAGAAAGCAAGAGCACAGGCACTTGCATTTAAAACCTAAACAAAGCAATTCAAGAGGCATGCCAAAAATATCAAACTGAGAAGAAATTAAAGCAGAAACACTATAATGGCTGGTTTCAGATCTGAGCATGCCCACTGCTGTCATGGCAGAGGAAGACACGAGCAGTCTGGATGACCCCGTATTCACTTGGCAGAAGTCTACTACTTGCCGCATTCATGTACCTCCCTACTGCTTTGGGCAGGGATTTCCTTTGTTGCTGGATGTGCTTCAGCCCTGTAAAGGTAATCATGTCATTTTCAAATAATTAGAGCTAGCTCGTATTTCACTGAAGTTAATGAGCAGGGCTGTTCAGTGCATTTATGTGAGTTTAAAGTGACAAAACAAATAAGTTATATTAGATAGAAATTCACTGAAAGATGACAGCAAGATACCTTTTCAAATCTTTTCCTAAGATGTTTGTGCCTTATTCATTAAAAAGAAAATGCAATTTTTCCTGATTTTATTTCACATCATCTTGTTCTGGAGAGGGAGAGGAGGGGAGGAAGCTTCTTTTAGCTAGCCTGGCTCAGCAGTGCAGGAGCATGCTAGAGGAGGTGCTTGAATGGAAGTAGAATTTCAGAAATGCAAAAGGTTTTGCTCTGGTCCACAGGGAATTTGAGATGTGACGTTCAAAAAGCTGCCCCCCTCCCTTTTGTAGAGATGGTTTTCCCATTAAGACTCACATACCATCCTGGGAATGTAACAAGGATTTTGTCTGCGATCCAAGAAGACAAGGCCACATTCTCAGTGATTAGATCGCTAAGCTCAGCAGGGGCTGTTCGAATTCCTTCTCTGCACGTGGCTGGTGTGTTTACATCTACCATGGGCACTTCTGTCCTGGTGTGCTCTCTGCTTTGCCTGTATAAGTTGAAAAAAGTAAAAGAGCGATCAACACACAGTTCTTCCCACTATTTTAGTGAACAACAAAAGGTGAGTTCTTTGTTCAGGACAGTTTTTTTATTTCTTCCTAACCATATTTATTAAGCTTGTTGTATGAAAACAGAGTTAACAGTAGCACTTGCTGTACAGCACTGCTGTGTTCTGTGCAACTGAAAATCCTGTAGTCTCCATTAACTTTGCAATATCAGGAAGTTTACTAAATATCAGGAAGAGCTGCGCTGTTAGGTGAGCTTTCCCAGGCATTAGGGTGGAGGGGAGGATAAAATGTCAAGAACAAGCCTAACATCAGAACTCCTGTTTTACACATGGGTAAAATGAGGCATAATAATCGAGTAATCGTTTGGTCTTTCAAGATACTGTCCATCTTTAGCTCACAAAACAAAACAATCCAACTAAACAAACTAACAACTAAAATCAGATATGATACAGACTTATAAAGTCATCTGTAATCATAGAATCATAGAACCGTAGAATCAGAATCACAGAAAGGTTTTGGTTGGAAGGAACTTTAAAGCCCATCTAGTTCCACCCCCCTGCCATGGGCAGGGACACCTCCCACTATACAAGGTTGCTCAAAGCCCCATCCAGCCTGGTCTTGGAGTCTGAAGAAGATGAATGGAGAACGGTTGTTTTTGTCCCATCACTTTTTTTTTTTTTTTTTTTAATTTATGACCATCAGGAAGCTGACAGGCACTGACTGAAAATGCAACAAAAGGCCACAATTTTTTTATAGTCACTAAAATATGTTGCATGGTAGATACAAATCCCAGAATGCTGGGGAGGCCACTGGTATAAATCTGTTCAAAAAGCAGTTAGATGAGTCTGGGGAGGTGCATATCCAGATTCCTTGAATTGAGGATGTACAAGCAAGCTCCAGCTGCAGCAGTGCTTCAGCTGTGGGTATCTGGAGGCTGGGAGGATGTATGAAGGAAAGGACCACTTGGCACACTCCCTGCTTGCACTTGTGGCATTTCCTCTGCATCCATACGTGGCCACTTCTGGAGACCAGGTCCTAAAACACTTTCAATATGATCTAGTACAGCAGTCCTCATGTTCCTATTGCTAGATAGATTCCACAGCTAAGCAATGCTTAGACACAGATTTATCTTAATGCATCTTTATTTCAAAAGCACTGTCAAGCAATTTCTAAATGATTTGAATAATTTCTTTTTGCATCCCTAACAAGTGATGCCAGGGAGCATTTGCTATTCAGCATTTATGAAAGTGTTGATCCATAATCAGATACTAATTGGTTTCTTTGCTGCCTGGAAATAATAATAAAAAATAAATAAAAACACAACAAATTCAAAGCTGTCTCATGAGAGCTGCAAAGATCAAATGCTTTTTGTTTCCCCTTTTCACCCACAATAGCCTGTTTCACAAACTAGCTGCAGTAGGCAGTGGCACAGCAAGTGAATTCCAAATCACTCTGGGCTTTGTTTGACCTAGCAGCCAGTGTAAGACAGAGACACAACTGCATTATAACTTCCTTCCCACAACACAGCATTGTTTGGAAGCTGCCCAAAAATATTACACCACCGACTGCATTCCTAGCTCAGTGGGTATTGGTAGCCCAGAAAATTGGTTCCCTCCATTGTTAGTTAGAGAGCTTCCTAGTTTGTACCCTGTTTCAGGTGCTCTGCTCCATTCCCAGTATCACCAGAATCAGTAAAAATTGAGGTGTCCTTACAAATAGACCAAACTGATGCAAGAGCATAAAAACATTCTTAATAGGAAATTTTATAACATTTTTACTGACTGTTAATGAAATGGCAGACACTGGTTCAAATGTCTTCTTATTTAATGTTTTCTTCCTCCTTCCTTCCTCTGCATCCATTTTTGTCCTCAAATACAATTTAGTCACGTCATCTTTCAGGTAGTGAAACCATTATGAGTACAGTGTAACTGAATGGGAAAATATCATGAGTTTATATGACAGTGATAAGCTATGTGTTTTAATTAACATCATATCAGTGAAAGCCTTTGTTTTCACAGAGGCAAGAGCATTTTAAATCCTTCCTGTACTCCAGCAAACAAGGCAACAAGGGCACAAAGTCCAGGATGTTAATTGCATGTTCCGGGTTTCACTATTTCAGGGCTTGACTGTAAGACATGATATTCTATCCTAGGTATCTAGAAAGATAATTTGGGCTAATTCAGTAAAAATAAATAAATAAATGTGTAATCAATCCTGGCTGCTGCTCAGGTTAGGTATAACAATTCTGACACAAACCACTCCTTATCTAAAGACAGACAGTCTTTGGGCCTGATCCAAAGCCCACTGAGGACAGCAGGAGTCTTCCCACTGACTTCAATGGGCTCCCAACCAGGCTGTTTGCTCTCATCTATTTATAGGCCGTTTCTGTCGTGATCTGTTGCATTTTTACACTCTCTGACCAGAGAGTTAACTCTTGTTAACCACGCAGCAGCATGATGGAGAGCACCAAGCAGAAGAGGCCCAGGAGGGGCTGGGGGCAGGAAGCCTGTGCTTGATGCTGGCGGCAGCTTCTCCATAGGGCCAGGCTCTGGTCCCTACAGAAGGAGTGGGCGGAAGGAACAGGGTCCTGCCCTGCAAGGCACACTGCTCAGGAAATGGCTTTTGGTTCTGGCCTCGCTTACTGAGGGTTTCTCTGCAGATGTCCAGCCACAACGTCCAACCTGGAGAACAGTCCTGAGAGAGCTAGTGGCAGGTCCACTGGCTTCCTTCACTTTCCAGACCTGTTGCTTGTGCCCCACCCTCTACAAAATACAGTTTGGAAAAGGAAAGTGGGTTTGTTAAAACCCTGGTGTCCTTGTTTCAGGCTTTGTTGCTTTTCCCCAGTGGTGGTGTTCTGTAGCAATTGTCACTGTGGGGGTGGGGAAGGCACCATGGATGGTGCTGGTCCCCAGGGGTGCCCCCACAGCCTACCATAGGGTCTAACAGGAATAACACAGGGCTGGTGTGGGACAGAGGTAGTGGTGCAAGGTGAGGCACGTCCACATGGAGCACTCCCAGGTGGCTCACAGAGCAGTGCAGAAACCAGGGGCTCCCTGCTTGCCACAGGGAGAAATTATTCCACAGCACTCCAGCGGAGGACAGGCTGGGAGATGAGAAGCACACGTTTCAAACTGAATTATCACTTGGACTTAAGCAGACAAATGTAATTATGTGAGTTAACAACGACATGGCAGCTTTGATGATAACCGTAGTTCTTGCTGTGTGACTCCAAAGCGACAACACCAGGCTGTGCAAGCACAGTGCTGTCAGTGTCAGACAGGGAGAGTCATTTTTAATTATTCTGGTTACAGTCTTTGTGGAAGAACATAAACTTGTATCCAAGATAGAGATGAATTGCTGTCCATAAAAAAAATTATTAACTCAGGTTTAAACAAAGCTGAAAATTAATGTCTGAGATCATAGGGATGAAGTGTTAAAGGTATCTCCTACCTGTAGGTCAGGAAAGCAGATGCTCTAACTGCCCATCTCACACTGCCGTGTAGTTCTGTGTCACTGTTTCTGGGAAGCTCACTGCAGTTTCCTCTGACCATGGTCTCATGGCCTGACACAGGCAGGCCAAGAAAATAGCTTTTCAAGGTCAGTCTGGAGAGACCTGGCTACAGGGCACCTGTCCCAGCTTCAGCCACAGAAATACCTGCAGTGGCTGGGCTGAGCCTGTGCATGTAGCTCTCCTCCCGTGGTTGCAGTTTTAACCAGCAGATCACAGCATGTTCTCATGGTTGGAAGATCTCATTGTCCCATGTTACTTTCTTCTTGCAATTTGTGAAAATCAGCGTCTGTATTGTGCCCTCCCTTCAGATTCACACTAAAGGTAATGACCTATCTGCTGCCAGGTGCACACTGAGGACAATGAGATGTCTGTGCCATTGCTCTTGTAGATACTGATTAAAGACTGTGCAGGCAACCCATTCAGAAAAAAAGGCAACAATATGGTCACCAAGAGTTGTACCATAGACTAGTCACCATAGTCTGTATGTAGAAAGTGGAGGAACTCTTTCTGCAAGAGCACTTCTTAAATTCTGAGGGCTTGACTGCAGACAAAACCGTTCTTTTTGCATTTTAGAATACAGTTCGTATAACCTAAATATGCTTCTCTTCATAAAACTTAGATGATTCAAGCTAAAGAAAACAAGCTGTAGGTTTAGCACCTCTAGTTTGCAAGCTGGGATCCAGCCCAGATTGTGTTTGCATCAGGTGCTATTGGCAGGTCTGTGCAGAAGCAGTGAGCTGAGGGTGATTTTCTGCTCCCTGTGTCACTTATTCCAGTGCCAGGCTTTGCATTGCTTTCTATGTCTTTAAGGGACGGCTGTAGGAATTAAATGGCTCATTAGGCATAGACATCGTAATAATAGGCCAAGGATGACATTCTTGGAGAAAAATACATGGGGAAATTTGTCCCACTCTGCTGCACTATATCCACCCTGAGTAAGTCAGGCTGTCACGCAGATGACTCAGAATAGTAGTGTCACACCTTCAGTGAGAGTGATGACTCAGAAAGCAGTTTGTAAGCTGAAAACAACCTTCCAGGTTGTCATTGAAGGTTAGAGATGTATAATGAAGATTACATTAAAATTTGGCCTTTTGGCTTTTTTTCTTCAAATTATTTGCCACCTTAACCATGTTGATGACAAATTTTGTTAAGCTCATCAGCCACACAGTTCTTTTTTTAGATGCAGTTTCAGTGGCCTCCTGCCCTTGACATCCATTCACTGATTAAAAAAAAAAACAACACATGGAAGAAGAAAATAAAGCTATATATTACCATGGATTTTAAGCCACTCAAGTAGTTCCAAACATTTAAGGATATAAAAATAAAATTCTACTCTTTCCTCCTGCAACTGTCTATCTGTTTCCTGTGACAGATTTCTGTATGTCCCTATTGCAACTGGCAAGGTGCAAAATTGACAGTATATGGCAAGACAGCAAATATTGTTACAAAATTCTCCCATTCCTCAGAACTAAGCTGGGATTTCTGCATGGTAATGAGTCATGTAAGTAGTGCTGGAAAGCATTAACTCTTAATGAATATGTTTCACTAATCAGCCACCAAAACAAATTAAAAAAAACAACAACAACAACAAAAAAACCAACAACCCTATTGTAATACAGTTTATTGACTTCAAAGTTTGTGTAAGTCATGTTCAGTTAACTGCATCTTCCTCAAAACAGCTTTAAAATAAAAGAAAAATTATGATCAGCAGGGGTCCCTGACTTAGGATGCATGTGACTTTTTAACATAAACCTTAATCTTGAGCAAAGAAGCCTTCACATGATCATTTAATACATAATTAAAATACCAAGAAAAGAACATGGCTTTGTAAGATCACCGATTTACTATTTTTCTCTCTCATGTATGGATGTAAAACAATTTACACACACAGCTTCTTTGCCCAGTCCTCTGAGACACTGTGCTCTACGAGATAGGATATTGATTGTATAACATGGGATTCATTTTCCGCCAAAATGTTTTTTTATGATCTCACCCAAGCTAATCTTCAAGCATACATTCAACTGCAGAGTGCAAACTTGCTGAAAGCTTTCCTAGAGAACCAAGTCTAAAATAATGGATACATGGTAGTCCCAAGTAGGGCTTTTTAGGATAATACCAGGGTTCCTGTGCAAGGCTGATGGCAACAAAAGCACAAATCTTTGGGAAGCACTGAAATGGCAAGACCTAGTTAGACGTTTCCTAGAGCCAGGGTTCCTGTGTAGTGACATACATGTGTTAGAGACACACTTTAGGAAATCTCCCTTCCTCTGTGGTGGCATCATTTCTGCAGTTAACCTGTTCTGTCTCAAGACCTGTACTACATAAAAGGGAGCTAGCTGTGTTAAAACATCCGGGCAAAGAACAATATTCTAGTTTCCTCCAACAACATGTCATCTCAGAAGTCTTTTAAAATAGTTTATAAAAATTCCAGCAGACATAGCAAAACAATAAGGTGATAACCTAAAGAAAATAATCAAAAACAAACAAGGAAATCAAGCTTTTAGGAAAAAAAAAAGTTTATGACTGAAGACTGTCTATGCATTTGCTTTTTTAGTGCAAAGAGGAGGAAAATATTCTTTAGTTGAGTAAGGTAGATCTGCAGGTTACCACTAGCATTGCCTGCTATTAGTTAATAGCAAGTGGCAACTTCCTCTATTAACCAGCTGATGTGTCACGTGTCTTGTTATCATTTCTTCAACAAATGAGTGTAAATGTTTGCCAGAAAAGTCATGGATAGTTAACTTTTGATACAATGATTAAATTTTAGCCATCGCCATCTCCAAAATACATTTTGAAGGTCTCTATCTATTGATAATTTTGTATAAGGTATTCCTCTTTCTCCCATGCTGAGGTTGCAACATCCAGAGATACATCAGCAGCGTATCTTTTTGATCATTATAATAAAATCTCCCTCTCTTTATCTCCTCTCTGCCCCTTTCCAAGGCTCAGGCTTTCCCTGAAGTGTTATCATATAGAGTCATAAAGCCCTGCACAAAGAGAAAGGTAAATCTATATATACAAAGCCCCACTGCCATCCCAGCAGTGGGATAGTATTTTTTAAGATACCTGAGAGTATTGCCTTTTCCAATTGAAGGACATACATGGAACAAAAAGACTGTGATGTATTTCACCATTTTTTATACAGTAATGTTTAATTTTGGTCATAAATAGGTGTTTGCATTGCCATATAGAATAAATAAGTGTGTTGTTAAATAATAGCTTTTATTTCCTGGCTATAAACATGACACAAAGTTACTGTTCCACCATTCATTCATCTTGATTATCACGTTTAATACAGAAATAAATAATACACATGTTGGATTTCATATATAGGCTTTCCATTGCCTGGGGGTTGGATTTCCTGCTATCATTCCTTACATGTGACTGTGTACGCTTATTGATCATGCTGAAGACCAGTGCTGTCTGAGGTGGTTTTGACCCTGTACTTACAGACCCACACACCCTTCTACTTAGATTAATAGTGGAAAAAACATAAAATACTCTTCTGTTCGGGGAAAGCCTTTTCCTTCTCCACTTTGAGATCAATGTCAATTTTTAATGTGATTAAGAGCAAATTTCTTAAGTAAATGTCTCGTGAGAGGGTCTGTCATGCTGACAGATGTGAAAAAGAAAATCAGTGAGCTTTCTGCATGCTTAAACTACACACAAGTCTGTACAAGGTAGTTTGGCCACAGGTTCTTTACAAAATGACAGATAGATTTTTCGTTCTACATCTTGAAACAAGGCTCCTGTCACCTATCTGCCACAGCTACCACTCACTTGCAGTAACTGAATTGTCCTATTCTGGTTTCCACCTGTATGAACTCGAGTAGATTTTTCTGGGTGAGTCTTTGCTTGTGAAAACAGCAAAGTAAAATGCAGTTTGCCTTACCATGAATGCACAAAACTAGATCTGCTCAAGCAGATCACTGTACAGCAAATGCTGGCGTGCCTTGTTGCTGTGCTGATGGTGGGGAGAGGATGTGTCTTTCAGATCTACAGTCTGCTCTTTTCAAAATGAGTACCACTTCTTAAGTGCCATGATTAGCAGCTACCACTCATTGTTACACTTTGGATATTCACCAACATAGATATAGTAGTTTGGTAATGCTGGTGGTGGAACAGACACAAAACCCGATGTGCATGTACGTCTGATGACATTCATGGAATCAATTTTGCAAAGAGCAGTGTGCAACCTGACCTCTGTACAAGCATGAAATTTCTCCAGCCTGTGGAAATTGCTTCTATTTGCTTCAAATCTTTCTCAGCTACAACCAGCGAATACAAAAAGAGCAACTTGGTTTTGCTTCTTTGTTTTTCTCTGCCACTATTTAGCTGCCAGACAGCAGGAAATAGAGTCTAGGGCCATCGCTGCAGTGACATTGGCATAAGCTAGGGCAAAACCGTTTTCTTAGATACCTGCCTTTCTCTCCATAGCTATTTTGATAGTCTTTGTCATGGCAGGTCTCATGCCTAAACACACACACATATATGCATCAGGACTGGACTTACTGAAATGGAGTGAGGTACAGGTACATTCCCCCTGGTGCACTGAGGCTGAGCTTTTTTAAGACCAAAGGCTACACAAAAGTCCTACAGAAGCACCAGAAGGAAAGGCTAAAAATGTGTAGTGCTGTACTCTTTTTATGCTTTTAGATTCACCTCCTCCCCATAAACCATTGCACAGGAGTCCATCATGCTAATTATTGCATTGTAAGCTAATGGATTGCTTAGGCTGACTAAGGAAAGCAAACTTATCCTCCTTTCCCAGCTCACATTTAGATGTCTATGGGGATCCCCCGGTTTTTCTGTCATTTAGTCATATTCTCTCTTCCTCACAGCTTGAGAGACTTCTCACAACTTTACAAGATTTAAAAAAGTCACAGCCTATGAATGGGTTTGTAAGTGGTAGAAGTACATCAACCAGTGTTTGTGTGTGTGTTTGTGTGTTATAAAAAGGATGTGTGCGGAAAGGCATGTAAAATACAAAGGGTAATACCATCGTTTACACGTTATTTCCTTTAAACAGTATCTTCTATTCAAATCCAGATGGTGCTTGGAGAATTTTCTGCTTCTGAAAAAAGCGTTCCCTTCCTCTTGGCTGCCGTACATCCTCGCACCACACCTGGGAGTGACTCTGGTCGCATTCCCATCTCCTGGCTTGGGATCTGAATGTTCCACCATGTAATGTGTTATCATAATGTGGATGCTCAGCTCAAGTCCCCGAGGTGATGTCCCCCCTTTTCTCTGGGACATAAGCAACACGCTGCTGTTGAACTCTAACATCCTTTCTGTGCTTCACCCTTTCCCCATCTGCTGAAAGTACTCTCAGCAGTCTTACCAAGAAAAGGGGAAGAAAAAACGAAGACTGCTCAGGAGAGTACTGAGTAATTTCCTGATTTAATAAATTAAGCTTGAGAATCCTGCTGCTATTTTTTGTTGCTATTTGTTGTTGCTATTTGTTGTTACTATTTTGTGAGTAGAAAAACTTCAGTATTTTTAGAAACAAATGAGGAACAAGGATTTGAAGTTAGTTTTGCTTCCAGCATTTTAAGTGTTTGTTAGATTTGTGAGAGTCTCCAGGGAGCCCAGACTGGGTTACACCAATACGGCAGCTCATTGTTTCATTTAGCCGAGAGGAACCTTTTAGCTCCCCAGGTTCCCACACATTTTCCTAGCACAACAAATGTGTATGAGTTACCAGAGGCATGAAGCTACTGCTGAGGTAGGGTATGAAACCAACTGGAAAGCAGCCATCAGTGCTGCCCAGCTGTTCAGCCCAAGCAGGGAGCAGGCTGTCAAATCCATAGAAAGAGCAGGAAACAAGGCAGCAGCATTCATTCAGGGAGAAACCAGCTGGCACCACCATGCTTATGACACGTGCCAGTATGGGATCAGGACCGTGCTTTCGCTTCTGAGTGGGAGGAAGCAGGTCACCTTCGCTGCTCTTTTATATAGATGATCTTCATTCATGCTAGCAAAGTTGATCTTGTGGCATATAGTGAGAGATGCAGGAGGGTTTTCATTGCACCATCAGCTTGCCACTGCTCTCCAGCTGTGCTCCTTGAAGCTATACCACCAAAGAAAGCTCAGCCAGGACAGTGGTGAGAGCTGCTACACCAAACATCAGCTCAGTGAGCTGTTACACCAAACATCAGACAATAACAAATATCACTTATCAGTCGGGGATGAAAAGCACACACTTCTAAGGTGTTATTCATCTTTAAATCAACATTTAAAACAGGTCAGTTAAACTCTTTCCTAAAGGTGCTTATTATTTTCTGTGGCCTATACAGGCAGGGTAACTCAGATGGCTGATGGTGGGTGAGCTGACCGCATGAGCTCCATAGGGTGAGGTTGCTGCAGCTGCATGTCACAGTGAGCCTGAGCTTGTCTTCCCAAAAAGCACACGTGCATGCACACACAGACACACACACACTGTACACATGGGCAGCCGGACAGGTCAGCACAGACTGACACACTCAGCACTCACGCCAGCACAGGCAGGCCTTGTCCTGTTTCCCTCCTGCTGGTCAGGATGCAGGTGCATTAGCGGGAAATCAAGCTAAACTAGACAGTTAAACAGCCAGAGAAAATGAGGAGAGACAGACAACAATTCATATGAACTTCTCACCTTCACTATTTTTTGAAGTCTGAAGCTGTTCATTCTGATAGCACAGCCAGACACCAAAAGCATAAACCATATTGACACCTCTCTGCTGACCAACAGGAGCAATCAGCAGGTTCCCAAGTTGGTTTTGGATGGCAGAGCTGTTGCTGATGCAGAGTTTGAGAATATCTTTAGGTATTTTGAGAATATCTAACATATGTCTTCAGCCTATAAGCACCAGTCCTAAGAGCTCACAGGTATCATACAGGCAAACCTTGCTTTGGAAGTCCAGCCCCAGTGCTATTATATCAATTTCAGAGAAGAAATATGGCTTGAGTCTAGTCAAAATTCAGTGAAAAAGTGCATCCTTTAGCCATTTTCACAGCCCCCTGTGAATAATCTGAAACTTGTATCAAAAAGCAATACATCAGTTCTTCCCTCATACAAGAAAACCTTTGGGAAGATGACACCTAATTGCCTGATCATTCCCACCATAGCAGTGACAGGGTGACAACAGTAACTTTCTGAGGAGATAGTGTCTTCTGCCTTACAAGCACTTCAGCTTTTCTGAAACAATGACAGATGTAAAATCCTACCACATTCACAGGCTGGCTGCATTCATCACATCATGCTGCGTTCAGATTACTAAGCTGTATATACTAATTTCATATTTTCTTTTTCTCTCTATTTTATTTTATTTTATTTTATTTTATTTTATTTTATTTTATTTTATTTTAATTTAATTTAATTTTATTTTATTTTATATTTCATTTCATTACATATTTTTGTCTCAAACTGTTTAATATCCATACCTGAGCAAAGGTGTATCTTGCACCAATATATTTCTGGCCCAAGCAGTTTGCATCTCCTATTTCATAGGACAGAGCATTTAGAAAATATGTGTAGTAGAAGTACTGTTCATGCTCTGGGTAATCTATTCTTTTGATTTCGTTCATGTTAAACTTGCCTTCTTTCTTTATGTGCTGATCTTTTGCCCCATTATAATATGTACTCTGGAAGCTGAGGAGACATCCACTGGGCTGTGACTCTCACAGCAGGTGCTGCAGAGGTGAGGTTAGTCTCAGCTACATCACTTCGTGGACATTTTTGGTGGCTGAGAACAGGGGTATCAGCTTGTTCCTGTGTCACTGGCTCTGACTAAAGCTGAATGTATTAATTGATAATTCTGTGCATGCATGTGTATATAGATATAAATATATTACACTTTTTACCTATATGGGGAATTTCATCATGTCACCAGTTTCCTATACCCTCGACCAGTCTCCCATCTCTGAGTCCCTTCCATTTAATGCACGGTTTTTAGGTCTCATTGCTTCTCTCTGAACTCTACCCATTGACACATCCATTTTGCACTGCATTACGCAGAACCAGACACAATACCATGCATTGTGGAGGTTTTACTGGGGACAGGCACCACATGCAGATGACCCCAGCTCACTGGCTGTCCTCCTGACTATGCATCCCAGCATAAGGCTTGCCTTTTTTTCAGTAATGTCAATTTTGTCACTCTTATTTAGTCTGTGGTCCACTACAAACTCCCAGTGTTTACACTGATTGATGCTGGTTCCCCATCTGGTGTTTGTGCTGCTGCTGCTATTGCCTAGTGCATTTTTCCCTCTTAAATGTCCCCCTGACTGTTTCAAACTATTTCCTGAGTTTGTTGAAATATTTGAATTTGAACCCTGCTTTCCGGTGTGCTTGCATTTCCTCTCTTCTCTGTGTAGTCTATAAATATCATCTGTGCTGTTTCTGAGAGAATTGAATAAGTCTGGGCCAGAAGTCCACTTGACACATCTTACCACTCTGACAGTGAAGCACTGACCATCCAAACATGTTTTTTGCATCCCTTCTCCGTAGCAGCAAATTAATCCAGCCTAAATTTTTATAATTTTTATGAAAACGTTTAACGGATTGCTGTCAAAGCCTGTCTGAAGTCACCAGAGATGAGGATTTCTGCTCTTCTTCCATCCACAAGACTTTTCTGTCACTCTGGGGAGAAGAAAATGGCACTGGTTTGAAATGATTTGTTCAGATTGGCTTCCATTCTTTTGCTCTTTTGGCCCTCATAAGTAGTTTGCATGATTATTTACTTGGGAATTTTTCTGAGGACTGATGTTAAACTGGTTGCCCTGTAAACTCTTGGCTTTTGTATCCTAGTAAAGGACTGAAGCAATATGTTGGAGCTCTGCTTCCTCTTCAGTGGGAGTTACAGGAGCAGTGTTTCTGCTTGTAACCATATCTGGGCAATCATCTCATTCAGAACTTTGATGTTAGCAACTGGCTTGTTTTTTTTTTGGATTGTTTTTTCCAAGTCAGATGCAATTTAACAAAAATTTACATGTGGATGTTAGCTAACCACAATGCACAGGCTTTGCAAAGGGATTCTCAAAAGGAGGGGAAATAAAATCTTAAAATTATTCCTCTTCCTTGACTCAAGTCTTCCAAAGCCATTATCTTAGTCTCTAATGATTGCTTTATTTCACAACATGCTTTCTGACCAACCGGAGACAGCACTGGTATAAACTGTGATGATGCTTCTTGATTGCACCAATTGCCCCAGAAAGAGGAAGCAACAGGGAAAGCCTTAGTGTTTATTCCTGCACTCCTGGCCAGAGGCTCAGATTCTATCTATCTGGAAAGTGGAGACATTTATGCACTACCCTTCTACAATCTGATTGCTCGATCTCTTGTTAACTTAAATGAAAACATGTGTTAACCAGGTAATTAGGGGCCTTCGGTGTTATGTCTTGACGTTTCAAATTACTTTGTAGTTCCACTGTTAGTAGAGAGGGAAGGTTTGTGAGAGAATTAATATTCCTTTTAAATGATTTTCTCTGCACAAGTTTATGGGCTACAAAACTCTGAACACTAAATGGTACAAGGTATGAGAAGGTGGCACAAAGCTATACAAAGCTGTGCCCCTCTGCTAGGAGTTTCTGAACACAAGATGACTGAGTGGTCCACCTTCACTGCCTCAGATTTTCATATCCATGCTGGAGAGCTTCCAGGTAATATATGCACGTATATTTTAGTTTCTAATTCTGCAAATTCATCCGAAGAGCTGAGAGATAAATGATATTATTGTTGGCATGTTCATTAGTGTAAGTATTGTACGGTAGCTAGATACAGTAAATGTCTTTTCTACCCAGTAATTATGTCTACAGATTTCCTAAAGAAGCCTAAAACTCAGTCAGACATGATACAGGCTGTGCTTTAGCTGGCTTGTCACACAGCTCCGCTACAGACATCTCCTTCTGTAGCTTTAGCTCTGACAGTGAGCATATGTATAAGCTCAAAGCACAGGATCAATAATTTGCACAGTGTTTTTGACCCTGTTGCTCACAGAGATGCTAATGAGGAAGTCTTGTCCACAAGGAAGTGTCTCGGGAAGTAGATGTGTTCACTTGGAAGTAAATTGTAAACACTTTTTCCCTCCCTTACACATCTCACACATTGTATGATCAATTTTGATGATCACATTATATCAAATAATATCAAATAATCTGACTAGTTTTTATTACTATTTCACTGAGTACCTGAAAATGGATCGAGCTGTAATCCTATCACTACACCTTTCCTAATGCCTGAATCATGGCATTCCTCCAAGTTTTAGTTCTTAAATATTCATAGCATTTGAGAAATAATATTTACATATTGATATGTTTCCCAAACGGTAAGAAAAGTATAATCTTCTTTGAAAATCCTATATGAACAGTGTCTACTTTACACAGCTTTCTCTTTTTAGTGTCTCAGGGAATGAGTTACTCCTAATGTTCTTGTGCCCTTTAGTCCAAATAACATCATTTTATTGTGTTTCCTATCTGCAGCACAATGGCCAATAGCCAATCACAATGTTCCGCACCAAAATGGCAAGGATATGCTCTAATTACCTCCCTAACAAAGACCTTGATTACATCTAAATTCCAGGATTTCTGAAGGCAATTTTTCATGGCATCAGCCTATTTGTTTCTGACTGATTACCCCTTCAGCACTGCTAACCTTTCACTCCTTTTTCCACAGACATCAACAGAACATCCTTAATGGGAAGGTAACAACATGTTAAAAGACAGAATTGAGCACTTTCTATACAGCAAAGCGCTTATCAGCCTAACAATTTTTTTCTCTATGAAAAAAAAATGTAGTGAGGACTTGCTATGAAGCTCAATGGCTTTAATGACACAGCCTAAGTCCCCTCCCCAAATCTTTGCCATTTCTAGAACTGCTCAGCTGCATGTTTTCTGCCTAGTGAAATTGTCCCAGTAGGTGACCATGTTTCTGTGTGTCTGAAATAGCACCACAGGCCATATGCTCACCAAAAACAGTCAAGAAAAGTTTATGGTTACTACCTGGGATATCAACAGGGACAAAGATTCCCATGCCTGAGAATCAGTGGCTTTTCCTCTCCTCCCTGCTCCTCTCTGCATAGGAAAGACTAGGGTGTGCGTTACAGTGTCACGTTTAGCTTTGTTTCACCCAGAGATGCTTGCTATCACAAATAGTCAAATTCTTCCCAGTCTAAGGCAATGGCTGCTGTACCCATACGGCAGATACCGCTTTATTTCGTTTCAGTAGTCCCAGCGGTCTCTGTAGCAAGGAGAGGATGAATGAGCCATGCAGGTGTTTCCCACTGGGATGTGGGGGGACGTAGGGGAAGCGAGGTGCGGCAGTGCCTTACAGCACTCATAGAAGGACTGACAGACTGGAGAAGGGAGTGTCTGTGGCCCTCTGAAATCAGCCAGGATTTGCATTACATGGGGTCATTACACTAGATCGAGCTGATTGGTTTAAATGATGCTGTTCATGTGCCAGCATCAAGCTACTCATATTTCTAGATTAAGCAGCAGGGAAATGGCCAATGGACTCATTTACCATTGTGAAAGCACCGTTCAAGATATAGGCATCATACCACAGTTCAGACATTACTTCTATGAGTATCTGGCCCATGTAAAACGTTTAGGAAAGAAGAAAAACTGATTAAATGTAAGACACAAAATAGACTTTCAGACTACACCGTTCATATTCACCCTAATTTCTTCTGGAGACTCTTAAGACTGCTCTACAGACTCCAGTATCCCAAAGCACACCACTTTTGAGCTGATTTCTACCACCTGCCTTATTGTTTTTGTCTTCAACACTATCAGTTCTGTTGCACTTTTCCTGTTTTGGAAAGTCCCCAGCTCACATGACATTTTGAAGTGACCTTTGTATAGCGTGAAAGTGCCAAATACTAGGATCCTAATAGCAGATCTGCATTTCATTAGGAATTTTAAAGCTACTATTATTTTAATCCCCAAACTCTGGAAAATTAAATGCAATAAAAAAGTCCATACAGAGAAGAGGAGAGAGAGAGACTGTGTAACAGAAAAGGAGAAGATGATAAAGAAATGAATGAGGACTAGGTGAACTGTCTTTTTCTTTGTTTTTCAGTGCTGGAAAAAAAAAAAATGTACTAAAGTGAATGTTTATTTCCTTTTCTTGAGGAAATAAAAAGCTGAAAACAGATATTTTGTTGGAGAGGAAAATATTCCATTTAACCTCAGAGAAGCATTTACAGGTTGCTGCAGGAAAATAAAAGGGAATAACGAGCTTGTTTGCAGCAGTCACTATGCCTTTGCCTGTATCTCAGGGCTGGAGAAGAGCTGGGCCAGGGTGGGCAGCTCTGGCAGTCTTGCTGGGACTGTGCTACACTGCAAAGGGAGGGTATGAGGTAGCTAATGTGCAAAAACGCAGATTCGTAAAAGTGTAGTGCAAAAAAATCAGGCCATCACATACACTGCAGATTCTGAGCTGTAAGAAATGCATTTTTCAGATCTCTGTTAAGAGTCTAGGAGAAAAAAAAAAAAAAACAAGACATTCATGTGCAGCAGCAGTTCATGTTGTAGGGCTGGTTTTATGAAAGCCTGGCACATTGTCTTGAGTTAAAATCTGTGATTACAATCTGCTTGCAAATGATAATACAAGGGGAGCACTTTGCTTACAGTCCTTGTTACAGACACCAGGGACTTAGAGTGACAGAAACTCTGACACTCGCAAATGTGAATTTTAATATTAAGACTGAAGACAGGGAATTTGTTCCCCTCTCACCCCCCATTTAGGTTAGAGACCATCGTAAATTTGTCCATATATCCCCGGCCTTCTCTCATAGCTCATATTTTCTAGGATCCATCCTGTTTGCTTTCTGTCAGCTGCCACCAGTTGGTCTGCTCCTATATAAAAGTATATCCCAAGCTGGATCCAGTCTGTAGTTTTTCCAACGATGTGTAGAGAAGAAAGGTGACCTTTACATTTTGCATTTACTTATGTCATTCTCCTCTTAATTTTCTGCTTAGCCACACCAATTCAGATTCTGACATTCAGGATCTCACTTAGCATTGAGAATTCATGTTCTTGACTGTAAAACCAGTAGGAGAAAGTTCACATTAGCACTGCAGCTCCTAGCAAGCCAAAATAAACATATGAGTCTATCACAGTTATTTAACCCCTAAGAGAAGGCAGGGAGAGTCCCACACGATGGCATGGAGGCAGTGACAAGGAATGAAATACTCCTGTTATGTAGTTGGGTGCTGTGGTATTACTGAATACCAGCCAATGGAAGCAAAAAATAATAAGCTACTACAATGGCTTTTTATTAAGTAGATTGTCTGGTTTTTCCTTAGTTAAAAGCACAGAGTAAGTACAATGAGAGGAATGAACAGCTTAGCTACTCAGCTGAGCTTAGCAGCAAATTCTACCCTTGAAATCTCCTTTGTGTGCTTAACATTAAACCCATGCATAAAACTGTGCTAGAAGCAGGGTGGATTGCTCAGTGCTTTACGAAATGAAGCCCTCTAGCATTTAGATTTCTGGAGTTCATTCATACCTGCTCCACACTTTGTTTCACAGCTCATGAGCTGTTTAGCAGAGAAACATTATCTTGATAATTTTTTTTTTATCCTGATACTTTTTTTCCCTGAAATAGCTGTTTTCTTCCAAGTAATGCCAGGATACAAAAAAGCGATACCAAAAGGAGTATAAGCATTTTGGGATGAGAATAAAACAAAGGTGCAGTAATACAATTAGGCTGAATCAATAAATCATCCTGCAAGTCAAATATTGTTGTGGTAAAGATGATTTTCCCTGTAGGAACTATTCAGCAATAAAATCATTTACAGGAAAGTAGTACTGTAGCTATAAGATGAGAAATTTTACACATACCAAGGAAGCAGTGTTAGCCCTCATCCAGAGGCAGATTGGTTGTATTTTAGTATTTTGCGCATGAATGCTCTGACCACTTACGCAGACAGGAACAACAGAAAAGATGGGCATCATCCAAGAAAGAAAACTTAAATCATTCATGTGCAGACAAACACTCAATTTTTTGTGTTGAGAAGCTTTTATTGACTCACGACAATACTTTGGATTAGTCACACTATGGCTCTGGAATATCAAATTATAATGCAGTCATTTTCCCAATAAAAGTAAATAAGAAAATAAAGAAGCACAGTGCATGAGGCTTTGGTCACTGAACTAAGGTGAGTTTAAAGAGCCAGTCCCAGTCCGGTGCAAGGAGGGAGTTTCTTCACACTCTTTGGTAGACTCTAGTGCAGACAACCCCTTTCATGGCACATTCCTAAGGCACAAAAGAGAAAATTAACATAAGGCTCCCGCTGGCAGACGGTGTGTTTGTTGCAGTATTTCTGTGGTCAGTGAAAATCCAGATGTCATATTTTAAATCTCTGTATTATTTTTAGGGCCAACAGCAAAGATATAGTTACGTTGCAATAAGAGTGGTTTCTGTTTTAACAACATCATACTTAATTAAGCATCATATAATGACAAATACATTGCAAAATTAGGCTCAGCTTCCAGAAACAAATTTACCTTCCTTATTATTACTGGTTTGAGAGAAACGTCAGCACTGCCTAGTGTATCATTCCATGGCTCATGAACACTTTCAATTTTACAAACATATTTTTTGTGGAAGTAGAAGCAGCCTCTGTAGTTCAGAGGTCAGGCTTCTGGCCTACAAAACTTTGCACTCTTGAGTCACAAGATGTTTCTCCTGACCTTCTCACCCCGGTGGCTCTCAGCGGTTCCCTGTTACTCACAGCCACCAGGCAAGTGCGACAGAGGTGACAGGACGTGAGACAGACATCATTGGCCTGCAGAAAACGAGGCCTCCTCCACAGTCCTAGCTTAGACCAGAGGCAGGGCTCAGGGCACTGGTAGTAAAGGGACCCAACCTCTGCTCAATACTTTCAAGATGTTTACATACTTGGAAAAATGGACACAGAAATGCAGCCTCAATAAGATGTGAAGGCAAATAACTCTTCCCAGTGTAAGAAAGCTTAAAATAAAATGCAGTCTGAACAAGCTAGCATGTAAAGGCATAGTGCTGCTGTTAGTGAATAAATTGCCCAATCTAGTTTAGGTCCACTCTTTAAAAACTTAAATGAACAAAGCAATTCTTTTCATTCAGAAGTAAAATCTTAATTCCCTAAAATGTATTATGACACTGGCTTGGCTCCCCTGTGGCTTTTATGTGGCTGCTACAGAAAGGTAGGTTAAATGGAGAGTAAAGAAAGTCACTGCTGCACAGCCTCCATGAAGGACCTGGCCCTCTCAATGCTGAAGGCCCTTCAGAGAAGTCATTAGGACCTGCTGGCCCCACTGCACATCAACATCACCGGCAGGATTAGGCATAGAGGTCTGACTTTCATGAAATTAAACCTCCAGCACCTACTGAGTGAGCTGGGTGTGCTCACACCAAAAAAGCAAACAGAAGTATGAACCGACTGGCACTGGTGAAAGTAAATGTATGAAAAGGTGTGAAATCACTTTTCTAAGGCAGACAGGCTTCATTCTGAAGACGGAAGAAAAAGAGACAGTACAGGGACAGAAGTATCCAGCTTGCAAAATTATTTTTTACATTTTACAGGTTTCTGCTCTTTGAAAGCCAGCCACATTTGTTTTAAGAATAATCTTGAGATCAGTAAATATGATCTCAACTCATGGCAGCACTTCCAGTATAATCACTTTAATGACAATTTGCTGTTATGGGACACTATTTATTTCCTTCCAGCTTGTTTCCCTTTTTTCTCCATCCTTATTTCTCTCATAAGCCAAAATTGATAGTATGCTTAAACAGAAGCAAACTGAAGACTCCATTCTTCTGCCATCCAGCACTGTACAAGAAGCAAGAGCCTGGTACTTACCACCACCATTTTCCCATCAACCAGTCTTCTCTTTATTGTAGTTTCTTTGCCGTTCCACTTCTGCACTTGCACCAATGACCCTTTCTCCAAGGTTACAACACTCTATAAAGGCCAAGAGAAAAGTTTGAAACTGTAGTCCAAGCTTTGCAGGTAAGGGTAGCAACTCACTTTATGTTCAGCAAGATCCATGTTCTCTGCTAACAATAAACTTCTTACCGTTGGTGTCAGCACCATACTATTTCTTCTTTCATTGCTTTTCTTGAATAGCTTGTAAGTTTCTTAGTGCACTAATAGGGTAGGAAAAACTCCTCCTGGCTCTCTTCCAGGATATCAGAATCACTCAGAGATCATCAGCCCCCCTTACCTTAACTTTCCGGTCATCTGCTGTCGTTTCATCAAACTGCTGGCCCAGTTTGAAGGAGATCTCTGTATTTTTGAAGGTGCTTTCAGTTCTGATGTTTACTATGTCCCCTTTCATACTGATGATCACATCAGGCTTTGCCAAGCCACCTAGTTTTCGTGTCGCTAAGCCCACTCCTAGAAATCAGAAACATAATTGCCATTACTTTCAATACTTAAAGAGGTCTTATAAAAAAAGATGGAGAAGGACTCTTTACTCAGGTAGATAATAATAGAACAAGGGGGAATGGTCTTAAACTAAAAGAGAATAGACTTAGACTAGACATTACAAGTAAATTCTTCACTGTAAGGTTAGTGAGGCACTGATACAGGTTGTCCAGAGAAATTGTGAATGCCCCATCCCTGCTGGTATTCAAGGGGCCTTGGCCAACCTGATACAGTGGATGACATCCCTGTCTATTGCAGGAGGGTTGAAGTTAGATGACCTTAGAGGTCCCTTCCAACCTAAGCCATTCTATGATTCTATGATTCTACATTATAGAAAGCTAGAAACCCACTATCATTTCATAAAACTTCAGTGGAAAAATGAGGAACACTTTCTTCCTGGATACTATAATGCCTGCTTTGGATGGCACACTGATTTTTCATATGAGGAAGCGCTGTGTTCAGAGGCAGCCCCAGTTGGTAGTGTGCACCTCCAGTAAGAAATAAAGATATACATTAGCGTATCTCAGAAACTAGTGTACATTTAGCTAAGAAGAAACATAGGAGTTTACTAATGTGCATGTGCTTTTATAGAGATAGAATAGGTAGAAGAAAGAAAAAGGGACCGTTTCTCATAAAATCTTGATGAATTCCTTTTAAAATAAAAATTATTGAATAATATGAGAACCTGAACTTTTCTTAACCAGATGCATGGAAGAAACTGAATTCTGAACTGCCAATATGCTTTATTTATGAAAGCATCAAATACACTGGACAATTCCTAGGTTGCTACTAAGACCCCTTAAGGATCTTAACATTTAAACCTCAGTGAAAAGGACAAGTAAACATTTAAGTAATGATTTATTGCTGTTTTATAAAAATGGAAAGGAGATAGCTACAGTTAGTTCACTTGTTAATGTTGTGCTATGCTCAAATTAAAACAATCATATAAAAGGAGATAATGTTATCGGTAAATTATAATACTATCTGCAGTAATTATTCAATGCTGAAACATTTCTGTTCAGGTCTTCAGAAGAATGTCTGTAGCTGGACTTACATCCCACTTTTACTCTGGTTAATTAATTAACTGAAGTTCTTTTGTTACTCAGTTTAACATTTCAAATAAGGGGAATTAGTGTCTCAGTGGATCATTTATACAGCAAAAGAAATGCTCTAACTGACTGTCTGTGCACTTGCTATACAGGAATAAAACCAGCATTAGAATAAAACACAATGCCTAATTTGTTACATTTCTGGCATTCCTCAGTAACAGATAGATTCATTCATAGGATTTAGACCTCTGAAACCAAAGTGTCATGAGACATCAGCTCCATTATATATTGTAAATTATCTCAAGTCATGAGTTTAACAGTGCAATGAAGAGAAACATAAAACAATGCTGCATCTCCTTAGATCCTTCACATTACAGACAAACAGAATAGATTAGGTCAGTTCAGTTAGGCAGAGATGAATTTATAATGGTAATTCAGCACCTGCCTTTCTTTTTTTTTCCCATTTTAGTAAATGCTAAAGTAAATAAATGAAAGTATGCTAGAAAAATAATTAAAGTGCCTATGCAGCCAGAAAGAAGACAGCATGCATGAGAAAAGCATAAGACGAAGAACAGACATTCCCAAATGAAATTTATTAAATAAAAAAAAAATAAAAATAAAAAGTAGAATGCAACATCTCTCACCTAGTTCTTTCATATAGTCATCAAAATTTTCACTGGAGACAAGTTTCCAGGTTCCCACAAATCGGTTACACATCGTGTTGGCTTCGTGAGGCAGTGGTCCTGGAGAGAAAGGCGGCGGCCACAGAAGCTCTTGGTGGGAGTCAGAGAGATTGTGTGCCCGGCTCAGACCTCATTTGCCTCCTTTTAAAGATGCCCGGTCCCTGTAATGGTCAGGATGGGCCAATAGGAGAGGCAGGGCCAGGGAAGACAATGTGCACCTTGTCCAAGGCAGTCGTGTCAGTACCAAGGCTCCGGGTGACGCCTGCTTCGGCTTCCTCCACTGAATAGATCAGGACAGTGAGGTGCACATGCGGAAGGGGATGTGAGGCTATCACTGCAGCCATGGAGTAGTCTGGGGACTGCAGGGGGGCTGGAGCCACGTGGAGATGCCAAGCACAAGAGTACTGTATCCCCATGAAATCCAACTCTGACTGTCCTCCCAATACCATTCTGCTGCTATCACCATTACTACTGCCATCACCTCTATGACAGGTAAATCACAACCACATGGATTTAGGGTAAGAGTTGTTGAGAACCTGCTATATACATTTTTTTTCTCATTTTATGACTCATCACGGAAAGGATTTGTGTGTTTTATCCTTTGCAGACAGAATGGGATGCATCTGTCCTGTTTTCTGCCTTTGCATCAGAGCAAAGATCCCAAACTGTTGGTTGTTCCCTGAGTATACCCTAGAAGGCACCACAAAGAGAAGAAGCAGCCAAGCTTCATTGTCTCCCTTCTTCCACAAATAAAGGCAAGTTCAGAAGATCGGTGCATTCATGGAGCTCAGCTCTATAGGGTTTATCCTTAGCTCAAAGCCAATTGGTGAGAGGTGAGCAGTCTTACTGGCTTGGGAAGAAGGCATATACTGTTCTCTTTTTGCCTCTCTGCACTTGCATAGTTAGTTTTTGTAGAGTTAAATGAAGATTTAAGCCAGTGCAGTCTTGGCCTTGTATTCAAATGTTTCTTACTGTCATGAGATTTCTTCAGGTTTCCTTGCTGTCATGAAGGGTGATGGTGACTTCTGTGCCATGTGAAGCAGAGAAGGATGCTCAGGCCAAACACCTTCTGCCTTCAGATGAGGAGACAAAAAATCTGCCTCCTAAATGTCTTCTTCCAGTGGTGTTATTGCATGGATTAGAATGGGTCTGTGTGCCTCTGTTATTACATTTATTATCTAAACTTCCACAGAATCACAGGTCTGGGAAACCTGTGCCAGTAAAGAAGTGCTTCCAGATGTTCAGAGGGAAAGTTTCAGTTTTTGCCCATTGCTTCTTGTACTTTCCCTGGGCACCACTGAAAAGAACTTGGCTCTGTCTTCTTTGCACCCTCCCTTCAGGTACCTATATCCAATGATAAGAGCCCCCAGAGCCTTCCCTTCTTCAGACTGAATGATCCTAGCTCTCGTACCCTATCGTCATAGGAGAGGTGCTCCAGACCCTTCATCACCTTAATAATCCTTCATTGGAGTCTCTCTATGTTGTGGTTTAACCCGACCACACAGCCATTCGCTCACCCTCCCCCCTCCCTCTCTGGGATGGGAGAGAAAAACGGGAAAGTGAAGCCCTAGTACTGAGGAGACCAGCACTGGATCCAGCACTCCAGATGTGGCTTCACTAATGCTGACCAGAGGGAAAGGATCACCTCCCTCAACTTGCTGGCGATATGCCTCTTAATGCAGCCCAGAATACCATTAGCACTCTTAGCAGAAAGGATGCTCCTGGCTCATGTTCAACTCCACAAGGAACCCTGAAGCTTTTTCTGAAACACTGAGTTGAAAAGGTTTTTTTTGTTTGCCTGTTTTTTTTGTTTTGTTTTGTTTTGTTTTGTTTTGTTTTTTCAACGTACATTTAGAACTGTTGTCTTGTAGTTAGTGAAAAACAGTCACAAAGGACAAATCCATAAACCATGTGTACAATTGACAGGCAAGAATTGTAAGCATTGTAATTCAAGACACCTCAAAGTATATGAAATTATTGTAAGACCACATCAAGTGTAATACTGTCCCCCTATCTAAACCACCTTCACTATTACTTGCTGTGATAGGATTATGAAAGTGAAAGGATTAAATAGCTTCTTTCCTATTTGTATGAACAATAGTTCACTAACAGTTCAATAAAAAATGTCTTTTTGTCATGAATAAACTTTCTGAGCTGTGGCCACATATGGGCATTTCTCAGATCTTTATTGCAAAGAAAGGAGTGAAAGAGTGAAATGGAGCTGATGCTGGGACAAGATAGGTAAGGTTTGGATCTTGTATCAAAAGCTGTCATATGTAGGAAGGAGAACACGCTTCAGTAGGAAAATGGTACAAATTGAGTAGGGAAAATAATATAATCTCTGGATTATATTATTTGGATATATTATCTGGATTATATTATATTATGTGGCTGCGTGGAAAAGTCTTAAATTATAAATGTTGTTTGTATATGCAAAATGTTTTTATTCTGTCAGTCA
Source organism: Aythya fuligula (assembly GCF_009819795.1). Classification (NCBI taxonomy): domain Eukaryota; kingdom Metazoa; phylum Chordata; class Aves; order Anseriformes; family Anatidae; genus Aythya; species Aythya fuligula. Next base: position 130,323,633 of record NC_045560.1, read on the forward strand.
TAAGATGAACAAGGGTAAGTCGACCAGAACTTCCTATTACTGCTCAGATCTAATTACAGTTCAGTGTAAGGGTGTAAAGTCCAGAGTGATTAAAAATGAAAATAAAAAAGAAATAAAAGAATTACTATTTTCTCCTGCACAGTAGGAAGCAGATGCTGTGTCTCTAAAATGCAAATAAATGTCAATTTGTGAAGGTGTTGTCCAAACAATGTTCTTCTAAAGCAGAGATGCATTATATTATATTTAGTGTAAAGAATAGCTAGGTCTTTTATCCAATCTCTGGAAATGAGAAAACTCCTTCTAAATGAAACTATCCATTATTTCTCAAGGAATAATAGGAAAATATTCAACCGTTGCTCCTCAGGCATTCTTTGTTCTTTCATTTAATTGTCTTTTCCACATAAAGGCACTTTAGCAAGACAAGACTGGTGCCTTTGGGAAATAAAAGATGATTGGGACATTGTAAAATCAGGCTCAAAGAAATTCAAGAAGAGCAAATCAGTCAGAATAGAACAGCTATACTGCAGTACCAGTAGCCTTAAGAACAAAAGTGACAGAGAATTATTTATACAGACAAAAACCCCAGTCTTAAGCAGTCTCAAACAATGTTGACATTGCTACCATCTATCTCTTTGTCACTAAGAAAAATCATCACTTTCATTTAAAGGACTTACAGTCTAGAAAGAAGAAGAGCAGGGAATTAGTTCTTCAGTAGAAATAATAACTATGGAAAGCAATCTTTTCAAGTGTAAAGAAAAAAAGTGGCAAGGATTGTGTGTACATGTGATGAGACAGAGCTTTGAATCTCCCTTTTTTTTCTTGTGGTTCGAATAAAACAGGATTTGAAATCAATACACTTGGAGATTGTGAAGCAGAACTAGAGATAAGGGTAAAAACTGATAAAAATAGAGAGATAAGAACATAAGGAGAATTTTAAAAGAAACATAAAAAATAATTTACAAAAAGTAAATTTATGTTAACTTCATTAAATGAAATATGATAGGGGCACATTTCACCCCAACAAAGTCTTAATTAAATTCTATGGGGAGTAATCAACAAAACAGAAATAAAAGCAGAGAGTGGAGGCCAAATGCCTGCCTTGCCTAAAGGACACTAGGGATGTTCGGACACTGACGCGAGGGAGCTGAGGGACCAACTATGAACATGAGGCCAGCGGTCTGCCCTTCCCAATGGCTGCATTTGGCGGTGTGAGCAGCCTTTCGTCTCCTTAGCTGGGCCACCCCAGGAGACCAGACCAAGACTGCTCAGGCCAAGGGGATGGGTAGCAGATCTGGGTTTGCACTGGGCTTGGCAGAGCCTCGTGCAGAAGTATGCTGAGTTCCTTCCAGTTGAAACCAAGAATGAAAAGAAAAACAGAGAAGTAACAGAAAGGTCAAAGAACAGAATAAGCCTTGCTTAATCCTTCTCTTATGCTGCTGAAAATCCGTAGGCATGAGTCCTCTTCCCCTCTGGTCATCCAAGACCACTCCTGTAAAGAAGGAACCAGCCAATACACTAACGGGTAAAAATCTCCTCTTAGCATTCAGGGGTGCTGATTGAAGCCTATGGGTTCTGTGAGATCCTTTTTTTTTAAGAAAGGAATGCTGTGGAATGGTTTCTGATTTTTGGAGAACAGTTCAGCACTTCAGAAAGGAGATGGGAACCTGTGCTGCTCTGCAGGTGAGGCAAGACACTGATCTGCCTTTTCTCCTTGAAAGCCATATTGTCACCTCCATCCACAAATGAGAGAGCACATATTTGTTTGACAGAGAAAAAAAAAATCTCTGTTTACTCAAGATATTATTGGGCTGCTGTCTTTTTTAGAGAGTAAGTTTTGGACTTGTTTAGAGAGCGAATTGCAGACATGTTCACAGTCTAAAAAAAGCATCACTAATCCTTCATTATGGTGCTAGCCCAAAAAAAGTTTATGTCATAACATCACTTCATTGAAAGTCCTAGCACCTCAAGTTTTAAATGTTGTTGTTTTAATTAACAAGTCTGGTCTTTGATTCATTCACCAAGTCTGAATTTGGATAATAAAATAAATGATGATGATTTCAGAAAAGATTAGCTTCCTCTTTGAAAAATTGTATGATACAATTGCAACTGCAGGCTTTATTTAAAGTGGAAGATTTTGGGGAAGTAAAGGTTGCTGTATTAATATTGGCAATTTGACCTCTGAAATAAAAAGGTTCTGTAACTGTGGGCAATGAGAGATCATAGAATCATAGAACCACTAGGGTTGGAAAAGACCTGCAAGATCATCTGGTCCAACCATACCCCTACCTCCAATATCACCCACTAAACCATGTCCCTAAGCACCATGTCCAACCTCTCCTTAAACACCCCCAGGGATGGTGACTGCACCACTTCCCAGGGCAACCCATTCCAATGCCTGACTGCTCTTTCTGAGAAGAAATGTCTCCTCATTTCCAACCTAAACCTTCCCTAGCACAACTTGAGGCCATTCTCTCTAGTCCTATCATTATCACCTATCACCTGTGAGAAGAGGCTGACCCCCAGCTCCCCACCACTTCCCTTCAGGTAGTTGTAGAGAGCATGGGCTGATACTCAAGATTTATTTAGTTTATTTATCATCTCCCAGATGATTTATTTAGTTTATTTATCATCTCCCAGAGAGCTTTGATTTCACTTCAGGTGGATCTGGACAAGATCAAACCACTTCAGATCACCCCCAGGTTTTAAATTTTCAGCATTTGTATGGTCTCCAAAACCATAGCCCTGTGTGAGGTGCCAGGTTGCCTGTTCACATTCAAAGCCGATGCTGGGTTTGTGGGCACGTCAGCCACAAGCTCCTTGCAGTCAGTAGCCCATACACAGCATTCATCAGATGATGGTTTGTATCTAGGTCTACGTCTGTCTCCATTACACAACAAATACCACTCACTGGATCATCTCTGACCCCCATTCTATGGTGAGATGGGTCACAGTTACCAAGTGTGGCATGGGATTTCATACAATACTGCCCGTACAGCTCTGTCCCCATGGTTCATCCCCCCCAAAGGCCCTTTCTGACAAACTCCAGCACAAGCCCAGGTTGTAGAAAGCAGAACATTTTATTGAATAGCCATAACAAATTAAACTAGCTGCATATAATTGCTTCGGGATATATCTGTAAAAAGTGCAGTTCTCTTCAAAATGTATTTGTGGAGTTTTTCTCCTTCAGTGAAGTTTTTCCTCAGCTTTAAGCATTTGTCCTGTCTGAAGATGGCTTCTTCATGCCTTTTCATAAACTCTTTTGCTGGTAACATTATTCATGGTGCATTCCTGAAAAAAAATAAAATAATAATAATAGTAAATTTAATCAGCTTTTAAGTCTCACTGCATATCTGTTAGTCAGAAGGCAGAGAAATGCTTATCCACTGAAAGCCAGTGTAAAAATGAATTTGCATTTCTCCTCCTTCAAAAACAATTGCCAAAACAGTGAAACTCAAGTTTGAGTGCTTCAGAAAGAAAAATCTAAAATATTTCTTAGAAGTATAGAACTGAAAGACTATCTGTTTCAGCTTCCTCCAGATTTCTAATCCCCCCATTTTATGGCCCCCAAAGAAGGCTCTTGGGACTTTCATGGAGGGTGAGTGGACTCTGGACTTGGGCAGTAGTCTCTTTTCCTCTCACCTTTTGTAGCTGTGGCTTATGTTCTTCACACACGTGCACAACACACACACAGAGTCCTACATGACTTGCCGCTGCTTGTGTCAGCCTCTGCGTGTCAGGCTCTGTCCTCATCTTTTTTTTTCCACTAGATCAAACTGTTTTCTTCAATCTTTCCTAATCTTTCCTAAAGTTATTATTAACAACTATTTCTATTTATTCTCCTTTGCTCTTTATCCAAAGAAATTTAAATACTAAATTTGTGGACACATCTTTTTCTTTACAGGAGGGAGAACTCTTCAGGAATTTCATGTTCATTTATAGTTTTGTAACATGTAGGAATCATAGCTGCCTTTCATGAACACATTTTTAGTCCCCTCCCAGATATTTCAAAGCATCTTTTCTAAAAGTGAAGAGCAGTTCTGGGAAACCCCAAACTGCAGCTGAGCCTCACAGGCACCAAGCACATCTGCCCAGACAATGCCAACTAAAGGAGATCTAGCTTTCTTTCTTCCTTTCTTTCTTCCTTTCTTTTTCTTTCTTCCCTTCTCTCTCTCTCTTCCTCTCTCTTCTGGAGTGGAACAGTAGGAGCATTTTGTGTCAGCATAGAGCAAGTGCACATAATATAAGCTTCGCTAACGCATCCTCTATTCTGTACAGGACTTTAAAACTAAGATATATAAAAGTTTCCCTAATGGGGATGATTTATTTGCCCTACTCTTCCCTAACCATCTCTTGCTCTGAATGGAAAGCAAGCACCTCTATACCATAAGTTTAACACCACATGCTCCAGACTTATTCAGAGAGACTTCTCACTCAGTGTACAGACTATTCAGATGTTTTCATTCCCCATATTTGAGTCCAATGTAATACATCCACCAGACAAGAATTCTGCACAAGGAATTCTGTGATTAGACAACAAAAAAGAACTCACCACCACCAGGTTCCCATCCACCACTTTCCTCTTTATGATAGTCTCTTTGCCATCCCACTTCTGCACCTGCTTCAGTGAGCCATTTTCTAAGGTTATGACATTCTGTTGAAGAAAAGAGGTAAGTGTGGCCTTTTTATCGGGGTGCTATGGACTGAAGAGAAGACTGTTTCCATGTCCAAGCAGTAGTAAAGTAAAAAGGATTCTTTGCATGCTTACCTCTGAAGGCATCATTTCAACTGTGGATGTCAAAACCATGACTCTCTCCTCCTGCTCTGACATCCTCTTTGAGAGATGTAGTTGGAAAATGCTGTTTTTAGACTCACCTTTGTTTTTCTGTCATCTGCTGTGGTCTCATCAAACTCTTCACCCAACTTGAAAGAGATCTCTGTATTTTTGAAGGTGCTTTCTGATTTGATGGTTATCACATCACCATTTATGCTGATGGTTACATTGGGCTTGGCCACACCAGCCATTTTCCTGGTAGCAAATCCCACACCTACAAAAAAGAAAGGACACCATGAAAGTTTTATCTCTAGTTAGTGTTCTTATCTTATATGGAAAAAAAAAAAAAAAAAGACTTCAGTGTTACTTTTCATTTTCTGAATTATTTATTAATCCTATGTTGCAGAAGTTCTTTTTTAACATCCAACTAGCTGTAATGTTTATAGACCAAGCCAAGTGGGATGACATAAGGAAATTGTTTTCTGTCATTGACAGAGTAGCAAAAACAACATTTTGAAGACTGACACAAAAATTTAATGCTAAATATTCACATATGTACTTGCTCCATATTACCACAATGGTTTATGCACTAATTTGTATGCTAACTATAGCTAAAAACAAATAAGCAGAAATATATGAGTTTCTAAGCCACAAAACCAACCAAACAAAAAACACTTAAATCACAGATATATTTGTCAGTGGCTGTGCTGAATAAAAGGAAATGATTAAGAAATAGCTGGCAACAGTTGTCCTGATTAAAATCTGGGCTAAAGATTAAGAGTGCTAGAGTCTCACTGAAAGCTGTCCGAGTGCTGCAGAAGTCTCAGTGAGTATTTTACTCATAATCTCCAGATAACACCCCCAGATTTTTAGCATGTATGGATCCAGTCAGTGCAAGTTACGTCATACATCTCCTACTCTACAAGAATATGGACACCTTTTAAACCCTATTTTAATTCTAACCGTGAAGTTTACACCTTTAGAGGCGAGTGTTATTCCTCAAATCTTTTGCAAGTATCTGCATGAATCCATGCAATTTTATTTGTTAATATTCACCAGAGGCAGCCACGGAGCTTCATTCACTCTAAACAGGCATGACAATTAGTCAGTGTCCTAGTCCAAGAGCAATATAATGAAATTTAGGTGTGTTGCTCTTAGACATGGAGAAGCTTGCTGCATTCTAGCATTATACCACTTTGTATCTCCAAAGGATAAAAGCAAATCCACATAAAACGCTGCAGTAAGGGGTTTTACTTCCATTTATAGCACTACTAAGTAGGCATGCATAGACTTGGCTTACCTGAAACTATTCCTTGCAATTAAGGTTTTTCTTAAATAACAGGAATGTGACAACACTAATCCAAACAGCAAAGTTCTCCAGTATAACACTGTCTAATCAAAGTAGTTGGACTAAAAACCCCTTGATAAACAGCATAGCCAGAAAAAAAAAAAAAAAAAAAAAAAAAAAGAGTAAAGAATAAAGTTCAAATTCAGCATTCCTTCCCTTTCCCAGATATAACAACTCCAAATAACAATTCTCACCCAGCTCTTTCATATAGTCCTCAAAGTTTTCACTAGAAAGAAGCTTCCAGGTACCCACAAAGTGGTCACACATTTTGTCAGGCTGGACAGGAGTCTTCCACAGGATCAAGCAGAAATGCAAGACGGGAAGATAGTATGAGCTCCAGGAGATGAGGAGTTATCTTTAAAAAGGAGCCTTGGCCACATGATGCTCTAGGATGACCAATGAAGAGGGAGTCCCAGTGCCCAGAGTTTTCCTTCCTCCCCTGCCCCTCCTTTGCCAGTAGGTCATAGTGCTATTATTCATATGCCCTTACTGGTACAAAGATCACTGTCATGTTTTTATTTAATTATTTTTATAATTCAAGAACCCTCCACCTTAAAGACAAATATTTAAGTCACATTGTCTATGAGAAGAAAAAAGTTAGGTTCAACCCACAGAGAGTATGTTCTCTCCGATATTCTTTTCTTTCATTTCAGTCTTCCGTATCAAATGAAAATTCCTACACTGCAAGATCTAAAGTGCTTGTTGAGATAATTAAATTTGCTTTTTGCACAACTACAGTCTGAGATTTTCTCCAAAGAGGCACAGAACTACATGAAGAAGTTGATGTGGGGGCAGAAAGAGGGAGTGCTGGTGGCTGTAGAAGGGTAAAGCAATAAAGCTTCTCCCTCGACTTAGATCTCCATAAGGTTGCACCACACTAACCAATTGACCGCCGGGTCTGTATTCAGCTTTCCTGTGATGGAGAGGGGACATAGAGGTCTATGAAAAGCAAAGCAACAGAACAGGTGATTTCTCTCCCATTTGCTTGTGTGCCTTCTGGTGACCTATATCCCAATGACTAGCATCATGACTAGTTAAAGCAAAAATCTAGGCTCTGGTATCAGCCTACTGAAGGTCTCTGGATATGTAATTTGCTTTCTGTTTGTACTGTTCAGTTAATAATCAGTTTGAGGTAAGGTGTGTACAGCACCAGCATAATGAGGTCCCAGCGTGACTGATCCTCTAAGTCCTGTTGTAGCTTGGATCACAAAAAAAAAAAAAAAAAAAAAAAAAAAAAAAAAAAAAAAAAAAAAAGCATCAGAAAACAGTCAAGCAATTTCTTAGGCTTTCCTACTGGCTACTGGCTGTAACATGCTATTTCAGTTGTAAAAACCCACACATTCCAGCCCCAGCATTTCTCGTTACGTGGATTTCCTCAGTGGAAATACTCTGCTGGTGATTAGGCAACAAATATGTTGGTCCACATATTTTGGTATTTGCTGACTTTGTAAGTAAATGTTTTATATAAAGATTATTTACATAGGATTGTATGACCATAGGAAAATTCAGGCAGGAAGGAAGGTCTCTGGTGCAGCCTCCTGCTCAGGCAGAGCCAGCTTTGAGCTCAGACCAGGCTGCTCAGAACTGTGTCCTGTGGGGGCCTGGAAGCCTCCAAGGATGGTGTTGCACAGCCTCACTGGAAACTTGCACCCTATCCAGTCCCAGTGGAAAGGGTCTCCTCACCTCCAGTCTGAACCTTTCTTCTTTCAACTCCTACCCATCATCTCTTGTTCCCCCACCACGTAACACTGTGAAGAGCCTGGCTCCAGCCCCTTGGCCACACTCCACAGGTGTTGGAGGCTGTTGTAAGCACCCCCAAAGCCATTTGAATGTGTTTGTACATGTATAATTAGTAGTTCTCTTGTCCCTTTAAGACAAGAGGTCTGCAGGCCCTTTGTGGGAGAAATATATTTTTAACTCCTTCTTAATCCTATTTTTTCTCTGAGAATAGTTAAATCTTAGGTTTGGCCCATTCTTTTTGAGTATTTGCATATTTACTGACTTTGGGTTAACTCCAAAACAAATAAAATAATAGTCTAATTATTGAGGTCACTGATTCCTTTCCTGATTGGTTTTCTCAGAGTATCACATGCTCAGGTTCTCTTTAGGAGGAAATTCTGAAGGACCCTGAAGATTGTGTCATTATCTTTTTTTTTCTTTTCTTTTTTTTTTTTTCCCCTTAGGGTTAATGCTACACCATTTGTGAGAAGTCTGTAGAAACCTGAAAACTCAAATCTAGTAAAAATACAAGTACTTGAAAGAGCTAGGTGAGGTATGCTTCAGTGGCTCTTATAGAAAGGATGTGAACTTGCTGAACTCAGTTCCTGCACTTACTTTTCTTGCCTTTTGGGAACTGTTCTGTGTGTGGCTTACTGCAATTAGCATTCATTTCTTTGGAGGGGAAATAGGGCTTTTATATTCAAAACTATAGCCTGAAAGCGGGGATTGGCATTGCTTTGGTGTTAACAGCTGCCTGCAAAACTTATGCTGCTGGAAAGGGTTTTTTTTGGGAAAGAGGTGAAGCACCTGCTCCATGCAAATCAGTTCAGAGCATACAAGCTCACCCTCCCTAGGCAGTCAATTACTTTCACCTGTTTAAAGTGAATCTGAGCTATTTGTAGACATCTTGCAAACATGATGACTCAAAAATGCAAGCAGAAGAAAACCAGCTTGTGGGTTGCCCTGCTTGTTCACTTCAAAGCAGGCAGCTATCTGGAGCAGGCTCATGGACTCTCACTTGGGAATTATCCTACCCACGGTCCTCCTCTCTCTTGAGAGAGACTTCAGCGACAAGAGATAAAAGCTTGAGGCATTGATGTCATCTAATACAGATCCTGCCTGCTGTCTGGGGCAAAGGCCTCACGTAATACAACTGTGCTGGTGACGACTGCAGCACCTAATGGTCACGAAGAAATCAGTGCAGCTTTTGAGCCTGGAAACTTGGGAAAACCTGGGATTTGTGTCTTTTGTAGAAGTCTCTTGCCAGAAAGAGCTGGGAAGCTTGGCTGAACAACTCTGTGGTCATCAGCAGTGATGGGATCAAATACCATCAAAAGCAAGGGCATCTTTAAAAGTGTAGAAACCTTCAAAATAGGAGGAAATTTTGGAGAAACCACATCAGGTTCAAGATAAAGATTTTATTTTTTTTTTTTTTTCAGAAATGAGCACTATAGTGACCTCCTTCTGTCTCTATCAGAAGTACAGGAGAAGCAAAGTTACTTTCCATGTGGGAAAGAGTGTGCTTATTTCAGTAGAAGTCACTTTGGGCAGCTTTTGAAAGAGGGCTGTGACAAAACCTTCTTTGTGTTTCCAATATGCATGGGTTTAACAAAGTAAAAATACAGCTTACTCTCCAATGTGGAAACATGAAGTAACAAACCACAGTACTAACAGGAGACATGAGCTGCTTCCTTCTCCTCTGCTCTGCAGAACAGTCCCCAGCAGCAAACTGATGCTCCCCATGCATACATGGCTGTTCCCTCCTACATCACTCAGGACCTGGGCACTATTGCAAATGGTCACTGTGCTGAAGAAGTCATATTCTACCAGCAGCAGCATTAACACTATTATTTCCTTGAGTATCTACTAGCACATATCTTCCTGGTTACATTGCTGGGCTAGGAGATTTGGAGACCTCAGACTGGTGACTAGATTTTTACTTTTAATGATGCTGGGTTCTTGTATTTCTTCCTGCATCAACCTGTAGGTACTCAACATGTTTGAAAAGGTTTCCAGTATCTGAAGGTAGGACTGCAAAAACTGAAACATCTAAAAGGTGTTTCTGAAACACTGAGCTAAGTTTGTGGTAATGCTAAAAGCAGAAATGAAATCTTGTAATTCCAAGACATAGTAAGATCAAGCCCAAAACAAATCTGGTAGTTAAGGCCATTAACTTGCTTTTAAAATATACATGCTTACATTTCTGAACTTGTTTTAAAGAAGAAGAAAGCAGATACCATTGGAGGGAATGGATCCTTGCCTTAACCGAGTTCTCAGACTGCTGTTCCTAAGGAAAATACTGACTTCTCATACTAATACATACTGATACTAATACTCAGACTAATGATAACATAACTCCATGGCTTCTGAAGGTTTGTATGAGATCTTGTTTTGCTGGCTATTATGTAGACAATACAGATTTTTCATGTTTCTAACTTCTTACCAACTGTCTTTATCTGAAGGACAAGTTTAAAGGTGTCTAAAGTTTCTTATGCTTAAACCTGTCTAACTTTTTTTCTTATACAGTCGCAATTTTGCATCTGGCAATGAGGTATTTCCTCTTGAGAGTCTATGATGAAAGTCAGCCTTTCTCTGACTCCCACTTTGGTTTTGTCTGTGAACTTCATTTCCCTGGACTTAGCTCCCAGTTAGTCATATCAGATCTCAACTCTGCAAAGGTTCTGGCTCAAGTTAGATAGGTAAAACCAAAGTGACTTCAGCTGTCATCTTATTAAATGGCTCCCACCTCCTGGAAGTCAGGCAGGCACCCATTCTTTTCCTACAGGCTGATGGAGAACTGAGAGAATAACATGAGCTTTTTGGCTCCTGGAAGAGAATTCCCTCAGACCATTTTTCTTTCCACAAGTGCTAACAGTCCCACTAGAAGACATACAGAGAATAAAGTGTATCTGCTGTTTTAAAGTTTGAGAGTATCTCAGGAAGTTCTTCAGGATAACTAGAGCCTCTCTTTGTGCTTTAAGTCAATAATAACATCGAATACACAAAGTACAAAAAACCTTTAACAGATGGTTGTTAGAATGTAAGTGAGAAGAAGCATTTTGACAGTGCCAAACCCAAAGTCTTTACTGGCTAGCTAAGAAGCTCATTTTTAATAGCATGGAATTAAAATCTTAAAATTTACATGTTAGCCTGAATCACTTTTACTTGCTGTAGGTAGCGTGTGTTCCACTTGCTGCTTACATGAACCCCAGTGAACACTGCTCTTTCCCTGATTACTGGCTAGTCTTCACAATGAATATAGCTACTGTGGATGTCTTTCAATGCTATGATAAAGTGGAATGCATCCATTTAGAATCCTTCCACTGCTTTATTTTTATTTTTATTTTTATTTTTATTTTTATTTTTATTTTTAATTTTTTTTCCTTGCTTGGTATGTCTGAGCAAGCTGAGGAAGACTCTTCAAATAAAGATGAAGGACTAATGCATTTTGGTGGCTTTTAATATCTTGTAAGTTTGAAATACTCTTCTCAGTGGCTGGCCTTCTTTTGTATTGGCTGACCTCTTCCAAAGGAAGAAGCTTCCCAGAATTTTGCTTCTTGTAATAAAGTTAAAGAAAGAGTGAGGTATAATAAATGATACTTTAACAAAACTAAATGGACCTTCTACAAAACATTTAACTTTTGCTGGACCTGCAGTTTGAGTAAACGTACCTATTTTTCTGTCCTTGTTTCTGCATCTCTTCACTCTGCATATCACATTTTCTTGCTAGCAATGTTTTAGCCTAACAGTTTGCTCTGAAACCTTTCTGAAATCCCTTGCGGTATTTATCAGAAAGCTCTCCGCTACTACAGACACATTTGGAGTGCTTCCAAATACTTAGTACTCCACATAAAGGAAAAGAGTCAGATGCCACGACTTCAGAGACCAAGCCGTACTGAAGACAGCCCTCTACACGAGGCGGGGTGGAGGGTGGCTGTGAAAGCTGGCAGCTATTCCCTGCTCCCTGCATCTCTCTGCAGCTGACTGCTGCCCCCGGGTGATGGGAGCTGGAGGGAGGGAGAAAAAGATGGTTTGCAGGAGCCACCAACTGCTGCCTGACCTGGACTGGTGAACTCTTCCTGCAGCATCGCCACTGAATTTCACTGTCACAACCATCTAGTTTGATCTCCTACTCAATAACGTAAGTTATGATCTCAACAGTGCTAAGTTTTGATATGTAAAAACTCACTGTATTAGGGAATGTCTATAAAATTAATTGCTTAATCTCAGGCAGTGAACCAGCTCCTCACAGCTCACAGAGGTGCTGGAGGTGCAGGGCAGCACACACAGGGAAGCTGAAGCTGTGCCACCACATCTTTAGCAGGTGTAGACAGGGTTCGTTCCTGTACTTCTTGTCCCTAGCCCTCCTTAACTGGAGCTGAGCTTTAGTTTGGGCATAAACAGTGTCTCTAAAGCTGCTAGTGACCAGGGATCCTAGCTGATCCCTGGAATGAATCCTGCAAACCAAAAATAACTTTAAAATCCTCTCTGTCTTTTCCCCACAGAGGATCTCATCACAGCTGAGAGACATGGAAATTGGGGATTTCTAGTGGAGACAACATGACCTTTCAGGAAGAAATGGCCATCTTCTGGCAGCTGTTTCACTGATTTACCTTCCCTGCGAATTGAAGGGGAGTCCTACTTAGTACAGCACCTTCCCAAACTCCTCAAGCTGCTATAGACCAAAGTGCTGCTTCAGGTTGTAACTACTAAAACTACTACTACTACTAAAATAGTAACTACTATTGCTTCTGAGCTATTAGGAAGTCATCAAGAAGAAAACAGACCTGGAAGCCTTGTCCTCCATCATCTATTTGTACCTCTGTTACCAGGTGTTGTAACAGTGGTGTGGCATTGCTTCGTGGAAGCACAGTGCAGGGGTTGCCTGTTACCATTATCTAGTAATAGTAGATGCCAGCTTTCAGAGCCTTTTGTAGTTAGAGCTGTAGTGTCCCTGTGAGCTGCTCACTGAAGACCCAAAGCACACGATGCCGATTGCAGAAGTGTTGTTGCCTGGTTTTCCCTACAGCAAGGGTTCACTACCTTGGCCTCCTTCATTCTTTCCAGAGCTCTGATATTCCTTTAAACTACACCAAGTTCTGCAATTCCTCTTAGTGAGGGTTTTTGCAAATGCTTGGTGGAGCATTTGCTCCATGATGATGGTACAGCAGCTCATGCTGCCTTAACCAGGGACCTGCACCTGCTGGTGCCTGGTGGAACTGCCAATGCAGTGTACCTGAGAGGACTGTGGCACACAAGAACTGAAAGAAGCATGGCATGAGGCTAAACACATGCTCTTTTTTAACAGATGGTTTCTTCCTCAGCCCCTGCAGTTACGATTTCCTCATTCTCTTGTATCGTTTTAGTCTTGTTGCCAAATTATCCAAGCTGAACATAACTTAATTGTTTTTATGATCTGATATGGCTTTGGTTGTACATAGCCCTGCTCTAATAGCACCTTCTGTGCTATTTTTTTTTTTTTTAATGTGAACTGCTAGTAAACCAATACTAACTTTCTGAAATTATATCAAAATAGTTGAAAATCCCTTCTCTCATTTACAAGTTAGTGCCTGGCTTATTGCTGCTTCAAACCACTTGCCAGCATTGAGGCATGACTCTCTTCTGTGAAAAAGGCCCCCGCATTTGTAACACCTCCAGTTCTTCCCCTGCTTATAAAGATGGCTTGAATATGATCATCAGCATCAAGAGCAGAAGATGGGAAAGGCAGAAATGTCACTTCTGACTGTTAAGAATGACTCCTTGAGGTCAAAGTCTAAGTCAGCTATTCTGTTTGTTTCACAAACGTCTAGCACAGTCTTGTTGTACAGAACTGGTCTTGGTAGAAGAAAACACTTCATAGGGTTTTTGTTGTACTGTTGTACACACAACCTGTTCATATCATGAGACAACCTGGTCTAGTGGGAGGTGTACCTGCCCGAGGCAGGGGGTTTGGAATTAGATGATATTTAAGGTCCCTTCCAGCCCAAACCATTCTGTGATTCTATGATTCATAGTTTCCAATTAGAGACTATGATGTGTTTAGCCTATAAACATTTTATTGTAACTAAATGCATGCTAAGGTGTTGCTGCACTCTCTGAGATGACTGAGTTGTGTTTGCTGTATACACAGAAAAACCTATGCCTCTTTCCAGCCCACTTCAGTTTCCTGTCCTTAAGGACATAAGCCTGAAATCTGACTTCTCCTTACCTCAGCCTTCTGCAAACCTATTGCAGAAGTACTACTTTTTTTTTTTTTTTTTTTTTTTTTTTAATTTCTTAGTTTTCCATATATATTTTCCCTGTTCTGAGAAATAATGTTAAGTCAGCTAAGGCTTTTCAAACAGGTGAAAGGATAACTTCTACTGTTTGGCCTTAAATATTCTCAAGAGCCTGAAATGCACTTGATTTTAATATCAAGGCATAAAGATACTCAGAAAATATGGCATCAAATTATTTGTTAATAACTTTGAGGCCAAAATATGAAAAATTTTGACAGAGATGACTGGTGCTTTATGTGTTGTTTTATTGTTGGAAAACTAGGACCTGGTTGCTTAGCAGACCACTGGTTAAGCTAGGAAAGAAAACAAAAATATCTCTATTTTTCCTGGAATAAGTCTAGTATTTATATATTCAGTTTGCACACCAGGCTGTACACAGCCCATATTCTATGGTAGGAGTAGCACCTCCTGCCCATATCAGCTGACAATTTGGGCATGCTGGTGGGAAGTGGAGTACACAGATTTGAAATGCCTCAGGCTGAAGAGGCTACTGAAGCTAGGTCTCCTGGTACTTAGACAGTGTGAGAGAGGGAAGTTTCTTTCAGCTTTTTTGTTCACCTTTTTTTTTTAGTAGTGAGTTGGTAGTGTAGGTCGGCATGAAGCAAGAGCATGTTTGTGGCTGATAAAGCTTCACAGCGGTTCCCACCACAGAGAAGGCTTCAGAATGATGCTCTTTCTCTCCTTCTTGGCTGGCATGGGCATTTCTCCTAGCACGCTAAGTAGTGGATACCCTTCTCTTTAGGGCCTACACTCCTTCATACATTGAATAAAGAGAGTTTGCTATTTACGTTGGCACTGAGATTTCTAACTCCCAGACTTCAGCTTGAATATTAGACAGATGGTCATCAAGGGAAAACTAACATTCCATTCATATTCCTCTGTACAGGAAGATGGGCTTGTGAAATAGAAAATCATGGGCGGTCAGAGACCATTGAACCCACCTTCATTAACTACCATGGTAATTAATGCCATTACAAGAAGAAGGAGCAGGAATTAGTCCTGGTTCACGTCCCCACTTACTGTTCTCTTGGCTTTCTTTTTGTAGGATGAGTAGAGGGAAGGGCTCAGGTGATCACCTTGATGAACATAATTCCATTTTAGATGGATTTTAAGAGTTGTATAGAGGTCATGAGGATCTTTTCAAACATTGTCATGGGAAAATATAAAAATCTGACTGCATCAGGCAAGACAGCTGTAAGGTACTCTATGTATGGGGTAAGTGACATTGTCAAGCAACGAAGTACTTGATGTGTTCATGGACCAACATGCTTGAATGAGTTGCTTGCATTTCTTGGCAGATTCCATGCACTGCAGCAGTGAGTGATCTGGTGTGAGCACCTATGATGGTCAGATGCAGATGCTGCAATAATAAGAAGCTCATGAAAAGGAGTATCACTGTGGTGAGAGGTATTTTAAATCCATACCTGTTTCCTGAAATGGTAGTAGAATGTTGATATTGATGAATTAAACATGTGCTATTAATATGATACATAATGCAGAAAATTTTTTTAATGCTCACTGCCTCTTTTAATTAAGAAACTACAAAAGCACTAGACTACCACAGAGCTCTAACCCAAGGGGCCATGTGATTGTTAAGAAGATCAAGATCCTTCTGGAGTTCATGTGAACTGGTTTGATTATACCTGTGATATACTATCACATTTTTATAAAAAACATCAGCAAAGGTCTTAGAAGTGTCTTGCAAGCATTCTTGTAATTAAACTTCCAGTTATTTTGCTTATGAAAATTTATAAACATCAAATGTAATTAATTTGCTGAATTTACAGCCAAGGAAACTATCTGGAGTAAAGTTGAATTAATTCAATATATTAGAGAGATAGTCTGAGACCATTAACTTCTACCTATCAGCCCATTAGACTATGTAATTTTGTTCCTTGATTACAGCAGTTTTCACTTTACTTCAAGCTCAGATTTCTCTCTTCTAAATTTCAGAAGCAAGGTAATTTCCCTCCTGCCTGACCTTTTTCTTCAAGTTTGATTGTACTGTTAAAAGTAACATCTCTGAAAAGGGAACACTATATTGCACATAGAGTGAAATCATTGATTCCAGTTCTAGAACAAAAACTATTACTTGTTATTTGTATTAGTACTATCCAAAGTCAAAATGAGTTAAATCTCTGTGTTTTCAGATTGTTGTCTGGATAGCCAAATTCTCAATCTGCTTTTAGGCAAGAGGGTAGTCTGCGCTTGGGCAATGTTTGGTGGATGAAAGGAAGGCGGTGGACATAATCTTTCTGGATTTCTGTAAGGCCCGTCCCTCTTGGCATCCTTCTGGACAGATTGTCTAACTGTGAGATAAATACGTTCATGCTATAGTTAGTAATGATCTGGCCCAATAGTAGTTCTCAAAAGGTTGCA
This sequence comes from Aythya fuligula, assembly GCF_009819795.1. Taxonomy (NCBI): domain Eukaryota; kingdom Metazoa; phylum Chordata; class Aves; order Anseriformes; family Anatidae; genus Aythya; species Aythya fuligula. Next base: position 130,340,128 of record NC_045560.1, read on the forward strand.
ATAAATAAATAAACTTCTGTCTGGTGGAAGGTCACCTGTGGTGTTCCCCAAGGCTCAATTCTAGGGTCAGTCCTGTTCAACATTTTTATCAGTGATCTGGATGCAGAAGTGGAGTGCATCCTCAGCAAGTTTGCTGACAATACTGAAGTGCAAGATGCTGTTGACTCCCTGGAAGGATGAGAGGCCTGGCAGAAGGATCTAGGCAGATTGAAACACTGGGCATTACCAACAACAAAGTTCAAAAGTTCAACAAAGGAAAGTGCCAGGTTCTGCACCTGGGATGGAGCAGTGCTGGACACAGGTACACACTGGGAGATGAGTGGCTGGAGAGCAGTCCAGCAGAAAGAGGTTTGGGGTGCTGGTTTGCAGCAGGCTCAACATGAGCCAGCAACATGCCCTGGCAGCCAAGAGGGCAAACTGCATTTTGGGGTGTATTAAGCACGGCATGGCCAGCCAAAGGTCACAAGAGGTGATTCTCCTGATATATTTACCATTGGTGTGGCCTCACCTTCAGTATTGCATGGAGTTCTGGGCTCTGCAGTTTACAAAGGATGTTAAGGGCCTTGAAAGTATCCAGAGGAGGACAGCAAAGCTGGTAAAGGGGCTGGAAGGCATGTCCTGTGAGGGGAGGCTGAGGACACTTGGGTTGTCTGGTCTAGAGAAGAGGAGGGCAAGAGGCAACTTCCTTGCTCTTTGCAACTTCCTGAGGAGGGGAAGCAGAGGGAGGTGCTAGTTTCTTCTATCTGGTAACTGAGGACAAGACATGTGGGAATGGCATAAAGCTGTGCCAAGGACAGTTTCAGACCAGACATTAGGAAAATTTCTTTACCATGAGGGTGGTCAAACACCAGAACAGGCTCCCTGGAGAGGTGGTTGCCTCTCCCCAGGCCTGTCAGCACTGAAGAGACATTTGGACAGTGGTCTCATTAACATGCTTTAACTTTTGATCAGCCCTGAAAAGGTCAGGCAGTTGGACTCAATGATCTTTGAAAGTCTCTTCCAAATGAACTATTCTATTCTATTCTATTCTATTCTATTCTATTCTATTCTATTCTATTCATAACCTGAGCTAAATTAATATCTTACAAACCTTCTGCAGAACAGGGGCCAGAGTGTGCCCCTGACACATAGAATCTCAATTTCTGCTGTCAAGCTACAATAGGAATGAGCCTCTTTGAAGAGAGGAAAAAAGATGATCTCTTTTCTCCTTTCTCTTTGTACTTTTTCACCAAAAAGGCAGAAGAAACAAAACAAAACAAACAAACAAAACAAACCAAAACAAAAATACTTTCTCTTAAAGAAAAAAAAAAAAAAAAGAGAGAGAGAGAGAAAAAGAGCAGTCAGTGAGCTAGAGATGTGTCGGTCTGTGATATTTTCTGACCTACTTTAAGATGTGACTACCAGGGCCAGCACTGACAAGAACAAGAGCGCAGCTGCTTGCAGAGTGAAATGCTTCTCTTTCTCTTAAATTAGGTCTAGCTAATGTAGTCAAGATGAGTGGAAATGCAGAGTCCAAATAGCCACTTCAGTGATTCAGTTGAAAACTGAGCTAAATCTTATGTCATTCAAGTTTGTGAAAAGGCAAAAACAAAACAGAAGAGGATCATTGCTCTGTTTATTCCTTGCTGTATACATTAGTAACTCTTCATGCTACAGGATTTCTTGTACTCACTTCCTACTCTTCAAACTCAAGCCCTTACACTGTGGAAGCCTTTGTCTTCACCACCTTTCTGAGGCCCGGCTATTCAGATCTTCCTCTCAAGTACTGCTTTTTTTTTTTTTTTTTCCCTCCTTCTACATTCCTCCCAGACAAGGTTTATTTGAATATTTGGACAACTCAGTCTCCAAGAGACATTTTTAATTTTTGGTATCTCTTTTACTAACAAATGTTTGCAAGAGTATGTGTCATTTGCTGCTACTTAGCTATGTTTAAAAGGTAATCAAAAGTATTAATGGATGGCTTTTGACTTGTGTCTGCTCAGCATCCCTAGGAGAAGAAGGTGTAGGCAAGCTGCAAGTGCTGGGCTTCAAGCTTTGCCTTGGTAGCCCAACATTTCAATCTTCTGCGGGAAAACTTCAAGGGAAACCTACTTTGTAAATGTGGAAAAATGCAAGGAAAAGCTCATTAATATTATTATTATTATTTTCCTTAACAGCATGGTAAAGTTAAGACTTTTGTTAAGTCTTTTGTTAAGTCTATTGATTTAGTGCAAAATCTACTTTAAAACTAAATTGTTTTATTCCTTTTCCTGAGCCATGCAGGATTCTTTTAATGTGATATAAGTGAGGAAACAGTGATCATTCTCAGGATAAGCTTAGCATTCTGGGATCAGGAGAGTAAAAGGAAGGTCACAGATTTGTCCGGATAAGTAAAGAATGAAGCAGGCTTGTGGTGGAAGTTAAGTGTACCAGCTATAGGGACCATGCAAATGGTCTGTTCACTGAAAGACCTATTCTTTCCAGGATTATCTAGGGATTTACTTCAAAGCAGTGTTTAGTTTGTGGCATCTGGAAGAGGTGGTTCATTTGCACATGTTTAACATTCTTATTGGAGATTCTGTGTCGTGATATGACTCCAACAAGCCAGCTTGTATAAAAGATTGCAGTTATCATAAATTAAACTGCAAACTCAATCCCTAAGAGCATCTTGACTTTTAAAGTAATTAAATCTTCAGAACACTGAAGTAAATGTCACTGTGTATTGACTATTTCTGCATGTCCCCACCTCAGATTGTCATGTACCTGCAAACCAGAAATTGAAGTTGGCTTGGATCTTGAGCTTCAGTTGTGATAATTAAAGGCAGATAATTTTAATTCAGTCATAAAGTTGTCATTTGCTGAGCTGCAGTAAGGCTAATTCATCAGCTGTTATATGGCCATTAAGAGAGCAATCTGTATTTGGATTATGCCCTTGTGACTCCAGCCTATGACAAACACAGGGTTTAGCTCTCTAATTTTTGGTTAAGGCAAGCTGAATCATTTCCTATTTTATGGCTACTGTGGCTTGGCTGATATCTGGGATGGGACTGTCCTGAATAAATGTAGATGTCTAAAAGATGGGTATCTACATCAAAACAAGTCACCTTGGATTCTTCTTTATACTCAACAGAGGCCCAATGTTGGAACACAGAGTGTAAATGTTCTCATTTTAAGGTCATTGCTTATTCTAGTGGATTTTTTTTTCTGTAAATTTCATTAATGCCTTGTAAAATGAGCAACAGTGCTCCTACGCAGGCCTACAATGTGGATGTCTGTATCTTCATGTCAAAACTTAGATGAGATACAATCTATTCAATGGTGATGATAATAACGAGAGTAGGATGCACTTGAGGCTTTTATCCATTTGAATTGACTGAATTTGAGCAGCTGAGGGATTGTAAATTGATGGTTGTCTTTGTCTTTATTAATTAGTACTTTTCTCTTGAATTAGAATCTAGATGTAGGACATCAAGTGTTATTATCCAACCATACCCTGAAACACTGGTCAGTATCCAATCTTCTGCATTCAGAACACAAAGCCATGTATCATTTTCTTGATCTTTAAGTCATTTTTCTCATTTTTCTCTTTGTAGCTCTACTGTACAGATGATGTCTTGGCCCTAAGTACCTATCTATAATAATCTTTTTTTTCTCTTCCTTTTTTTTTTTTTTTTAAACTATATTCCAAAGACTGTAAATTCTGACTGTAATCACTTTATGTAACTCTGAAAATGTACAAATAATCCTAGGTAGAGGAATTATGTCTTTAAAGTTCTCATGTCTATATTTCATTTCTTAATGAAAGAAGCTGACAATGTTCTACTTTTGAGGGGAAAGTAATTTTCAAAATTTCAGAAACCATGCTGCCACTTCCTTTGGTGATAGTAGCAGGTTTAATAATTTGATTTCTTGTGTCTGCTCAGCATCTCTCTTTCCATGAAATGCACAGCAGTCCTATATGACCAATGCATGTTATACTGGGTCAGGCTGGGATGGAGTTAATGTTATTCTTAGCAGCCCGCATGGTACCTAATTGCTGGCTGGGGTCAACCCACCACAGACCAACACAGTTAAATTTGACTGGTTGACCACATAGTTGAAAATGCGAAGGTAAGTGTTTCAGTGCATGAATCCTGGGCTGAATTTTCCACACAGCAGATAATAAAATGCTATACAAAATGTGAGCTTGTTTGGCAGTTTATTTTCCCTGCTTGACAGGCAGAGCTGTGCAAAATGAATTCAAATTTCTCTGCTAGTTGCTTTTATCTGTTTAATCTCAACTGATTTCATGAGATATCTATTAGATTATGTTAAGAAACTGAAAAGACCAGATGTTTTACTCAGCTGAAGGACAAATTTTCCTTCCTTTTATCTTGCTGATAAGACGTGCAGATAACACAAAGATATGCAGAATGAGTCTAAATATATACAATATTTTGCTAAATAAATAAACAAAGTCTAAATTAAGTCTAGATAAACTGCAGCACCTTCCCAGAATTGTGGATGTGATGTGCCATATTTAAAATAAAGAAAATAAATAATGGCAGATTAAGGGCTAGTAATGCAGCAAGGGCTGGAATTGATAACATAGAAAGTGCTACAGTATGCATATAAAGTAGGATTCTGGAAAATGGTGATTCTAAAAGGATTTTGACCAAACAATACATTGTAAAATCCAGTCTAACAGTGTGACATACAGGGCTAACAAGATTCTTGAGGGTATTAAGAGGAGTAGAGGGAGTGCCAGATTTTTATATTATTAAGCATGCTGGGTGCATTGTATAGATCTGTTACATGTCTTGTACATGTTCAAGAGAAAGTTCATTAAAGAACTGCAAAAATTTTCTGAGGGAATGGAAAGATGTCTCTCAGTGAGGGGTGTGCATATCTTGAGTTGTAATAGAAAGAAAGCTTAAGAAGCAAGCTCAACAAAGTATAATCATCTCACCTTCAATGCAGATACATAGCAAAATATATTACATTTGAAATCACTTCTTATACTAAGGCATAACAAATTTCTCTGTCTGAAAGCTGAAACTTAAAAAAATAAAATAAAATAAGACTGAGGTACACTACCTGAGTGAGTGATATTAATAAAACAAGATAGAAATTTTCTGCATCTTGTTTCAAAGTTAGTGCTAGTTGTTTTTCATTATCAGGCCTCTGGAAGATGTGTTTTTGTCAGATTTAAATTATCTTTTCCATTTGCAGGCACTGCTGAGTGAAGTTGAATGATTTAGGAAATACAGAAAACTTGCCAGATAATAACTTCTATGATTTTATTGCAGAAAAACAAAAACAAAAACAAAAACAAAACAAAACAAAAACAAACAAACAAACAAAAAAACAAAAACAAAACAAACAAACAAACAAACAAACAAACAAAAAACAACACCCTTTATAGGTCTTTTAAAATCCCTGGTCCCGTCTTTTCCTGTGAATGGAATATCTGTTTCAATTTCAGCATTTTTACCCAAAGCAGCTGGATTTCACAAATATTACAATTTCACAAATATCACAAATCTGCAGGTCTTTTTTTATTTATTTTTTTCCTCTGCAAATACAGACAACCTAAAGAGAATTGTAATTCCTTTCACAGTTTATAGTCATCTGGTTTGTTTTCACCAAACTTCTCACCCACTGTGAAGGAGACTGTGACTCTTTAAAGGCACTTTTTGTTTTGATGGGGATCATATTCCCTCCAGCCCTCCCAATTTCCTGGAGGCTAGAACCAATAAATAAACAAACAAAAAGGATAAAATGAAATGAAATGAAATGAAATGAAATGAAATGAAATAAAATAAAATAAAATAAAATAAAATAAAATAAAATAAAATAAAATAAAATAAAATAAAATAAAATAAAATAAAATAAAATAAAATAAAAATGGGGAACCGAATGTCTCATGAAGAAAAAAGTGCACTGGTGGGAAATGCAAACATTTCACAGCATATGGTCTTGAAGAACCATCTGCAGTATTTTTTTCCTTCTGAGGATAGGATGTGGTGTATCATCTATTAAAGTTGGGCTGTTATTTATGAAGTATGAAAGACACTTTCCATCATTATCAGGTCACTGCACCCCACTTCCATCTTTTATAACTGTCTGGTAAATACATTACAGGATCCTGTATGAGTGTGTTGAACTGTCGCATGGACCCTGGACTTAATGAGGTGAATGTAACTGTAGATTTTAGACCATCTTCACAATATGAATGTTCATAACATTAATTATTGAAATGGTGAATTCCCCTTCTTGGCTTTCCTGGTTGGACAGAGCATTACTGAGCTCTAAATGGGAAGCTGATCACAAATAGGACTACATGCTTTTGGCTTGTGTACTGGCTCTGCAAAGAAAACCAGATTCAAAATAACATTTAGAACTGTTGGGTTTCTGCCCACCAGCTCCATTTACTGCCAAAGCTGCTCATGACCAGACAAGTTGGAGTACAAGATTCAAACATTCCACTAGGTTCAGGCCAGAAAACAAACCCAGAAGAGAGGCAGATAGATTGACTCACGCCTGTATCAGCACACTTCCAGAGTCTGGGGGTACTTTGTGCTGTCCTTTAAATTGGTAACTGAAGAACGAAAACTGTGCAACACCCTCACTGGCTGAATCTTATCCTTTCCTGAGATGCTGCTTACACGGGAAGGTGACTCTGCAGAGCATATTGTTGCTGTATGGTATCGACCTATACATTGCAATGACACCATCCTGTTTCATAATGACATAAGAAAGGATTGTAAAAGTTTATTGTAAAACCCTATCTTGTATCAGAGGAGCCAGAGTTTCACATGACTTTGGTACTGAAGACAAACATGACTGTGGCTGCAGAAGCCAAAGATGTTGAGAAACAGCAGAATACAGTGTCGTGCTAATCCCTGAGGTGATGCCAAGTTGTTGCCGGGTTGCCCGATGTTAAAGCAACAGACTTTATTTTTGAGCTTGCATCCCCACTTCCTTGTCCAAAGCTGAAAACAGCCAAGGTTCCTGCATGCACTACATGCAATAAACACAGCACAGACGTATGAATGTTGCCTGAAGAGGAGGATGCTGTATGTGACTGCTCCGTCTAGAGATTGGAAGACATTCTCACCTGGAAAGAAGTCCCTGCAGATCAGCAGTATGGTGCTCCAGGCTTGTATCTACCTGGCCATACAGCTGCACAATCAAAACTTCTGCCAAACTGGCTGAGGATAAACTGCAAGCCTGAAGGAAATATCCAGGAATTCCCAGAACTGCTAACAGGCTGAGCAAGCTGAAACAACTCCACCTGATCAATCTCAAGAAAAGTATTTGCAGCGCTGGTAGTTCTGTGCCCTTTCCCTTTGTGAGAAGCTGTTAGGAACCTGCTCCAGAGACTGGCTTGACAAAACTGCAAATTTCTTTCCAGCTTTGGCTTTTCAAAAGTGACAGGCAATAATAAAATGTATATGCATTCCTGCCATGGGAAGGGATCTTATGTCTGTGGCTTGAGATTTTTCCTGAGCATCAATCACTAACATACTTTAAACTGTACATGATTGGCTTGCTCAGTGCTGCATGAAGATATCTTATGGAGAGCAGTTTTGCAAGCAATTTTTATGCAGACATTGGTAATTTTACAGTTCATACAAACTGAGTCAAAAAGAAATCTTCAGACTTCATGCCTTTCACAGATAAGTCTGATGGAAGGACCATGACAAGAAAATCTTGTTAGAAGTCCCTTAGGGATTTTCTGTTACATCTCTATGAAGGGAAAGTTGGACCAACAAGCAGTGTTTATTTTGAGAAACTGAAAACTTTAGACACGTGGCTTACCAAAATCTTTTTTTTTTTTTTTTTTTTTTAATGTAATGTGAATTCTCACATTTAATTTAGATTTTGACTCTGATTGCAAGATTTTCAAGAATGGTTAATATAAAGAAGTTGTGTGATAGAAATGAAGCAGGTCAGAGCCAGATTTTATTATATTATTGCATAGCCATATAACAGGACAGAAAAGGTGTCTGAAATAAACTCTTCCATGATTTCTTCCAAATGTTGGCTCTTTTGAAATTATTCTTTGTATTTAAACAAATTTTCATTTAAACATGGTTTCTTTGCTTTCTAGATGTAGAATTTTGTCCATTTTATTGGAGTCTTGAATTCATTTTTTCTCATGGTAGAACACAAATTATCTTTAAAATATTAAAACTTAGCTTACCTTTTAACATTATTTCTGAGATAATGTTACTGTCTTTAGCAGAACTGCTTGAGTCAGAAGACTGACAGATGGGTTATTAGTAAGTGTCTGCAATAGCAGAGACGACACTCCCTTACAAATGAAGCAGATTACATAGGCATTTTCCTCACAAAATAGGCTACTCCCTGCAGTGTCATTTCCAGTCTTTGTCCAGTCTACTGTTTCTTCTTTCCCTGCATGGTATTCTGTATCTTCATTGTTGTTACCTTCTTATTCTTGCAAATAAGATTGCAAATGATTTCATACCTTCTTCCCTAGACATATTTCTATTATTTCTATTTTAAAATGGTGTAAAACAATTTTTAATAAGATAATCTCATATATATAATTAAATATACATATGCATATATGTATGTACAAGTAGTGTACGTATATACATAAATATGTTAAAAGCACATATCATCTAGTTCCCAAAGTTCCCAAAATATGATCAACCACCTTGCTTGAGAAAATAAAACAACAGTTTTACTAGCATAATCCAAAGGGAATTTATTTACAATCTGTCCCCAAGTGTCCCTATACATGCGACACATAGAAAATTATGTTTTCTAATTATGATATGTGCCACTTTGTCATGACTGTTGGAAAATGTGCCTCAGAAGTCAATTCACAAGCACTATTCTTTGACATCTCAATCTTCACCCTGCAGTATTTTACTTTTACCATACCTGGAAGCATTCAGAAAAGTAAAACAACCTAGTTGAGGCTGAAGAGAAGTGCCAACAGGAACCAAACACAGCAGTGCTGGGTCTGCTTCCTGCTCCTCCACTCTGCTCATCCAGACATCCAAAGCCAAGTTTAGATAAGCAATTTTGAAGTTTTGTAGGAAGGCTGATGATGGTGGGCTGGATTCCCAAAGGCAATGGATGTTCAGTGCTCTGGTCCTTGGCTGAACAATAGCAAGAAGCAGGAGATGGATGGAAGGTCACCTAAGGAGATGTGGGGATACTTAGTAAATGAGAGCTTAAGATGTGGCAGATGAAGGCTTAAGGCTAGTTTACAGTGATGCAGAAGAAACAACAACAACAACAAAAAGTAGAGGAAGAAATGTGAGTTAATAAGAAGGTAAGAAAACATGTTTCTGAAAAGTTGATTCCACAGGACTGAAAAACATTTCTGGAGCATCTGAAATACAAAGGGTGTGTGTGTGTATGAAATATCTGGGAGACTGGGGAGAAAGAGGTTGGAGTTGAAAATGAGGTGGGGGGATTCAAGGATCTGCTGGAAGTAGGGAAGAGATGAGGTCACTTTTTGATGTTGGCAGCAAACACAAAAAGAATAGTACAAGCATCAAGAGCTATGCTTGAATAGTCTGAGTGGCTGGGGGAAACCTGCCAAACACAGTTTCAAAAATCCCGTGAATTAAAAAGAGCTGGGAGTTATCCAGACAGGATTCAAGGACTTCTCTGTGTAGTTGCTGGAGATGCTGTAGTCATGAGCTGAAAGCTGTCTCTATATATTCAAATAGTAATTAAATTGCCCCTGCCTTTTGCTGGTGCTAAATGTTTTTGGTCTGGGTTTTGAACCTGCTTCTCTTTCCACTGCAACATTGGAAGGATGGGGCTGGGAGAGCTGACTGATGGCACTAATCACTGCCAAAGGGGAAAGTCACATCTCAAAGCAGCTTTTAACAACCCTTCCTTCCTTCCTTCCTTCCTTCCTTCCTTCCTTCCTTCCTTCCTTCCTTCTTTTTTTTTTTTTCTTTCTGCAAAAGTCAGCAAGAAGGTGATTGAATGAGATTCCTGTAGAGAAACTAAAGAAAAAAAACAACAACAAATTTGCCAAGTAGAAGAGGGGTATACTGAAACATCATGCATGCTTCTATTGCTCCAGTCCTTCCTGGTGCTAGAAGTGGTAGCTCATTCTGTGATCCTCTACCATCATTATGTGGTTGCTTTTTCAATTATTTGAAATACAACAGGGAGGTAATATCTTTAACTAGACAAACTGAAATAGCTGAGAAAAAAAAAAAAAAAGACAAAAAAAAACAATTCTACTCATGTAAGGGTTTTCTTCATATCTGAAATGGAAGTTATGGTCTGGAAACCTAAGGACAGGTTGGAAATAACATTTTTTTCTCGTAGGAATTTCTTACTGCTGTCAAGATGTATTTGTTTTTGCTCCCTGCTACTGGTGAAGCACCATTCCAACCCCCCTCCCCCCTCCCCCCCCCCCCCCCACATTTTAGATTCCAGAGTTTCTTATAATCACATAGCACAGTAGAAAACCACTGTTTCCTTGGGAGAGAGCTATAAGGGTTTTTTTTGATGTCTGGGTTACATCAGATCAAACCTATCACTCTATAAAATCTGATGTGATGCTGAGGGTGAGCATAGCCCATCACCGTGGAGGTTTAGGAAGCTGTGTTATGTCTATGCCTGGGGAGAAGGTTTGGGTGACCCTCTTCTCAATCCTGGAGGCACCTGAGGACACCAGTGCAGGCCTTGTGTCCACAGGAGAAGGCTGTCCAGGCTGATCTGGGTAGTCACAGGCACTAAAATATATTAATACTCCTACTGAAGGACTGTAGCCCATTACTCTCTGTAAAAGGACCTAGGAATATCAGGTGTGTTGGAACGTAATTGGTATGAGATGCATACCACTGTAGCTAATATTGGCCTCTTATTCAAGCTACCGATGTATTATTTCTGGTGGGCAGTTCTACATGCCCTTAAAGTTTCTCTAATCTTCTTTCCACTAAATTCCATTCTAAACAATTACTTAAGAGAGAAAGTGGTACTGGGTAGAGCAGGATTAAAATACTGATCTTCTCAATGAGCTGAGACTTGGGAAAATGAAGGTATCTCACAAATATAAAAGTCACTAAGGCTTAGGCTTACTTCTACTGAGTAGGATTAAAAAGAACTTGACAACCTGCTTATGTTTCACCTAAGTCTTTCGCCCCCCGAACACTCCCCTGGATGAGTACATAACATAAGGAATTGCAGAAATTTATTGAAGAAATTCAAGGTTACTCCAAATCTGAAGTTTTAAAATGAATCCTTGACTGGTGAGAGAGTGAGAGCCATGGACTTTGCCTATAAGAAACATTGAGCTGCATCTATCATGGATAAAGTTTTGAGACATGGTAAAAACTTGTTATTCAAGGATACTCCCTTTAAACCGTGGTTTTATCACCCCTGAGGCATAACAGTCCAAATACTACTTCCCACCCTTTCACAAGGCATGAGTGGTTTTCCCTTGAGAATATACCTGGAAAAATCCATGCAGTTTCAGTACCTGCTGGAAGTCTTACCTGTGCAGGCAGGGTTGGCTGATAGAAGTCTCACAAGTACCAGCAAGGCTGGCAGATTGCTGCCATAACACTTTCTCTCTGGGGCAATGAAATTATATAAAAATCCAGAGCGTCTCTTTCTAAAAAAAAAAATGTAATTCAAGTAATGAACCACAGCCCTGACAGGAATTGTGGATGAAAATAGCCTCTGAATCCACCTTTGGTGACTGCAGCTGTGTTCTGGAAGTCTTGTCACTAATAAGAAGACTGCTCAGCTATGAATTGGAAAAGGGAAAGGGAAAGGGAAAGGGAAAGGGAAAGGGAAAGGGAAAGGGAAAGGGAAAGGGAAAGGGAAAGGGAAAGGGAAGGGGAAGGGGAAGGGGAAAGGGAAAGGGAAAGGGAAAGGGAAAGGGAAAGGGAAAGGGAAAGGGAAAGGGAAAGGGAAAGGGAAAGGGAAAGGGAAAGGGAAAGGGAAAGGGAAAGGGAAAGGGAAAGGGAAAGGGAAAGGGGTCAGTTTTGGTGATAATTCCCATAACAACTGCACAGAATATTTCTACCCTGCTATGAGAGTTGCCAGCTGATGGGTTTACCTGCATCTCTCAACATCTAGTAGCTTCCTTCATGTCCCATGGGAGACATAACATTTCATTTAAAATCTGAGTTTCTAGCTTTGATGACTTTGAGAAAAAATAAAAATACCTGAAAATGTGTACTCAAAAAGAAATAAGGCCTCATTTATATATTTAAGTCTATAAACCGTCTGTACCATCAGAAGGCTGTTTATTTTTGCCAATCCAGTTGTCTAAGAGAGTGACAAGGTTTGTAAGGACAGAAACAGTATTTATAGACCATCTGATCTTTAGGGAAAAAAATGGACAAACATCTGAGCACTTCATGTCTTCTATGGTCTTCTTTTGCTGAGGCTCTTGGCTTTCTGTTCCTGCTTGAAAAAGTACAGAGACCAAGCTACTGCTCTCTGATTTTGTTGAGTAAAGGGGCAGGTATTCTTGCATTTCAGAGACAAACTGACAGAGCTTTCAGCAAACAGAAGAGAATAAAACTCAAACTAAAGTTTACTCATGTCTTGTATTCTCACCTCTGTCTCCATTTCCCCAAATGAGATTCCCTTAAAAATAAAATTGAACTGAATTATATAGTTTGTTTTCTCCATTTACCTCTGGGTCTTCAGATTGCTCTGAATTTCTCTGCATTTAGAAGAGCTGGAAACACAATTTTCAGACAGAAACTATAAGTCTAGTGCAACTGCTTGGCTCCTGGCTCAGTTTTGAAAACAAACAAACAAACAAAAAAACTCAAAATAATAAAACAATAAGAAAAGGAAATAAAAAAAAAAGAGAGAGAGAGAGCAAACATAAGTACATGAAACACTCTGCAGGTTGAGATAAGCACACAGAGTTAGCTGCACTGTGGCCATGAAAGAGGCTGCCACTCTTTATGAAGCCCAGTGATGCTGACAGATTAATGACTTGAGTAGGAAATTAAGGGTTTTGCTTTTTCTTGATAAATATGATGTATGCTATTGCTGAACTGATATACAGAAACAACTAGCAAAGGCAAAGGAAAGGCACTAGAGAATGGGCACAGCTCGCTGTGATGAACAGTTGAAAATAAAAAGGGCTGAACAAGGAAAGGCATTTATGAGTAGCGTGAGCGACAGCCATCTCATTGCATGAGGGCTGCCCAGTCCAGGCAGAGCACTCACAACTGAAAGTGAACTTGGGTGTGATTCCCTTTGGAAATTATTGCTGTCAATCTCTTTTATGAGTACCTGAAACTGGTGTCTGAACGGTGGAAGGGACTCCCATAAACTCACATCTCTACTTTCATCTTGTGCACTAATACTATTTGTCACACTCAGCATTACCCACTCCTAATGAGCCAGGAGCAACAGATTTCAACAGCATATTTTAGGGGATTCTCTTTCTAAAAATAACTGAATCTCAAAGATCTTATCCAGTAATCTTTTTCTCTCCTCTTTGGCCCCAAAATATGGCTCATACACAGTCAAACATTGTCAAAACAAAGGATGAGACAGAAACACCCTGCGGCTTTTCAGCTAGGTGATTTGTCTGAAAAGGAGTTTGCTGTGCCAAATTAGGGGTAGAAAGTACTGTAACCTGGGTTTCCCATTTCAGATTATTCCAGTGATGGAGATCCTTGGCAACAGGTTCCTCACTAGCTTCCCCTACATGAGCAAGAAATGATCCAGCTCTTGAGAAGATTCATCTTTAGCTGGATTGGTGAGCCTTTCCCTGTCCTGGGCAAGAATCAGGTGAATCTGAGCTGCATGGGCCTCCTTCCATTCCTTTACTATTCTGAATTTCTTCCAACCACGCTTAGGCAGAAGAAAATTCATTCTCTAGACAACTGGGAACAGGGTCCCTGGCACCTGCTGGGACATGCATTGGTCACCCTGTCAAGGTACAGAACCCATATTTCTGTGTATGTCTGTTCCTACTGTGCAACTTGGGTTGGATCCTATTATTTCTCCGTTTGTTCACTGAGCATCCTCAAGCCATCTCAGCCCACAGGCTGTGAAATCCAGCTGTGCCAGAATACTTGTAAAATTCTAGTTTGAGAATTTTTCAAGTGGTCAGGATGTGTTTCTTTTTACAGAAGCTTCTTTTTGTTCTTTTTCTGGATTGCATAACAGGAGGTGTTTGGTTGCATTGTGAAATGCCTGGGCTGGGCTGCTTGCATTTTGCTGCAAACGTGGCTGAGTCTGGAGGGAGGATGTCCAAAAGGCTGAGGTCAGAAATCAGCAGGTCTTGTTTTAACAAGACAGCTGAATTCATTACAGGCTTTTTGCTGAGCATGCAAGCAGCAGCAAAGGAAAAACTTTCCTCTCTCAAGTGGTGCAACTGCTCCTAGCTCTTCTCTGGTGGCTCATGTCTGATATAATGATTTTAACCTGCCATGCTGAAATCTGCAGATGAATGGGACTTCTTCATCCTTTTTCAGGAATATCTAAGAACATTTTTTCCCACCTCTTGCTGGTCAAAAAGCAAATGAAAGCATCTGGTGCAGTGTACCTCTTAAAGATGAGGATTTTGTGTACCTGGCTTCAGTTCTACCATTTTGTTAGAAGTTTAATTAACTTTATAATTAATTTCTAAGTTCCTGATGGTGCTGCCATCAGAGCTGTCGGACTCACTTGACTGCTGCAGTAGTGATGCATACTAATGATTACAGGACTTTGTTCCCATTGCAGATATTGAGAAGCCTACTATTATTACCTGTTGTTGTAAATATTTATACATCTTCCAGCTCTGCTGCAACCCCAAGAATAATAAAAGATTCTGTTTCCATCTTCTAAGTGTCTTTATGCACTTAAGCAAAAGTTTTGGTTTTTGCTTCCATATTTTCTTTGCTTTTTGTATTCAGACACTGCCTTGTGGAGCTTCTGTTCTCCTGAGAAACAGCAGCGAAGGAGAAGAACCTGCTAAAGGTTTTTAGCAGTTGGATTTTCTTCTGGTTGCTAACATCTCCTGTCATATCTGCATCTGTTTTGTATCTTATCACAGAGGTACAGACAACGTGGCTGGAAGGGACATTAAGAGGTCCTTGTCCCTGAAGGGACGATCACTAACACCTCGTTTCAGATAGGTATCTGCCTAACCTGTTCTTGACAACTTGCAGGTACAGGTATTTCCCAATCACTCTAGGCTTTTTTTTTTTTTTTTTTTTTTCCCTAATGAGAATTAATATTTCTTGCTGTAACTTAAGCCTATTATTTCTTGTTCTATCACCAGTCCATGTTTATTTCCTTTTCTTTTTGCATCACCTGCATAACCATTTTAAATAACACTAAGTAACTCTTCAGATTTCTCATCCCTGTTTAGCAACCTTCCCTCTTCACAGCCCCAGTGAAGTATCTTCCCAGGTATCTTCCCAACACCTGATCCTTCCTGTTGCCTTTTCCTGAACTCCCACTGGCAAACACCTTGAGACAGGTTTCTCCAAAGTGCTTGTTTTTCCATTGCTTTCAATGTAAAGTCATTTTAGTAATGACCAGCAATAAAGGCTTCAGTTTTTCAGGAACCAATTTAAAACATATTTTCATCCTGAGGTGTATAAAGCAAATTTATGAGCATAGTCATGGTCTTCGGCTTTGTTTTCTTAGTTGTCTTTCTGGCTGGAGTACAACACTTGTGCACAAGCAGCACCAGAAGTCTTCCACGTGAAGACCTGCAAGTAGGAGGAAAGGCAAACAATGGCTTATTGACACACGGAAGGTGAAGCAGCTTCTTTGTGAAGGAATTAGAGAGGATTTGGAGAGGTGGATTTCCAGATCAGGCATCAACAGCTGTAACCTGCTTTGGGTGTTGCTGCATGCAGGCACGTGGTGAAGCTGTGCGAGCAGAGGAGAGCTGGGAGCTGGGCTGCAGGAGCACCTCGGCCACTCACACCAGTGATGTTCACCCCTCATGGGCGCCGTTTGGCAGGGCAGGTGACTGGTTTGGTGGCACTGCCACATGAGGTCTGTCAGCTGCCTCCCCCTGGTGCCACCACCAGTGAATTGGCACCCTGCTCCTGATGAACCTCTCCAGCTGCATTCTGAGAAAAAGTGAGTGTCCGCAGGAAGAAATGTTCACACTCAGCCCAGAGCATTTTCTCCGAGGCCAGAATATTTCCTTTTGTCACCAAAAAGCAAAGCAGAGGCTTGTGCTGGCTCCAAGCCTCTTCTGAAACTTGCGACGTATTCAGGTGAGGTAAGGTGAGCCTTTACAGAGGTTTTATGGAGGTTTTAGTTGCTGTTTTCACTAAATAAACTTTGATGGAGCGTGAAGCTACAGGTAACATGACAGGTTTGGCTCTCGTGCTGTAATCAAGATGAAGAGGCTGCTGTGCACGCACAGTGTGAAGCAATCATTACAGACATAGGTGTCTGAATCATAGGAAATTATGGCTGGAAGGGGCTTCCGCAGATCATCCCTTCTACCTCCCACCCAAACCCTGGATAAACTCTACCTACAACTTCCTGGCAGATATTTGTCTGGTCTTTTGTTAAAATTTTCCAATGATGAAACTTTTCACAGATTTTCTGAGGCAATTTATTTCTGTGCTTGACTACACTCACTCATTTTCCTAATGTGTAGTTTAGGCAGGACTAACGTGTAATTTATCTTTAGACAAGAAAGCAGTATCATCAGAGAAAGGTAATATTTCTACTTATCTGTAGTAGATTTGCAGTTGGAGCATAACACGCTGAAATACCATGAAGGAGCTAAACCAGAGAGACCTGTGTGGATATGTACGTGGGTCTGAGCATGGCAGCAGCAAACTCGTCAGGGAGCTATGTAAATTAGGCAGCTGGAAGTGCTGAGGTCTGATCTTTTTCCAAACTTTCTCCCTCTCTGGCCCCTAGGTGTCTTAGTCAGTCCCGTGAAGTGATGCTTCCCTCCATGCTTGTTTCACAGCTCAGAGCCTTTCCTTTAGAGGCAGAGCTCACTCCCATTCTGCAACTCATGCTGCAAGGAGGAACAAACTGTATGCATCACACAGTTGTGGAGTACTCAGCAGAATGAGGGAAGTTGGGTTCAAGGTCCTCTTTTGCCTGAGGAGACTGGGTTCACAACTTGCACTGAGATGCCTTGTCCACAGATTGTTTGCAGTCTCCTGTTGCAATGTCCTGCTTGGTGTAAAATAATCAAAGTTTTCATTACGCTGGAAAGCAAAACTGAGATTTTTAGCCTTGCATGAAAGCTTGAAAAAGTGGGTTTGGGCCTGGCCAGCAGGATTGCATCAATACTTTATGCAATATTTGTTTCATGTAAAATGCATACACAAACTTTGGCTCGAAGAGCAGGTATCGCCCTCCACCCCCAACCACTTTTCTCAGGAGCCATGCACGCTTTCAGTGACTCACTGAACATTTCACTTTTCCGCACAGCGGAACAAGTTTAGCAGGTGAAGCAGAGCCTACCCTGCCCTCGGTTACACACCCTTTGGGAGGTGAGTAACGGTGGTTTGAATCCTTTCCCACAAAGGGAAGAACTGAACTCTATGGCCCACTTCTTTGTGGCTACGTAATCCCATAGCCCACTTCATGGTGGCTGTGTACCCCTATCGCTCTCTTCCAGCTCCCCTCATGCCAGAAAGACCCATTCCTTCATGGTGAAGGACCAAGGAGCAAAGAACCTGAGGGCCTCAACTGGATTTAAATTTAAATGGCCTCTCCATGAACATGCAAGAAATCTACAGATCTGAAAATCTCCCATGCTCCTGTGTAGTGAACTAACTCACACATTAAACTTAGTAATGCGTTAAGGGATGTTTACTGCTTTTCAAAATGGTTATCCTGCATCTTAGAGAACAGGACACCAATTAATTAACATTTCCTTTTTGCTATTATTCATCAAAGATTTTTTTATCTTATTATGGTAGTTTACTACAAACTTTTCCCCAGGGAGTTTCAGACTGTGGTATTGCTAGGTATGTTGAATAAGTTAAGGGTGCACATTTCTAATTCAGCCATTCAGGAGTATTTTAGAGTCTAATCCCCGTAGATTTTCTTCTCTCTTTTGTTTTAATCTTGGATGTGGCTAAATTAATCCTGGAAAACTAGTTAATAACCTGTAGAGAGAAAATGAGATTGAAAACAGTTTGCATGAAAGTGGCCAAAAGAAAGAAGATTCCCAATTAAAAGGAGAAGAAAAAGGGCAACAAGCAAACAAAAACAATAGACCTCAGGAACGCAGATTTGAGCAAATTCAGGTAATGCATGAATAGAATTTCAGGGGGAGCAAATGAGAGAGAAGGGTAAGTTAAAGAGAATGGCTGTCATTCAGAAAGGAGCAGTATGGAGGACAGGCACAGAGAAATTCCAAGCGCAGAGCTAAGGCAGGACACACAGACCAGTCTGTCTCTGCGAGTCTGTCACTGTACTCAAAAGCGAGTTGAAAAAGAATAAAATGGAAAGGAGGTCATATGAATGAATAGTTACGGGAAAAGAAGAATAGCATGAACAATTAAGGATAGGATCCAAAAGGCAAAAGCATAAAGCAAGAAGCAACTTGTAAAAAGATGACAACAAGAAATTTGGCTTTAAGCAGGCTTACTAAGGGAAGAGCCAGGCAAGAGGAAGGCCTCTGCCTCACTAAACAGCTTGATGTAGAGAAGGTTGGAATACTCTTCCTTTTTTTTTGCTCAGCTTTCCCTAAAAAGTTCATTGATAAGCAAATCTGTAATAACTAATACCAGCCAAAATATAAGATTTCAGCGTAATATAAGGGAAAGATGATCTGGAGACATCTTGGAAGGCAAAGTTCTTAGATGTTCGGTGTTTCAGCACGGCTGATAAATTGCCTGGCATATTTAAAGTCAGGCTGTGGCAATCTCAGTGGAGAACATACAGGAGGTGAAAAGAAGCCCAGGATAAGTGACCCTGTAGCACCCATGCCTAGAAGGGAGGGAGGAACAGAAGAGGAAATAAGGAATTAGAGGCCTTACTGACAACTGTTGAAAATCTAATTGGAAGTATCTGGATGATGAAAAATATTATGGTACTTGCCAACGCAGTTGTCAAGAACAAATTATGTCAATTCAGCTATATTTTCTTTCAAAGGGGTAATTGGCCTTATGGTTATGGAAGAAGTAACATGCCAGCTGTCCTGACAGCAGCTGTCTACAGGGTTTCTTTGAATACTCTTACAAGGGTGTTAAGGAGACAAAGTTAGGATGAAATTAGTAGAGAAGCACAGGGAAAGCTGAATTTCTCTACAATTTATTTTCAAAATGGATGAGCTGGGGTTTCTGTAAGACTCTTACTTAGGTTAAACTGTTAAGTTTTCTATTTAATACAATAATTTATTATTTTTTTTTACATGCCCGCAGTAGATGGAACAAGAAGTAATGACCTTAAGTTTCAGCAAGATTAATTTTAGACATTATTAAGAACTTTTCTAACTGTAAGTAGCACAAGAAGAAGCAGACAACTGCAGAGTTTCCATTGCTGGACATCTTTAATAACAGGCTAAACAAACACCTGCCAGGGATGAAAAAATGTAGTTGACCCTGCCTTGAAACAGAGGCATAGGTTAGATCTCTCCTCTCCTTCCCCCCCCTCCCCCCCGCCTTTGTTTTTTTCTGTGATTCAAGGTATTCAAAGAAAAAAATAATCTTTACTGCAAATGCAACTTAAAAAAAAAATAATAATCCTGACTTTAAAAAGAGAATAAGCTTCCTATTGGTTTCTGAAGTCATGCACTTACACACCATTGAGAATCTAGGCCTCTGTCATATCAAATGCTAGTGATGTTTGTGAACATCACCATTTATCTATCTTTTATCTGCATTTCTAACATCTGTAATCATAATTAAATTTCAACATTGCTGCTGTGGCTCATGTTAAAGCTCCTTGCTTTGCATTGTTATTGCTGAGACACTGATCAGTCTCTGGAGCTGTTAATTAAAGGATGAACATTCATGGCAGAGAACTATAAAACATATGTTTGTTGTGGTAGGCTAAGTGCTAAATGGAAATGCAGGGGTTTATCAAAGGAAGCAGTAGCAACACAGAGAAAATAATTCCAATTAAGAGAAAGCTTCAGCAAACACAGTTACTGAAAGAAATTATGTCAGTGTTGTCTTCTTGGGTTCAGCACATGCATTGTTGCCTGCTGGGGTGAAGGGCTCTGCTCCAGCAAAACCCTGAAGTTTTGCATATTGCCAGGCACATGCTTAGTTTCCCTAAGTACTCCCTGATGCCACTGGGAACACATGTAAACCTGAAGGTAAGCATACAACAAAATATTTTTCTGGATATACTTGAAGCTGTAAAAAATCAAAAACATCCCACCAGCTGACATGATCGTGTAGGAGGTCCAAGGAAGGGAAAATACACAACATCTGTATTAATCAAATGGCTTATCATTCACTGATGGCCTGTGAGACAACACTGCTCTCTTCATTCAGATCAGCAGAGTTGCAGGGTTGGGCTGCTGAGCACCCAGCAACTCACAAGCCAGCTGCACCTGAAGAAGCAGCTGGTGATCCAACAATTGTTTCCCAGAAGCTGGGTTAAAAAAAGGACTGTTTGTCACTGCTGTCTGCTCCTCTTTGACAAGAATACCAGCTGGTCCCTGCTAAGACCAGTCCCTGCAGGCTCAGTGATGTAAGCACTTAGGTGGTAGTGAGCAGAAAATATGTTTTGGCACCAGGTCTCCTAGCCTAGACAAGAAAAAAGCACATTGGCGGGTATAAGTTAAATTAGAATATACCAAGTTAAAGTTTAATAACCTAAGCTTCATCATAAATGAGTTTATACAAGAATTTTAGCTTCTCCAAATCATTTTTACTTTGATACATGCAAATATTGGCTAGTTAGTACATATATATAATGTAATGTAATATAATATAATTTTATATTAGATATATATGGATTTTGGCTTAGTAACATCAAACATTTTCTCATTATGATATCAGGAGTCACTTCTGTGATTCACAAATCAATGACTTAGGTTTCCAGCATGAAATCTGTGGAGTTACACCAAGAAACCTCCTGACCTTACAGGCTTTCTCCCCTGCTTTCAGTGACCTAATTAGCTCAAATTACATCAACTACAAAGTGGTTTAGTATGTCAAAGTGCCTACCTCATGTCTCTCAGGCACACTTATGGACCTGCTGTGAATGTGCCTGTTTTAAAACGCCAGTGAACTAAGAGCTGAAACGAAACCAAACCAAGCATCCTTTGCTGCACAAAGCTTTGGTTTCCCTAATGTCTTCCTTGTAGCAGAAGGCTATTACAAAATGTCTTCTCTACCGCTAGCTTGCATGATCTCTGCCCCATAAGAGAGCTCTCACCTGCCCTTTTCAAAAGTAAGTGCATGCTGTTCTTAATGGCACTTCAGTATGAGTTCATTAAGGTCATGTTGCCTCTGAACTCATCGACAGAAGACATTACAACAGGCGGGGTGGAGCAGATTAAGGGATGTCATCTGCTGTGGTGTGTCTGGAAACAGCAGGGACAAATTTTCACAGACTGGGAGGGAAGAGTCACGTACCTGGGACACTGCCTTCACATATCACCTTGCATATCCCAGAATATATGAAGCAAGCGGGGAAAAAAGTCTTCATATGAAACAATTTTAAAATTTACACAGTATTATCTGGCTTTTGAGTCTTTCTTTCATTATTCAAATATTATTATTGTAGTTATAAATCTCACTTATTTTATTTGGTGCTTACATTATCTCAATAGCTGTAATTAGATCTGAGAGGTTTTTTTATGTAGCTGTATGTTAACCAACATATAGTCACACAGACAACAAGTGATCCTCTAGAGGCCAAAAGCTCACTAATAACTTTTGTTCACTTGGGCCACTGCCTTTCGGATAGTGCTCTCTAAAAACTCTGCTCTGGATTATGATTGTAAGGCCACTCCACAGGGTTCCACATGGGTATGGTCCCCACCTAAGCACAGCCTCATGTAAAATTGGAAAAAACCAGCTTTAGTGTTCATTTTCTAGGTATTCACTCAAACTTGTTACCACAGAACACAAGTTAAATAATAAGCACCTGAGAGATTTCATACAGGCAGCCTGTTAAATGCACATGAGCATGCCCAAGCCAGTTGAACAGTCTCACTGCAACCAGGGAGCTTTTTTCTCCAGTTAAATATGTACAAGTGGCTCTGCTGGATCGGACTGCGGATCTGATCCTGTGCTACTCAAATAAATGGAAAATATCCCACTAAGTCAGGATTATTCCAGAAATGGTTTCATGCAAACAGATAACCATAAGAGACTTGAGAAATAGAAGGGGGAAAAAAATAAAATCAACCCTTTGTAATGAGTCTGTATCTTGCATTACTTGCACAACATAGACTGATATTATATAATATTATATAATATCAGCTTTTATACTGTTTATTTGTTCTGTATATTGTATTTTCCCTGTGAGTAGAAGGAAAGAAGTCTGTCATCGAGTTCTCAGGAAAAATGCCATCTGTGAACCGTATCAATTAATATCTGATTTCTAGAAGTGAAGGTGATTGTATGGCATCAAGGGTACACTGACTGACTGCGTTTGGCTGCAGCGCATTCATACCGAGTGATCTGAGTCCCCCTGCTGGTACAGGACATCCAGAAGTGACGGCCACGAACGGAGAAGGTGCTGAAGCATCTTCAGCACAGTAAAACATATGTTTAAGTCTCCTAATTCATTATTTGAATAATATGCTCCTGGATCCCACTGGAGGCACCTAAACTCACTTATCATTTCACTATATCTCTTGAGAGTTCCTGAGGTGCCCAAGAGGTACTCAGCAGATGCCCAGAATTGCCTAGTACTGTCAGTACTAAATACTCTGGGCACCTCAATTTGGCAAATATTTTACCTGCATATCTGTTTGAGAATGAAAACCAGACTAAGCATCTTCAGAGACTCTGGAAATACTCAGGAGGTGGCACCAGGACCGGCCTCTACAGAAAACACAGTTGTGGCCATCACCTTCTCTTGAAGTTTAAAGACCGACCCATACTTGTATGGTCTGTTTTTGGCACTTATTGAAGCTGTCTCGCTCTGAAGGGGCAGAGAGGAAAGCATCCCAGCCTACAGAAATCAGCACCATCGTGAAGAGGGCACTTACCTGAG
Source organism: Aythya fuligula (assembly GCF_009819795.1). NCBI lineage: Eukaryota > Metazoa > Chordata > Aves > Anseriformes > Anatidae > Aythya > Aythya fuligula. The sequence goes on from NC_045560.1 coordinate 130,363,186, forward strand.
AGAGAGAAAGTGGCTGCAATTTCTGCTCTCTGCTTTCCCATTTTTTTTTGCGCACTAATTAATTTTCTCACTTAAAATGCATACCCATTGTATGACTAGGAACTGGAAAAAAGACTCTCCATCTCATGTGCAGGTGTGCAGCTTAACCAGCAAACTGCAGCCCTACAGTCTCTCTTGCTTGCTCTCTAATCCAGTGAACACCGAATTCTTCGCTAGTTAGGGGACTCTCCAAGAATGGAGCCATGAGTCCTCTCAATCACTGAAGAAGCAATAAGAACAGGAGAACCACACACACACACACACACACACAAATCGCAAACAAACAAACAAACAAACAAAAAAACCCTCTCACTCCTAGCTATTAGCCATTTTTAGCTCAGGAACTTCCTGAGACAGATATGATTTCTTTACATTTAATAATTCTCAGTTAATTCAATTTCACTGGTGACTTCAGTCTACCCTACATCCTTTTTTGAGGTCTTGTTTTAAGTTTCTGCTAGGAATAGGATTCAAGAGCTTTGTTTACTGATTAATTTTAAGTACTTTCAACTAAAGAGAGCTCTGTTTTGAGGAGTCCCTAGTTCACTTATGTTTATTGCATGTGAAGACTAAGCAAACAACTCTACTCTGGTTTCCCAAGGAGACATAATCGACACATCTTCAACTGAGGCACATTGATAAACTTCTGTTGAAGATTACAATGAAAACTACAGAAAGAAAACAAAATAAATACTAGTAACGTAACCTTCTGAACTGGAGGGACTAACTTGAGTATGGAGTTGGGCTGACATTTCCTACAACTTCAAGTATTAGGCTTAGTAGTTGGCATGTACATAGAGGACAGAAAGAAATACGTGTAGACTCCATAAGTTACTATTTTTTCCACAAAAGTTAAATAAAAGACAGAATAAATTAGCTGAACGGGAGCACACACTAGTGGATAACTTATTTTCTCTCTTAATTCATTTGGTTGACTTATTAGCAGTGTTTTTCGGCATTGGACACACAAATGACTGTTGATGGAAATCATTATTTCAGGGTCTGCGCTGCCTTTCAGTGAAAACACCTATTAAGACCTAAGTGTCTACAGAAGTAAAGCTTTTAACCTCCCCCTGCTGTGATAGTTTATCATTATGGATTCCATTTCAACACGGTGAGCTGAAAAAGGTGCACAGATGAAGTGGGATACAATTTACTTTTACACAGCTAATACATTGCTAATTATACCCGAGTAAATATTGAAACAGAAATTTCTGACAACATTAATCATTACTCTCTTTTAAACGTGCTTTGCTGGAGGACTGTTAAGAACTGTAATCATGATTTCAAGTATAATGAGGCATAAATAAAAGGAGTTTTTACTATTTTTAGCTTTCAGTAGAGAGGTGAAAATAATAAGCATTTTTTTAGATGTTTGCCTACATGAGGCCAATGCTAACATTCAGTAACATGGAGGTTTCTGTCATTAATAACAACATTTTAGACAACTTTTTGTTGTTGTTGCTCAGGGAAAGCTATAGAAAATAGAAAATATCTCCAGAGGCTTTCTATATAACTGTGTAGAAAATCTACAGAGATCTCACCCTGGCTGTTCATTGTGAGAGCTGGAAAAAAATGACCTTTCTCAAACAAGAAAATTTAGCCATTGCTATGTATGCTAGCCCCAAGCCAGGATCTCTTGTCCATGTTGCAGCTACCTGCTGCTGTCAGCCTTCCCTGGCAGGTCCCCCTCCTACCTCCCTAAGCTCACACACCCCATGCATTCCCCAAGTGATTCTTCGTTCCCATCTTGACACGTTCCCTCAGCTGGGGCTCTCTTTCTGCAGATATTTGTCCTCAGCCAAGCTCCCCACAACCAGGAACAATATGAAAATCTTGTCCTGAGAGCAGTTGAGGCAATCCTTGACATAAACAGCAAGCCATTAGCATGTAATGCTTTGGCATTACTTTATCTCCCTTCCACTAGTTTCCTGAGCAAGGCCACAAATACAGAGAAACTTTTTCTAGGATGCAGCACATAGACCTGTGAAAGAATGAAATAAGGGGATAAGTTACCTATCCATGTTAGAAGAGGTTCCAAAAAACAGTCTTGGCAATGCAGACACATCTGCAAAAGCTCCATCACATCATCACAACAAGTTTGGGAGTAAAATAGTTCTCAGTGGGCTTGTGTTCTCTTTGGAAAATAAAACAGTAGCATCTCCAAGATGATAAAGAGCTGCTCATTTGTGTCAGGGTTTGTGGCCCAAGGGCTGTTATCTGCATACAGATTGATGCATGCATACCCTGAAGGTTATCTGGTAGGTTTAAAAAAGGCTTCTAAATGCCACATCCTAATTTATGACAGCAAAACTCCAGGGGAAATGACTACAGCCTTAAATACAGTATAATCTAATATTTTGTACAGCTTCTGTAAATCAAAGAGACTTTATTTTATTTTAGAATTCAGATTCAAGCTCTTGTGATAAATACCACAATCTTTCAATACACTTAAGCTGAAAAGGAGGGAATATCAATGCTGCTGGCACAAAATTTCTTGTCAATTTCTTGGTGTTTCAGATTTCTTGTCAAGACACAGACGTGCAGAGAGCAAGTACTGGAGGTATAATTCGTCTGAGTAATTATCAGATATGGTCTTGATTGTATTAAACATTAATTAGGGCCAGCAGAAGGAGAATGGAAGGGAGTGGAAAAGGAACTTTGTGTATAAAGTAACTGTGGACCTTAGGGTGTTTCCCTGGCTCTGGCTGCCATCTAGTGTTTTGTCAGGCACGGTGAAGCACAGCTTAGTTTGAGACCGCGTGAATCTTTTCTGAGACTCCATTCGTGTACACAGACAGGATAAATAGTACAGATCCACCTCTCTAAGGGACAGCAGAGGAGGAAGCTTTAACACAGCAAGTGGAGGAAGAGCTGCTATGACATTAGTTGCCACGAATTTAACGTAGCACCACTTCCTCTGTTAGCAGCCTCACATGATTACTAATATGGTTTGAAAATGTAAATTTTGATTTTCCACTGCTTAAAAACGGGGCAGATTTCTATTCTTCACTACTGCTGTTGCATTTTGTGCTTCTTTTAATTTAATTTAAATGAGTGTACTGATGTCCTGATTCTTAACTGAAGAAACATCAGTGTAGGAAAATAAATAATCTCAGTGTAAAATTCTTGACCACTACTGTGCAAACCAAGTGCAAGTATGACACACAATGTATAACCTCAGCTTAATGTAGTAACAGCATTCATTGGCATAGGTGATAAGCTTTTGGAACAGGATGGACCTACACCATCATTTCTAGCATCTTACCAGCCTGAATTGTGATAGGAAATAATTTCTGCTCTACCATGGGAGACAACCTCCAACAGGCAAGAGTTTGTAGCTTTTTACAGTGGCACAATGTGCTCTCAGCTGAGTGTGTTCCTCCAGTTTGCTTGTTCTGGATGCTGCATGTGGCTTTGAAGTGTGGCAGTTTTGTTTGCCCTGTTGTTGCAGCAGGCAGACAGCAGGCACTGAGGACATTTCCAAAGATTCCCGCTGATTTTGGGAAGCCACAGAACTGAGCGTGAAGGTTGTGCAAACTGAGGAGCGATGTGACAGACTTACATTCACCACCACTTCTGGTGCAGGATAGGCACTAAGCCAGAGGCTGAACAGATTATGTTGTCCTGGAGATGTGGCTGGCTCTGGCAGAGGCTCTTGAGGTGTCACATCACCAACAATAACCTTCTGATGCCTGGAGCTTGCACAAACGATGGAAGCCATGCCAGCTGCTGTAAATCCAACGGCAATGCGCTGCTGGAGAGTTGCCTGTCAGCACTGTAACAGCAGGATCAGGCTTGTGAAGCAATTACTTCACTCACAGGTAATTAACAGAGCTGAATTAGCAGCTGGGTTTGAGAGGATGGGAAGCTCAGGAAAAGAAAGAGATCTCCTGTGCTGAAGTTGCTTCATACTGAGTTCACAGGTTGACATTTTGTGTCTGGTCAGTGTGTCTATCTAGGTCAGCCGTAGGCATTAGACTCTGCAGAAGCTCTTTAAAACCATAGCTTTTGGTCACAGATATTAGGAATAATGATCCATATTTGACTTGTTAGCAAAACAAAAAAAAGCGATTCTTCAGAGCTGCTTAACAGGGCTGGAAAAAAGCCTGAAGCATCTTTCACTTTAGCAACATTTTACACTGGGAAAAGCTCTGAAGCATTAAATTTACCAGAACTCCCCGCTTTGAAGTACAGAAGCTCTGTGGCTTGTCATAGACGACTATCACAAGTGCCCATTCTACTCTGGTCTTGTGAAACCCTCACCTGGAGTGCTGCATTCTGCTCTGGGGCCCCCAGCATAAGGACATGGACCTGCTGGAGCACCTCACCTACAAAGACAGGCTGAGGGAGTTGGGGTTAATTACCCTAGACAAGAGAAGGCTCTGGGGAGGCCTTACAGCGGCCTTCCAATACCTGAAGGGGGCCTGCAGGAAAGCTGGGGAGGGACTCCATGTCAGAGGGTAGAGTGATAGGACAAGGGGGAATGGCTTTAAACTAAAATAGTGGAGGTTTAGATTAGATAACAGGAAGAAATTCTTCACTCAGAGGGTGGTGAGGCCCTGGCACAGGCTGCCCAGAGAAGCTGTGGATGCCCCATCCCTGGAGGTGCCCAAGGCCAGGCTGGATGGGGCTTTGGGCAACCTGGGCTGGTGGGAGGTGTCCCTGCCCGTGGCAGGAGGTTGGAACCAGATGATCTTTAAGTTCCCTTCCAACCCAAACCATTCTATGATTCTATACATGGTAACTAGTTTTCCTTTCTGATTGTCTGATGTGAATTGCTCAGCTAAAGCTACCTTGTAAGTATATAACCTTATATTAAATTATATTTTTAGATGATTAACGATTTTAAGATTAACTTTGTCACTCTTTCAGAACGAAATAGGTGCTTTATTGTTTTGCACATTCTGGGAATATCTCATATAAAATATCTCAAAAGCATTTTGATTACACAGTGATCATAACTTCTCCATGTTACTACAACTTTTGCCAAAATTGCACACTAGCACAGATCTAGAAAGATAATGCCTCTACACAACAACTACATTCAGGTGTCCTTTCACATCAACTACATTCAGGTGTCCTTTCACATAACCAAAAGAAGCGGTCACATATTAGATGAAGACTTGTTTGAGAGAATTACATTTTACCAAAGTAGGGAACAGGGATTCCTGATCCCCCTGTAAGGGAGACTGAAGTTAAAAAGAAAGCAGACAATTCATAAATTACCATTTATGGACTCCAAAAATAGACAATTAAATTAGCCTGGTCTTCAGTGTGATCAGTGAGAAAGCAAAGATGGGAAATGGCACTTTAAACATCCTCCTTCAAAGAGCATTAGGACAATTAATGATGAGAAAGCCACATGCTTCAACCAGCTGAGGGCCTCAGAAACAAATCATAAGCAAGGTATCTGCAAGGTTTGAGCTCTGAGGACTGACATCATTACTGTTCTGTTATCTCATAGGAAGATGTTCAAATAGTCTCCCTAAAAACCTGGTGCAGGTGTATACACAACCCCGCATCTGTAAAGGCTCCACAGCTCATGATCTTTGTGTATCAGAGCCTAAGAAGAAAAAGTGTTCAATTCAGAGAAAGCTTTAAGCCCCAAAAACCAGCTTGTTGGGACCCTGCAACAAATTATGAATCATACTTTTCTTCCTAGTAGCTGGTATGGTGCTGTGTTCTGGATTTAGGATAAGAATAATGCTGATAACACACTCCAATGTTTCAGTTGTTGCTGAGCAGTGCTTGCACAGACCCAAGGACTGTTTGGCTTCACACATCACCCTGTCAGCAGGCAGGCTGGGAGTGCACAAGGGGACGCAACCTGGGCAGCTGATGCCAACTGAACAAAGGGGTGTCTCATAACATATGGCGACATGCTGAACAATATGAATTGTTCAGTATATTTATTTATCATGATTATTTTCCCTTCCTCTGTTGTTCTGGTGAACTGACGTTATTCCAACACGTAAGTTCTACCTTTTACTTCTCAGTTCTCTAGCCAAGCCCCATGTGAGCAAACAGCTGTGTGGTGCTTAGTTGCTTGCTGGGTTAAACCACATCACCACCTCATTATTTTTTTTCTTATTTATTCTTTTTAAGGTATGCCTCCATTTCACAAATTATTAGTTTAAAAAATAAGTTCTGCAGGATTTGCTCTACCACAGAAATGGTATAATAAACATACTTCAAGAAATAATGATGATCCCACATCATTTACAGCAATAAAGTTACAGTAAAATGTTCAAACAGTTCCTGTCCTTGTCAAATAGTTACTTTAGAAGTTTGTTTTTTTTTGACAAGACCTTCAAGTATCAGGCAATTGCTGATCTCATTCGTATTAATCATTTGGCATTAGATACAATTTCAAATTAAATATTTCTGAAAAATCTGCATGAAAAATATCACCACACATAGAAGACTCAAATTTACAGTAAGAGAGCTGTTGGATCTTACTAGACAGAGAACATTATTTTCCAAAATAAAAGTAGTGGGACAGCAGTACAAGAAGACAGGTTTTCTAAAGCATTGCTGTGATTTCACTGGACCATCACTATAATATAATTTTCTTTTGGAAACCTCAGACACAAAAATCAGTCTAAAAATTGAGCTAAGTTAAATAATTTTTAAAGTGCATTAATTAACCAGTAGGCTGATATTTTTAAATACAAAAATGCAAAGAATCCGTTTTAGAAGTTTAGAACAATGAACACATAGTATACTAACACCTTCAGATTTATAAACACTTTAGGTTTATATACACTTCTTTTGTGCCTGTACACAATGGAAACCTGATCGTGCTTGGTCACTGTTTTTATAACTTACAAAAAGATGTAAAAAACCTGGACTATTGGCTTACTGTTTGCCAAATGAGTTGCTGCAAATTCTCTTGAACTTTAAGGATTCCTTAGATTTTGAAACACATTCATCCATGGAGAAACACAAACAAGATTAATGGCTGTTATAACTGCCAAGAATAAGACCAAGGACCTAGTATGAGCTGATTTCAAAGGACAAATGCAAATCATACTTCATCGTAATTTGGAGGAAGTCCATTTGCTGAGAGGAGATGTGCTCTGAACTTATTCTTGAGAGAATCATGTGTTTTTTGGCACAATATTATTTTTCCAACTGTAATGAATTTGCAAGCGTACTGGCCACATACGAGGCAGAAGAATATATTGTATATAATAAGAAACCATAAGAAAGGTAGAACTAAAACAAAGACAGGCAACAAAGGCTTTAAATTAGAGTCAAAACTACACGCAACTAAAAAGGTCTGGAAATGCATGAACCATCTCTAGAAAATACATAACAACGCTGATAACACTGAAGAAAGCAACCATCAGAAGGAGGGATAGAGAGTGGAAAACAGTACTGCCTTGATCTTTTTGGGTTTGGGATCAGGTGTCATTATGTGGTGTTTAGCCAGTGAATTTTGTTTTGTCACTTACGGAACTATACATCAAAGAGTCTCTTGCTACGTCTTCCAGTGTAGCATAAAACTTGAAAATTGTAGCTTTACCTATATGTTTCTTTTCATAAATCTATGTGTGATTGTGATGTGAAATAGAATAGCTAGCAGTAAAAGCTTACTTAGATGTTGGTCCAATCTCAAAACACTACTTCCCATCATGAACTACCAGTACTGAAAGACTACCATCTATTTATCTACCTTTTTATCAGGTTTAAGGTGTAGAACAGCCACCACATAACAGAGACAACCATTGCATAATTACATTTAAGGCATAGTTTTGGTATTCAATTAGTTGCATCATCCCTTTTCAGAGGGATTATTTGAAGTGCTTTGGCTATTCTCTCAGCAATAGCTCGACTACTTGCTGCAATTATTCTTCGAGACATCAAGTCAAATGGTCCACCTAAAAATAAAAACAAGCAAAGTAACTATCTTATGGCTGGAGAAAAATTAGAAGTTGGTAAGAAAATGAGCAGTTAAAAAAAAAAAAAAAAGGCATAAATGATTCAGGACCAAGTTCTGCTCCTGGATAAAAATGCATTTAACTCTAAAGAAATAGTATATGAACTATATTTAAGTTTTCTTCAGTATGTTTACTGCCTTTTTTTTTTCCAGGTACTTAGCCAAGAGGGTAAAAGGTTGCATTGTAGATTAAGAAAATTAAATTGAGTCTCTCCATTAACTGGATGAGAACTCTTGTTCAGTAGTTGTAACTCAGATGATTGAAAAACCTCTCTGCCATTTCAGCTGTCTTTTGCTCCAAATTAGCTATTTAAAAGGATGACAGAGTATCATGCATTCCCCCTGTATTTACCTGATACATCTAGGAGAACACCACCTGCTTCAGTAATAATGATTCCAGCCCCTGCCATATCCCAGCAGTGAATCCCCATTTCATAATAGGCATCAGCTCCACCCGTTGCCACAAGGCACATGTTCACAGCTGCTGTACCAACAGCTCTAATCCTAAAGGAGACATAGTTGGTTTTTAGTTGAGAACAGTTTGTAAGAAAGTCACAATGTCTGTGTACACAGCACAGAACACAAAAGCATCATATGCAAATGAAGTGAGATAGAGAAAATGCGATTGAATGCTGCAGTGAAACAAGTATGTGGAACTAAAGTCCCAATTATTTTTTTAGTAGCTTGAACAGCTCTGTGAGTATAGCAAATTTCCAGAAATAACATGTATAAATTTCATTAAATAATTTGGTTTAGAGCAAAAATAAATCTTGAATAACTTCTTAACCTAAAAAACATATTATGGAAGATACCTACCCATGAAACAATAAGAGATATTGTACTTTACTTTTTGAATACAAGAATTCAGGTTGAGGGCATATTGTTCTCTAACTGCAAAAGCAGTTACTTCAGTTTTTCTGGAGATGCTCAGTACGCATGTTTGACTTGCAAAATATACTAGCAGCAGTAATCATAAAAATTAAATTACATAGTATAAATTCAGTCTGGATAGCGATCAAAGCATTGTTGGAGTTCCAAATACCAATTTCTTTTGGAAATGTTGATGTAATTAATAAGCGACTTGTACAAATAATTATAATCACCAGTAAAATTTACATTAAAATGTAACTGTACAGCTTCTTGCTGCGACTTGCTAAGCAACTTAAATTTACTTTAATATATTTACTTTTTAGAAGTAAAATACCAAAGTTGAACCGAAAACACTACTAAAACGTATTCCCTACTTGTAATTTAACATATATTCTTTAACAACATCAGGAACCTTTTGAAAGTACAAACCGTCCAAATGTTAGATGTTAAAACAAGAATCCTGAGAATCTCAGCATAGAACTACAAATGCTTTTAGATTAGAAATGTGAGTAGAATTCATTGAACAACAGAAAACTGTCTACTGAAACTACCTTTTTACAAAATAATTTGTGGAAATATAGGCTTCAGCTTATCTGTAAAAGAGCGAACATGGAATGCACTGAAGTAAGACCAGTTTGTAGGTAATTTAAATTACTTCAACAAATTCAAAACACTGATATAGCACTGAAATAAAAAAAGGGAGATCTACTTTTGTCTTCTATATTAAAAAAAATAAAAAATGATAGTCATAACTACTGGGAAAGAGAACTAAAACCTAATACAGCTGCTTTAATCTAACATAACTGCTCCAGTTTTACTCCATGTGTATGTCAAAATAATGCATTTTTTTTAACCTACAAAATACAGTACTTTTTAGTCCTGCAAACCCAAGTATGCTTCAGTTCTCACTACTATCTGATTGTTAGGGTTTTCTTATCTGTGTCCCAGCCTGAAAAAAAGTTGCAACACACTTAGTTTCTCTGCAGAAGCTACTAGACAATAACATTTAGATCACATTTCACTTTTGCGTTGTTATATGGAATGTAACTGACCCATCCTAAAAATGACAGTATATAGCACTATCAGTAAAGATCAAAAATAAACAGTATCTTACCCATGAATAGGAATACTGAGAAGTCTTTCCATGTTAGAAAGAATTATTTTTATAGTCTCTGGATCACGATTAGATCCCAATTCTGTTACTACAAGGGATTTTGTGATGTCTGGAAAAGAAATTAAAAAAAATTACTTTTCCAACAGTACAACTTGGTTACTTAATTACAGTTATTATGCAGGTTAAACTTGAACAGAGTTTATGTCGTTGCTTTCTTATACAACGAAATAACAGTAAAGTATTTTAGTGTTAATATTATATATACTGGATGTAAGTATCTTTTTCTACAGGTACAAGGGCAGGATAAAATTAAATAAAGCCAACAAAGCTTGAGATGGTTCAACTGTGTACATCCATTAATTTATGCCATTTATTAAATTAAATTCTACTGCTAGAAAAAGTTTTAACAGTTTTCAGATTTTTAAAAGCCCCCCATTTTACGTGTGGATTTTGTTTTGCATACGGTATAGTATACTACAGTGACACTAATTTACACCCATGCTAGTTCACACCTGGAAGAAGTCAATTTTTTTTTTTTTTTGATAGATTTGTTACAGTTTCTAAAGAACAAATGCAGAGTGATTAGACGCATAGGGAATAAAATAAATAATTACGAAAAAAAAACAAAGACACACAAGGAATAAGATCTTCAACCGCTGACTGCTGATCTTGCAAAGATCATAAGCACAATAAATGCGTAAAAGAGAACATAAAAGGTGTTTCTCAAACTTGAACAACCCATAGTCAAAAAAGCCTATCTTTGCAAAGAAAAACATGGATATATTCAAGTTTTTTAGCACAAGCCTAAAAGTGTGGAGGCATCACTTTCAAAATAAATGGAATTATTATTAGAAAAAAATAAAATTAAAAATAAAAAACTTTGTTCCACTTACCTTGTTGGCCTGATACTTGCAGTTTCTGACCATTGCAAAATGCACCTTTTCCTTTTCTGGCAGTATACATCTTGTCTTCTACACAACTATACACAATTCCAAACTCTATCTGCAAGATAAAGATACCTTAAGGTTGGTGCCTTTTTTTCCCCCTTCCTTTCTTCCTATTTAATGTAAAAATAAGAATCTTAGTAATAACTAGAAACAAGAAATTAATTGCTTTTGCTTGATTAGATAATAAGTAATAAAAAGTATACCTTTTTGTTTACAACAAAGCCAATTGAAACTGCCACAAACGGAAACCTACAAAACAAAATATTTCACTAATTTATAGTGAGATACTATACTTTTATTACCATGCTTATGCTTAACAAAAATGATGCTTGCTTAAATGTAACATATTTGAAAAAGAAACACGGGAAACGTAGGAAACACTGGTTTTCTGGGATTTGCACCATTTACTACAAAAATAGACTCAACAACACTATTTACCACTGCAAATACCAACTTTTCCACTCACTGAAGTTAGGCACATTGCATCTGGGCTTAGGGACTGTTACTATTTTACAGCCAAAGAACACAAGGAAGCCTCTATGCTACTAACAGTTGTTTTTAGAGGGAACAAACTGTCTGGCCAAAATGGTCTCATCAGAATAAGCAAGTCATCTCCCCTTCCTCCCCTCTCTATCAAAGCAATACAGAAGATATTGATATGAGAAGGGAGAATGCAGAGGAAAGAAGGAAGGCAGTGCAAGTGTATACAACATAATGGGCTGCTTCCCAGTGTTGCTAAGTCTTTTAACGGTCTACCAATTTTTTAATTTTATTTTACAATTTATGGTTCCAAAGAATTTGCTTTAATTATCCTCTGCAAAATTACAGACTTAAGTTCTTTTCTTTTGCAGCTTTATAAACATGTTATTTAGTAGGATTCAAGACCAGTTTAAAGCTGTGGCCCACACAGTAACAGTCATTTCAAAATGAGAATCGAGTATGTTCAGAAAAGCTCACCAGTGCCAAAATTTAGCATGTTTCAAAGTTGAGGGAATAGGCAATTGTCATTACCCTGAAATTACAGTCATCACCCTAATGAAAAATACCACTAGGCAGTCACTGTTGATAATTCTGCTTTCTTTTATGGCAGCAGCTCATAGTTCTCAGTGAATTTGTGATTTGTTAGAAATCAGCACTGGGAACTGTTATTGCCTCTCACCAAAACCTCTCTGAAGATGCAACTCAGAATTCTGACTCATGCTGCTTTACTTTTAAAAATCTGTTCATCTATCTTTGGCACCTGTGCCAAAAGATAATGAACCAGCACTGTACGGGTCTCACGTGGAATTTCTGCTCTTGGTTACAGTGAGACTACCATAATCATCACAGAAGTACAAAAATGGTAACAGGAGGTTTGGACAATGTCTCTCAGTAAATTCCAAGAACCAATTTGTAACCATTAACAATTACACGATATCTCTTTTAAAACTATTTAAAAGTTAAAAAGTGTTACTTTCCTGAAACTGAAGAAAGAAAAGTGTTTATCAGTTAAGCAGCTAACATAAAAACAAGGAAGGTAAACCTGTGTACGAAGTTGGTAGTTCCATCAATAGGGTCTATAATCCATGTGGGGTTATCTGTTAAAATGCTGCCCTCCCCAGCAGCAACAGATTCTTCTCCGATGAAGCTGAAGTAGCAAATGCATTAAAAAGATACAAAGAGATTGTTTAAAAAGTCTGAGTCACTGTATTGTCCTTGAAATTACAATTCTTAAAGTGAGATGGAGGTTTTTGCACCATCAGTGCAATACGTAAGAAGCTGAGAAATGCAGAACTTAGCTGGAAAGCACCAACTGCATCTGACCAAGCTTGCATTGAAATTTGTAATGTAAGAAATGAACCTCAAATGTGGGGAAATAAACATTATGTTTTAATATCCCTTACCAGAATTTACCATTAAGAACACTTAAGTTTTCATATTTTTTCCAGTAACGAAATCATTCATTTTTGGCTAGAATACTTGCATCTATTTATACCTTTCAGTTACTTTGTGCTATAAAGCACAGGGTTTTGCCTGTATTTTAACTGAAGAAAGCTACTGTGGTCAAGTACCGGTGGTTAGACCGCTGCTGTAACTGCTAGTCTGATTTCAACCCAAATACGACAGAAAGTTACAGAGTCTCAGAACTGTTTATTTTTACAAGTTCTGTGAAAAAGGTAACTTGGTAAAGGTATGAATTCCAAATCAGAGCTCTTCCTGAAGAAGAGCATAGTGCATGATCAAACTAAAATATTTTAAAATGTTTATCAGCGTCATAGAAGCTTATTTCATGGCTATTACACACATCTGTAAGCTTAAACTGATTTGGTCAGGTTACTGACATCTTTCATCACTTTAGTTCTTCTAGCCCCATACATATTATGTTTCACATATACTGCTACATTAAGAAAATTTCCAGGGAAATCCAAGAAAAATTAGCAAATCTGTTAAAAAATACAGAAATTAGTATTTTGTAGGATAGACTCCCAGTTACGCAGAATCAGAAGAGCCTGCCTTCTTTCAGGGACATCTGATTTTCTACACTATATAAGATTTGCCAGAGGTACACCCAGTACCATGGAAGCCATCCAGCTTGGACTGTGAGTGTATGCTAGTTTCAACAGCCAACAGCAAGAAATTTGGTGCCTTGGGGCCACCCTTGATTCTCCAACATAAACCATCAAGAAGTTATTTACAGCTGGCTCAGTCTGAAGCATCTCTCAGCATGAGCCTTGAGCAGGGCTAAACTTATGTCACTAGACATATGTGGATGCCCTGTTTTGTTACTATATTTCTCTAACTTAATGACAAAATTAGTGAGCAATTAATTTAGAAGAATTTGGAAAAAAATACTTCTTTAAAACACTTAATATATTAAGACTAAGGGAGATTTCTATAATTTTCCAGCATGACAATGATAATGAAATTTTACCAACCAAAGTCATACGTTTTCCATTTTGTCACCTCTTTACTTCTAACAAAAATGTACTGATGAGAAGCCATACCTGTGAGAAGGATACTTTTCTTTTATCAAAGAAATAATGAAGCTTTCTACTTTTTGATCAGTTTCAGTCACTAGATCTACAGGTGAACTTTTAGTCATAATGGATTTTTCTTCTTTGAGTGCTCCACAGATTATCTGTTAACAAATGGAGAGAAGAAAAAAAAAAAAAAAAAGCTTTCTTCATTAGCAGTACAAAAAATTAGTTTTCATAAGAATTTGAGCATCATTGCCATAACCATAGCGTTCTGTACTGCGCATACGAAAACACAAACAGTGACAAAACCTGGATTTAATTGCAGGAGCTGCGACTCACCATTGCATTTTTCTCCAGTCCCTATTTTGCACAAACTTCTACATGACCTTTACACTGGTACATGAAGTTGAGCTTTATTTTGTTAGAACAAGTAGTGAATTTATGAATTTAAATACCACAGTGTTGAATGAAACACTTAGGACTGAGATTACATCATGCATTTTTAAGTAGGCCTTGCATTTATGATCTTAAAATTGTCAGAATCAGCTTGAATAAGTACCCATGCCTCACAGCCCAGAAAATGATTTTACTGTAATTTAGAAAGTTTTTCTGGAGGAAGACTTTAATAGGACAACATTCTGCAGAGTTTACACCTGCAGGGGACAGAATTAGTATATGGACCATCTTCTCTGGCTGCAAACAGATGTACCAAACAACCACCACGAATAACTGAACATTTGCTAACCACACTTACGACAAGGGTGTGTTGAAATGTGGAAGCTATTTCTTGTTCTAAGCCATCTGAGACTGAGAAACAGTAAAGTACTGCCACTTCTTTCTTACAGATGTATAACAGTCTTCATAAAGAGAAAACAATATGATATCTTGTGCCAACAAAACAAGACACCACTGTATAAAGCTGACTGAGGTGTTCACAAAAAAGACTGTCAACAGCTTTTAAGTGCTCAAAAAGTAGGGGGGACGGTATGGATTAAGGGATAAAACAGATGCTCTTTGTTTATCACTATTCAGAAATTATTATTTTTTTTAAAGACCTACTTAAGAAATAAAAGATACTCCTTAGTCTTTATCAGCCTCTGGTCCAAAGAAAGATGCAAAATTGTTTTTTTGAATTAATCAATCTGAAAACATAAAAGACGCTCTAATCTTGAGTTTGAATATCATTGAACAATTGTGCTATTTAAAAAAAAAAAACTCCTCAGAAGAATATCTCAACAACAAAGCTACATACACAGCTTCAATAAATAACATTATTAGTTATACATAGTTTATCCTTACCTCCCCAGCTTTTCTTGCTAAAGTAACTGCATAATCCATACATTCTTGCCAAGGATCCGCCATGTTTTCTTTGATATATAAACCTACCAAAAGGACATTGGTAAAAATTATTATGACTTTAAACTTTTTTTTTTTTTTTTTTAATAAATTCCACTTCTTTTACTCCCCCTGTTCTGGACTGCAATGTTTTCTCCTGAATACAGAATACAGAAGTATGTCCTTGTCTTTACCCTAGAAAAATGAATTTCAAAAATATGAAAATTTTTGTGTAAGTTACACGATGTTTTCTACACTTTGTGATTATAAAGGTGTAACATAAAAACATTATCAAGTACAGAACCTCAAAAGACAGTGCATATACGGGATTCTACATTTAGATACTGCTTTGAAAAGTAAGTGTGGTTACAGACAAGCACATTTTTAGATACAGTGTACAACCCAGGGTCTGTTTGTTTAAAAATAGTAGAATCTTCACTGTAATTTACTACAAGACTGTTGACACACAGCTTAGTCTATTTTTAAGTGTGGTTTAAATGAATGTAACTACCCCAAATTAGAAGGGAATAACCCCCCCAATTTATTTTTTGATGTTTATTCTGCTATGCTTTTAGACTTTTATTCCAAACACAAATATGAAATGGTTTTGATTCTACGTAAAAAAGCAGGATCCCACAGTCATTTTAAAGTATTATCTATGTTTTTGAGCATTATTAAATAATACAAACTACTACTAATTCATGCATGTCTATCTGGCACAAGCTAGGTGAAATACAAATCTGCATATCATACATTGCGTCTGACACACCCACCACAGAACCACAAGTTCATTCGATGCCACAAGGGCATTCTGAACTTTGCAGGTTTGTTTCCTTTTTGCAACCCAGCCCTTTCATAAGCCTTCCAGATAACTTCCTACTTCAGCGGTATCGTCTCTGAGATGGGATGACCCAGCCAACAGTTGTGTAACGCCTGCAGATGTGCTCATAAAAAATAGCACTGGGAAGTATCAAAAAGTAAGTAAATGCAATCGCCATGACCCATGAGCCCCCAGTCTGACCACCCTGATCTAATGGTCTTTGCCTCTCTGGACTGGAGCTGGCTGATTTTTAAGGTCCCTTCAAACTGAGCCATTGCATGGCTCCGCACAGCCCTCTGAGCACGGACAGGGTCTGTCGTGACAGGCACCCTCGAGTGCCTCGACACCCAGCACCATTACACAGCCTCACGTACCGGAGGGAAAGTAGGCAATTACATGTAGAAACTCGTCAGAACAGCATTATACACACATTCTAGCTAAACACCGCCACTTGCAATTACAAGAAGGATCTTCACCCAGCTCACTCTCGCCCCGTGACAGCTGCGTCCCGCAAGCTCAGACCCGCACGGAGAGCGGCGGCAGAGCAGCCACCGGTCCACGCAGAGCACGGGGCACCGGCACCCAGCCGCCCCAAAGGCTCACAGGGCTCCGAAGGGCTCCCCAAGGGTTCCCGAAGCCGAGCCGGCAGGGCTGGAAGCGCAAAGCGCCGCTCAGCCGCGGGGGGGGGGGGGTCAGCGCGCCCACAAAATGGCGGCCGGGGGGCTCGGGGCTCACCTGGCCTGGCAGCGCGCCCCGAAATGGCGGCCAGGGGCTCGGGGCTCACCGCGCCTCAGGGCACCGCCGCTCGCTGTCAGCGCGCTGCCGGGGTGGCACTGCGCATGCGCGCCCGGCGGAGGCGGGGCTAGCCCTGCCGCTACACGGCAGGCGCCGGGTTCTGCTGCGCATGCGCGGGGTGGGAGCGGGAACTGCCCTGAGGCGGGTGTGAGGTGGGGTGCAGTGCCCGCCGCTGGGGCGGTGCGGGTCACAGCGCCTGCAAAGGGGCAGTCAGGCAGGGGCTATTCTTCCTCCTTACGTCTTGATTTTCCCCTGAAAGCCGTGAAACGGCCTCTTTTGCTTCCTCTCTGGCTCCCCCTACTGCCAGGTCTGGTGGTCAGGTTAACATCAAACCAGCAAACTGAAACACCACTGAAGTACCATACATTTCTAAAATACACAGTAAACGCTAACTTATTTTCCAGAAAAATAGCTTTCAAACAATGTTTGTTTGTTTGTTTGTTTAATTGCAGTTTGAAGTCTGCATTTTCGCGGTGACTGTAATAAAAGTGGTACAGAGGGGGAAACAAAGATCATTGCTTGCCATTGTAAGGTTGAATGAACAAATCCTCAATTTTCTGTGAAGTCTTTTAATCCTGTTGTCCTTCATCTAGTAAAGATAAAACACTGAGGCATTCTCTTCATAGGATCACCAGATCATACAATCACAGAGTGATTTGGGTTGCAGGGGGCTTTGATCTCATCTGCTTCCAACCCCCTGCCATGGGCAGGGACATCTCCCACCAGACCAGGTTGCCACAATGGTCCTAGTCACTTCACCTTTCCATGTTTCATCCTTCCCATTTTGTAAACAGGCATAGTCATAGAGAACTTTATCGGTATATAACAGTCTTTAAAGAACTGCACAAATACATTTTTTTTTTTTCATAACTATTTTGGACATCATTCTCTGTAAGATTATAGTAAATGCGTAGAGCCAACTCAAAGAGTTACTTTGGCTGTGATTCAGCTTTTGTTGAGACAAGCTTCCAAGCATGCGTCATTACACACCACACAGAACTGCAGTAGTATTTTTAAAGTGGCTTTTTTTAGTGTTAATGGCATACTGACCATCACAGCAAGTTTTACAAGCTCCATAAGGGTATTTCAAATTCTGCATTGATATAAAAATCACCATAATTAAAACAAAAATGCCTGAAATTATCTCCTTGTGAGTGTAAGAATTTACCTAATCCATATCACAGCAAAATGGTAATTTCCATTCCAGATGAAAGAAAACCTTGTTTTTCATGCAAGAGGCTGCTATGAGAATTGAGCTGCAGGGCTATGTATTTTTACATGACAGCTGATAAGCAAGATAAACAGAGGTGATCTGTTGACAAAAGTCTTCAGACCAGACAGATTGCGCTCCAGGGCACACACTTTTATGTCTTTCTAAAAGACATGCAAAAGGAAAGTGATGCAAATAAAAGTGTGAGACAGAACTTTCTGCTTTCTCAGTGTGATGTGGTATTGTTTGCTTTGTCATTGCCCAGCTGATCTAACAGGTAACATACCCAAGCAGAGTCAAGCATTTAAAACAAATCTAGGTCTTTCCAAACTTCGTTGTGTATGTCACCAATACATGCAAAGAAATCTTGTGTGTGAAATGCCACAAGGCTAGGATCTGCGACCAACAGCACCCTCAGTGGTATAATGTTTGCAAAGCCCTGACCTGCATTCGCTGAAAGTATATAGCTAAATAATGAACAAGCTTGATGTTCATCTATTTGAGTGAAAGTACTGTTAATTATATAAATTCATTTGCTCAATTGAGTAATTTTGAGTAGATCCTCAGTACAGAAAATACATTTGAAATGTTTTACATCTTATTAATTTTCAAGCAAGAGCTAGTGATGTAAAACTGGGAGGAGAAGCTGATGCTCCAGAAGGCTGTGCTGCCATTCAGAGGGACCTGAGCAGGCTGGAGAGCTGGGCGGTGAGGAACCTCCTCCATTTCAACAAAGGCAAGTGGGTCCTGCACCTAGGCCAAAATAAGCCCATGAACTAGTATAGGTTGGGGGCTGATCTGTTGGAAAGTGCTCCATTGCTAAATGAAATCTGTTCTTGTAGATTTCGAAAAGATGCTGCAAGAGTATAATGTGTTTCCTTCCTTCGCGGAACCAACATACTCTTTCACAGAAACCAACATTCTCTTTCAAAGAACTGACATAACTGCAAGTTTATATTTTCATTATTTGTTTTTAATATACATTTTTCTAGTAATTTACACAAATATAAATAAAAATTTTGGAAAACATTATTGATGTCTTACAGTTAAATAAAGCATAAATTTATTTTAGATAGTATCTGTAATATTAGTTAACATAACTAATATTCCTTTTAGGACATAGTTCTTCTGCCAGTTATGCAACTGAGGAATTGATAGGACCTGTGTCTTCACAAGTGAGGGCATATTCTGACATAACAGTGATATAAAAGGAGAATGGCCTTGGTTTTAATACCAGAATTCTAAAAAATAAAAAAAATCAATCTTTTTTGTTGTTTGCAATAATTTACTAATTAACTTATGTATGACTCTGTGTCTTCTATAAATAGAACATCATTATCAAGATACTCCAAAATTATATTTCCACCATTGAATAATGGACATTCTTTATCAGATAGCCATTTTTCCAATGTGTCCTCAAATGGCAAGGCTTCTCCAGAGGTAGTATGGCATAACCTCAATTTCTGCAAGACAGATAACGCAGAAATTAACATCAAAATTTGCCTAAGATGCAAGAAGTGCAGGATGAGGGAGAGGGAGCAAGGGTTAAAAGAAGAAAAAAAAAAACAACCTGGAAAATGTTTATCATCATCACCATCATCACTGATTTACCTGGGCTGTTGATTTGTTGTTGTCATTCTTAAGGCTTGCTAAGGAAGCTGCGAAGTCTACTACTTTGCCAATACTCCACTTACTGCAAAAGAACATGGACTTGCTTTTCTCTTTGTTTCCCTTTGGTAAAAATACTTGAAAGTAAATTCTCTCTGTCTAGAAAAAAAAAAAGAAAGAAAAATAAAGCAAAACAAAAATCACAGAAGAAACACATAACTACATACATATGTATTTTTCAGTTAAAAAAGGTAAATTTCATCCCCCAAATTCTAAACTTTAGTTGTTCTATTCCATCAGGACAAAGACCCCATTCTAACGCAGAGTAGAAGAAACAGCTGAGACCGTCAAGTCCAATCTCCTCCAACTGCAGGCACATATATGATGGACTGTAAGTTCAGAAAAGTGGAAGAATGTCTTTCAGACTTCAAGGGAGTATTATATATAGACAGACATTAGATAGAAGTGACTGCTTTGAGGAGAAAAAGGTGAATTTAAACAGGCAGTGCTGGCTTCTTGCAGCAGTACAATCTGTCTCAAATTGGAACGCAAAGCCTGTTAAAACAGAATAATTCAATGTTCTAGAAATGTCTGTTTCACAAATGAACACTCCAATCAGTGCCACCTACTCATTTATACCATTTTTTATCCTTTTATCTACTAATAGTTCTTTCAATATCTGCTAGGCTGAACCATTTGTTTAAGAAACTTCAAGGGTAACCTATGAGAAAGAGATTCTGAGTAGGAATGAGACAGCCCCTTCTTCAGGTTTATTTTTCTTGGCGCTCATGCCTAGACACAAGCGCAACTGGTATATCCATCAGTTGACTGCCCTTTATGAGTCCAAGCCAGACACTATCAAATAAGAAACAAGTCTTCTTTAAGATTTATGCATTCCCTAGGAAAGTATGGATCTATCCTCCCCCTCAGTTGTGTTCATAAACTGAGAACAAATTTTAATCTTTGAATTTTTCCCCAAACCTAAGTGCTCTACACACACACACAAAAAAAAAATCTGTAACACTCAGGAATATTACAAAGGGGCAACGGAAACAGGACATGAATTTTCCTAAATTGTAAACAACCACAGCTTGTTAAACAGATAACACAGCCATCCTATTACAGACACATGCTAACAACTCATCTGCTAACAGTGCCCTGGTACCTTCCTCCAGATCTAAGGAGGATGAGACAGTTTCTGACAGCTCACTGGAAAATAATTCACAAAACCACTCATTCTACTGTTGCATCCCTAAGGATGGGATATGCTTCATAGAATTTCTGTGCACTACCCAAGAGATTATCAGTCAATCAAGGACACAGCAACTAACATTACTTTGCAGCATGGCCCTCCTGTTTGGAGCCAGTCTGTCTTGAAAGGTGTACCCAAAGGAAGCAATTATCTGCAGAAAACTAATCGCAACAAAGAGGTCAGATAAAAGATGTGTCCAATATAGCCTGATTCTCCTGATCACAGAATAAGAAAAGTCAGGAAGCACTGCTAGGGTCATGTGGTCCAAACCACGCTCAAAGCAGGGCAAATTTCAAGCTGGACCTAACTACAAACCAGGTCGCTCCAAGTCAGATTCAGTCAAGTTCTGAACATCCCAAAGATATCACGTATTTTCAGAGCAGCTTATTCAAACGTCTGACCACCCACACTGCAAATGTTTTTCCGAGAATCTAATTGGAATTTCACATATTGCAGCTTGTGCACATTGCCCTCTGTCCTTTTGCTGTGTGCACCTCCAAGAAACATTTATCAGTCTTCACTATATAGTGATGACAGAGCAAATGTGCCTCCAAATCCAGAAACTTCATATTAAAAAAAAAAAAATAAAAAAAAATCTGTTAAACTGGAACAAGCTGGGCAATACAAGACACTAAAAAACGATAGCCAGAAGGAGTCTAGCAATTTAAACAGTGAGAGGTGCTGGAGGATAACAGGCTTATTTATCAGTGTTAAAATTATCACCGTTCTACATGGTTGAAGAATTAACATCCAAATAAGAAAATTAATGAGAGAAATTAGCATATCGTAATTTCTGCTACACTTGTTAGACCTTACTGGCTTTGGAATTAGGAAGCAACTTTAATTTTCTTGGAAATATTAAGGGCAGATTTTTTTTTTTATTATGCTCCACAATGTTTGAAGTGAATCACTCTCCCTCCAGCATACATTTATTTAAGTGGCACTATCTGCGATGAGTGGTACAAGCAGGTCTTTGTATTATGTCTTCTGCCTAAGTAGAATTGTCTGATTTTTCGGCATGACAAAGTATAGAAAAGAGAAATTCATAAGAGGTCTCAGTAATTGAATAACTGTACTTGTTGTAAAAACAATTAAATGTATCTAACAATAAAATTATCACATAGAATGTTTTCAGTATTATAAATTTAATATAAGAGGCCTAAATTCAGTGTGCTCCAGCCCAACAGCATGGTCTAAAGTAATTTAAAATAGTTATTTTAAGAGAATGCCTAAGTACAGATCTAAAGTGAAACTCTAGATGAAGGAATTAAGTTGTTTCCAAACCAAACACAATCCGCAAAAAAGACCTAAACACCATATTCAACTGGCCACTGTAGTGAAAAACACTAAGGAATCTGAAATACTTCAAGATTCAGAGAATTTAAAGGCATAAAATACACAAAGCAACTGTCCAAACCCTCTTCCAATACAAAGGCAGGAACAACTGACTTCAGATCTCTTCATACTTCAACCAGAAATGTAATAAATGTGTCTTCAATCTGAGCTGCAAAGCTTCATTCTTATTTGTGCAGAACGCAGAGCTCAGTTTAGTATGAGACAAATTCAATCTGACTGATACAGAGCTGTGCAAACTGTATCCTGCGTGAGTCAGAAGCCTCTCAGTACCCATCACAAAAAGTATCTCACTAAATGGGTTTGCCCTGTGTCAGGCAAACATGTTTCTGCTATAAAGGAATTTGTCCTGAATGCTGTGAGCTCTATATTGGTATCTTATATAGATCTATATAGGTATCTTGTCTTTACATGAGACTAGTGAGATTGATTTTTGGATGCCTGCCTGAAATCTGTAAGTGACCATGGACTTAGAGAATTAAATCCAAAACCAAACTGAGGGAATTAGATGAAGAACCAGAAATTTAGAAAGCTTCTCTTTCCTTTGAGAAGTCAATCACTGACAGCAAGTATAACTGACCTGAGGCAAGGACTTGTCCCCACACGCGTGCATTTTCAGTTTCATTAATGCCACTTTTGCTGCTGTTTCACTGTTTTTTGCTCCTTTGCGTTTTTTGCTTTTTGCTTCTTCATTTTTTTTAGAATCTGAGAACAATATTATTCCTGTTAGCATGAGTCACATTCCTCCTGAACATATTTTGGAATAAGTCTATTGGGCCTCACTATATTTCTAAGGTGTCAACCCCTGTCACGCCCTCCTGAGGCCATGATATTAGGGACTCCCATTCAAGAATATCTGGAATGGTTACAGTCCTAACAGAACTCCTTTGCACAGAAAAGCAGATAAGCACTGGAACCAGGTAAACAGGTTGCAAAAGCTGAAGAGATACAAATTCCAATGCTTCTGTACCTGTGGCAATCATGGTATTCAAATAGCAATACGTTCAGGTCCTCCTTTCTACACTTAATACCTAGCATTCAGTTGTTCTCTTTCCTGCCCCAGATCTTGCTTAAAAGCTACAAAACATTACATCAGTCATTTTTTTTTTTTTTTTTTGCCAGTTTGGTTACATATGTATAAACTCAGCACACTGACATGTGCACCCATTACAACTACATTATTTGCATATGAATTAATATGCAAATATAAACGACTAGCTACAATTATAGTAGTTGTAGTACAAGAACAAGACAACCATTCTGAAACTAAGCCCCATTTAATCTTCAAAGACTGTCTTCCTAGACATCTGCTACTGTTGTTTTGTGTGAGTCTCAATGAACACGATTACATGTTGACATGGGAATTTAGGGTTGTTAAAACAAAGAGCTGTCATACTTTCTCTTCTTTTGGTCAAAGCTAGATCCTTACAGGAGGTCTCAAGGCTTCTAAAGAAAACTAAGATATATATCCATTGTACTTGCCTATAATATGTTTAACTAGCTGTTGGGTGGCAGCCATTCGAGGTTGTGGTGTGTCCAGTTTCTCACACTCATGGTCTGATTGATGCCGGTGTCTGTAAACAGCAGTGAAAAAATTGTTCATTAATGCATAGGGGAAGAAATTAATACAAGTATTTATGTTCCACTCACCTTAGGCAAAAATGTTTTTCACAGTAGGGACACAGAACTGGTAAAAGCTCCTTTGCATTGCAGTCCTTATATGAGCATGGGTAAGATCTGTGCTGGTCCGGTTTCACAGAATTGTTTTTTATATTCACCTAAGAATCAGTACAAAATAGTCTGTCTAAATAAACAACTATTACAGACAAATCTCCACCACAGCTTCCCAAAAGAACTGTGCTTGCCCTCAATTATACGGGCAAAAATAGTTCAGTAACTCTCTCCTACTTTTCTTGCCCTGGTTAAGTTTAGCTCAGTTAGAAAAAGAACCATCCTCCTACTCAAACTTAATTAAATTCTGACACACAGTAAAAGAGTGCATTCATTTCTTAAGCTTGTCACATACTAAGTTGGATAATTCATACTTATATACTGTGCATATATGTCTAATAGCTAGTTAAGCTGCATAGAAATTTAAGGTAGTCATTTATTATTACATTACCTCAGAACACCCATGAGCATCCCGGCTCCTGTGCTGAAGGCTTAGTGGCAAAAGAAGAAAACACCACACCATCAACAACATTTCAAGAGAAGAAAACTGCATGTGAAAACATTTAAGTGTCTTAAGAGCTATCTGACAAGTTTTATCATGGCAACACAATGAAATTTTCTTAGAATTTGTTCTAAGCTATAGATTTCACAACTTGAATGGATTGGTTATGCTATTCCTCATTATATAATTTATCTCTTAGGATTTCTGCCCCATGCCAACAAAGCATTACAAAAGAATAAGGTCATTAGCATGTTTACAAATTCACCTCAAAGCAACTGAAATTTGTCCATTTTAATGGTTTTGGATCACAAATGCCTTCTAACATTTTAAAGAGAAATTTTAGATCTGCTCTCAACTTTAGGCTGCTAATTTTAAGTATAAATCAAAGTGCAGGCTCTGATTTAAGACTGTGGAAGAAATTTAGGTTTTCTTCCTACACGGAAGCAACAAAAGCAAAACAACCAGACGCAAATCAGTACAAACCAGGCTCCCATACATATGGCTTCCATAATAAGTTATCTGTATTCTGGATGTTCCCTCTGATTTCAAACCTCTGTAACAGCCGCTTGGGAGCAAAGTTGCAAGGTCAGTGAACAAATTATTTTTTTAACTGAACGTATCTACATTGAGTTACAGTATGTTTCATACAACATTTAGGCCTACAACAACTGCCACACTAAACTCTAACAGGAAAACTCACCAAAAGACACCTGAACAGCCATCACATACAAAGGGGAGAAAATCTGAAAGAAAAAGAGGTTTGTATTAGTTGGGCAACATGGTTGTTGTTTTGCTCATAGTTTTTAATTTTTTATATGATGAACTTTTGCTCCACATTATTTACTTTTGCATGGGGTAGTTATCTTTACAAAGATGCTTAACAACTGTATCTACACAGTACCTAGGCTTTTGTAACACAGTCATACTGCTAACTCCTCTAGTTAGTATTACTGAAAAATACACCAGGAGGTAAATTATATACATTCTGGAATTGTGCTTTAAATTCCTAGAGAAATGCTTCTTTCATTGTCCTGCTCCTTCCTATCTTTTACACCATGCATACTGCCCTTGTGTATTTAAATTACATGTAACTTCTTAAGTCTGCACACATTCCCCATCTACTGTATCAATTGTTACAGATAAAACCACTTCACCGTCTGCTGAACTTAGCCATGTCAACTATGACAACGAATGCCCACTTCTAGGCCATTATTTGAGTTTTCCATTCTTCAGATTTATCTTGATGGACCAATATGTAACTGGACTACAAAGCTCAGATCATGAAGACTTTGGTCACTTCACCTACAAAACTCACTACCTGCCTCAGAAAACCTTCAGCAGAAGTAGTTTTGCTGCCCATTAAAAAGAAATGTATTTTAGTGATTATGTTTTCATTAACATCATCTCCTGAAAGCAGTGAATGTCAGCGAGGGTTAAGAATGGAAAAACCGAGCAACAACAATTAGCAAAAACAAGGATTAAATAACTAGTGATGTCACTGAAAAGGCAGGCAATGGCAATGCACCATGTAGGGCTGCTGCATGTTGTACCAACAAGGCCTGGCTTTGGGAAATCTACCCTAACAACTAAAACCGGATTTTTTTTTTTTTTTTCATTATGCAGCTTTTCTTGTCTTTTTGACTGTTCCTTTTAACAACATCCCTCTCAGACACGCTGCCCAGCAGCAAAACGATCTCTTCTTGGCTGTATCTCCCCACTACAAGCATTAGCACCAGGAGCCAAGACACCGCACGATCCCTTGTGACAACCCCAAAACCAACAGAAGCCAGGCCCCGAGCCAGCGTCGGGGACACCCCAAGAGGGAGCTCCCACATGGGAGCCCCCACGGCCGCTCCTCTCCCCGCTCCGCCAGCAGGGGGGAGCCGAGCCGAGCCCCAGCCGCCCTTACCGAGCTGCCGGCAGCCCTCCGCCTCGCAGTGCCGCCCCAGCTCCAGCTCCGCCATTTCCCTCACGGGCAGGCGGGGCTCAGCATGAGACGGGGCGGCCGTCCCCGCCCCGGGGCGGTGCTGTTGGGTGTCCCTGATTCACGGACACCTCGTCCCTAACCCAGCCCCGTCCCTAACCCAGCCCCGCTCCGCTCCGCCCCGCCGCCAGGTGCGGAGCCCCGGAAGAGCCGCGGCGGCAGCGGGGAGCCCCGGCCCGAGCTGAGGCCGCCGAGATGAGCAAGATCTCCAAGTTCTTCAAGGGGGGCGGCGGCTCTGCCGCCCACAAGAGCCGGGGGGGGCCCACGCCGCAGGAGGCCCTGGCCCGGCTGCGGGAGACGGAGGAGATGCTGAGCAAGAAGCAGGAGTACCTGGAGACGCGCATCGAGAGGGAGCTGGCGGCCGCCCGGCAGCACGGCACCAAGAACAAGCGAGGTGAGGGAGCCCCGGCACAGGGCTGCGCCCTTCGGAGCCACCTCGGGGCCTTGCGAGGCTTTAAATCCTGGGTGTCGCGGGCATCAAGGCGCTGCTCAGCACGGCAAGGGGGGCACGGTGTTGGTGCTGAGCGCTGGGGGTGCGGATAAGCGAGAAACTGAGGCTGTTACATGTGCTAAAACTGAGAAACAGACAAAGGTTCAGGGTATTTGTAGTGGCTGCTGGTCCTGTGCTTCTGAGGAGAGGGTACTAAGGGATAATAACGTTCAGATCTCGCTTACACCAATGTTGTCATCTCTAGTAAGCAATTTGAGCTGCAGGTAGGCAGTGTCTTGGGCCTTTGAGAAGCAGGGTAATTACTTCCTAAAGTCACCTGGAATCCTGTTTTGTCTGCTCTGAGATCTATTGTCCCCTAAATGCTTCAAAACAGAAGCAAAATGTTTTGAATTCAAGGTTCACAATGTAACAAGAAACTTTCCTGTGTTCTTTCTGGTGCTGGATACTTTAGAAAAGATAATGGCATGTAATTTAGAGCTTGTGTGGAGCTGCACCTTAAAGGTGTTCCGGTTAGCCCTTTAATGTATTTGGAAATACTTTAGCACTTACTAATGGTTAGCAAAAAGCACTTAGTTAGGATTTAAAAGCATCAGTAGGGACTTAAGGCACAAACAGTCTGAGGGAGTAAGGCCAGTTCAGCAATCGAGCCTGCCAGCCTGCAGCACATGAGCTGTTGGGTTGCCACGTTTTGGGTTGTTGTGGCCCCAAACTCCTTACTTCTCTGGCTTCAACCCAAGTTTCTCTTGTCCTTTTGTGCAGGTGCTGGCACTTGTGAGCTGGCCCAGCGATCTAGATCAGGGAGGTGACGCAGCTGCAGCTCTACTGCAGGACGAAGTGACCGGATGGCTCCCAGAGCTGGCTCACCGTGCAGTTGCACGAGTGGCGGGGCTGACTCAAGAGATCATGCTCCTTCTGGTGTCTGTAGCAACTCCTACCTAGGTCCAGACACGCTACTGTAGGACTTGATGCCAAGTCTGCCCTTCAGGCTGGTGTTGCTGCAGGAAGAAGCAGTGTTTCCTGCCTCATTCCTGCCCCATGCTACTCCCTTCCTTCTGTTGACAGAGCTCCCTGAAGGGTGTGTTCTAGAAAGCTGGGATACAGCATTAAAATGTCTTGTTTTTTCAGCTATGTTATTTTTACCCAGGGCTGGTTAAGTTTCTCTGACTCCACAACTGCAAAAGAGCTTGGACACCTGTGAAGGTGCAGAGGCTGTAATGAGGACCCATTACTGGGAGAAGGTGGATCTGCTTTAGGATTCCCCTTTAACCTGGCTGGCCTGTGCTGGTTCCAGGTATTAGCCTATCACCTTGTGCTTCAGGCATGCAGCATTCAACACGTGACTTTTTCTCCCAGGTGTTTGTGTCCACTGCTATGCTCAGTGTGCAATTCCCCTGGTTTTATCTATATAGCTTTTTGCAGAGTTGTGCTACAAACTGGATTGCTGGGCTGATTGTGGTTAAAAATAACTCCCTTTTTTTTCCTTTCTTGCATTTGTGCATGACCTACAGTTAGGGACAGTAAAAAGACGGCAAGGCAATAAGTACAGTGCGGGAATTTTTTAATGAAAAAATTGGCTATAATGCCAAAACTGGATGATGAAACTACAATCATGAGAAACAAGAGAAACTCACCTTGCTGTGCTGAAATGGTTGAATTTGGCAGGCTAGTGAGTGAGCTTAATTCCCCAAGGATACCCCTCATTTGATACAACAGTTGTGCTAGTTTAATCACTGTTGATTAGTGTATTAGCAGCTTTACCATACTGTAGTTCAGAAGAAAGCTGTACTAGCCTTAAGTAGCATTATGTAAACATACATGCAAATGGGAGAATAAAAGTTTTAATTTACGCTGCTTTGTTAAAACAAATATTTCAAAAGGACCTAGTGGCTAATCTTTGATTTATTCTTTCCATATTTACATCTGTGGAGAAGCTTGTGGAACCTAAAATGGGAGTGTCTGGGACAGAAGCAGGATGTATCCAGGTATAGAAAATGCACCAAATTAGTATGATCTCATTTGATTTTTAGGTGCATGTGTGTGAGTCAGTTACACTGACACAAGTGAAATCATCTTCAAGGACTAACAAGTTTTCATGAGCTCAAATGATTCTTGGATGGGTTCATGTGACATCAGAAGACTTGACTTAGACCCATAACATATTAGCTATGCAAGTACACGTGAAACATCACTTAAATATTTTTGGCTCCTCCTTTGTGGAGCGTGCATCTCTGTAGTTCCTGTGCCTAATTTGAAATTAGCTGTGCTTTGGGGATGATACATTTCCAGTATTCCCTCTTAATATTTTACTGTAGCTAAACTAGCTCAGGGTTATCTGAAGAGTGATTTGTGTTGGAACTCCCCTTGCAGAGGTTATACCATGATAAGTATTTATCTATCTATCTATATATATATAGTCTTGCTGTATTTTTTCGGGTATCTCTTGATTGGTTTTGTCAAGTGCATGCCTGCTAACTCCAGCAACAAATTGGCCTTTCGTCTTCACTACTGTGAAGGTCATGCAGGAAAGCTTAAAAGACAAAGTGATCCCAAATATCAAAATTGATGAGGCTTGAGGCAAGAAATTGGGACTAGTGCTATGTAGGTGCAGGCTCTTACCTTTTCTTTGTGCTTCTCCAGAACACCATATCCACGTTAGTAAGGGCAATAGCAGGTTTCTTTATGGCCCTGGGTTAGGACAATAGCCATCACATTGCAGTTCACCATATAGAGAACTGTTTTCATCTAGGACTTCCCACCTTCATGGTGGTCATTCACTTAGCATGTGGAAGGGTACTGCCTCCACGTGCTGACTGAACAATGACCATAGCTCTTTGCTTATTTGTTTAAAGCAAGTTCATCAGCAATGCTGAATTTATGGGTAAGCACAAAGTACAAGAAAATATTACTACATGGTAGTCCTGGGAAAAGTTTATCCTCTGTTCTTCAAAAGCTGCCTTATTTTTATTTTTTACCTCTCCCACAATAATCCCTATGCTTTTGAATCTTCCTTCCCCTGTCCCATATCACACCCCATACACACCCACTAGGCTTTTGATTTCTAGTTTGCTGTGTGAGAACTCCATTTAAAAGGAAATAAAGGAAATGGGTTTCCTGAAGTGCATCTGTGCTTGTGAAAATAACATAAATGTGCGTGTTGTCTCAGCCTGGCATCTTTCACAGATCCTAAAAAAAAGGAAAAAGCTAAATGAAGAGAGATTAAAAGTAAGTTAGCTTTAGGCTGGACGTCAGGAGGGGGTTCTTCACAGAGAGGGTGGTTGCACACTGGAACAGGCTCCCCAGGGAAGTGGTCACTGCACCGAGCCTGTCTGAATTTAAGAAGAGATTGGACTGTGAACTTAGGCACATGGTCTGAACTTTTGGGTAGACCTGTGCGGTGTCGAGAGTTGGACTTGATGATCCTTAAGGGTCCCTTCCAACTCAGGATATTCTATGATTCTATGATTCTATGATTCTAAGTTAAAAGAAGTCATAGTGTTTTTTTTTTTGTTTGTTTGTTTGTTTGTTTTTTTCCCCCCCATCCAGAGTAGGAATAAAGCTTAACCATGGAGAGCGATGCAATACTACTGAGGACAAAACCTATGGAAAAAGTTGGGATAACCTAGGTTTTCTCAAGTAGGTGCTGTAAGTATGCTGTGTAGTACATTTGGGCAGGGTTGGTGTAGCCGCGTAGCATTCCTTTACAATGAGCTAGTTGTGTCCTGAACACTACTGAAACTGAAGAGTGATGCAGTAGTTGCGTGTTGACACAGACAGGGCTGTCATCCCTGTAGCGGGGTGTGTGACAGGTAGGGACTGAAGGCAGGGAGATACGGGGAAGCCTTTAAGCACATCTTTGTTCTGTGTTACAGCCATTGTTCTCTGCTCTTCTTGATCGCATTTCAAGTGTCTTGCTGCCAACTAGAGTGGTTATAATGAGTCAAAGAGCATCATTATTAATGAATTACTGCTTCAGTTTTAACTGTACATGCCTTCCCCCACAAGTTTTTAAGGATTATGAATGCTGATAATGATCTTGCTTAAGGTGGTCTGATTTTTGTGGCCTCAGCATCATTTCTTCTGGTTGTTGCTAGCGTGAGATCAGATTCTGTAATCCATCAGTCCTTTACAGGGACTGAAGCAGAGGTTTTGTTAACTGTATCCAAGGATGAGATCCAGTATTTTCACGGTGATGTCTTGTGAAGACATAACCAGTTTTTCCCTGGGAATTTTAAGGTCTTTTGGATAACGTTCTTATCTCTACTTCACAATATGAGATTGGCAATTCCTGTGCTGATGGGTATTGGTGGGCTGACAGTGTTGATTATCACTGTGCTTTCTCATTTTATTCTGATCTGTCATGAGACCATGATGAAGGTGTTTGACTCTTTCTGTCCCAATTTTGTTCTCTGTTTTAGAAACCTGGATACATTCAGTGTGGTCAGAATTACTATTGCCGTTGCCAGATATGGCCAGGATCAGTCATTTCTCCTTTGTTACTAAAGCATAAGTTTAGTGGTGACACTGGAAATGTGTTTGTATGTTAATAACAGTAGTTCTTAATACATGTGCTTAAACTGACATAATAGTCTACAGTTATTGCAGCTTGAAATTAAAATTTAAAAAAACAAACTTGAAAATAAAATAAAAAATCAGTTTAAAAACAGTGGCTCCTAATCTACAATCTCTATCCTGCTTGCTGGAGTTGGAAGTAGAGCATAAGAAAAGTGTTAAAGCAATTGCTGACCACTCCATTATGAAATGTGGGAGCTGAATCTGCTTCTTTGGAGCCTATCAGAGAGAATGTCAGAGATGACTTGTTTTCCTGGGGAAGATCTCTACCTCTTCTTGGTTAAATCGATATTACTCTTGCTTCCTCAGACCCTGCCCCTGCTTAGACTCTTCCTACCTGGGCTGTCTTCCTTTTCTGAAATCTTGGAAGTGGGCATACCTTCTTTCAGTGTCGTTCTTAGACCATCAGTGAAGTAAGTTGATGTTCTCTCCTCAGTTTCTTATTTTTTTTTTTTTTTTTTTTTTTTTTTTTAATAAAACAAACAAAAAAAACCTGTTCTCTTTCAGTTTGGTTATTATGTGATAGCTTTTCTGTAGCATTTAGATTTTGTTCTTCTGAGAATCTGCACACAGATTTTAAAATGAGTGTATGTACAGTAGAAAAGCACTTATAATGAAATTCACTTTGATTCTGTACAACAACAAAAAAGCAGACTGCAAATAACAAGGAAATTCTCCTTTCTCACCAATGGGAGCTATGATTGCAATGGACCATGCAAGGAAAGGGATTCATTTAATATAAGTGAGAAAATCATATAGTGTGGTATAGGAATATGTTATACCTCGCTTGATAAGCGAGGATTATGAATTGATTTGCCAGCAAGTGCTTTGTTCTATAAGTCACTGGTAAAACTACAGAGAACTAAGTAAAATGGTGTTGTGGTACAATAATTAGGAAAAGCTGTTTATGATAGGGGAAGTCTCACAGTTGACCTTCTTCTGAGGTTTCTTAATTCGCGTGTGGTTTAATTAAATATTTATACAGGAACCTTCAGGATTTTGAAAACAACTGCTGTGTGTGTAACTGAGGAAGTCCATTTTCTCTTCGAGCAGTCAATAAGAGCAGCTCCATCACAGAGTCCCATTCGTGAAAAAGACTGTCTGGAAATATTTCCCCGTGGTAGCTGCTTCCTTCAGTTGAAGCCTTTCTGCACCATCCAGTTAGAGTTCCTCTGTCCACAGGGTGTCGGGAGTCCTCTCTGGTACAGCCACTCTTATGCAAATTCAGAACGTTAAATTTACCTAGAATCTCTGGCCTAATCTGAGAATACAGGATCAAATTTTGATCAAATTGAAGCTGAGGAAGGAAGTGTCTGGTTTCATAACAGTACCAATAATAACCATAAATAAGGAGGGAAAATAAGCAGGTAGAAAGACTATTTGGGTTAAGTCAAACTGCTATACTTTGGAATTGCTACAACAGTTAGAATTCTTACATTTGCCACTTGCATGACTTTGACTGGGTTTCAGGCATATTTTCAAAGTATAAATGATCAGAGAATCACAGAATGCCTTTGGTTGGAAGGGACCTTAAAGACCACCTACTTCCAGCCCCCTGCCACTGGCAGGGACACCTCCCACCAGAGCAGGTTGCCCAAAGCCCCATCCAGCCTGGCCTTGAACACCCCCAGGGATGGAGCATCCACAGCTTCTCTGGGCAGCCTGTGCCAAGGCCTCACCACCCTCTGAGTGAAGAATTTCCTCCTTATATCTAATCTAAGCCTACTCTCTTTTAGTTTAAAGCCATTCCCCCTTGTCCTATCACTCCACTCCCTGACACAGAGTCCCTCCCCAGCTTTCCTGTAGGCCCCCTTTAGGTACTGGCAGGCCACTGTAAGGTCTCCCCAGGGCCTTCTCTTCTCCAGGCTGCACAACCCCAACTCCCTCAGCCTGTCTGCATAGGAGATGTGCTCCAGCCCTCTGAGCATCTTTGTGGCCCTCTGGACTCACTCTAACAGGTCCATGTCCTTCTTGTGCTGGGGGCCTCAGAGCAGAACGCAGCCAGGTGGGGCCTCATGAGAGCAGAACAGAGGGGAGGAGTCACCTCCCTTGACATGCTGGCAATGCTGCTTTTGATGCAGCCCAGGATGCGGTTGGCTTTTCGTCTGGAAGCCTGCACTGCTGGCTCATGTTCAGTTTTTCATTAGCCAACACCCCCATGTCATTCTCCTCAGGGCTGCTGTCAATCCATTCACTGACCAGACTCTATTTGGTACTAGGGACTGTAAATCCGGAGAGCATGCCCCAAAAGCTGGGAAAATGTTCAATTTGAATACTGTTTTATCTATTGTGACTATGGTTTGCCATCACTACAGGTGCTAAAGACATTCTGTATTTCAAAGTCTCTGCAAATACCTGTCCTTGTGTGACTAATGAGCAGCAATTTTGACCATATTGACTGCTTTTCTGCAAGTGTTTGAATCAATATTTTAGTATGTTGCTACACACTGTAAATCAGTGTCCCCTCTTTGGAAGGATCCTAGCTTCATTTGGAAACCCTATTGTCTAGATTCAGTGTCACTGCATTTGGGTAATCGTTTAAACAAAACACCAACAGTAATTGCTGCTGTTTTTCAAGCATGGGGGGCTGCATTTGCTTGCTGGCTCTGAACCTGGTTAAAAAATTAAAGCAAGAGAGAGGAAAAAAGATCCAGGTATTAATTAGAATTGAAAAAACAATGGGTTAACTCAGTCTCTTTTTTTTTTTTTTCTTTTTTTTTGCCTGGCACATGTACAGTTTGGAAAGAACAGAGGTCAGGAAATACTTGTGGCAAGATTGTGTGTTCCACACACAGAGACTGAGTGAAAGCCTTTCTCCTCCTGCTTGTCACGCGTTTATGCTGGTAATGATTTACTCTGGGCAAAGTGTTCTGCTTATAACTTATCAAATGCAAAACAGTAATCTCGCTGATTTACAGAGATAATTGAGGGTTGCGAGATTTTATTGTGGCCCTTTACAAAGGCTATGTATCTTCTATATATTTTCAAGTTCTAAGGATTAAAGATCATGCTCCTCAGTGAGTGTTATGGAAAATACAACTGAAAGCCAGAGGAGTCCTTCCTCTGATCTAACCCACCTGCGAGGTTAGGTCCTTTGGGCTTTCCATTATACCTGACACTCTCTCCTGCTACAACAAAACTTAGAAAGCAGCATTCATGGAGATGTGGTCATCATGACAGATCTTCTCGCTCTGTCTTCCTTAGCTTTTACTCAGATTTTGCCTCAGGTTTACCTCTTCCTTTGATTCTCTCTCATGTCCTTTCTGATTTCTCTCTGATGTTTTTCTTTTCCTTTCCCATCTTCCCTGTTTTGCCCACGTACACAGGATGGAATTCAAGATCTCCTGTAGTGGAGGAAGAAGCTGCTCTTCGTTGTGCTTCTAAAAGGAGTTAATCTAAATGAGGTTTCCTGCTCATGCACACTGCATGTTGGTGGTCTGGTGTGGTCAAAGTTTGCCTTTCTACTAGTCAGGTAGGAGGGTGAGAATTATAACTTCTCCAGGTTGTATTGTTAATGAACTACTTGTACTTGCATTTTGCTACGAAAATACACAGTGTACTGTGCTCCTCTGCATTACAGCTGCCTTACAAGCACTGAAGAGGAAAAAGAGATATGAGAAACAATTGAATCAAATTGATGGGACGCTCTCAACCATCGAGTTCCAGAGAGAGGCGCTGGAAAACTCACACACAAACACAGAAGTGCTCAGGAATATGGGTTATGCTGCACAAGCTATGAAAAAAGTACATGAAAATATGTAAGTCCTTTCTTTCTACTAGCTTTCAAGATGAGCTTGGCAATAGCTTTTAAACTATTTCATTGCTATGTACTAAGTCAGCCAGTTTTGACTTTGTTTTGGTTCAGGCATTTAATGTCAGGAAAGCTATTGGTGCTGTGATGTTGTATTTGGCAGAAAAATAACTTTTCTTAACAGCAAGTCTAGAAGGAAATCCAAATACCTTAGGAGATCCAGCTGGTACTAGTTTTTATTAAATCTGCCTTGGCTTCTGCCCTCAATTTTTCCAGAATAAAACTTAGTTGAGGAAACTGTGTGCACTTCTTCAAAGTCCACAAGCTAGGTTGCGATTCAAAGTACTAATTGAACTCGAATAAAAGAGAGGGTAATTTTTTTGCATATTATTTTTATATGTTCTATATTGTTTCATGGCGCATTCTCCTGCCTGAATAAACAGAGTTAAATCAGAAAGGTTGCCCTGGCAGAAGTAAACAGGAATTGAAACAATACTGTAGTTAACAATAAGGGGAAGCACTTAAATGGGGTCCTGTTAAGCTCCCCCTAGTTCTGATGAATGCTTAACATCAGAAAAGATCCATCTAACAAAGATGCTGACCTCGGGAAGGAGATACAGTCTGCCTAGAGAATATGACTGTTGACTGATGGATCTGTGAGCAGCACAGAGGTGGGGAGAGGCACAGGCTGCTGCATTATGGCTTTCGTTATAAAGCCAAAGTGGAAGAAATTGGAGTGGCTAAAACATACAGAAGCTTGCCAGGAAATATTAAGGTTTAGGTAAGGAAAATTCTTCCCCATGAGTTTAAACACTCCCCCATGAGTTTAAACATCCATGGGCATGAAATAAAATAGGGTCTGATCAGCTGTTTCTGAGCCTCTTCTGTAGGATTTCATTTATGTACTTTTAAAAACTTTATTATTTTGCCAGGGACTTGAACAAGATTGATGATTTGATGCAAGA
Organism: Aythya fuligula; assembly: GCF_009819795.1. Lineage (NCBI taxonomy): Eukaryota > Metazoa > Chordata > Aves > Anseriformes > Anatidae > Aythya > Aythya fuligula. Next base: position 130,399,324 of record NC_045560.1, read on the forward strand.
TATCACTGACCAGCAAAATGTTGCTCAGGAAATTTCAGAAGCTATCTCAAGCCGAGCTGGATTTGGTGATGAGTTTGATGAGGTCAGTACTTTACTAAAGACTGTGAGTTTTGACTATAAAATAGTTATTTTGTGGTGCAGTGGCTTGTTCCAGAGAATGCAATTTCACATCCTCACCTTTTGAGAAATCATTGTTCTAGCTTACCATATCTAGCACATTTTATATTTATTTATATATTTATAAAAAAAAAAGAATTAAATATATAAAATGAAAATGAGGGGTTTAGCTGTATTCCTGTAGTTGGTATTCTCAATTGTAGTATTTTCAATTGTACCATGGAAGGAGGTCACTAAAGCATATAATTTGTACTTCTCCAAAGGGAAACTGAAATATATAATTTGTTGTACTCAAAATAGGCATAGTGCATGTTCCTTTCACTACACCATGAACTGGCTGCCGTTCACAATTTTGGATATATGTGCCAAATTTAAGGGGTTTTATTTTGTGCTTGGAGATTCCAGTCCTTTCATTATTTTCCAAATTTTCAAAAAAAAAAAATTAATGAGGTGGAAGTAATTGCTGTAAGAAGCAACAAGGATTCTGTCCTCAAACACTCTTCTGAAAACCTGTCAAAAAAGGTATCTAGGACCTTCTAGAAACTTGTCGCAGTAGCTTTCATCCAATAGTGCTGGATCTGATTTTGTGTATCTAAGGAGGACATAGTGTTCAAGGGCTGAGTATATGCAAAGAGGCTGTATATGAGTATGTGAGACTGTACATCCTACAGCCTGTGGGATGCAGAGCTGAGGATCAAACCCAGTAACACAAACAGTTAACTATGTGTTAAAATGACCAAGTGCTAGGAATCATGAATAACACCTTAAAGAATCAAACAGTTCCCACCCTTCCCAATTAATTTATTCTTACATACCCAAAGGGACAACAAAGAAAAATACATATGCTATATTTTTTTGCTTGATTAATATTTTGCCTTATCATTCACAAGTTATCCTTTGCAGTTTTTGAAAATAGTAGTGATTCTTTGTATATTTCTTTCCATTATCTGCTTTCCTATTTTTGTACTTCAAATGAAAATCAACTTTTCAAGAAACATTTAATCGATACTGACATAAGGAATGGCATTTATCTGGCATAAACTGGTCTTCAGACAACTTAAACGTGCTGCCATCCTGAACAGTGTCACTTTCTTTTCATCCGTGCTTAACTTATTGAGTCTAGACTCAGTAATGATGTTGCAGATTGACCTGAAAGCTTCTAAGCGATGCTTGTTTGTCCAAGTTAATGGATATGTTTCCTGTTCTGGGAAAATAAGCCACACTCACATGGGGTATCACTGTACCATCACCTACTTTTTCATATGAGCCTAATAGTGGCAGTACTTGTTCGGTCATTGGGAAGCCTGGATTGCATAACACGTCAGCCTAAGTGTGCTAGAATTTGTGACTTAATCACTAGTTTTTGAGGTCACTTGTGTTGGAGGAGGATGCTTAGTTTTTATTTATTTTGAAGAACTTTTTGACCACACACTTGATTTCCTCGTTACGTGTGTGCATTGGGTGTAAGGAGATAATTGAAACATGTAATTTATGCTGCTCAAAATAGACATGTGAATGTAGGGCTCTCTCCCTGGCATGACACTGTATATGTAATGAAGAAGAAAAAAAAAAAAAAAAAAAAAAAAAAAAAAAGCTCTGCCCTACCTGAGTAGGATGCTCTCAGGGGAGAGGAGGGGGTGAATCCTTGCCTGGAGACATGTTTTCTGATAATCAGATGTGAAATAGACACATTCCAGTGCGTGAAGTCTAGACCCTGAGAGTTTTGATCCTCTCCACATAGTATCTGCCCTCTGCTTCATTTTTTGCCTAAGTTCAAGAGGAGGAAGGGGATTATTTATTGTAGCTACTACAATGCTCCACAGCCTCGTTGTACAGCAGTTCCTGAGTTATGGGAAACACAAGTTAGATCCATGATTGAGGAGAACTTGAAACTTGAGTCTCCCACTTAGAGAACCAATATTCTAGACATTGCATTGCTATGTTAAAGATTATGGCCACTGTTTATTCCACTATTCCATCTCTCTCTCCCTCTCTCCCTCTCTATTTTTTACTTTTATTTTGCTTCATTTTTTTTAAATTTTAATAAAGAGCCTGTCATGACTGGTACTACCTCTTGATATTTTATGCATTCAGCAGGGGTTGCTGAGGCTTAATTTGGTCTTGGAAAGGGTTAGATGGTCATCTAAAGGTCTTCAGGAATACTCGTTTCCATTGACTACAACAGCTTGGACACTAACTTCTGAAGATGATACTTACACCACTGACTGAAGTACTTAAAGTACAGCTACCTTTGCACCTAACTAAATGCATTAGACAGATGTGGGGCCCCACCCTCCACAGCTCTTTGAGATAGCTGCCATCGATTGAACATCTTCAGGTGCAGACTTGATGCTGAAATTCTTAATTTTTAGATTTTTAATTCTAGGGCTTGCATTGTGAACTAGATCAGACTTGTGAACTGTAGCCTTTTTTGGCCTTGTATATATAAAATAAAAACTTAGGCAGGCCTGTGCTGGCTACATAATCATCATTTTAATGTCTACATTGGTGATAAGCGAGGTATAAATGGGTAGGCAAAGCCCATCTTGAACCCTAGATCTCACTTTGTGCCAGCCACTCTTGCCCAGCCCCATTTGCCCAACAGTGGTTCTTTCTGAACCATTTTATCACTGTGGCAAAGGTCTATTTCTCTACACTGTGATTGATAGATAGCTTCCTTTCTTTGGGAAACTCCAATGAAGGAGTAAGCCCTTGGCTTTTTTAAAAATGTAAAGCATTTCTATTTTTAGTATTATACAATGATATTTGATCATCTGTCCAAGTTAGCTTCTGCAGCTAAAAGCCTAAGGGTGTTATGTGCTTCAAGAGTGAGTAACAGGACTCACGAGATCCGTGCTGCTTTGATATTAGATGTAATCCAGGACTTAGTGTGATAGAGCTGAAGCACAACATTTAATGACAGTCTGTGTTCCACCCAGTGGAAGTTGTATGGTTTTTAAAATGGGAAAAGTCACGCACTAAAATTAGAATCTGCTTAAAATGTACAGACTCTAGATTTGGAAAAAAAAAAAAAGATGAAGGCAGTTGGACTTTTTCCTCTGCTTTTGACATGAATACTAACTGCACTGGCATTTTTCTTCTAATTTTATTCCTTGTCCTGTTTCTAACTTTCATTGTCCTTGTTTAAACTTTCAGTTAAGTTTCACTGTTTTTCCCTGCAGTTGGTGAAAATTTTACTTGCAATATGCTGACTTCTGATATGACTGGCTTCTGACTTTGTTTTCAAGCATAAACTGTTATTTCAGTAATGCTTTGCTTTATAGCGGTTACGAGTGCTCTTGACTCAAATTGCTGTCAGGACAATGAATTTATTAACATTTTCCTTGAATTTAGGATGAGTTGATGGCAGAATTGGAAGAACTGGAGCAAGAAGAAATGAACAAGAGAATGGCAGATGTCAGACTGCCAAGTGTTCCATCCACCTCGCTGCCTTCTCGCCCCGGTAAACTGCTTACTTTCCATTTCAAGTTTGTCTTTATTATGCCATGCTGTGAGTAGGAGGAGAGGAAGAAAAAATCATAGATATGTATTTAGCTCTTTTAATTTTTAAAGCATTATAGATTCCTTATCCAAATTTTTGCATGTGACTATTAGAAAAAGCTAAGTGGAATTCCAGTTTCCTGTATGAAAATACTTAGGACCAAATTTTCTGTAGATTAGGGGAAGCCAATTCAGGGGACTTGAACTTCAGGTACTGTGATGTGGATCAGATAGGTCACTGGGGAATGGGAAGATCTATTTTGTCTTCAGGCAATTTAAATCCTCAGTCTTTTTTTAATTAAGAGGCTGACCTAGATTCAAAATGTTTGCATGACAAAGTTTCAGCTTTATAGTGTAGTGGTTTGATACTTGCCACTGGTATTTTAAGTAGAGATGAATGTGGTAGCAGGAAGTACAAATTTAAAGAAATATTGTCTGTCATTCCTTTCTTTCTATAGAACAGACATGCCTGGCATTAAGCAGTAGTCTTGATTTTTCTGTAGCTCTGCCCTGTTTGTTTGGAATTAAGCCAGAGACAGTCAACTTTTAACTCTATCTTTCACTGTGTCCCTCTTGCTCTATCAGCTGAAAGACTTGCTGTATACGGATGCTCGTAAAAAGAATATAAATATTTGGTGGCAAAGATAGCATACACGCAGCACAAGCTGCCTGGTGCATTCTGCTGCAGAACAGGTTGCCCAGATCAGCTCATCCTGAAGACTCTTATGTGTGTTTTGGCAGTCAACACTTAAATCCCTGAGAAGCAGTTTAAAATATTCAGACTGGGACTGTGGCCTCATCTACTTATGTAAACTGTAGAACAGCTAGTAAAAAGTGGATTTAGGAAAACTCAGTGCAAATTGCAGTCTGGGCACTTAACGACTTGTTCATGCATTATTTTCCAGATCCAGCTGTGTCAGCTGACATTTTTATTAAACCCAGGCCATCTCCATGTGCTTCTCACTATCTCAGATTTTCTACCTCATCTCTCTATATGACTGCTTCAGGCAAAATTAGTTAGCTACGTTTATACAGTTTAAGGCCTTGTAAAACTGGCTAATCTTTTCTGTAACTGTATGCTTACAGAACACAGAAATGACAAAATATGAACAGTTAATGGTCCTATAATGCTTCTAATTGGACATGCATGTTAACCTCCTGATTTTAGAGATGGGGAAAATAATGTGGAGCAAGGCACAATGACCTTCCCCAGCTGCACAGTAAGCCAGTGGCACTTGCAGAGTAGGGACTGGACACAGGGTCTCCCATGTCCTTCTCCCAGCTTTAGCCCTCAGAAATGGTACTCTCAGTCTATCTGGAGATGGTGGCTCCCAGCAGCAGGGCTGCCACAGGCAGGAGCCAACTGGTTGCTGTAAAACATACACACAAGGGTGGTGCCACCAAGTAATGCAAATCCTGATGCACTCAGCACAAAGCTGGGGAGAGCCTAAGGCCGAACCTGGGCAGTAGGGCATGCAGGTTGTAGGTTGCTGAATGAAGACTGTTTATATGAGGTTTTCATTCAAGTAATGTAAAGAAGTGGGATGTGGTTTGGATTAAAAAAAAAAAAAAGTGAGGTGCGTGTGGGACCTAGAACAGAAATGGGAATTGCTGCTGCTGTGACCACAGCAGTTACCTGAGTAGCCACAGATACTACCTGAGCAATGTAAGTTCAGGATTTTTTTTCCCTTTTAATAAATGGTAACTCTCATTAAAATACGTTGATTCCATTTTGAGACTGGACCTGCACATGCAGAACCCTTTAGTACTGTTTGGAAAGGTATCAAGATGCACAGCTGAAGGGACAGGTCATTAATTCCTGCTTCCAATCACGGAATTGTAGGGGTTAGAAGGGACCTGGATGTGAGAGAACTGGCAATGTTGTGGTGCGTGCTTACTCTCTGTGTACAGGTCCAATAAATTTTCTGTGGGAGTCTTTCAGTAGGAGGTAAATCAGACCTATAATTTTTAACATCAGGGTTATGTTTGAGCTAACGGTGGGTCATGCTAGTCACAGCATCATCACTATGTTACCTACATTTAGCTTGCTACTCAGTAAAGTGACTTGAGATCTTCAAACTGAGCACTATAGAAGTCCTAATGTTAACAAATAAAATGTTTGTTTCTGCTCCTATTAGTTGATGATTATTGTTAATCTCTTTCTCTGCAGCATCAACCAGGAAGAGAGTGGAGGATGAAGATGATATGAAACATCTAGCTTCCTGGGCTTCATAAGAGCATGGTGCTTTTATGGCATGGAACACTACAGTAAAGATGTAAAGAGCTACAATGCTGTTGTTAATTTGTAATAGTTACAAATTTAGTGTGGTTGTGTTTCATACGGACTTTTTTTTTTAATGGCCAATCTTGCTAAAAGTGTGACTTCCATATTTCAAAAGTAGTCTAAGAACAAACAAATATAATAGTTGCCAAAACCTCCATTTTTTTTTTCCAGCCTAGGCCAGAGATTTGTTCTGCTATCAGTATCAGGTTTTATGATGTTACGTCTTGTGCTTTTGTGAGACCCGTGCCTCACTTGTGCACACAACTGGATGCATTATTGAAATGAAAAAGTTAAATAATTGATCAAAGCCCTATCCTTAGAGAGTCCAAAACAGCTTTATACACATCCTTTGCACCCAAGAGCTAATGGCCATTCATTCAGGCATGGAGATTTATCCAGTTTGCCTGGAGCACCTTGTGGTGTCCTAGATATTAAGAGGAGACTCTTCTGTAAATCTTCTGAAGTGCAATAATTTATTAATTTTTTGTTATTGTTTTAATTTTGGCAGCACTATCCCATGCACATGTATATGGTCTATTTGAATCACATTTCAAACTGTTTCCAACGTGGTTAAATAACAGCTTTGCTATGACAATGACTAAGATTTTATGCATCCCTGACAAACAAAATTGATTTCCACTAACCATGTCAAAAAGCCAGAAGAGATTTCGCCTTTCTGTCTTCCACCATGACTTTCTTGGGTGATTCTTTACTTTGTATGAAAGTACCCATTCTCAAAGGAACACAATTTTTACTTCTGCATTTTCAAAATAATTTTCGTTTCTGAGTGGAAACTATAAATATGTTGTCTTTTAAATGCCTTTTTAGCTCTGTTTAAAAGCTGAATCTAAATTATTTGTAAAGTTTATGTATTATTGTCCAGCTAATGGCTTTTTAGCTTAAGGAGCAAATGCCACTGAGTGCTGAACTACTATATGTAGGGAGAAATCACTGTTCACATATAAAACAAAAATTAAATATGCTGCTTTGTACAAAGAAATTTTATTAAGTAAGACTTAAGCTCTATGCTAGTAGCTTGCTATAAATCACAAGGATGTAGTAAAACACTGAAGTTTCAAGGAAAGTGGGAAACAGAGTCACATTGATCTTAATTTCTTATTTTCAAATTAATTTATATATATATGATTGAACCACTTGGGGAATGATGGGAGACTTGGTTTCTGTAGATCTACAGCATCAGAAGACTGATCTGTGGGGCTTTAGCCTGTGGTTTGCTGGGTGTTCATAGCCTACAACAGGCTCTAACCCATCGTATTTTATGTTAAGCATAAGCTAACGTGTGTTTCTGGGCATGGCATTCTGGTGTGCTCAACCTGTCGAGTTGAGTTCTGTGAATGAAGCACAAAATTTACTAGCATGTTGTAAAACTTTCAGGACTTCATTCTTTGTAGTGGAATTACTTTTTGTTTACATCTGTTTGAAAGGAGAACTAAGCCTTGTCACTTTGGATAAATTGCTTGTGGGGAAAAAAAGCTTTGTGATTCTACTACAGAGTTTGGAGGTACCAGGAAAATTATCCCTTGCTGTTGAGAGTCAAGTAAAAACTGGAAGTATTCCCTTTTTGTTAAAAAAAATTAAAGCACTTCTTTAAATTTGAAAATGTATTTTGAATTCTCAGTAGGGAACCAAACACTAACAAAATGTCATTCAGTTTTAATGCTTACTGAAATTCAGGATAAAATGCCAGCTGAAAACTTCCTTGACAGGTATATTTAATAAAATAATAAATATTCTGAGTTACCTAGAACCAATTCCCTAGTCCTGTTGGCTGAAATCCTGTTTTCAAGGTGCAGTGTATACAATTCTGAATTTGGTACAGAAAGAATTAGCATACACTGATTTGGTAAGTCTGCAAGGCTGTGTGCTGCTGGACATGAGTTGTATTTCTAAATGTAAGTCCATGCCAACATAGTCCTGTGCTTAGTTTGGGAAAGCTGTATTATAGCATCTGTTCTTGGTCACACTAGTAGTTTTCTGATACTTAGCATATTTAAAGGGTTCTGTAGCCTAACCAAAACAGGTGTCTAGGCTTCCAGTTTAAAGTGATTTTTCAGTCTGCTCTGGAAAATGTGTGCCTGCAAGTTTTTATGCAAGAACTTTCCATGTGAACACCCTGGAGGGACGAAGAAATTCTAGGGAAGGCCTTCTTTGCAAACAGGTGTCAGACTGCTAACCTCTGGCAGTGTTTTGGCCACATGTTGATCCTGGGGAGCTTCTGCTTATTGACTTTGGACTAGGCACTTAAGGAACAAAGTTCGTGGATGATGAGGAATAAAAAACATGGTCATTCAGGTGAGCTTCTCAAAAAGCTGGCATGTAGTGGCTGCTGATTCTGGAGGACAGTCACATACCAGTTCACGGGCTAGGACGTGTCTGGTCTAACCTTCATGGTGAAGCTACTCTCAGAAATACTGTAGTAATGTACAAAATACAGTATAGACCCTCAGAACTGTAGTGCTTGTATTTGTTTGGGAGACAGTAGATGACTGATTTTCTTCAAAAGCAAAGGAGTTTTAGGGATTTAATTCAGCTGAGGAGGTGGCTCTTTCCTGTGTAAATTCAGATGAAGCTGTGACAAATGCTTCTTTCTTTTTTTGAACATATGTCTCTCTTCATGCCAAGATGGTATTTGTTTAGCACATAAGCAGACTAGAGTGAATAGTGTCAATGTGTTATTGTAAATGCAATTGACTATTAACTCAAACATATTTTACAAGAGGACTGTGGAAGCAGATGGTGTACTGTAGCTGACTTTATTTCCTGATTCTTATTTATTTTGAGAATGTTTTCTTCTCTTAACAGGCTTGGGCATTTTAAACCTGGATAGCTTTACAAAGGGGAAATATTAATTAAAGAATTAAAAATTAATATATACATATCCTGTAAATAAACACTTTTTGTCACACTTGTGCTATCTGTATTATTTTCCTGTTAGGGAAAACTTTGTGCTCTTCTTACACCATCATTAGGATGCAGTAGTCTCTTTAGTGAGTGCAAAGATTCTTGGAAACACTTTTTGATGTATTGGTCCTTCAATACCAGCTTAGAATTTAATAATTCTTCAAAGGTAATCTGGCTTTACTTTAGGAAAAAAAAAGAGGGGGGGGGGAAGAAGAATAGAAATCAGATTGTATGCAACAGTGTCTGAGCTTCATTCATTTGAACACAGCATTTGTGTTACAGAAGATTATTTTTTCAACGTGTCCAAAAATTCTACTTTTTTTTTCTTTTGCAAAAGATCCCTTAATTGTTTTAGAATTGCATGTTTCTCATCTTCTAGATCTCTGTTAAAAGGTAAAATGGTTGAGTCTTCGTAAAAAGAAAAAATACTGTAGGAAATGATGAATGTAAGTGTTTTATTTTTTATGAATATGAGAATCTCCTTTAAAGTAAATGCATGTATAGTATCTTGCAGTTCACGTACACACATGTACATAAGTACTGTACCAACATTTTATATTTATTTAAGACAATTGATCATTATCTGGTCTGGAAAGACTTCCATTGCTTGGGCAGCTGATCATATCAGTTTGTAAAGCATAAGGCTTCATCATGTAACACCAAGGAACTGCTCAGTATGTACACATGCCCCATGTGTGTATAGCCATGGGGAGAGAAGGACGTAGGCATGAATAGGGAATAGATTACTAAGGAGCAGGGACTAGATTGGACATCTGAAGTAATGCCAAATATTGCAAGTTAATCTCATGTAGCTGTTGTATTTTTTCACATCTGTCCCAGCTGCAGAGATTTGCAAAGGCTGCCAATGCAGCACTGTTCAGTAAGATGTGTATTGCAGGCAAAACCTGCCCAGTTCCTGTGATTTAAATCAAATTGGGATCCGAGTGGTTTACTGGTTTCCTATCAACACATAAGTAACTGGCAATTGATGATACACTTGGGACCAGTGGTGGCAGTGTAACAGATAAACTCATTTTTACCAGAAGTCTCCTGGTAATTCCTTATCTGCTGTCTAATCCAGTTGATGGTGGTCATTGCTTTACCAAAACGAGGTTTGGGCAAACATCCTCTCACCACCCCCTTACCCCTGCTGTGCCATCTGACCTGATGGTGCTGTCCTGGCCCACTTTGAGGCAGCTGGGCTGCACTAGTGCCCCCACAGCTGGCTTCAAAGAGCAGCCACTGGCCTCTCCTACATTTTAGTGGGTTTTAACGTGTTTAAATTGAGGAGCTGAGCTTTGTGAGCAAGTAACTATAGGAAAATTAGTGGAGGGGTAATTGTTCAGAGCTAGAGGTCTGTTCCCACACAGGTGGCATCTCTATACCTCTCACTAATATGACATCAGCTTGCAACAAAATAAAATGAATGCTTCATATACAAAGATATATACATCATATTCTATATATACCCAGGCATATGCGTATGTTTGGGTTGGATTCAGCACACCAAAGGGCACCGCCGCTGAAGGAGCTGCAGCCGGCCGGGCCTGCACCGGTGCCGCCCATGGCAGCGCCGAGCTGCGCCTCAGCGGCCTCCAGGCGGAGCTCTGGGCTCGGCGTTCAGCGAGACGCCACTGAAGGCTCAAAGGCTGCGAGTCTCATACAAAACCCGGCTTCAGGCTTTCTTATTGCTTGTTGTGAAAGGAAAAAGGCCTGCTAGAAAGCGCTGCTTGAAAATGATACACCGCATCCTCCCCCCCCCCACCCCCCCCCCCCCCCTAATTCGGCAGATTGGCCCCATCTTCAAAACTGGCTGCACGGTAGAGCTGGGCTAGGTTTGTGCTCTTTGACCACTAGGAATGAATTCTGCAGCTTGAAATCTAGTTCTAGGGCAAGAACTATGTGCAATTAGGGCCATTTACAGGCTTCTCCATAAAAAGCTTCTCTAGACTCAAAGAAGTATTGCTATGCCCTGGAGCACCTTGTGCATCCCAATTCATGTACCACAGGAGTAGCTGAAGTAGGGTACTACAGTGTTCGTGCTGAAGAGTCATTATAGTCCACAAAGAGAAAACCATCATAGGAGAATACCAACAAGGAGAATAAATCATACACATAGTGCTTTAATTCTTTCACTGTGTGTTACGAGTGTACTTTTTATGCTATATCTGCAAGAGTTTGAGAGAACAAGCCCTTCATCTGCAACAAAAGGCTGTTGGAGTGTCTTGGTGTTGTGGTTTAACACAGCAGGCAGCTAAGCACCACACAGCTCGCTGGGGGAGATAATCATGGAAACAGTAAAACTTGTGGGTTGAGATAAAGACAGTTTAATAGGACAACAAAGGAAAAGAAAATATTAATAATTATGATAAAGGAATATACAGAACAACTGATGCACAGTGCAATTGATTACCACCTGCTGACTGATGCCCAGCCATACCCCAATCAGTGTCCCCCCCTGCCCCTTCACTGTTCAGCATGTCACCATATGTTATAGGACACTCCTTTGGCCCAGTTGAGGTCAAAAACAAGGCACTTGGCTAAGGTAGGAATTGTGGCCATTGCAGATTTGGTGGCAAGAGCAGGTAGCTGAGGCTCCTTAGCAATGCTCTGAAACCACCCTGTTTAATCCCTGTGCTTGACTTTCTTCAGTGGTATTATGAAGGCAAAGAGTTAGTGCTCCAAAAAAAATTATGCCCTTGGTTCAGGTAATTTCCTGAACCTGTAATACAAACAAAGAAAGGAGACCATGTATGGCTGACCTAGTTAAATGGGTTGTGTTATTAATGACTTTCCTATGGCTGTAATAACACTTCAAAAGTTAATAGCTGAATGTAGGTAGCAGAGATCACCTCGTATTTCATGGGTTAAAACCTTCAGCTCCCAGTGCCTTGGAAGCCCTGCCAGAAAATAAAACAAAACAAAACAACAACAACAAAAATCAATCAATCAATCAAACAAACAAACAAAAAACACGTTTGAATAAGCTTCCTGAGCTGGGAGAAACAATCTTACTTTGTGGACTGAGAAATTCTAGAAAATGTTGATAATATGGCATTAACTTAACTGTGGATCTTATCTCTGTTGTATCAGATACTTGTGGTTGAACACAAAGGGTTTTGTTTCACAAAAACTAAGAGAAAAAAAATTGATGTGGGAAAATGATAAGTAGTCAGGACATTAATTTATGTAAACTGAGAATCTGTCTAGAGCACATATTGTGTCTGAGTAAACTGAAATCTGAGCCAACATTTGCTTCACCAGAGGCAGAACAGAGAAGTCTCTTTGTTGAGAGGAGAGATCTTGCGCTCTGACCTTTGGAATATCATGAGTCTTTTGTAACTCGTCATTTGGGAAGTAAAATATATTGGCCTTGTCATGGATTTCTAGATGCAGAACTGAAACATTCACGGAGCACACAGAGGATGCCAGTAGGTGATAAGATAAAAGATAAAAAAGATAAAAGTAGTCATCTGCACATGCTGACTTTCTCAAATTAACTAACACCAAGATTGAACTTATTTTTTTGTTAATACTCCTTCTTAACACATCAGCTTGCCATTAATTTTGCAACACTTGCCTTATTTTTTAATTGCTTATTTAAGTAGGGATGATTAAGCTGGATCTGACCGGCAACTGAAAAAGAAATGATTGCCACAGAAGCTTGCTTATCTGGGCCCTACTTGCACATGCAAGCAGAAACAAAATCTCCTCTATAGGCACCATCACCATTTTACTGATTGTCTGGTTTTGATTTTCTTTCAAAAGATTCCACACAATGACGCTGTTTTCTCACCTGCTTCTTACCATGGAAGTTATGGAGTAGGGGATACCCTTACTCAACTCAAAGAATTACATACTGGTTTTATCAGGTTAACATTAGCCTACAAGCTAAGTTTTCTACGTTAACACATCAACACATGAAAAAATAAACTCAGAGCAAGACTTTCTCTAAATGTACGGAATAACTGCCATAATAAGGTAGATTTCTTACCTGATGCCTCTGCTTATCTCTGTAAGAAAAGTATAGTTACTACAGAATGAGGGAACCCTTCCAATCATGAACTATCCACTAAGATGGTTATTTAAACCACTGAGGTCTTCTAGGGAAGAGTCACAGTATATCTGAAAAGAAAGATTCTGTAGGAGGTTTGCCACCTAGTGCAAATCCGTCCTCAACTGCATTTTTAAATTTACTTATTTATTGTGAAACATGCAATGCTGTGATGAGAACTTTAAAGGTCAACGTGCAACCATCTCCCATTAGGCACTTGCTAGATGAGCAATACCTGACAAAACAACATTAATTGCAAACCAAATGACTGAGAAGCACTTCATAGTCATCCTCAATACTTCCATAAAACAGCTGCAATTTCTTATGAGAGGTATTAATTCCTAGGGGATTCAGAGACCAAAGGCTTATTTCTACCACATTAAAGCAAATGCTCTAGCATTCTGTTTAATGTGATGGAGGAAAATAATATAAAATTTAGAACAAGCTAATGATTTACGATCTGGGATATTTAGATTTACTTGAAATTCAGTCAAGACATCCCAAGACGCAGTTCCTGTATACAGACAGTAGACTCACCAGATCAGCGAATCATCTAATTTTAACCTGCTGACAGGTCTGTGGGATCAGCAGTAACACTAGGACAACACCAACTGTCTTACTATGCAATTAGAGTGAATCATGTAATTGCTTTCTTCCTCATTTTCAAGGTAGAGGTAATACAATACCTCCCAGATACAGAGCTGGGACAAATTCCTGTTTTGGAGAGCATTGTGATGACTCTTGAGTCACCGGAGTGCTGAGCATGAAACGACGAGCATTTAAGATCTCCATGAGGATTTTAAAAGGGGTGAAGGGGATAAAGGTCTCTGTAAAGATTGTGTGGACAAACATGAAAACAGCTCAAAATAGTATTCCTGATTCTATTCCGGAAGACTCAACAAAAGGTTGTGCAGAACCTACCAAACTTTTGTCATAGCTGAGACTCAGCCAACACTGGGAGTTGAGCCCAGAGTCCTATTTCCATTTATTAGGCCAGTGCTTTCATCAGGCAAAGGCAAGGCCCAGTGCCAGGCAAAACCCACCCTGATGGTTTCAGCACTGAGGGGGTGAATTTCTTCTCTGATGTTACAATATCCCGCATTGGAAGGGACCCACAAGCATCACTGAGTTACCCCTTCCCAAAGTTCAAAGAAACGTGACTGTAAGGACACAGTTCCTATACCCTTGCATCAATTAAAGTATGTCTTATGCTTTATAGCAATAATACTTACCTAGTTTTCAATGTTGCATCTGCCCAGAAATCTGAATGCTCTCACTCTGGGACAAAGATTTAACTGAAATGCAGAATTAAGTAATAGGAAGAAAGATCCCCTAGACCTAGTATTCTATGAAGGGAGGGTCTCTTGCATCTTTCTTCCCTTCCTCAGTGATTCGTAACTGTGGACTAGTTCATAAAACAAACATCATACAAACAAAATAAAAAAAAAAAAAAAGCAAGCAACCAAAAACAATCCCCCAAAACAACTGCAATAGCAGAAACTTCAGAACTTCAGAGCTCAAATCTTTGAAATTCCTCCCTAATAGATTTGCTTTATGTAGAAAAACAAAAACATCTAAAGCCTCTGTAGAAAATTTCACTTGTTATCACTATTCACTATTACTAGAAATTTAGGTACCTGGTAGGATAATTACTATTTCTTCACAGCTGTATTTCAGCGAAGAAATAGAAACCAGAGATGGAAAAAAAATCAAGCAGCAGTTTAAAAAAGACTTACAAGGTAGAAGCAATTTGGGACAGACATACTCATAGAATACCAGCTTTCCACATCTCTTTCCTCTGCAACCATGAACCCCCAGAGCAACAAAGAGATGCTTAACACCAACAGATGAGGACAACAGTATCCTGGAAAACAGACTGGGTAGGCTATTCTATCGTCCAACTGTCAGGTGCAATTTTGAGAAGCAGTGAATTTGCTTCCTTCCTTAAGCTGGTTCAATGAGAGTATTATACCCACAGTAACACATGGGAACAGTGGGAAAGGTATGAAGTGGGAGTTTTACAGGGACTCATTCTTGACTGAATACAGTCAGCGTTTTTATTAATTTGGGAGTATACAAATCAAAAGCGGAGAAGTGGTGTGGGCAGGATGCAAGTGCTATGGAAGAACAAAAATGTGGCAGGCCTATTAAATTTAAGTAGTAACAAAAAAATTAAAATGCCCAGTTTAAGACAATCACTGTTACTGCTTGCAACCCTTGTAATTATTCACTCTGCTGCAATTTCAGTCTGAGCACTCCTTTGCTCCTTGTGAAGACCACAATTCCACTGTCACATTCTAATGAATGAATTAATTGAAAGCTGGCTTCTTTTGTACTAAAATCACGAGGAAACAAATAGGAAATAGTGCCAGAAGAGGCACTAGAAATAGGACATTAGAAAAAAAGAACATCAATACAAGACAGACTTGGAAACCAATTTCCATCAGAACGTTAGAAGCTGCCATGGATTATACACCTCAAAGAAAGAATTCTGCATTTCCCTTGCTGGGATAACCGTTCGGTAACCAATAACATAGGCTAAACAATATGATAGGACTGCTGAGCAGAATCACATTTTCCACCTCAGGTTAGGGAAACCTTGATTTTTAACTGAACAGAAATGTCTATGTACATGATACTAAGTGTTTTGGGACAGCAAAATATCAACTTTAAAGACAGCACAACAAAATGCACATTGCTTTGTCTTCTCATGACTGAACTGTAAGATGTTTATGTTGCTTTATTGTCACTGACTAGATTTGCGTTTACCTGCAGTACTTTAGAACAGCCTAGCATATACATAACCCAAGCACCTTTTCAAGATTTTTTTGGAAACATTTTTAGTTGTAAAGCTAACACTAATGCACACAGTTCAATTATCATATCAAATATACGAGTGACATCTGACAAAAGATAACATGAATTTTCAATACGGTGACATAACTTTATTGAGTTCACTCAATGTCTCTGAGGATTCAGGTAGACTATAAAAACGAATAGTTCCTTTTATATTTTAATCTTCAACAGAAATACAGTAAGTTTTTTGGTGTCTTGTTACAACATTCTCATTCATTTTCAAGCAAATGATTTTGGTACAAACAGAACTCAGACCTAAAGCTGAGTAACTGCACGAAACCATGTGAGGTAAGAAATGTCTCTTTCTAATAACATTTTTATTCTTTCACCAGGCAAAGCATTCAACATTTTTTCTACAATGGAAAAGAGAAGACAGGTGTTTTGTCCATAGTTTTATTTCACCAGGAAGGTTCATACAGTTCTGCATAAAGGTCATTGTATGCACAGTCTGATGTACAAAGCTCCCTTTGAAAACTCCAGCACAAAGACACTGCATATTAACAACATTAAACAACGATGTGGGTGGTATGGGGGGGGATTAAAACAAAACAGCATTCTTCCTATCGGAAAAGCAGAATAAAACAAGGCACTTTCAGTAAATAAGTGAAGAACAGAAACAATCTGTATCAAATATTCCACAAAGCTGAGCAAGAGCACTGTAACAAAATTCTGCAGTAATGAACAAGTAAAATACAAAAAGGCACTACATAATCCTCTCCCTGCCACTCCCCTTTCTCAACCAATTAGCCAACTGAACTTGGCACAATGGAGTCTTAATTATAAAGTGCATCTCCTGTCTCAATGTTTTGAAAAATAGGCTTTAGAACACATGTAGAGATATCCCCACATGTACAATACATTGAAACAAAAACACATTGCAACTAGATTCAATCTAGTAATGAACTGTGCAGAGAAAAATATGGCTTCTTTACAAGTCTTTCATTTATCTCCATATAATCTGGAATATTTTTAAACAAACATGAATGCATTAGCAAGATAAGAGGTAGTATTCCAAGTAAAAGGCAAACTCACCGATTTTATTGTTACATGGAGATATGGCAAAGGTATCCCAGGTTTTAAAAGCAGCATTATCAAACTAAAAGTATTACAGCATGCTATCTTGGGATGAAAATACACAGTGTTTTGGGGGTCTCGTATTAGTTCCTTCAGCAAAAATGACCATTTCTTTTTTTTCTTAAAATGTCACACTACCATGTTGTTTCATAAGTATTTTTCTCTTGGTACTCTAAGTTTTCCTATTGCATTGCATTAAAATTTCCAGAGAAATATTCTTCAACTTTAGAATTTAAAAACAACATATGCTACAATCTTATTAAACGTAAGATGAGTCCATCTTTACTTTAACAATCATTAATGTATGGCTATTAAGAATATGAAAACACAAACACCAAACAGATGAACACATTGAATGTGTCACATCAGTGGCAACGTATGACATGCTAGTTAAATGTGTTTGGTGATTTAAAGTTTATGCCACTCAGCTATGAAAGTCAGCCAAATTGTGTATGTACACTATCTAAATTTTAGCTGATTTTAGCCCTTATTAGACTTTAATATATTAAATATATAAAGGCTAGATAAAAACTGAACTCAAAGCAGCACTGGGTATATTTCTTATGTTAACAATTTGTAAGGATTTATGTAAACATTCAATATGTGCATTCTTGCTCTTTACTGTAAATTCTTTACAGCTACTATACGCCCCTACCCACAGTGTATGTCCCAAGCGTGAAACTTTCCCAGATAACAGCAGATGCTACCGATCTATTCTTCTTCATCAGCAGTATATGCTACTTCAGCAACTTCAATTTCTGGTACAGAATTTTCAGGCAGAGAGCCGCTCCAGCATGCCTCGTGGTTCTCTTTATCTGAGCTGCAACAACAGATCAATAAACTTTGTCAAATGGAAACTAATATCATTCTCTACAGTGATTTTATGCCTGCAATCTACCAAACATTTACAAAGCTTGTTCAACTTATCACTTACACTAGCTCTAAGACCTAAAATCATCCATCCTGATGGCCTTCATGAAACATGGGATAGCTACAGAGAAGTAAAAAAAAAAAAAAAAAAAAAAAAAAGCTGAATTCCTCAGCTGTGCAGAATTTATATAAGACCGACGATTTAAAAAGATACCTTAAGAAAAATTAAAAACACATTTTAAGTAAAGTAATAGTATTTACCAGCCATCCTCACCCAGGGTACCCTGGTCTGCTTCTACTGCAGAAGACTCCACCTCACCACTGCACTCACTTTCTTCTCCTGACATTTGACGAGTCATTTTTCCTGAAGATAAATCCCTGTAACAAGTAAGAACAGAGTACCATCAACCTATTTATAACAAACGTTCATCACCAAAAAGCTATTTCATTTTAAACTTTGCAGTTTCTGGGAACCTATCAATCTCATTCCTAACATGAGCCATATTCTTTTATTACTACAGAGGTGCAGGGTTTGCACTGGATAGCTATTTAAAGAGCTTAAACAAAATTCAATCCTTTGCTTGTATCACAATTTGGTAGCTGTACAAAATAATTCACATCTCGGAGAAGTGACTATGATTTTAGGTATGCAATTAGAAAAATATGATCTAAGCCATGTGCACCTTGCTTCAATGACAGAAGGAACAAAATCAAAACACAGAAGGAAGACAGACAAGATGATAAAACAAATTTCTTCAACAATTTCACAAGTTTCTCCATTGGCAAACTTGCAACTAAAGTTACAGAGTAATACAACCTCCTATTAAAGGGAAAGGTAATATTTTTTTTTTCTTAACAGCAACATAAATTGATGGTCCAACTAACCTGGCTAAAAATGGACATGTGTTCATGTAAAATTATCTACAAAAAACAAAACCAAAAGAACCCTTGTTTCCAAAGCATTTCTCTGCATGGAAAACAAATTTAGTGTTGAAATCTATCACTTGAATTCGAAAGTCTTGTGAACAATTTTGTGTTGAAAATAGTTCTACTATATTCACAATATTCTACTATATTCTACAATATTTGACCTACTATTGTTTCCATACCTTTAACATGAACTAAGTAATACTTCAGTATTTATTATCTAATTAATTATTGGTCTATCTTTGGGCCAAACCTGGCACGGTATGTTTGAAAGCCTGTAAATCTGATATTTAATCCAGTTTTTAATATACATTTTAGACACCTGGCCTTGAGAGTGTAAAGACAGCAGATGCTTAATCAGGGCCATCAGATCGAAACATTTCAACAAGGGAAAAGTAATGTTCATTCCTTTTGGGTTCCATTCCTATCACCCAAATTCATTTCTATTTATTTATTAAACAAAGTCACACCATTACTTGGTAACTTATTTTTACAACTAAAAATCACTTCAACTACTACTTGGCTGATTTTCAATACTTTTGAAGCATCTTGAAAACAGACAGGGTATATCTGTATTAAATTAAAATAAGAAGAATGAAGCAAATCATCCGTCTTCCAGGAAAACAATAAAGATGAAAAGTCCTTCTTGTTAATCATGGCTTTTTATTTCAGTTTTAATCATACAAAATTTCTTGACACAATGTTTTAGCCAAATACAAGTTAGTTAGTTTTCACTGGCTATTTCGGCATTTTTGATAGTACTAAATCATGATTTTTTTGTAAAAGAGGAAAAGCATCTTCTAAACTCTCAGTTACTTCTCTTCAGGAGTAGAGTTACAAACTAAATATAGTATCAGAAATCAAAATAAAACACACTAATTTAAATCCTTCTCCAAATCTAGCCCACTTAAACCATATATTCAAAAATGTAACCTGTTAGTTAATCTGGAAATGCTAGAATCAACAACCTAGTCAATACTGAAGTACCTTAGTATTAAAGCATGCATGGGAATTTAGTCCTTTGCTAAGGAAACCCCATGAAGACTGGCTTAGCAGGCCTAGCAGGACACTGAATATTAACTCCCCTGCACCTGCTGCAAAATTTAGCAGACATGCACCATAAAGCTTTCCTATGAAACACCACCGATTTTTTTCTTTGGATTGAAATGGACAATCTCCAGTGGTATTTAAAAGCTATCTGTGGCAACATTCCAGGCAATTCAGAACTAAGTTAGACATTAAAACAGGCATATAGGCATTTTATCATTATGTTCTGTCAAAGCTTTGAGTACAGGGGAAATTTTGTAACTCAAGGCAATTTTTCCACTGCTCTCACCTCTATCACTTCACATATCCAACACTTCAAAAGCAGAATAGAATCTTTACCTTTTCTTTACAAGATTTAAAGGATTAACAAACATAATCCTAGTTACTTTAGAGGGAGAAGACAGGACAACGCTTTTGCAGTTATTTGTATTGAACAAAAGCTTTTAGCCAGAGAAAGATTACTGAAAATGCTGCCTTGTGTGCAGTTATGTGGGGAAAATTGTTTTCAAGAATACATATAAAGCTGCTGCTTCCAACCATCTGGAGAAAATGCCTTCATGTGAAGAAACTCCTGAAAGTCCTACAATTTCTACATACCTAATTCTTCTTTCAATAGCATCTATATGAAGTTGTTTTTCATTTAACAATTTCTTCAGTGATTCCACCTCCCTTTGTTTTTCAAGCAGTTCTTTTTGTAGACGGTAATTTGTTTCTTCCAGAGTTTCACAGAAAGCCTAAAAGACATTTAAGAACATCTTCAGTTTAACTTCAGTGGACTGCCTTTATTGATTTTTCTTTTTAGAAATACCAAACTGCAACAGAATTGTAGCTGCTTTTCTTTGTATTGATTACCATAAAGAGCTACATACTTAAAAAAAAGTTGCCTTTAATAAAACATGCCACTTTGCTTTGAGCAATGAATTTATTATACTATATTGCAATATAAATACTTTACTGCATCCTTTGTTTGTGTCTCAATAAAATAAAAGGTTTTAGAGAAAGAGGTTTCCCTCTTCTGACATGCAGTCCCTAATATTGAACCTTTTTGCCTATAGAGAACATCAGCTGAAATCCCAAACTCCCTTTGTACTTCACATAAACTTTGGTTTCACCTAACTTAGAAGTCAGTTTCCTAGATCTAAGTAACAGAGATGCTAGGAATATTCAGAAAAAGTGAATATTCTTCACTTACATGTATACCAGATAAAGATAGAAAGTTACAGTTGGGAACCAAATAGCTGTTGTAAATATGACAAGCATAAAAACTCTAAGACCAATAATATTTTATTTTTTAAGAAGCTTAAAGAAATGTTAAGAGCAGTATTGACTCAGTCATGGCAGGTATTTTGCGTTACCCTGCTGAGGACGACACTTACATAGCACACCCTGATGAATTTGACAGTAAGCAGCCTCAAGACTTAACATAGAGCTAACATTTAGTGCAATATTCACTGAATGCAGGAAACAATCAAAGTGTTGGCACAGAGCCTGGTGATCTACTACTGGTAAAAGTGAGCCTACCAACACTCATGTGCAATTCTGATTTAATAATTTACATGCTCTTGCTAAATAAGGAAACACATTTAGGAGGCTATCTTGGATTAACATTACATGCAACTAACCACCAATCCATGGATTTCACTATATATAAACATTTTATCTGATGTTAACTGATTCTCACTTAAGAATACTGCTACGACTGCATTCCTAAAAGTGCAGTGTTTTTCAATCCAATAACCATTTCTATTTTTTTCATTGAGTTTTACTTTTTTTTATTGACAGAGATAGCAAATTTATCTTAGTTGACAAGCATTTAAGACCAATCATCAGTTAAGCCACAGCTTTATCCACATCTTTTAGAGCCAAGAACACATTACACACAATTCAATCTTCATGCAGCATTTTAGGTGAACTCTAGCAATCATTTCCATTAAGCATTACTCCTGTTTCATCCAAGACAATTAAATGAATTCTAGTGCATGTTGTAAAACTGTTTGTGTTGCTGCTGAAAGTTGGCCATCGTCTCCTTAAGAATATCATTAAGTTATTTAATTTCTATCTTTGTATTATGCACATATAAATTTCCCTATTCACAGGGAAAATAAGAATATTCTATAAAAACATTTATAAAAAAAATAGAAGTTTCAGGAGAGCAGACTTCAAGCTCTTCAAAAAAAACTGCTTAGAAGAAAGAATCCATGGGATACCAGGCTGGAAAGAAGATGGGTCCAGGAGAGCTCATTGCCTTTCACCGACTACCCCCTCCAAGCTCAAGACAGGTTCATCTTAACAAGTAGGAAATCAAGCAAAGGTGGCAAGAAACATGCATGAATGAGCAAGGAAGTGCACAAATGGTGGAAACATAGAAAGATGACCCAGGACGAGCTGCTCTCTGATCTTGCACTGATAAGATTTAGGAAAGTGAAAGCCTAGCTGGAACTTAATCTGACAAGGGATGCAAAAAGAAAGAAGGAAGTACTCTGTGTGTGTACATATTCAACAAAAGGAAGACTAGGGAAACTTTGGACTTGCTGCTGAATCGAGCGCGAGAAGTGGTGACAGATGGCACTGCACAGGCTGAGGTACCTGATGCCATCTTCTCCTCCGTTTTGACCAGTAATTCTGGCCTTCAGAAATGCAGGCTTCTGTAACCAGAGGAAAAGACACAGAAGGGCAAGGCAGACTTACCCTTGGTAGAAGAGGATCAAGTTAGGGAGCACAAACTGGACATATGTAAATCCACGGGGCCTGACAGTTTGCACCCATGAGTGTTGAAGGAACTGGCTGATTTTTAGCTTAGTGTCCAACAGGACCCCAGAGACCATGGTCATTCAAAGATCAACATCAAAAGATAATTAAGGGACTGGAATATCCTTCACATGAGGAGAGGCTGAGAGAGCTGATACTCTTCAGTCTGGAAAGAGAAGGCTCAGGGTGATCTTATCAATATGTATAAATTCCTGGCGGGAGGGAATGAAGAAGAGGGAGTGACACTGCTCAGCAGAGCCCACTGACAGGAGGCAATGGGCACAAATTTAAAAAAGAGGAGATTCAATCTGAATACAAGAAAACACTTTAAAAACAAAACAATCAAAAAAAACCAACCAAACAACAACAAAAAAACCACCTCTCCTATTGTGAAAGTGATCAAAAACTGGAGCAAGTTAACCAGAGGAGTAATGAAGTCTCTGCCTGTGGAGATACTCAAAACCTAACTAGACATGGGTCCAGGGCAACCTGCAGCAGATGACCCTGCTGAAGCAGGGTGTTTGGAGGAGGTGATCTCCTGGAGGTCCCTTCCAACCCCAACCACTCTGTAACATGATGTACTAACCTCAGAGACCAGAATTTCGTGACAGCTACATCTGATAAATTTCTAGAAATGGTTAATGGGCAAAACTACAGCAGCACAGCTATTGTAATAGTTTGTCTAAATTTGTATGGTGGAAGAATATCCCTGACACTTCACCACAGTTTGCATGATTAAGATTTCTAGAGAAGGTACTTACATTTCTTAATGAACAACTATCTGAACAAGTAATTCCTGTAATTTTAATCTTAAATTAGCTATTTAATGGTAAGTTGTTTAAGATGAAAAGTAACCATATAGAAAATCAAACAGGAGCCCATAATAAACAAAATATACCAAATCCTTCAGGCATACATAGAATGGAACAATTTTGATCCAGTGGAACAAAAGCCAAAGCACTCTCACTTGCACTCAACAGAATGCAAAGTATAAATTTAATTGCAGGAGCTTCACTTAACATTCATAATTTCTATAGCATTAACAATGTACAAACAATTCTGAAGCATTTTTATTTTATCAATTAAGAAAACTAAGAAGACCAGTTCTAGCCACATTTCATATAGCTAAGCATGCCAGTGAAACATACTTCTAACAATACTGCATATGCAATACAGCATGCAGTATTTATTAGTTGTCCACTGTGCTCACATGCATGTTGCAAGTCTGCTGCCTTACCAACTACTTGACACTACTCAGTTATCAGCAAGAACACTATTTTCGGTGGTAACAATTACTCCCTTTATTACATCTCATAGAAAGAATATTTTACAGCAAGGCTTGAAGTTTATGGTGTACACATTGTGACAATGTGTTGAATAAGTCTTAAAAAAAAACCCTCTACTTATATTCAGACCAGGACTACTTCTACCACTTGCCTTTAAACAAACAAACAAATTTCATACACTATGCATAAGGGCTAAAAGGAAGCAATTGTATCTTGGGACAGGGATCAAGTATAGCAGTCAAAGATCATCAGTGTGCACCAACTATCAACAGACTCTTGTCAGTTTTAGAAAAACATACATTTGCAAATGTTTGTGAAAGGGTAAAAGCGTTCCATTTGCAACATCCCAGCATATTTTACAATATTTCAACAACTACTGATTTCTACTGCCTAACATATTACATAGCACTTACCCTGCTCTCTTCTAGACTATCAAAAGGACCTGGAGGATCATCCAGACAAAGAAATTCTCTCACTGCAAGGCTTTAACAAATAAAATAGAGTGAATTACTTAAAGTACAAAAAAAAGCAACAATACTTACAGATGATGATACAAAGTCATATTTCTTTAAGGATGCAGGCATACAACCTCATATAACTCTGAAGTATTCACATTAACGTCAATAAACTATTAAGTCTCACTGGTATGTGTTAACTAGGGACAGTATTTAAAATAAAACTTGAGAAGTTGCACAAGTACACTGAAAAATTTTTAAACAAAAGGTAGTATTCAATTTAGAACACTTTTCAAATCTTCAAACTGTATCTTCAGAATTTAGAATATTATAATTCATTACCAAGTAATTTATTATCAGTTCTGTGCTTGCACTCACTACTTACAAATCCCTAAATCATCTCCTATTGCATTAAATGCAAAAAAAAAAAAAAAAAAAAAAAAAAAGAGGATCCAAAATAATTCTGTCTCTTCCTCCTAAGTCCCACTGAAAGGTGATGGCAAGATGAAGAAGTTTTCTGCCCTCCGTACAAACACAAGAAATAGAACTTCTATCTAGCTACCAATCTGATCAGTTTCATATTCAGCAAGGAGAATGGAAAGTGAGATATTTTTTCAGCTAACATTGGTTATGACGTCACTTTCAGTTTTACAAAGACTCTGAGCAGTATTGATCTAAAATGCATCCTGTACTGAACCTTTATTTTGTTGCTGGATTTATGTAAGCCTGTTTCAATTGCTTGTTGCAAATCTGAAGATGGAGGGTTTTTTTTCAGCGAAGGGTTAGTGAGAGTTTTTGTCTTCATATCCACTGTCACCCAAGCAGCCCTTACAACAACATGAAAAATTCCTCCTGTGATAATGATCCATTCCTTTCTCCACTTAAACTATGTGAAAAATGTATGTTTTTTTTCCATGACTTGTGCAAGCCATAGCCTAAACTTTCTTCCACATAAATTAATAAAATTCTACTACTAAAACTAACATTATCACTCCAACTAGCTCAGAAAGTGATAGATGGTAAGAGTCAATACAATTGTTAAATTATTAGAAAAATAATCCCAAACCAACTGAAAAGTTATTCAGCCATATAAAGTACATTTTCAAGGAAGTTTTTTCTTCCATCCACATAGTTTCATCAGCTTGTTTGAAGTGACCCTTTTCCACCATAGTGCTCAAACCTATTTTTTAATGGTTGAATTGCTCTTTTCATAAAGATGAAAGTTCTGCTGAATGAACTCACATATGCCTAATGCAGAAGAATTCATTATATGGAAACACTTCTGCTCATCATTCCTCTCCAGTATCTTCATGCATGACTCACACAGCTCAGTTCAAACATTTTAAAATATTTAATTTAATGTCATTAGTAATTTTATTTTGAAGTGTAATATTAAAATGACAGAACATACGGCAATGCTTGTGCATGAAAAGCAAATATGCAGACAAATAGATGTGCAAAAATATTCAATCTACAGTCTACTTCTGGAAGGCCATACCCATTTTTTGTTCTCCTGATAGCTGCTGGCAGAGTGGTCTGTATTTTTATATTGCTTTGGAAACTTCTTGAAAGCTGTAGATTTACTGTTTAATGTAAGTCAAGAAATTTAAAGCCACAGGTCACTGCAACATAAGACTACTGAAAAAAAAAATATATTTTTTTCTAAAATATCCATCTGATGACATAAATATTCATTTGCAGCCTAGCTTTACTCTGAGAACCCGCTTTCCCCTCCATGTGTTATACCTCTTCCTTTCATTTAGCAAAAAAGAAGATAATTCTGCCACTAGTGACAGTTCACAGAAATCTTCCACATCACGTAACGGAGACTGCTGTACGTGGCTTCCTCTCCTTTATGCTGCTAAGCCAGCTGACATCCTTCTCAAAGGAGGCAGCAACGCCAGCGCACACCCGTACTGAAAAGGGCAGGAAGGACAGTGCTGCACCAGAGATCTGGGACAAGACTCAGCAGCTGAGTTTCTCCCTTTCAAGCTGCTTCTTGTACAGGGTGGGGGCAGAGGAGAGCCCTGTCATTTATAAAGCTTTGTGTTACTTTTGTTTAGCAGGTTAAACTTCTTTCTCCCACTTTGTGGGTTACATGGAATTTTCTTGAACACATTAAACTCTGTATGTGGATTTCAATTTGATCTTCCACTGAATTCCCAATATAAGGCAAAAGATGAGAAATCTGCAAAACGCAGAGACTCTAAATTTACGCCTCTGCATGCCAACCTAATATTTTATCTTTAAGCCACTTGGTATACCTATTTTAAATAGAAATAGATTCACAAAATTACTTCTTTATCTGGAGTGCAGATTTTCCTCACAGTCAATACACCCCGATGATAATACAGTGCATAAAGAGAAATGAAAGAGACTTTTCTTCAAAGAGAAAAGGTCCTTCACTTTTGGTATGACCTAAACAGTTTGATGTATTTGCAAAATCAGAGAAGGGTGAGATTTTAAAGAGGAAGCAGGGTCAGATTCTCACCATTGCTCACGTAAGATGTAAATAATAATTTAACAGTAACTATTACTCTCTGGTAAGTGGATAAGGAATCAGACAGATCATATTTATCTAATTTTAATCATATCATGAGGAATCCGGATTTTCCACAGATACAAACATTATATCCTATCAGGATATCTTATGTTTTGGAATTTTTATTCTTCATACAGAGCCTCACACAGCCAAGAGCCAGGTTCTTTTCAAAGCCACATTACAGCTAACTACCTGCTCATTAACCAAAATAAAAACCTGATTCCACAAACATTTATATTACCTTCTGCATCTGATGAGTGAGTTGCCTTCACAGCTTTTTTTTTTTAATTATTACACCGCCATCAAGATATAAACAAGCTACTTCAAATACCTAACTAGCTGCAACAACATGAAGTTCAGTAAAAACCCTTCAGAACTATTCAAGAAGACTTAAAAAAAAAAAAAAAAAAAAAAAAAAAAAAAAAAAAAAAGCCCACCCAGCTCACTAGTTTATCACCAGCAGCGAAACATAACTGACATTTACAGAATTCCTTTTCTTGGCACTCCTATTACTGTGCAATTTAAAAACCAGGAAGTTCTTAAACTTCGCAGCCATATATTTGATCCAGATGATCATGTTTAATAGCTACTGACAGAGAAATGCAGATGTTGATCCCAGTTTGTTTGAAGCCTTTTATGTTTCCTGTCTCAAACATCTCACAACAAACCTTCACCCGGTAGCATGACTTACTGAGAGATGACTATGAATCATCCAAAAAATTAGCATTGTTTACTCAGCCTTCTCTATCCCCTTGATGATTTCACGTGCCTTGTTCTTTAGCCAAGCCTTTCCCAAGATGACAGACTAAATAGACCAGAACTCTTCTGTGGATGTTCTTCTGTAGTCTTCTCAATATTTCTAGCAGACCCTCTTTTGAAACTGAATACTGTGTTTTAGTACTGTACAATACTGTGTTTTAGTACTGTACTATGTGGAAGTGCAATTCAGATTCCCACAGCAATAAAGTATATTTTTGTTTACTTTCAAGTTCCTCTTCATCAACTTTTATTTATCCTTTTAATTATTTCTGGATACTGAATTGAGAAAACTATTTATATCCGTGAAAATGGTTCTCTTCTATGTTGTAAAATCCAACTGAGTATGATTCTGTATGTATATACTTAGTGCCATTTTGCACTTGGAACATGTAATTTAATCTGTTAGTCATTCCGTGCCTACGGATCCTTTTACAATACTTCACGATCTCTTTGCTCACTTCCAGATATTCTGAACTTTGGTGTCTAGAACTGTGATCTAGGATCCCATATGTAATGTCCCTAAATTTCCAAGAACCCTTTTATCCTTACCTTTAAACTATTTTATATGATTTCTCTCCTAACTACTTAGAAGATAAATTTTCCTCTGCAAAAGATATTACTTTTCCAAATATTGTTAACCTTCTTACAATATTTTTTTTTAAATTGCAAGCAGTACCACAAGTGAAACTTACTTACCGATCTATAGTTCCCAGACTTGACACTCAAATTCCTTATAAAGTGTCAACTGTAGCAATAGCCATTCTTCCAAAAAACTCAGGTAGATGTGGGCAGTAGATGCTCTTATACAAGAGCCTAGCTATTCTTTTTTAGTTCACCTAAAATTAAGGGAACGCTGTTTGCTCTACACAGTTTCTTCCTCTTAATTTTCAACTGAAACTTTGTTAAAAAGACAGTTCCTCAGACTGATTCCTCAAAGAATGGTTCTGATACAGTAACAACAGAACTTTAGATCTGAAAACCTTCTCCAGCATCAGAAGTAATTGCTCTGCCTCTAGCAACTTACTGAATTCCTCTTTTGGCCTATATTAACATGATTTTACATTTCATTTGCCAAAGTTACATTCTTCTCATCCTCCAGCTTTGGGAGAATCTTCCACTTGGTATGAAAATAACATTGTTCAAAGAGACCTTTGCACTTTGTTGCTTAAACACGGTATGTTTTTTAGATTCTTCTTATATCTTTTTTTTTTGATTTGTCATTTACATTTACTCATGTAAAGCAATCCATAAAGGTACTCCTATTCCTATCATGTCATGTAAATTAAACAACTATAGTTTAATGCACATTTTAAGAATTTATCGCATAATAGCATAGGTACTTAGCACTGTGCAAGCCTAACACTTAATCTCATTATAGTTTTCAGTTAACTATGTGCAACTCCTCTTTTTTTGCTTAGATTAAAATGTGATTAAATTAATAGGAAACCAAATAATTCATATTATGAACAACATGAATGTTAACAAAAATCCATTACTTTGTAGCTCAAAAACACTGTTAGACTCTAGTAGCCTATATGAGGGGTTGGAACACAAAAAAACAAATGCGTAGGAAAATTTAATTACATACCAGTTAGCAATATCTTTGTGAGCTACTAGGTTCTGGAGGAATGCTTGTAGTCCCAGCTGTCGATCTTCCAAGAAGTCAGGATTATAATTATCCTTGAACCAGCGCTTTGGTGGAAGGGCCAATCGAAAGCCTGGAAACATATCTTTTAACTAAAACAGAAATCAAAGATGAATGAAAACAATAAAAAAGTCTATATGAAATACTGAATCTGATAAAGGCGTTGACTTTACTGAGAATCACAGGTTTGTTCTGTCTTCAGTTCAAACACTAGGCAATTTTCACAATAGTAAATAAATTCAAAATATACATAGTATAAATTGTAGGCACAGTTCTGTCACTGTACCTTATACAACGAAATGCTCTCTCAAATTCACCATATAAAAGACAGTACTCCAAAGCTTTGCTTTGTTATGTAATGTCTTTGAGTCAGTAAATGTAAGGAAACTATCAAAGCAAAAAGTAGCAGAAGAGTAAGCATTTCAATGGTGCTTCTTCTACAGTATGCAGGGTTAGTAAGTACTACACAGATAAAATATATAAAGCTCATTACAGACCTGTAACTCTGCAACTCATCTTTTCTTGAGGACTTTAACAATGAATGGCGACATATGCATGGCATCCTTCTAGTAAAAAGTAGCTCTTTGTACATGGAAAATATTAAAGTTTCCATATGCGTGGAGGTGGCATAAGCCTTAGTACTGAGACTTGCAAAATTGTATTTTTGGCTTACTTTATTATTAATGACCTTTACTAAAATGTCAGAAATATCTAGAGAGATTTTCTGTGAATTCAAAATTGAAATATGTGAGCAGAAGATGGAATTTATATAACAATTGGAGCCATCCACGCCAGCCAGTTACCTGTTTTTCTAATATGCATGAAAACCAAAAAATATTAAAACTTCAGAAGAAAATTTCTAGATGCCTTTTCTTAGAAGGTATGCTTCAGACACAAAACCTCAAGCAGGATTTAGAATCAATAGAAAAAGCAAACAGATTTTTACGAAAATAGCTTTCCCTCAATTGCCTCAAGAACAGTTTAATCTTTTTGCAAAGACGGGATCAAAGAAATTTCTGTCAGAGATACTGGCACATAAAGCAAATACATTCATACGTGTCTTCCAGTGATAGGAATTCTACAAACTGTCTTGAAAACAGTAGTGTTCTATGTTTACAGAGCACCACAATAATTCTTCAATGGGTATCTTGATTCTTGCATGGAAAAATTTTAGCCTTCTGACAATAAGCTTTAATTTTTGTACTTTTTAATTACTTTTCATAGACTCTTGGAAAAGGTTCCGGGTGGTTCAGTTAAAAAGAGATACTGTATTCCAGCTAGAATCTCCCTACAGCTTAACAAAATAATCACAAGTGGGTCACAGATGCGTACAGATGTACTATCTCATAGCATGCAAAGGATGCTTTTTAAAAAAAATCACATAATTGCATAATTAATTTGTAGCCCTATGATAACAACTAGTTTCTTATTTATAGAACAGTCTATTCTGAAAGCCTTGGTTCTTGTTTGTGCATTTAAATCTTCCCACTTTCCTCTTTGCTTTCTGAATTTTATCTTTGTATTAGACTCTTCTTGATATTTTTAAGTTTATCTTTGGTCATCCAAAATTCCTTCATCTCTATCAATTTAACATTAATATGATACATGTAAGTATCCTTCATGATCCACAAAGTTAATGAAATGCTGAACAGAACCAAACTCAGAAAAGATTACAAAAGGAGTTCCTGTATTATCTTAGTTGTACAGACAATCACTTCCAGGAAAGCTTTTCAAGCAGATGGATCTCTGCTTTAATGACTTCATTTGTCTGGTTATGTAGATCACATCATTTATTTCTGAGGAAAGAGTATGCCTACCCACAGATTACTCCTGTCAACAAACATGGTATGAGAAAGCTATCAGCTGTCAGCATACCAATTTTCAATGGCAAGTCCTGAGGCGTTCTTTCTTGAACACTACTTGGATGCATAAGTAAAAACCATGGGGTCAAACGAGTTATGCTGGCTGTGGCTTCTTGCTTGGATCCAGCATCTTTTCTAGACATCTCTCCCCTACACTGTCATGGGATAGCTCATGCGTGTCACATGAGGCAGTGTCTCAGGGAAAATTAGCTAACTTCTTTGTTCTTAAGATGGATCATTTCATTCTTCACTCAGTAGCTCTCCAGGCAGAGTAATAGCCTTGACAAAGCTTCTCTTCCCACTGTTTTGGGGAGAGAACAACACTTCCCATATACTTCAACCCACTACATGTTATTAAGAGACAAAACTTACACATCTAGCCAAATTATAGTCTTTGCCTCTAACACATCAAGTTCTGTCATGCTCAAAATACTCTCTGATTTTGTTATTACAGCAAGAAACAGTATATTTCAGTCTTTGTTGTATCATTTGCTTTCTACAGTTTGCTCTCATGTATTGGCTTTTCTTCCCTTACTTCTGTTTCTAATGATTTATAGAAGTTTACCTATTGCTCTTGGCGTCCTGTGACAGCTTATCTTGCACCTTAGCATTTCTGCCTTAGTCTTCACAAGCTTGTACTACACTACTTGTACTATCTGTATGTCTTTTTTTTGTTTTTGATCTTTTTGACTTACATGTATTCTTTTCAAATCTTTTTCAAAAAAAACCTTCTGCTGCACTTGTTTATTTTCTTCCTAAAAGGAGAGTTCATGGCTTTCAGCTCTTCCACTTCCATTCATTTCTATTTTATTAGCTGCTCTGTACTAAAACTGTTTCTGAAACTGGTAGAAGCTATATCCAAAACACTTTCCAGAGTCCTACTGCTAACTATTTTTTCTCATTTATTTCTCACAGAGGTCAGGACAAATATAGAATGATATTACTAAGTTCACTAGCTGCTTCTATTAGTTAGCCAAGTTGTATTCATTTACCTAGTCCTTCTGATTTTATCTACAGGCATCCCATTTTTTTTCACCTTTTCCTCATTTTAGTCACTGCTGAAGTTTAACTCTCAGTTCAGTTTGGACATCCGAATACACATACTTTTTCTATGTGTCAGGCATACATGTATACCTG
Organism: Aythya fuligula; assembly: GCF_009819795.1. NCBI lineage: Eukaryota > Metazoa > Chordata > Aves > Anseriformes > Anatidae > Aythya > Aythya fuligula. The sequence continues at coordinate 130,431,410 of NC_045560.1, forward strand.
GTCCTCCTGAAAAGCCCTTCCCCCTCAGTTAATACTTCAAATCATGATTCTCATAGCAATCAGTTATTCAATTCAGCTGTCACTTAATGCCAACCTTCTAATATAACTTCAGGGAAAAAAATAATTTGCTACCAACCTCAAGAAAGATGGTAGTTATTTGTTTCTTCTCCTTTTTTGCTCTATACAAATATTAGTAACAGATTACTAAACATTATTTACCAATTCAAAGACTTTTTGCTTTTTATATATATTTTTAATATTGTAAAAATATTACTGTTGCTCACCCAGAACTTTTCAGTAGGAGTCTGTATCTTCAGCTTTAAAGATCTGATAAAGTATTTCATAATTTATGTCCAAGACACTAAAACCAACTGAAAACTGACCAACATAAAACTAAAGTTTAACGAATATTGAAAGCTCTAATTATCAGTCTGTGCCCCTAGAAAAAAACAGTTTGTTGCACTGATGGAGAATAAACAATTATTGGATCATTCCTGCAAAAATATACAGGCTCCTAGTTTTTTTTCCCACACAGGGGATGCAACTACTGAATGTTATTTCTAATCCATTCAATAAAGGAAATTAAATATAAAGTATGAAGCACACTAACAGCTGGAGATGAAAAAATATCTTCTTTTCACTAGATATATGTTCATATGTGTAATATATGTCTATTCACATATATAGTCTTCACAAAAAATGAGATACAATTTGTCTTTCATTAACACAGTATATGTTATGTGCAGTGAAAAAGCAAGAAAAAAAAGTGACAAAAAAGTACAACAAAGAAAACAAAACATGAAATAAAAGTAAGTCAGATGAGAATTTACCAGCATATAGTTCTAACCTTGTCATTAAGCCTGGAGAAGTCGGTGTACCGTCTGAAAACCACCCAACTTTCCTCTGGACTTCTTCTTACTAGTATTTTATATACCTGTGTGGAAAAACAGGAACATCAGAAAAATATGCAGAATTTCAAAATGCATTGGCTGTAAGGCTGAAATTACCCTTTACTTCTTAATGAAAGAACTCTCAGAAAAAAAAAAAAAATAGATCAGTATAAACACTATGAATAAATTGCAGATTTAATAAAGGACTTTCCATAATCCCCAAATATCTTTAACTATTTTGTCTTGAAAGAAATGGTTTGTGAAACTAGATCTGGATTTCTTCTCCAGAAAGAAGAAAGCTATCAGCTGTTTTCTATAGTCTCAGCTATCGAAGAGATAAGTGACCTACTTTAACTATTGCTGAATTATCGTTTTACTTCATAATCCTTAAAGCCAATCTGTCCTTAAGATGACTGTAATAATCACTTACTGAGTGTTGTATTATTTGAAAAGGTCTCATCTGACTTGGCTCGAAAGCAAAAGTGACGCAGGATAAAAATAAGATGCTGCTTTGGTCCATTTATCGTGAACATTACTCTGCCTAGAAAGTCAGGAACTATGACCACTTCCTCTGTTTGCAGCGTCAGAATTATGATACTAGCACTGTAGAACTGAAGTAATGGAACCTTAGAAACAGATTTAGCAAAACAGCAGCACAGTAGTAACACTGTTTAAAAGCCCATGGATAAAAACAAAAAAAAACTTTAGAACAGAAATCTACAGATCAAACAGATTAATAATTAAACATAACGAATCCAAAAAACACAACGTCATCTAAAAATATTATACCATGTCTAGGAAAAAGAATTCTCATGTCACAACCTTACTTTTTCCAACATAAGGAAAAGGACTTTGCACTTGCTCTGGATTAGCTTTTCCAGAAGGTGTTCTGTTATCAAAACTGATTAAATACAAGGGAGAAAGAGATAGTTTTTTGGAATTGTAATGATAGACACTTCACTTAATTACTTTTAAAACACTTTCTAATCTGTTTCATAGTAAAATCATTTTTTCCACAGCAGATTAACTAACAAGTACATTTTTCTTGTTGCAGTCCCAACACATAGCCAGCCACACAGCTACCCCAGCTTCTGTACACCAGACACTTACCTTTCAGAAAAATGTTTCAACACTTCTATTTTAAAATCTTGTAACTGTTTGCAGTTTAATAAATTACACAGGCTACACACAACTACAGTGAAAAAGAAAAGTATTCCTTGAGCAAATACTTCTCTTATCTACTTTTTAAACATAGAACTCTACTTTCAAGCCGCAGCATCTGTAGAAGTCATGGACTATGGTAGAGGCAATATTTTAGTCATGAGCAAAAGGTTATTAGCTTTTCAAATTTATTAAAAGATGCCTGCAAAGACAGCATGAAAACGTAACTCTTCTTTCTTACATTTTCTGTGCTTGCCCAAGTGTTCCCTGTCGTAGCAAGAGTATAAACAATTTTACGTTATAAAAATTACATGAAGCGTAACTGCTACATAAAATCATGAAGACTTACTGCTAGTACACAGCAAAACACAGAACAAGCAGCTTTGCAGTAGCTTTGCTGATTTACAGGATGTTCCACTAAAAGTTCTACAAATACATTGCTTATAAACGCACATTAAAAAAAGCAACCAAACAAAACCTCACCAAACAGCTAGTCTGGCCTTTGCTTTGAGCGCTTAAGTAAATATTACACAATGTAAAAAAAATTCTTTTCAAGTTATGTGTACATAATTGTAATAAAGAGCACAATCAGCTCGCGATTACTGTCTAAAAAAAAATACAGTCAACCTGAATCTTTCTGGTTTTCTTGCCAAAGAAAAAAAGTCTTCCTTTCAAGATTTGTAATTAACAAACAAACAGGACTAGGCTATTACAAAACTAATTGTCACTTCCTTCACACAGTTTTTTGGGAAAAACTACAAAGTCAACAGACTGAAGTGCTTTCAGGTAATCATTAATCACCTTATTCCACAAAGACAAGATACTCAATGAAAATATGCAATATTTAGTAACAACTTTTTAGCTGATTTAGTGTCTCATTATCACTTTTTACTTAAGCCACCTAGAAATGATAATGGAACAATCCAGAGCTGCTAACACATTTGAAATCAATGGCTTACAAGCGGTGATGTTTTTAACCTAGCATTTTACTCCCTGTGTTTCAGCAGCTACGCACTCCAACAGGCAGTAACATTTAACTTTTTTTTAATATTTGCCCAGCACCCAGCTGGAGTAACTCAGACTCACATTTTTGAGGAGTATGACATATTAACAATTAAAAAAAAAGCTAACTAAAAAAATGCAACAACAAAAAACCCTTTAGTAAATGAGCCTCCGCTCTAGCTTCTACTGGTGGTTTCAATTTAATTTCCACTGCCTTCCATCTCATTGATTTTTGCATTATCGAAGCAACTGAAATTTCTAGCACTAATGACTTACTAGTTTTAACGCACAATAGCACGCTTATTTTCAGCATCCAACTGAAAACATAAACAGTTAATTACATGCTTTCAGAAACAAAAACAGCAACAGACGTGAATTGAGAAAGAACAAAAATGCACCCAAGCAATTTATCCATGAAGAATGCTTCGTTTGTTCTGTAACCTGGACTTCTAAATTCAGTGACAACTTTGACTCCTTAATTTCAGTGCAGCTGAAGCACATCCTACGTGCACAGTTGATTAAACCTTGGCATATTTTCAGATTAAACTGTGTCATCTTAACAATACTACTCATTGTCTTAGTTTTGAAGGTATTGTTTAAAAAGGAATCTTTTCATCTCTATGTCACAAAAATTTGGCTCTTTTCTAATGCTACCATGCATGAAGATGTTAGAAATTGAAAACCTTATGTCAAGTCATCATTATCAAATAATTCAAAAGCAAAGTTACTTAGTTCTTTCCAAGAAGAACTTGATTTTACTAGTATTTGAAGTATCAAGATATTAGCTTCCACACACACCTATTTAAAAGAAAATAGGAGAAAAAATGTTTGTCTGCTATTTCCTCCTTTCTACCTATTTGTGACAAACATTGCTCTCCTGAAGGAACACAATTAATTAATAACAAATTCCATCAGTCCCACAAGCATTGCCTAATAATCTCTTAGAAATGTTTCAACCAGTTCCACAAAAACAAATGCACAAATGCTTTAATATATGGCTTGTCAAAAATCTGGATTGCCAGCTACTGAACATTTTCAGAAAAATCAATACAAATCAGTTTAGCTGGTGTTCTGTCGTAAGATACTGCATGTGATATCTCACTCTAATGTATTCAGGACAGAAGATTTCCAGTAATTAGAAACTAAACCTAGCAACACAAGAAGCTGTAAAAATGTTTGTGCTTTAATGCAACTGTTGTATGTTACTAATAACTGTTAAAGGTAAATAATACCTGGATGTTTTACCATTAATTTTAAATACAAGACTACATTTTGAGATGTTTAACTATCTAGAACTTCAATTTCTTGAGAAATGGCAACTTTGCAAGATTTCTGACTTTTTGAGCAGATATACTTGACACCTAAGTACAATGAAACACTTCTATTCCACATACAGAGTTACAGGAAAGACTGCTTCTAAGACTCATTTTTTTTCCACCTGTATAGTGAGAATGATATTTTCCTTTCAGGCTGCAGGACTGCAAGACTAGTATTTGTGCAGTGCTCCAACATCCCTCCGAGATTAATTAGTGAAAAAGAATGCAGAGCACGTTCAACGATTATCTTGTCATTAGAGAATGAGCTATACCATCCCAAAAACTTACAGTGAATTTTGCCCTTTCCTCCATCACCTCATAACCCAGTATAGTAGGCGTGGACGGTCGATCCTCCCAGCTTCTGGAATCTGTGTTCTGCTCTATTTCTTCTACAGGCTGAGTACAATATTCTATGGATGTATCCATACCTGTAAATTTAGTCCTAACAAGTGGACTACTACACCCAGATGATGCAGAACCATTCTGGTCAGGCACACTCATCTTTTTAAAACTACCAACGGCAGAGTCCTCTAGCTGTCCTTTTGAGGAGCTGGAACTTGTTGAGATGCTCCCAAAAGAAGAACGTCTTTGGTTTCTGTTTGTAAAGCTGGATGATGAGCTTCCAATAGGAATAGGAACAGGAACATAGGGAGTTGCCATCCTTTTTGGAAAAAACTCTCAGTTTCAGGTCCAAAAGTTTAAGGTTTGTTCAGTGTATGCGCCATGCTGTCTCTTCTTTTCAAAAACAGCACCTGCAATGAAGGTCAGGGAAAAAAAAGCTTTATTTATTTATTTATTAAGTGAAAGAAACACTAAGATACTGCTTTGGAAGAATTTGTATTAGTATTGGGGTAGTAAATAGCAATACTGATGGGTAAACATTTTCACAAATAGTTTTGCTTCATATAAAACACTGCTTTCAAATCATCTCAACAGGTCGAGGGACAGCTTTTCATGAATTCTCTGCCTTTCACAACTGTTAAAATAAAAACGATGGAAAGTGAAAGTTAAGATTATGAAAGAGAAGTATTTTTTCCTTTATGAGATAAGTACAATTTTTATTGAAAAGGTAAGGAACTTTCAGGCATAAACTAAAATGTTCGTGGAGGTTTAGTGACCGTTTAGTACAAAGAGTAGAAAAGTCCTTCTCAGGATTGTTTCTGTACTATGTCCAGGAGCCATACGTGCAGGCAATAATATGCATGACATGAGCAACAAGAAAACACAGTAAACAACATGGGTGAGAAAACATATTTGCATCTCATATATATATATATATATATATATATTCACTGAGTATGATGTATCTGTTTTCAAAGCAAAATATTTTTTTCAAAACAACTGTTGCACATAATGCTGCAGATATCTGTAACAATTAACTGGGCACACTTTCTGTAGCTTGAACTACGGCAATTTAAGTTTTACACGCATGTACATCAAAAGCAGTGTCGTACTGGTAACCAGTTTTCCATTTCAGGAGATGAACATGGGAAAAAAAAAGTTCAAGCAAAGACGATGAATCAAAAATTTGATATTGTTCTACAAGAAAATCATTTCAAGCTAAAATTAATCTCTTGTGTATATGTATGTTTCTATAAAAAAAATAAAACAACTGGCTCAACCTGCCAAAAAAAGCACCATCATCTCATACCAAAAGAAGTGTTCTTACAAGATGCAAATGAGATGCTATCTCTTTGGATTAATGGGATTTGAGTCACCACCTATTTCACCCACGAGTACACCAACCAACCACGAAGCTGCAGGCAGCTATGAAATGGGAAACTGTCAGCCTGATTCATATCATATATACAATCAATCATCTACTGAAGCAAAAACCAAATGAGTTTTTTAATTGCCAGGGTGAAGCGATGTTTTTATTCTCTTCTTTTAAATAAATATTAGAGAACATGAATAAGTAAACAAACATGAAATGAACCAGTATCAAAACGAAAGGCTGAAAAATGCTCTTGAAATAATTCATTCAGAGGAACACAAATCAAAAAACAAACTTCCTGAGCCTTTCAGGAACATAGCGAAGGCTTCACGTGCTCTGCATGTGTGAAAGCTCAGGGAAGATGACCTAAAGAAGCCATTTCAAATTGGCAGCAACTCTGCTGAAGTAACTCTGCTTCACCATGGGGGTGAGGCTGGACAACCAGCTGAATCTGAGAAAACAGAAACGCCAGTGTCGTAATACACTCCTGATTTATTTTGCTGGTCAGGTGCACAATTTGGACTACCCAGCAGCTTCTATTGCAGCACAGTCCTGCGTGACTTAACTCAGCACAGGCTGCGTGACTTAACTCCACATATCAGATGGCTGATGTGCCTCAGCATTGCACAGGTGGAAAGAAGCAAGTCACCCGTCTTGGAAGCATTCTTCACTAGCAAGGCTATGATCTAAATCCCTTTTTTCCACCTTGATCTCAGTAAGCAAATCTGCCCTCTGCCTCAATTTAACTTTGCTTTGAATTCTAAGACAGAAAGAAACATCAAGATGTGATGTTGTCTCAGGCAGATTTCTCTAGCAGTACAGCAGCCCATAAGAATTATGGAACAACCTAACACCTGGCTCTAGTAAACGTTACCAGCATGAGGAACTGAAAGCATCCCCTTAACAAATGCCCTACACAGTGATGTTCCTGCGAGGTGTGGGATTAAATCCCTGTAAACAGAAGAACACAGCTGAGTATAAGGTTTGTAACAAATCAAAGGACCCGTAAATAAATAGATAAAATAGGATTATATCCTGCTGCTTTATGAATCTAAAACATATTAAGAATCAAAACAAAGGAAAATATGCCCACACCTCAGGGAAACTGTGATATTCACCCAGGAGTTTTCAGAACTTTGTGAAGGAAAAAAGCCTGTGCTTTTCAGCACTTTGTATTTCTGTCATTGTTGTTAAAAAAGACATTTTCATGTTACAATGGCTTCTGGACAGTGCCTTTTCTAGAAGAACTCCCTTCTTTAAAGCGAAACGCCAGTCAAGAACTTACTGTCTTGAACTTACTACGACCCTGAAATGCATACACATCACTGAAAGGCTTAACATGAACGGATCTGTAGTGCAAAGCACCTGGTGTTAAGAATCCTATATCCATGCTATTCGTGCTTCAGCAACTCTTATTTCAGTCTAGCATTAATTTGGTACCATTGACACTGAATGTTTATTTGCAGCTGGACTGCGTTAGGTCTGCTCCCAGAGTGCATTTTTGGTTGTATTTTCTTCTGTACACTTTAAGACCATCCCAAATTGTGAGCCAATGCATACTAAAGGGTGTCGATCCCAATACTTGCTTGTAAAAGAGATCCTTTGCTCAAGCTCACAGTAAACACACCCATAGTTAAATAAAAGGAGCCAATGCTATCAGTATCTCACCCATGTTCCTACAACTCTGAAGAGTAACAGAAGAATACTCTTTGAGTAATGGAAGCATCTGGTCAAATGAGCTAACAGCATGCTATGTCATTTAATACGATATATGTTTTTCAAGAAAACAGAAAACATAGAAAGATATTAAATCAGAACTTACTATACTTATGAATATATGCATATGCAAATTCATCTTAAACTGTAAAAGTATCAAAACCTCCAACTATCTAAAATACTTATTATGAATTACAACAGGGTTTAAAAATCCCATTAACATATGCTTCATAAAGGCTGAACTTGTGAAAATGGCACCATGCTCAAACGAGGGTCACAACTTCAGGTCTTAAGTCTTTCTATGTGAGGCTTACTGCCAATTCACGTCACAGAAGAAACAGAAGGCAATTTAGTAAGATACTTTAGGACAAGTCACGGTGCTCCTTGCTCACAGCATTGCAACAAGGAGGGATGGTTTAGGTGGGCACTATTCGAGCTTCCCGGCAGCCTGGGCTTGCATTACCGCGTTAAACCAGTGGCATGATCGCGCCCCACCAACTTTCCAAATAAACAGCGCACTCGTGACACCTATAATATAAACCAGCTGCTGCGCTCTCTTTCTTGTACTAAGTACTTAACTACCTTACTCGTTAATAAGAAATTTGCTCCCCGTTCAGAACCTGCGTTTGGCTCAGCCTGCTCCCCAGCTGCAAATTAAAAAATGCAATAAAAAGATGAGAACATTTGTCCAACTGGACTGCTAAGTGTGAAACAGGATCGGAGGGTGCCCCAGGAGCCCTGCCACATGCCACAGGACAGGCTGGTGGCAGCTAGCCCTGCCTGGTGCTCGCCTCCCCTTCTGTAGGCTGCAACAAAACCACTTGAAAGGCTTTGCCTCCAGTTTGAAGCTACTGCAGCTCCAACCCCTTTTAAGAGCTAATGGGTTTTAGGCTCAGGGAGAAACACGTAGGCCATCCAATTCGGGGATAACAGACCATGAAACAGAACAATCCCTATTTAAGGCTGGTAATGGGATTTAGGAGAGTTTCGGCTCCGCGTTGCCACTCGGTTACACTCCGCAGGTCTCTGCCTGGGCGGCCAAGCCCGGCTGACCCCCGTTTTTTAGGATCTAAGCACCACAGCGGGCTGTTTCCTTAAGCACTACAGAAAAAAAAAAAAAAATAAAGAAAGAAACCACTCGCTGTGCTCGCTTACACAACTCCAAAACAGAACCACCCACACACCCCACAACGACTCGGTGCCGGCTCGGCTCACCTACACCCCCCTTACCCCAAACGGCCGCCCCGCACTAACCGCCGCGGGCCCCCAAACGCCTCAGCGCCGCCGGCCGCCCCCCGCCCCGCTCACCCGTTCGCCGCCGCCGCCGCCCCGCTCGGCTCAGCCCGGCCCGGCCCGGCCCCGCCCCGGGTGCCGGGGAGGCGGGCTGGCAGCTCGCTACCTGAGCTTTGGAGGAGGAAGAAGGGAGCGGGCGGGGCGGCTCGCGGACTACAAGTCCCGTCATGCCCCGCCAAGGTAACGCCGGGTGATTCACGGCGGCGGCTTGCCGCGGGGCATTCTGGGTGATGTAGGCGGCGCGTGGTGCGGTGGGGATTGTAGTTCCCGAGGGATTGGGTGGAATGGAGGGGGCTGAGGGCCTTGTGCGCCGCCCTCACCGCAGCGCTGCCCCGAGGGCGGGCAGGGGGCTGCGGGACCCCCGCAGGGTGACCTGGCCCTGGCCCTGGGCCTGGCCGAGGGACGAGGCGGGCTGCGTGTCCCTGCTGCGCAGCCCCTGTGCTCCGCAACGTCATGTCGCTTTGACGTCATGTCGCGCCACAGCGCCGCGGATCACTGCCATGTCGCGATAGATTCTGGCGTGAACACCTATCAGCTGTGGTAGTGGGGTTCCGTGTTAAATTTCACGGATGAAAGCGACAAGATAGTTCCCTGCAGGGGGATTTTTTTTTTATTATTATTATTATTTTTTTTTTTCTTGAAAATGTGGGGAATAAATCAACCATGCAGTATCTCAGTGACTTGTGCAAGTAATGAGGAGCGTGGTGTTGTGGAGAAAGTGAAAGCAGCACAATCTGTGTCCAGAAGTGTATTATCTTCATACACCTTATATTTATACACCATACATGTATACACCCTACAAACACAATACACACAGTTTCTGAAAAAGTCCCTCCGTTGAGCTTGCATCTTGAGGTTACCACGTGCCTATTTTTCTAGAGCTGCCTTTATTTTTAGTTCCCTACACCCCACACTTCAGCCCTTTATCTGTCAGGTGTTTGAGGACTTTGGATATTTGGGATTTCTGTGTGTCAGCAGCTTGCTAGCACAGTAGCAGTGACTGCTGTCAGACATCTCCCCGTGCTCACAGCGGTGGGCGCTGTTAGATGCTGGAACAGAAAATATTCCCCCTCGTGTTCGAACACAGCACAGCTGATCTGATTGCTTGTAACATGCCTGGTACCTTAAAACCTGGCCAGTGAGATGATCCAATCTGTGACTGCAAACAGTAGCCTAGTCCTGTTGCATTATACACTAGTATTATACACTAGTATTATACACTAGTCTGGGAGCTACTGACACCACCGGAGTGTTATGCTTCTTCTGCTGGGATTGTATTTCTAAAGTCAAGGGAAACTGTGTTTTTATTTATTTATTTATTTATTTATTTATGTGTCATTGTTTAAATAGCACATCAGACTGTTTGGAATTTATTTTGAACTTTTTTTTTTTTTTTTCTTTTAATTGATATTGTTCTTTTCAACTGATTTCCTCAGATTTGGCAGGGTAGCTTGCATTCATTGTGAGTAGAATTAATAGAGTTGAAAAGCATTTGTCAAGGACTGGTACAGAAGCCATGGCACAAGGAACGTTTTTGGATCTAATTCTCCATTTAAATTCCCAAGTCTGTTTTAAATATGTAGTACTCAACAGGGGTAATATAATGAACTTTTGAAATGTGTTTTATAATGTCTGAGCAGATTTAATCAACTGCATTTTGAAAATCACACTGCTGAACCTGATATGCTCAACATTTCACTTCGTCTCACTCAAGATACAAATGTCCTCCAGCATATAGAGGTGGAAGAGAAAAACTGCTAGAAAGAAGAGAATTTGAACTTCTATTTGCTCAGAACACTTTTTTTTTCTTCAAAGTAGTCAATCATATCTGAACATTATCATAGTGTTTTTCTTCTTCAGTAGTCAATCATATCATAGTGTAGTTTTTTTTTTTTTTTTACTGTAAATGTTTATTTTAAAGTTTGCTACCTGTTGCAAGTTACGTAAAATAAATAAATAAATTAATTAATTAATTAATTAATCAATCTCTACCAACATTTGAGTTATGCGTCGTTTTCAGTCTGTCAGACAGTCATCTATCCTAGCAGCTTGTGACATGACATTTAGTGTACAGTTTAACACTATATTTTCAAGAGCCCCCAAAACAATATTGAAGTCAGTTTTCGTTATGACAGTGTCGATTGGGAAGAGTCCTATCCCAGATTCTTTGAAGAGGACAGGGTATCATCACAGTGAGCAGGTATGGGAAGGACTGAGGCTGCATTTCTTCGGTCATTCGGAAATGCAACGGAAGTCAGTGGAATTTCTGGCCGCTGAGGAATGTGGGCTCAGTGCCTTCACATCACAAGACACTATTCACCCACAGAGTCATCTGGAATGACTGCTTCTTCACTAGGGTAGGAGAAGCTATGCGGGATTATGGTGAATTAAAATGCGGTCTGTTTCCTTCCTGCCTTTTCCCGCAGTACTTCTTCTTCCCTGTATGCTCTGGCTGGAGCAGTTCGTAAAGCTTTGCTTCATTTCCTTCTGTTAGCACAAAACCTGTGGTTTTCATTGCAGGTTGGACTGAGCCACCCTGTGGCAATACCGTGCATTTCACTTTATTGAGTTGACATGACTGCAAAACGAGTTACTAAAAGTCTAGGAGACTGGACAGCGTTTCCTGGACTGCCCCGGAGTATTTTTTCTGCACTTGTTGGTACCAGATTCCACTCATGTTCTGCCTCCATCCACTAGTTAGTAGGTTCTCCAGAGTACTAATATATTTATTAAAGGCTCGATCAAAGTCTTTTAGGCCATTGTAATCCATTGTGCCAAAGACATGAATTTGCTAATGCTAGCTGCTTAGCTAGCTTAATTTAACCTTGCATATGGCATAGGGGTTGCAGAATCAGAAAAACCCAGTAGTGTAAAATAACTTTATGCAACCTCTGTGAACTTCCCAGCACTTTCTCTGATGTGAAAACTAATGCAGGAACTGCTAAATTGTGCAACACTAGTAGTCTAAGTGGTCTACTAATTCCTTTTTTTTTTTTTTTTTTTTTTTTTTTTTTTTTTTTATGTTATAGGTAACTCTGGGATAATCTGTTATTGAACTAAATGTAGCTTCTGCTGTGCTACTTGAGGTATGGTGCAGTATATTTTCAAAGTCCCACTTGCTCTCATGATCACTTGAAACACTGAGGGTAGATTATCAACGAGATTATGAGATTTAGGCAAATCTTATATTTAAATTGGATGTAGGCACTCAGATTCAATTGTATTTTAGAATTCAGGCATTCAGTCCCATTATGTTTCATTGGGATTTGAGCCTTTTTCTCTCAGGATACAGTGAAACCTATGACTAAAAGTATATTTGTTTAATGACAAAGAAGACAGTTTTGTTTCTCAGCTGTAGAACCTTTGGCATTACAAGTAATGGAATTTCTCCTAAAGGCAATTGTTTCTGGAAGGCAATTCCTTCCAGTTTCAAAGCTACATAACCTTAAAGAAGTACAACTAGATGTTCTGAGAGGAGACATAAGCATTGAAATGGAGATTCTCATAACATATGGGCATCCAAATCCTGAGTTGTAATGCTGAAATACTTTAAGCAGTTGCCAAGTCATTCTAATGTATATCTACATACATATCTACCTCATAAATACTACATGTGTGTGTGTATGTATTGCCTTTGAATACTTACTGTATTAGTGAGATGCTTCTTCAGCACTTCTTCAGAGGAACCTTGGCTTTTAAAGGGCTGAAAAAGTTGATGATTTATATATACTCTTTGAGAGCTCCTTGGAGATTGTACACAGTTTCAAATGTCAAGTGGCCAAAAAGGACTGAGGGAAAGGTAAGAGACTGGTTTTAAACTCAGTTGCTGGCTGGCTTTTTGCAGGTTTTGTCTGACTATTTGTGATTTGCTGCTCTGTGGCTGGGGCATCTCTGTCATGCAGTATGGACTTCTGGAAGCCTGCACTCCTCATTGAGAGCATGAAATATCACTCTGAGGGTTAAGGTCAGTTCTTTGTTCACTGTAGATCTTTTATGGTTTCTAGCACTTTAGTTCTAGCTCAACTTTTGATTTTCAGACTTGTCCTTTTTCCAAAATACTCAAGTGTGGGATACCAATTGCCCCTTTTTCTCCTAGCTGATTGCTATCAGTCTGGTACAATCAATATATTATCTTCTGATGCCTGCCATAGACCTTAGTTGTGATATAGTTTTACACCTAAATCGGTTTCAGGGTGTTACTTTGGTAACAGACTTCTTATAGAACAAAAACAATGAATTAATAGATGTTTCCCAGAATACCAGATTCATGGGTATAGTTCAGCTGCCATGTATTATTCTGGTAATTCACTGAGCTACAATGAGGATTTAAACATTGCTTTCTATTCACTTATGCCTGTTGTCCTTCTCTCTGAGATTGGAGTCCTCAAGTGAGAAAGCAGAAGCAGTGGCCTCTAAAGAGTTAAGGAATCCCTGCCTATCAGAAGGTAGGCCTACTTTGACTTATAGGGATTTTTTTTTCTCTCAGGGATTGTTTCTGGGTAGAGAAGCTTGCAGGCTTTATGACCAATATTTTCAGATGAAAGAACTGTAAAATGGATTTTTAAATAATGAGGTACAACATTGGCTTTCTTCCTGTGACAGGTATTGGGATCTCAAGCACATGGTGTCCTACCTTCTTCCTTCCTTTTTGTCCTCACTGTTAGCATTGTCAGCCTCTGTCCTAGTTGGGTATGTCTTGCTTTGACTCCAACATACACAAGTCACTGTGATCACAGATTGCTAATTATGATGCATTATTAATAAAAAAAAAATATAGAGGGGCAATCTGAGGAAATGATTGTATTAATGCTTGGACAAAATTGTCCTAGAAAATGACAACTAAAGAAGCATTGGCAACTGTTTATTTTTCTGGAAAAAAAGAGCAAAATAGGTGTTTTTCACAATAGGTGGAAGAAATGACATTCCAGTGTAGACCAATGACACTGCAAGGCCACACCTCTTTGAAAGGTTGAGGAGTGGCTCCTGAGGAATGGTAGAAAGAAAATGTCACATGTATCTTCAAGAAGAACAAGAGAGTGGATCTGGGGAGCTGTAGGCCTAATGTTAATTCATGAGAATGTGATGAAATAAATAAACCAGGAAACCATTTCTCAACATGAAGGACATGAAGGTGAGCAAGGTGTATTTATGGAGAATCACATTACCAACCTGTGAGCCTGATGTGATGAAATTACTTTGTAGGTGAGGACAGAGAAATGGAAGTTGTTTCTCTTGGCTTAAGTACGGCTTTTGACACTGTTTCAAATAACGTTGTCATAGATAAACTGATCAAGTATGGGCTAGGCAAGTGGACAATATGGTGAGAACTGGCTGAATAGCTTGGCCTGGAGGCATATGATCAGTGGCACAAAGTTGAATGCCAGACACTATTGGTGTATCCCAGGGTTGATACTAGATCCAATCCTGTTTAACATCGTTATGTCCATGGTGATGGTACAGAGTTCATTTTCAAGTTTGTAAACAATATAAAACTATGAGAAGTGGTTGATAATACTAAGTAGTGCCATTCAGAGGGTCCTTAACAGGCTGGAGAAATGGTCTGGCAGGAATCTCATGAAGGGAAATGCAAAGTCCTGCTCCTGGGGAGTCATAACCCAGCAACTTTGCAGAAGAGGCGCTGGGGCTTCTGGGGGACACCAAGTTGAAAAGGAGCCAGCAATTGTACCCTTGCTGCAAAGAAGCCCAAGAGTATCCTGAGCTCAATTGCCAGGAGTGTTGCCAGCAGGTTGAAGAAAGTGATCTTTTCCCTCTGCTCTGTACTGGTGAGTCCACACCTAGGGTACTGTTTCCACTTCTGGGCTCCCCAGTATAAGAGAGAGGTGGACATAGTGGAGAGAGTCCAGTGAAGGGCATGATGACGATTAAGGGCTTGGAGCATCTGACAGTGAGGAGAAGCTGAGAGATCTTGGATTGTTCAGCCTAGAGAAGAGAAGGCTCAGGGGTTACAACATTTGCTCATAATACTGTTTATGTTAGTAAAAAATAAAGCTAGCTGCAAAAAGGTGTGTAAGCAATGCAGAGAATAGCACAAATGGGACAAGTGCAGCCCAGCGATGTCCTTGTAGAAAGCTGCACCTCTCTGGTTGAGCGATGGAGGTCCTGGTCTGGTCACATCCACCCTCCGGGTCTGTCTGTTTCATGTGTCCCTGTGGCCAGTAGACACCCCTCCTGGGCCAGCCATGCCACCCATCCCATTGTGACATGGGCCACTACCGATGTTCTGCCCACTGTGACACGGCCACCACATCACCAGGGTGGTGCCAGGAGCTGGTGGCTGCCTGCTGTGACATGGCCACATCACCAGGGCTGCTGTAGCACTGAGACACGGCTGTCACCTTCCACCATTCAGGCAAGAAGAAACAATTACATAATAAAATAATAATAAGAAGAATAAGAATCAACTGATAATGCTGGGGAGGGGAATTACGTAGCTGTAGCAGTAATTTAAAGAACAGCAGCTTGGGAAAGGTTAAAAGAGAATTAAAAGCGGCAGGTCCTGTCCACTTCCAAGAGTTTTAAAGACTCATGCTGTTGCCTGTTGCTGGGATTTGTGGGCTTGAATTTCTTTCCCTGACATGAAGTGAGTATCCTGCGATACACACTTCAGTTGGACACTGGAACACAATGCATGTCCTCGGTACACTGCAAACTATTACAGCCTCTTTAACTGTTAGGACAAGAGGCAATGGACACAAAATGGAACACGGGAGGCTCCCTCTGAACACCAGAAGCACTTCTGTATGATGCGGGTGACAGAGCACTACCATATGTCAGGGGTGTTGAACTAGGTGATCTTTAAAGTCTTTTCCAACCCAAGCCGTTTTATGATTCTTTGATTCTATCTTATCCATGTGCATAAATACCTGATGGGAGAGTGTAAAGAAGATGGAGCCAGGCTTTTCACAGTAGTGTCCAGTGAAAGGTCAAGAGTTAGTGGGCATAGACTGAAACACAAAACTCCATCTGAACATAAGAAAATGCTTTTTACTGTTAAGGTGATCCAGCACTGGAACATGTTTTCCAGTGAGTTTGCTGGTTCAAGATACTTAAAACCTAACTGAATGCAGACCTGAGCAACCTGCTCTAGTTAACCTTGCTTTGAGCAGGGAATAGACTAGACAGTCTTGAAAGGTCCCTTGCACAGAACCATAAATAAGAATCATAGAATATCCTGAGTTAGAAAAAACCCACGAGGATCACTGAGTCCAATTCTTGCGTCTGCACAGAATCTCCCCCAAACCAAGCCATGTGTCTGAGAGCATTGTCCAAACACTCCTTGAACTCCAGCAGGCTCGGTGCTGTGACCACCTCCCTGAGGAACCTGTCCCAGTGCCTGACCACCCTCTGGGTGCAGACCCTTTCCCTAACCCCCAGCCTGACCCTCCCCTGTCCCAGCTCCATGCCGTTCCCTCGGGTCCTGTCACTGTCCCCAGAGAGCAGAGCTCAGCGCCTGCCCCTCCACTCCCCTTGTGAGGGAGCTGCAGGCCGCCATGAGGCCTCCCCTCAGCCTGCTCTGCTTGGGGCTGAGAAAAACAAGACAAATAACTACTCCTCATACATCTTCCCCTCACTATCTTTGTAGCCCTCCTTGAGACACTCTTTGATAGTTTTACAACCTTACAGCCTCAACTCTTCTGTGATTTTGTGAGTTTAGTGGCCTGTCATCCTGCTGTTGCTGTGGAACAAAAAGATACCAGGTGCAGTTTCTATTTCTGTTTTCTTAAAAGCATCTAAAAGCACCTACCTACTGATCAAAGAGTTTGGGAGCACAATTTGTTCTTCTCATTTCTGTTGTGTGATGAAGTAAAATTCAACTTGTTGAAAGTAGACAAGTAATCTTTGAACATACTTTCTGATGCTTTTTTTTTTTTTTTTTTCTGAATAAGTTTTTTTTTTTTTTTTTTTTTTTTTTCCCTCCTTGTAATCAATGTAAAAAGAGAAGAAAATTGTAAGGAAAACCCAGGGAGTAGAGAATAAAGAATAATTGTTAATTGAATAGTAGTCTACATGGTTTCTTTTCAATTTGAATAAAATTATTATGGCAGAGATTTCAGGCATTTTGATTGAGGAGTCATATTCATGTGCAATAATGACTTCATTACATGCACTTGAAGCTTCGAGTTTAAAAATGATTAGTTTGCTTTTAGCTAGAAGAAGTGGTTTTAAATGTTCTTTGTTTTTCGTCATTGCAGCATCCACTCACTTTCCTTTTCAGTTTGCTATGATATGTGTAGGGAAGAGGTTGTTCTTTTCTAGCAATAACCTTTTGGACAGAGTGGTACCCTGAATTGTAATTTGACAGGGCAAAGCTTCTGGTCCTTTGGTACTTCTTATGTAGAAGGGCTTGGTTTTCCCTCATAATGCTCTGCAGCTTACTGACTTGTATAGCATGATGTATTTCAGCTTTGATTTGTGAGAGGTCTCAAAAGTGTATATATATTGTATTGTATTGTATTGTATTGTATTTTATCTATTGGGGGTGGGGGGTGGGGAAGAAGTAACTTAAGCTTGTTAAAACATGAAATGAACTCAACTCCATTCCTAACTGTTCTATGAGTTTCTGTGTAACTTTGGACAAACCACTTTACTGCTCATTCCTAGGGTTTGCTATAGGCTTACTAAGCAAGCTAATAAAGTTACAGTGAATGTAATTTTCTTCTAAATCTGGATGGCAGGCATAACTATTACTTGCACAACGTTGTGTTCTGAATTTAAAGTGATGCTCGTCTTCCCGGCACAAGGTGTCCCTGTCACAATACTCTGCTGCACACAGTCACTAAAAAGGGCCGTGTACATTAACTGTATCCAGTGCACAAAGGATGTGAGTTTCATTGTTTTTAACAATAATACAGAAACCTTTATATTTGTTTACAAAGTTCAAATAGCAGCACTGGTGTGAAACAGCTTTGTCTTGGAGAAACATGTGGCGTATTGATATGGAAATGAGCGCAGCCTGTGCTTCAGTATGTGCCAGGATGGCTGCCTTTTGTACTGCCACACTTAAGTGAACTTCTGCATTGTGCTAAGCTTGTGTTCAAGCTAGCCAAAATTCTAGCAATGTTTCCTTCCCTTTGAGCAGTAGGCTTTGAAATAGTGTTATACTTCACCTAGTGTTTCACCTACTGAAATAGTGTTATGCTTCACCTGCCAAGGTGGCACCTTTGCAGGTGAAGTTGGGCAGACTCATGCTCCTACCCTTTTCTTGTGAAGTAGCAACGTATAGTTGGTTATCATTAGGTGAATATTATGCAATGTTTGTTTCATTTATAGTAAAAACAAACACAACAACAAGAAGGCAACCAAACACCAGAAAATGTTGACGGTTGACTTTGAAAAAGAAAAAAAATCTGTCTTTCACAAGGACCCTGTATCTATTGCTTTCTGTTTATTTAGCCTTTTAGGCTTTTCCTTTTTCAACCCCACCATATGAATTGCAATTCAAGAGTATATTGCACACAGACATGTTAATTTAGCACTAACATTTTCAGGCTGTACTAGGGCTGGAGGCTACTGTTTAATAATTATTATTACTGCTATCTTGCAGAACCCAGAAGTATGCTAAAACATTGCAGATGAATAGAAAAAACATCATTATTTTCAGTATGGATTTGTAATTTTATATTGAACAGGATGAGACAGGTCATGG
Organism: Aythya fuligula; assembly: GCF_009819795.1. NCBI lineage: Eukaryota > Metazoa > Chordata > Aves > Anseriformes > Anatidae > Aythya > Aythya fuligula. Next base: position 130,450,169 of record NC_045560.1, read on the forward strand.
TAACAAACATTTCAGGCACAAATTGATAAGAGAGCAGGAATTATCACATGAATATCAACCACTTGTTTTAGGCCTTTGACCTATAATCTTTTATTATCAAACAGTATTTATCATGATGGATGATTACATAGCAAAAAGACTCTTAGGAGAGAGGAACTCTAGTGGGAATGCCTTACATGATCTCAGCTGTGGCAGATTTCACTGAACAGTGTGGTAGGAAACCCCCAAATCACAGAAACTGAGAGGCAAGTCTATCATACAATGTATTCTGCACTTCTTGTCTTGCTGCCATCCAGACATGGACCCACTGGATGAAATGTCTGTCATTTCCTTTTGAATTGCCCACGTGCTTTATTTCCTAATGAATGTAAGAGTATGGGAGGAAAGCAGAGGGTGGGATGATCCCGACATGCCAGTAGAGCACAGCCACATCTTACACCCTCACCAAACACTGGGAAAGGGCTCCTGGGCATGCATTTCGGGGACAATAATAGATGGCTAAAACGTCATTCCCCTTAGAAACGTCAAGACAACTGATCATTAGCATATTGCAACATTCCCGAAAACTCAGTGATTTTAAATGAAGGGGAAAAATTAGACACTTGCATGAGTGAATAACATCTTTTATGTGCTGAAGAGGAAGGCAATCTTTAGGATCACTTTTGAAAGAAAACATTTCCGTGGCTGGATATAATGGAAATAACAGGCACTGCGACCATAGGGTGAGATGGCAGAAAACATGAGGGCATTTATAGGAAAGGTAAGCAAATATCCGATGAGTTTTGCTGTTAGAATTATTACAGATATTTCTAAGGAGATATAGTATGTGATATAACAAAACCAATATTAAAAATGGTCAGTCTTTAATAAGAAATCAATTTAATTATTCCAGTCATGAATATTCCAGTCTGCACAAATGCATACTGCCTGCATAATTTAAAAGCAAATTTAATTTTGATGGTGTTAATTTCAATGGAATAAATGTCCCTAAGTGGTCTGATGTGTTAGCCCGACTCTGTCACTGTACAATATTAAGGACCTGATGTTTCAGTGTAAAGACCTTGGCCTACTTAGTACTGTGGTAGACAATTGCAATTGATTTTTTTTTTTAATCTTTTAAAAAAGATACAGAAAAAGGAGAGAAGTAATTAAAGCATTTGAAGCATAAATTATTAAGTGATTTTTTAAAATATAAATTTAAAAATAGAAACTGTAACTATAAACAGAATGTACTATAATAGAACTGTAGTAGAATAAAAAGTAGAAAGTTTTTATTTAACCAGCAACCCTTAATTGCTTTAACTTATATATATAAAGATTTAACTATATATATGTAAACTTATATATATAAAGATTTAACTATATATATGTAAAGATTTTATAAGGAAATCTTGCCTTCTGTTAAACTATATTATACTATTAGATATTTTATTGAATGTCTTTTGGGGAAAAAGACATTTTTTCCAAACAAATCCATGTTTTATCTGAGGTGGATTCAAGCTGTTGCTCTTCCTAGATGTTAAGCTCTGACATGGTTTTACTGAGAACAAAACAAGACAAACAAGACCCAAAGGGGAGAGAACAACAAATGTTTTTATGGTTGATGCTGAGTTTTAGCTTGCAGCTTCACCAGTTGAAATGACGGGCACACTATGCCATCTTAGCATCTAACCCAAGACCCAGAAAACCTGCATTAGCAACCTTTCAGGTCATGCGTTGACAATGAAAAGATGTGTTGTTTCGGTTGGCTAAATTGGACTCCTTTCACACCAAACAGGTAAAGAGAAGTAGGAAAGAGCAAAAATAAACCATAGCAAGAAAAAGAGGTAGAGAAGAAATGTTAAGTGTTGAACCCAAACATTACATATTCTGGATGATGTTACAGACTAATCTAAAGAACAGCGAGCAATTATATTACAGAGGGAGCTGGACTTCTCTTCCTCTGTGCCACGCAGAATACGGAACTTTATGCTGCAAAGCTCAGTGTATGAATTCTCTGTGCCTGATCCTAAATGGAGCTTCTTTGGTGTGAAATGAGTTGTGTGCTGTATGCTTTGAGTGGCAGCAGTCTGACTTCTGTGCAAGAGAGATAGTTGAGAGGAAGCATAAATAATACTTTACCATTTCTTTTTGACGTGTAGATCATGCTGTGCCTTAGATGATGAAGATATTTTTGTTCTTTGATATCCTGTGTTCTCACAACAAATTATTATACATCAAAGAAATGAGCTCTGAGTCAAAATGATAGTAAAAGTGATGAGCTAGAAAATAATGTAAAGAGACAGTACCTATGAAATTACTGCATATGTCTGAAGAAAGGGGGGTAAAGGAAATTGCTCACAAAGTTGTTCAAATGACTTAAGCTGCTGTCTGCAAAATAAATAATTTGGGGTATGACTATTAAAAATGCAGTGTGGTTAAAAGCTGAAGTGTTTGAAGCACTGTATCCAATGCAAAATAAAATTACTGTGTTAAATATTCACACTGAAAATATTTATGACGAAACTTACTTTGATGGAAGACAAGAAGCAGTGTTTTCTGTTATTCTGAGCACAGATTTTCCTCAGGTTCATGAAGTGTCGTCTTGTCTTTGATAGTTCTTCTTCCTGGGGCCTCGATTTAATTACTGAGTTCTCCATTTCAGTTTCTCAGCCAATAAAAAGGAGATAACAGTGCTTTCTACCTCCTTCAAAAATGTTGCAGAAGAATTCAGTATTGAATTGTAGGTGAACAGTGGGAGGTATGTGCTGTATGTCCTGAAAGGCCTGGACTGGCACCAGGATCTCCTGAAGCGGTTGGTACAGACTTAACTTTGATACGTAACTACCATATTTCTATCAGCAAACATTTATGAGCTGGCCATATGTTTTTCAGCTGTAGCTTTGGAGCCTTGCCTTGTGCTCCCTTTTTACTTGTGGTGCTATATATATATATATATATATATATATATATATATATATATTTTTTTTTTTTTTTTCAGAGGGAAAATATAGTGCAGAAGGGTTACTCTAATCTGTGTTCTGGCGATATATTTTGATGTTACAGAAAACTGGAAAACAAATTATTGTCATGTCTTATTAAAGGTCCATGTGTCTAGACCAGACGTTTATTCTGCAGCCAGCTCTTCTAATGAGGGGAAGGGTAACTAACCATAACACGATTGATTTCTGGATAAAGGTCCATCTTTGCCTCTAACCCTAGCGGGTATGTGTATAAAACTAAGCATTTTCTTTATTGCAGAGAATATTGTATAGCCCATCTACAAACAGGGCTTACAAATGAGCATATGTTGAGAAAGACCAACAGATCAGCAGTCTTCCTTTTGATAAAAAAACAAAAACAAAACAAACAAAACAAACCACATTATTTATTAAAAATATGTAGACAAATGGCAAGTACATTTTCTTTGATTATGCTTATATTACTGCTTTGGTTGCCTTGAATTATGATTGCTTGGATAAATGCACCTAAAGACTGACTGTTGGCCTCCAGAAGCATCTCTTTATGTTTTTCAGTGGGATACTGTTTTGTAATTTGCAACATTAGTCTCATTGTGTGAATCTCTACAGATACCTCAGAAACCTTTTCAGGAATAATACAATGGAGGTATGATTTCCCTTTGCTTTCCAACAGTGAAAGAATAATGCTGTCACAAAACGGTGCTGAATTAGAAGACTAGCTTTTTTTTGTGCTGAGCCCCCATTGTTATGGTATGATTTCAGTCAGTACAGATAAAGAAAAGGATGAAGCATCCCAGATTTCTGGGTAGTCTAAAAATCCTGTCATCTCCACTCAGTTTTCACAAATGTACTTCTAGTCTCCTTAAGTCTCATGTCTAAATTTGAGAGTCTCAATAAAAGGAAGAAAGAAGAAAGAAAGAGATTTAAGGAATCTCTAAATGTAACTTTTAGAAGTTGGTATTAGGACTAATGAAATCTCAGTGTGGGTCTCTGAGATAATTTAGTGTCAGGCACTGAACAGAGCATGCTGTGTGATTTGCTGATGAATTCTGTGGGATTTACTTAGATGCAGGATCAACTGCATTGAGAGCAGAACAATAATTCAAGCACTTCTCCTGGATGACAAAATTGCTGTCTTCCCATTAGCTGAGTTACTGCTGAAAGGTGTAACAAGCTAGCTCATATATTTTCAATAGGAATTTTTTTTAATAAAAGTCAATAAATTTAAAGCATCCATCTGTTCTATAAAGGCATCATAAAGAAATGACATTGTGTAATAAATTACCCTTCATTTATTTAAAAAAAGAGTTTCTAATGAAAGCTTAGCACTAATTGGATCAAATCACACGGGGAATAATTGGCAATTTCCCAAGGCATTTAGATCCAGTTCTTAGCTATTCTACTGTAACACTTTCTAGATTTCTGTCTCATCTGCCATATGTCCAATGTTCTTCAAAATTATTTTCTCCCTAAAGACCAGAGACTGCATTTCCCATTATGAACTATATAGGCAAGCAGAATTTAAATCTTAACTAGTCCTACTTACAAAGCTAATTTTACTTTTTCACAGCAAAAACCCTGTGGTCATATTAGCTGTTAGCAATGTATGTTTACTCTCAGGTAGTCCTTAATCTCTTTCTCTATATTTTGTTAGCTTAAGCGTTACTTTGTCTGCTCAAGAGAAAAAAAGTTTTGAGGTTGTTGGTTTTTTTTTTTTTTTTTTTTTTTTTTCCTTTCTCTCTCTCTCTCTTTTTTTTTTTTTTTTTCTTTTCCTGTCACTCTCATTCTAAATATATCCCCATTTAACTGCATATCCTGTCTGCTTGCTTGGGGATTTAGTTTAAATCTCTTCTGTACTTGATTGCATTCTTCATTATAATTTGCTATGCTTCCAATTAAGTGTCATATGAAAATTTGGCCATTTCCCAAGACATTTAAACAATTCATATTTTTCTTCTTGCCTACTTTCTTTTCCATTTCTTTAGAAACTCCTTAAAACTAAAGCAAACCAAAATGAACCTGACCTGTAGATAGGTTAACACCCCAGAAAGGGAAGAGGTCTTGTTAAATAAACAGGGCTCTATTTGCTCTAAAAAAATGCCTCTTCTTATTTAACTTACTTCATTATGTTTAAGTCCATTCAATGATTTTTTACTGAAGAATATGAAAAATACATAGTTTAATGGAGAACAAAGAAAGTGATACATGTAATTTTGCATTTAATACAATCAAATACCCTCTATTTCTCATCTTTGCAAACAGAGGATGCTTTCAAGGACAGTGAGAGTGAAGCCATGGTAATTGACTGGTTTCTTCTCTAATCGTTTTGAAAGATTTTTCAGATATTTCTGCTCCTGTAGTCCGAGGGGGCTTCTACCCTCAGAAACTCTCTGTAATTGAGCAAGATATCGATGCTTCTTAGCACTTATAGAATGCCCCCTGCCATATATTTGAGGATGGTGGGTTGATCACTCAGGTGTTTGGCCAAGCCACATTCTCAGGATTTCAGGATAGAGGCAAAAGTTTTGCTTTTGTCCATGCTTTCTTTCTTTCACCTCAGAAGGCACTGAGAAATCAGGAGAGCTGAAGTAGGTCTTTTTAGGAGAGAAGCTTGCCTGAAGGCCTTTTTACATTTCTGCCTTGAACTTGGTTCATGTACTTGGTTTAAATCTTTTGCCTCCTTCTAAGCAAACAGAAATAACATTGCATGTAGTTGGTAGAAAATTACCTAATTTCCTTCAAAGCTGATCTTATCAGGTGATGATAAAATTTTTAATGACACTTTTTTTTTTTTTTTTTAATGACACCTTTCTTTAATTGAGTTTTGAGCCATAGTTCTTTGGACCTGTCTCAACATTTATGATAGGCCAATACGACGACTTACAGTATTTGTAGTAGAAAGAATTATAAAAGCTTCTGTGACCTCAGGGACTCACCACTGGTAGTCTAAGGGCTGTGGTTGCCTCTGCTGCTGTAGTAGGGCATTTACTTTTCCTCCTTTTCTATGCAAGGATCTATTTGGCCATTTGGCCTTTGCAGCGTGCATGCACAGAAAAGTGGGTGGGAAAGGTCTGTTTTTTATCTAATGTTCACGTTTGCACCCATCTCAAGGTTCTTTTGTGCTGTCAGAGCAGTGTAAACAGGCGGTAGTGGTGTGTACTTCAGAATTAAGGCCTTTTTAAACAGAAAAGCCTCAGTTCTGTCTTTCTGACTCAATTTCATATAATACTTTCCTGTATAAGTAGTATTACCAGATTCACTGGGTCTGTGTACGCAGCAAAATACCATTTATGTGAGATAGGGCAGCAAAATTGGGCTGCTTGCACTTAAGCCCAATGTGAAATAGGTTATTAACTGAGTGTAACTGGAGAAGAGCTGTTGTAAAAGAAGCAGTTGACACTGAGAAAGAAAGAACAGGTCAGCAGGATAACCCACACTGAAGAACACAAACAGTGATTATGTGTCATTAGTTGTCAGTATTCCTCTTCTGTGATATAGAGCTGCGTTGGCAAAGCTAGCTGCAAAGCTCAGGAGTAGCTCTAATGGGATGTTGGCATACCCGAATGGCTTCAGTAATGTGAGCAGAGCATGATATACCTTTATTGGCAACAAGCAAGCAGAAGGCAATTGATCAAAATTCCTTCTATTATGTTTTCAAGGATGTTCTCTGTAGAAGAAAACATTATTTTGAAATGTATTTGTTTTGAAACACATCTACAGAGCTCACAACACCTCTGAGAGCTCAAGAATAAAGACTGGAGGAGAACTGAAGAGACCTCTGTGCACAACAGGCACTGTGCTTATGAACTACTTTTTCCCCAGAATGCATAAATCTAAATATTGAACAAATACAAAATGCAATTACTAAGGGCATTTGGAGAGTGGGGCATTGAGGAGTGTTGCGGTATTATATTAGTAATGGGTAATAGCTTCTGAATTTAGAACAGTGATGTGAAAATCAAACTGCTTCTTCAGAAGTTCAATTTGAAAGCTGGGAGAGTCACACAAGGTGACAGATCAGTGCCAATGTAGGAAATGTCTTAGAGGCAGATAACTGCTGTTTTATGCATAAGTAGTCAGGATCCCAATATTTTTCCTATGTAAATCAATGTCAAAATTCAGGTTAACCTGATTAGGATCGTTTCCTTGCAGAGAAGAATTATCCGTTGCTATATCACAGAGAAGAATTATAATTACATTATAGGTGGAGAAAAGTTATGAGTTCTATCATTTACATAATATGTTGAATCTAGCGGTCCCAGGAAAGTTCTTAATATCACTTATTGTCAGTATGGAACACTTTTGTTCAGAGAAACAAATGAGGAAGGTACTTTTTCATAAATTTAGGAACGCATTTTGAATTGGTATGCATGGTATGCATTCATGCTGATCCTGCAATGTGCGTTTCTCATAGACATATTCCTAAATTGCACTTACATTTGGTGAGAGTACATTGAACATTCCAGCAGACTGCTCGCTCATCTTTGGTAGTTTGCCTAAAATTGTGATCTCCATAGCTAATGATGCTTAAGGTTTTTTGTTGCATCTCATCCCTCATCTACATGGGGTCACCTTTGCCATTTTTGAAGAAAGACTCCTGCAAAAGAATCCTGATAAGAGCGTTCAGGAGACATTGGCAGAGACCTGCAATATGTCTCAGGGAGGAAAGAGGATTCCTTCTAATCTGTGCTATAAGTAATAAAATGTGGCCAGGCAAATCATTCTTCTCTGGAAAAGTTCAAATAAACCACGAGGGAGATATTACAAACTCATCAGCATGTAAAAAAACTCATGTTCTCATTTATTCACGAAGTGACAATAAAGAATTTATTTTGTGTCTTGCATATTTATCATTTCTGGATGACAGAAGTATTGCTTTCTGTTACCCCTTAAAAAGATTTTCTCAGGAACTACTCCCTTCTAGGAGGTATATTACACTAGGAAATGTGTTCTTTTTAACTTTATTCACAAATATTCTGTTTTTAACCCCGGGGCAGCTAGATTAGGACTGTTGCTGTTGTAAACAGAATTTCCCAAATATGGACAAATGTTATAAATGGAATTAATTAGGACTATGAAGTGACTTAGTGAATGTAATGAAGTATAGCAGTCTCAAGACTATCCTAAATTGTGCCTGGTTAACAAGAAGTATATGTTGAAGTGAGGCTGGGTTTAGTAGGATATTTTGCACAAATATAAAAATATTCAGTACTCCTGGTGAATATATCATTTCAAAGTTAGTTCTCCTGATTGATCTATATTTGTTATTTCCTTCTCCCTTCCCAGATAATGATATTTCTATTTCTAGAATGTTATCTAGTCTATAAATATTAATCTTTAATAACCAATGTTAATCTTTAGCTGATAAATCCAAACATAAATGTAAAGTTTTTGGTCATTGAAAATGATACCAATATTTTTCTGTATATTCTCTTTCAAAGTCATTTCTTTGCTCCTTTGTTCCAATGCTACTTTTTTTTTTTCTTTTGTACAACCTTATTTTCTTTAAGGGATCTGACAAAAATAAATGTACTGCTGTTTAGATTGTTGCTCATATTATTTTAGGATTAAAAATGGAATTGTTGTGCTGTGATGTGTTACTGAGTATTTATAGTGATACGCATACTTGATTATTAGGATGAGAAGCATTTTTTTTTTTCCTTTTATCTTTTTTTTTTTTTTTTTTTGGCAGGATATAAAAGGAAAGGAAAACAGAAAAATGCACTAATTTTGAACATATGGATTCCTATTGTTCTGTCTTGGATGTAACCACATTGATTAAGTAGCAAGGCTCATGCTAATTGTAAGTAGAGAATAGCTGTGTAATTATTAGTGCTTAAAGTCAGGTTTGGTTTTGTGTCCCTTGACAGTTCTGGCTGCTGTTTCTTCTTAGCTATTGCTTTAGATTTCAAGCAAAGCATAATGTAAGTGAACCTAAAATTCAGAGATGAAAGTGGATTGTGTTACACACTGAGTCTGGCTCCATTATGTGATAGTAGATGTTGTTTATGACAAGACCTATTATATTACTACCTGACCTGGACTAGTTTTTGTACAATTCCTGTATTAAGTCCCATAAGCTTTCCCTTTCTAAGTAATTTTCTAAAAGGGATTTAAGAGAGGAAATGGAAGGGGGATGTTTTCTTTTTAAAGCAAACACTCTGACTTCTCTCCTAGGATTTGCTGCTGGTATCTCCATCTTTTCTTGAAAACTCTGAAGAAGGGAGGTGAAAATACAGTAAATCTCAGTGCATACTGTAAATTATATTTTTAGTTATGCCTGTTTTCTGATAGAGAGGTAAGGACTTTAATATTCCCAGGGCTGCAATCTAAAGTTACTGTTTGTTTCAGATTTTCTTCTTCCTAATTAAATATCATGAAAGTACAGTGAAGCTTCCTTTCTGGAACAGATTTTTTTTCTTTTTTCCTGCCATCCAAGAAACTCGAAAACAATAGGAAACTCTTGTATTTGGCTTATTTGAATGTACTTGGAAAAAGTCTACTTTTAGATAGGACAGCACTGTATCATTCTAAAGCACTGAAGAGTAAGTAATATAAAATCAACCAAGAAGATAATCTCTGACATTTACAAACATTTATAATGGCATTAGTTCCAAGTAAGTTAGCTGAGGCAATTTGAACCTGTAGACCTGAACAAATAAATAAGCATGGCTTGCCATCAGCTATTTCAGAAATGTACCAGCATAGCTGTGGCGCTTTGTGCATCCAAATAAGCAGAGAGATCTACCAGATTTCTCTGGGGTTTCCTTTAGACAAGACATTGCTTTACTAGAAAGTATTTTCACAAACAAGTGAAAATGCAGTGCTGTAGACATTTCTGGGCTTTCTGGAATTTCTGCTGCTGTGTTTTAGAGCTGGTCTAAGAATAATGGGTTTACAAAGGACTAAGGGGTAGGGCTTAAAGGTGAAATTTGTTTCAAAGTAATGCCCCTGACTGGCAGGTGTGGCAATAGTTTTCTTTGTTTAGCCATGAAAATAAATCCATTCATTATGTGGCTGCATGCAACGGCTAGGCTGTGTTTCCAGTGCAGGCCTGAGCTTGCACTTGATCCCAAACCGACTTGTGCAAATTCTCTGAACCCAAGCCAGAGCTGAAGCAGCTTTCTGCAAGCCCTGAGGAATGGAGGAGAATAATAACAGGGCAAATATTTAGCACGGGCAGAGCATGTGTTTGGTATCGGGAAGAAGAGTGAAGGAGAGGTGTACCTGCTGTTGCTTAGCCTCATTCCCTGCCACAAATCACCCGATGCCTTGTAGTCATGTAATATGGCTGTATGCAGATCAGAAAGACTGATATTATTGTTATCATGTTGTTATGGAAAAACACGTCACTCTGGTAGGAGGGATGTAGGCAGTATCAGTGTACAGCTTGGGGGACGTGTTGTTTTTTGACCTGCTCTTTGATTCAGCATGCATTTGGCCATGTAGGCACAGCTACAGAGCTTCACTATGCAGCCCCACCACCCCTATGTGCTGCAAGACAAGGGACAGAAGCACTGATACTCATCTCTGTGGGCTGAAAAGATAATTCAGGTCCCCACTTACTCAATTGCAACCTCTCCTTGGAGGAAATCTCATTTTTTAAATAAATAAGATCTAAACTATTCCTCAGGGAAAAAATGTGAAGAGGAAGAGGAGGTGTATGAGCCAGCAGTCTGAGAGTCAAAGCAGTTTGGAGACTACTAAGCAGACATCCCAGCAATTTCTGCTCAGATGCTCAAGCAAGAGTGTGTAGAGTGGGGCTGACCCAGGGCAGAGGCCAGTGGTTAGGACAATGTTCATCATCCTGAATCTCTGCATCGGTAGTGCTCAGATAAATCTGCAGCTCTCCAGTCTCAGCTCCAACAATTTTAAATATTTGCCCTGAGAACCATTTAAGGCAATTAACCATGATGTGGCATTCAAAACTAAAAGCTTGATTTAAAATTAGGGAATTTTCAGAAGTACAACTGAGAATTAAATTTGGCTTGTGAAGTCTTTATTTCTGATACTAATATTTAAGATGGAAACAACCCAGCTTGACTTTCCAATTCCCCAGAGTGAATTTGTAGGCCAGTGATTTAGATGAAAAAGCCCTTTCACTGGTACATTGGGGTATTTAATCTGCAAATCTATGAGAAAAGACAAAAACGCAATTCTCACAATGCTTTGATTACAGAGTCTTTTTCAGAGAAAACCACATTTAGAAATGGGAAATAGTGCTAAGTGCCAATTGTGAGATGCACCCTTTAATGATGATTTCCTGCTATCATCTGTTCTGTAACAAGAAGTCAGTCTCTTAGTTTCTGGGTCAGAAACAAGGCTCTGTGAGTAACTTCTTGGAGGATGTCATGTGCTTTAAACCAATACACTCCTGTGGTGCTGTGCAGTGGGAGGTCATCTGAAAAGTTTAAGATAACCCAGGATAGTTTAAATCACACTATTTTAGCAAGGGTCTGTTAGTTTGAAGTACTAGTACAATTTGGACAAGGACTATGTGTAGATTGATTCTTAAAAGTTGAGTGCACATCCAAGTAAGACCTAGAGGCTTGCTGCAAGTGGTTTTATGTGCATTCTTTTCAAGAGTTCCTTTATAAAAGTTCCTAACTTGATGGCACTTTATAGCAAACTTTTGTGATGGTGAAGCTTAGAGGACAGGATGATTGTCTTGCCTGGAACTGCAACTGCAGCTTCATGGAATATAAATCTGTTGTCCCATTGTCTACATTACGGTTCTAATGAATGCCTGTTCTTTTGTTGTTTCTTTTTGTTTGTGACAAAGATGTGACAGAAATCACCCAAATTGGCTGTAGTCAACCTTTATTTTGTTCATTTCATAAAGCGTCAGTAAATGAATCATAGATATGACAAGATATCACAACCTGTGGTTCCTTAGCCTCTTAATGACCTGCCGCATTCTTCATATAAAGAATTGTGAGGGCTCTGGCTTGCTGGGCTCAGGCCAGCTCAGAGACAGCCCAGCTGAGTTCTGCCTCTTCCTCTGGTGACATGGGGAGAGGCTCCCAGCTCAGGATGGTGTCCCCATACCCAAGGAGACCCTTGTCCTTGGGCCCCCGGCACCAATAACAGTTACTGGTTTTCATCTCTATCTTTTGTTTAGAAATACCAACAATAAAATCAAACAGGTTGTCCAGCCATTGTAAAGAAAGATCCAGGATCTGCATGTACATCTAGGGCTAACGCTGAGAAAAGGGAAAGATGAGCTACTTGCTGGAGGAAGAATTTCTTCTCTGGAAGGAAAAATGTGTATTTTTTCCTTTTTCAAGTGGAGGGACTGCTTATTTTTATAGGGCTGAGTTTATTCAGACCAGTCTTATGGAGGAACAGAGAGAATTTTTAGCAAACCTACTAGACAGGAGCCCTCTACACTCTTTTGGAAGCAGATGACAATACTTGATATTTGTATCCATAGCATTATATATCATAAATTTTGCATCACAAAATATGAATATTGTCTTTAAATTGTGTTTTCTTCCTTCTAAAAAAAATAATAAAAAAATAAATTTTGTATTATTCCTCCAGAACAGTCTTACAGGGAGTTCCTGTAGAGAAAAGCATACATGTAGGCAAATATTCAATGAGGATCTAATCTTACTAATTTAGGTATCTTCCCCTCTCACATAAGATGTGGCTTTTCTGGAGTGTGCTGGAGTTCAACTGAAACTGCAGGACTGCAGTTCAGATGGGAATATAGAGAACCCACAGACACATGGGGTGACCCTATTTGCCAGTTATCACTGACCTTATACACAAGAGTCATGGAAAAACTGACCTCACAGCCCCCACTCCTTCAGGAAGTACTGAGGCAGCACATGCTTCAATTTCTGGTCTCCAGACAAGCACACAAGTTATCCCCAGCTAATGGACCTCGCTGACCCCTGGTGCCTTCTTGTGGGGGATGAGTGGGCACTCCCACTGCCTGGGACAGTGCCCCATGGGCTGGTCCACAGCCCTGATGCTGGGCAGTAGGGCTGTCTTCCCACCCATGCCAGTGGTGGTCAGGGGACTTTTCAGGGACTTCCTTCCGTTGCCCTGGATCTTCAAGCATTTTCAGGTTCAGTGGTAGGTTCCTAATGAATTTTAGCAGCCTACAAGTAACTGCTTGGATTGTGGTCTTGGACATTCAGAAAGTTTTCTGGAGCTTTCCAAACATATTCTTGTCCTCTTTCTTGCTCTGTCAACCTGGGAATGCTAATAATTGAAATACCTTCCTTATTCAGGGAAACACGGCCAGGGGCCCATCTTATCACACACTTATCTCAGACACTTGTAATTTTAACTCACCTATAACATGAGTTGAGGACAGAATCCAAATGGAGAGATTAGAGTTAATCCTTGGAAATAAGCTGAAGTTCACAAATTGTTTATTTGACAACTTAGTTTATTTATCTAGCTGGGCTGCTGTTGTCAATATAGTCCACCTAGCTGCTCTTGATAAAGAGATCATTTATCGTTCAGAATCATGGCTCAGTTTTTTTCTGTGCTGCTGCACACAACTAATGCATGTCATTAATGCGATCCAGAGGGAACAGTGCAGAAGATGAGAGGATAATTTACTCACCATGTGCATTCAGTCTTCAGCCTCCTTGCTGAGATTCCCCTGCTGGTTTGGATTCTGTTTTCTGACATAAACCTGCCTGACCTTTAATAACCAGAAGCATAGTGAGCCTACTAGTTTGTTTCAAGGATAGGATGCTACAAATTCTGTTTGCAATCTTGTGAATTCAGAAAGCTCAATTCTGATTTAATCTGCAGACTCATTTCTAGTTCTGGCATTGATATATCTGTGCGAGTTAAAAGCTATGTTAGGAAAAGTCTGAGAGATAATTATAATTACTAAAATAAGAATAAATTATCCATACTTATTACAGTGGGGGCAGGTCTGTTCTGACTCCAAGTAGGGAAGAAAATTTGGAGTGGAGGGGGACAACTGCCTATTTCACCATGTGCTATGCTGCAGGGCTGTTGCATGGTGCGCTAAGTACGGAAGTGTCTTCAATTTAGTGATGCCAGGGGCTGGCTACTTGCAGCTCTATAGCCTCTCCCTGAAACCACCGAGTTGGTGTTTGCTGAGGCCTCTTTGGCAGCATTTTTCCACTATTGTTTTCATGCTGTTATTCTTGTACTTTACCTGACAATGTTGTTATAGTTGCTTTTCACAGGAGCAGCTGCCACTGGCATGAGAATCACCCCTTCTCCCCCCTCTTCCCATCCTATTTTGTAGATTTTAATTTATATTAGAGAAACCAAGCATTCTGCATAACAAAACAGATAATAGTAATGTGAATACTCAATAATCCAATAACATATGTGCACAGACTTAGCAATCAGTCAATGCACAGTGCTTGCACCTGGTCAGCATACTCTGGTCAGTGCTAGTAGCATCATGAGCTGTAGCAGCCCAAAGGGAATTTGAGTGGGTCACAGTGAACATTTAAGACGAGGGTAAAAATCCCAAATCCTCCTCCTTCTCCCTTTTCTTCAGCACCACCTGCCTCACTGGAGATGCTGCCCAGCGGAGGATGCTCATGTGGGACCACATGGCTGCCCTTCCTGGCTGGCCTCTGGGGAGTTTTCCCTCAGTTCTCCCCTGTCCTGGTTTCAGTTAGAACAGAATTAATTTTCTTCCTAGTAGCTGGTGGAATGCTGTGTTTTGGCTTAGGATGAGAAGAGTGCTGATAACACCCCGATGTTTTAATTGTTGCAGAGCAGTGCTTATACCAAGCCAAGGACACCTCAGACTTTCGCTCTGTCCTGCCAACAGGCAGGCTGGGGGTGCAGTAAGAGCTGGGAGGGGACAGACCCAGGACAGGTGACCCAAACTAGCCAAAGGGGTATTCCATACCATCTGACGTCATGCTAAACAATATATAGGGGTGGCTAGCCGGGGGGAGGGGGCCGGACTGCTCGGGGTTAAGCTGGGCATCGGTCAGCGGGTGGTGAGCAATTGCATTGTGCATCACTTGTTTGTACATATTATTATTAGTAGTACTATTATCATCATTGTACTATTATTATTATTATTATTATTATTATTATTATTATTATTATTATTATTTTCCTGTCTTATTAAACTGTCTTTATCTCAACTCACGGGCTTCACTTTCCATTTCTCTCCCCCGTCCCAGAGAGGGAGGGGGGAGGGTGAGCGAACGGCTGCGTGGTGTTTAGCTGCCAGCCGGGTTAAACCACGACATCCCCAAAAGTGTGTTTTTTCTGGAATAATGGCATCTGTGCAAGGACTGCACTATTACTGATATGGCAGTCACAAGGACGCTTATCACACAGCCGTACCAGCACAAGTTTGTTGGACACTGGGGAACATTTGTGCATGTTTCTGCATGGGAAGCCATGTCCCTGCCTCTGCTCCTCACCCCCAGCAGAACTTCTGGAACATATCAGAAGGCTGCTCTACATCTACAGGAACTCGGTAAAGTGACCTGTTTTCACATTTGCTATTCCTTCTCCTTATAAAAAAGAAAAAAAAAAAAAGATTTATCTCAGTCCATATTTTGTTTCAATTCTATTGTGGATATACTATTTTTTTTTTTTTTATTCCCATGGAAACTTGCCGAGTTATTCACAAAGAGAGACAGTATCAAATATGATGTTATTTTTATTTTTCTATTCATAAGTAACTGATAGAAAACAGCAGGTGTTATGTTTTTTCTTGGATTAGATAACATTCAAGAAAGAAGAAAAGGAAACCTGTCCTTTTGCCACAGGCAGGAGATCAATAAATTATTCCATGATAGATAAGGATTAAACTCACACAGGTAACAAAGCTTTGGAAAAAATGCACATAATAGTAATAGCGGTAGTAATAACAATAATAAAAGATGAATGTATCCTTACACTGCTAAAAACTTGTTTACATGTCGAGCTCCAAAGCTTCACCTATTATTAAATCTAGAAGAAAAGCTTTTTATTACTCTTAAATTAAAAAGAAAAAAAAAAAAACCACACACCAAACAACCGTACAAAATACACTAAATTGAGGGTTTGACAATGAAAAAAAAAACAACACACAACTCTTTTTAACTTTTATTTTTTATTTTTTTAACATTTGTGTGTTGTACAAAATTGAAATTTTTGTATAAAAAGAACCTGTAACTCTGGTGGAGTTTTCAGCTGCCTTTGCATTCATCAAATATGGAGAATAAATATATAGAAAATTTCTAAAATCCAAAGAAATTCTCCTGGGAGGAAGTTAAAATACATGTAAGGAATAAGGAGTTTAGCAGTACCTATGTATTCCTAACCTTGTCTCTCCTATTCAGCTCCCTTTTGTTTCCACCAGCTAATTCTTCATCACCATTCATGCCATTCCTTCAGTACGTATTTCTCTTGAAACATTGTTCTTGAGCTGCTATTAGTCTCTTCATAAATGTATTATATATGCAACAAGCAGTCAAGATTCAGTCAAGATGCCTTGTCTCGTACATGACATCTCTAAGCACACTCTCAGAGCACGTAGATTGGGGATGTAATCTGAGTTTCCACCTGATTTGTTCAGTCGCACTGAGCTCTCCTCAGTCTGGTGCTTCTCAGTATGTTCTCGGTGACCTGCTGGGTGCTTTTGCTGAGGTCCGCTCCACGTGAAGTGCCCATGATAAAATTTTCCGGTGGTCTGGGTATTGTGTGGAGTCTGTCATTTGAATAGTTCTGCCAGAAACAAGGCAATTCACTGATTATTATGGGCTACATACATCATGGGCTCTGTGCAGAGATTAATCCAACCCATTCAATTCATCAGTATAAAAACAACAACAACAACAACAAACAACTGATGAAAACATTAAAAGTTAGTTTTAATCAAACACAGAAAAAGTATCTAGTCTACAACTTCCTCGTAAGGGGTTGTCGAGAGGCAGGAGACCTTTTCTCCATTAACACTAGTGACAGGACCCGCGGGAACGGGGTTAAGCTGAGGCAGGGGAAATTTAGGCTGGACGTCAGGAGGGGGTTCTTCACAGAGAGGGTGGTTGCACACTGGAACAGGCTCCCCAGGGAAGTGGTCACTGCACCGAGCCTGTCTGAATTTAAGAAGAGATTGGACTGTGAACTTAGGCACATGGTCTGAACTTTTGGGTAGACCTGTGCGGTGTCAAGAGTTGGACTTGATGATCCTTAAGGGTCCCTTCCAACTCAGGATATTCTATGATTCTATGATTCTATGATTCTATCTCCCCAAATATGTCCACTTTCTTATACTTCATGCAGTTTTTCACTGATTACATCTTTTATTGATATCTGTATGGTTGGGTGATGAGTCTCTTCTCTGTATTCTTCACTCCTTCAGTGTAATTGAGAGGTATATTTAGGTAACTGGCTGACTGTGGTGCTGTGCAATTGGTTTTAAATTGATTCTGAATAGTGGAGCAGTTCTATGTGGTACAAAATAATAAATGAAAGCAACTCTGAAGTTTGTCCAAAAGTAGTTTAGAGAGCCGGGTTAAATCAGTCCTTGTGAAATTGGGGACAAATCTGTGCAAGTCAGTGAAATCACGCTCATGTGCCAGCACTGAGGGTGGCACACTGAGCTACCAGCTGGGTTTGCAAAGCTTTCTGGGTACAAAAGAGACCATCTGAACTGAGCTTTTCTTGTTGGTCTTTCTGTGATGTAGGGAAAAGTTCAGATACTTTGAAATTTGCTAGAAAATAATGAGCAAAATATGAAGGCCTGCTATCTCAGAACAGAAACTATTCAGGTATGTAGGATAATAAAAAAGTACTACATGGTAAATAAAGGTTTGAAGCTCTGCTTTCTCTGACTCTGAACACTTTCTCATTTCAGAGTCCAGCACAACCTAATTTTCCACATGGCTGTGATCTGTCTCCTTTTAGGTCTCTCTTTACCCTTTGTCTGAAATGGCAAATAGATCTAGGACGTGTTTCCAACATAAAATGTACAGATGATGTACAGATGCCTCTTTGCCTCTTTCTGGAAATATTTGTGTAAAATAATGTTTTGTTAGAAATTAAGTGTAGCAGCACTTATTTATTTATTTATTTATTTATTTATTTATTTATTTATTTATTTTTAAATCTATCTCCTTAGTACATCCTTTTACCTCAGAATATTGCCTGGCCTCATAATCACAGAATCACAGAATCACAGAATTTCTAGGTTGGAAGAGACCTCAAGATCATCGAGTCCAACCTCTACCTAACGCTAACAATCCCCACTAAACCATATCCGTAAGCTCTACGTCTAAACGTCTTTTAAAGACTTCCAGGGATGGTGACTCCACCACTTCCCTGGGCAGCCTGTTCCAATGCCTAACAACCCTTTCAGTAAAGAAGTTCTTCCTAACATCTAACCTAAAACTCCCCTGGCGCAACTTTAGCCCATTCCCCCTCGTCCTGTCACCAGGCACGTGGGAGAACAGGCCAACCCCCACCTCACTACAGCCTCCTTTAAGGTATCTGTAGAGAGCAATAAGGTCGCCCCTGAGCCTCCTTTTTTCCAGGCTGAACAAGCCCAGCTCCCTCAGCCACTCCTCGTAGGACTTGTTCTCCAGGCCCCTCACCAGCTTCGTCGCCCTTCTCTGGACCCGCTCAAGCACCTCGATGTCCTTTTTGTAGCCAGGGGCCCAAAACTGAATACAGTACTCGAGGTGCGGCCTCACCAGAGCTGAGTACAGGGGGACAATCACCTCCCTAACCCTGCTGGCCACACTGTTTCTGATACAAGCTAGGATGCCATTGGCCTTCTTGGCCACCTGAGCACACTGCAGGCTCATATTCAGCCGACTATCAACCATCACTCGCAGGTCCTTCTCTGCCTGGCAGCTCTCCAACCATTCCTCTCCCAGCCTGTAGCTCTGCTTGGGGTTATTGCACCCCAGGTGCAGGACCCGGCACTTGGCCTTGTTGAACTTCATGCAGTTGACCTCAGCCCATCGGTGCAGCCTATCCAGATCCTCCTGCAGAGCTTTCCTACCCTCGAGCAGATCGACACACGTGCATAGCTTGGTGTCATCTGCAAACTTACTGAGGGTGCACTCGATGCCCTCGTCCAGATCATCGATGAAGATATTAAAGAGGACCAGCCCCAGCACCGAGCCCTGCGGGACGCCACTAGTGACTGGCCTCCAACCGGACTTGGCTCCATTCACCACGACTCTTTGGGCCCGGCTATCCAGCCAGTTTCTAACCCAACGAAGCGTGCGCCAGTCCAAGCCAAGAGCAGCCAGTTTCTTGAGGAGAATGCTGTGGGAAACAGTGTCAAAAGCCTTGCTGAAGTCAAGGTAGATCACATCCACAGCCTTTCGCTCATTCACCCAGTGCGTCACTTTGTCATAAAAGGAGATCAGGTTCGTCAGGCATGACCTGCCTTTCATAAACCCATGTTGACTGGGCCTGATCGCCTGCTTCCCCTGCAAGTGCTGCATGATGACTCTCAGGAGGATCTGCTCCATGAGCTTCCCTGGCACTGAGGTCAAACTGACAGGCCTGTAGTTTCCCGGGTCTTCCCTCTGGCCCTTCTTGTAGATGGGCGTCACGTTTGCTAGCCGCCAGTCAACTGGGACCTCCCCCGATAGCCAGGACTGCTGATAAATGATGGATAGTGGCTTGGCCAGCTCCTCTGCCAGTTCACTCAGTACTCTTGGGTGGATCCCATCTGGCCCCATTGACTTGTGCACATCCAAGTGCCGTAGCAGGTCACCAAACAGTTCTTTGTGGATGGTGAGGGCCACATCCTGCTCCCCATCCCCTTCCACCAGCTCAGGGTACTGGGTATCCAGGGAACAACCGGTATTGCCGCTAAAGACTGAGGCAAAGAAGGCATTGAGCACCTCCGCCTTTTCCTCATCTCTTGTAACTAAGTTTCCCCCCGCATCCAGTAAAGGATGGAGATTCTCCTTAGTCCTCCTTTTTGTGTTGATGTATTTATAGAAACGTTTTTTGTTATCTTTAACGGCAGTAGCCAGATTGAGCTCCAGATGAGCTTTGACCTTCCTAATTTTGTCCCTGCACAGCCTTGCTACATCCTTATAGTCCTCCTTAGTGGCCTGCCCACTTTTCCAGAGATTATAAACCCTCTTTTTTCTCCTAAGATCAAGCCACAATTCTTTGTTGAGCCAGGCTGGTCTTCTTCCTCGCCAGCTCGTCTTTGGGCATGTGGGGACAGACCGTTCCTGCGCCATTAAGATTTCCCTCTTGAAGAGCGCCCAGCCTTCCTGGACCTCTCTGCCCTTCAGAACTGCCTCCCAAGGGACTCCACCAACCAGTGTCCTGAACAGCACAAAGTCAGCCCTCTGAAAGTCCAATACAGCGGTTTTACTGGTCCCCTTCCTGGCCTCGCCAAGAATAGTGAACTCCATCATTTCGTGGTCACTCTGCCCAAGACAGCTCCCGACAATCACATCCTCCACCAGTCCTTCTCTGTTTGTGAAGAGAAGGTCTAGCGGGGCACCACCCCTTGTAGGTTCACTAACCAGCTGCGTCATCTTCAGCTAGGTCTCTGCAATCTGTGCCTTCAAAACAGCCAGATTTTGTTAGGTGTCTGATGACTTGTGGGAAATGGAATAAGAGTTAAAACTTGTGATTTAAAAAGCTGGAAGTTTTAGTTTGAATGTCTACACAGATGTTTGGACTCACTGATGTGGTAAGTATAAGTACATTGCAGCTTGAGAAACGGAGAAAATGGTTTCTGCCTGCTAACAACTGTAACTCAAAGACAAGGTGGGGCTTATTTTGAGTTTAGGTTATTATCAACCCCCTCCTTGCAGGAATTACTCTCTTTCTTGGGCTGATGATTTGTAAACAAGCTCAGAGCTGAATCAGAGTTTTTGTATCCTGTTGCTTTTCATTACGTAGATCGAAAAGAATAGGTTGAAGGTCTTCTGACTTGCTTGGCGGGCAGCAAGGAAAAAATCCTGATCTTGCAACTCTGCTACTCAGTTTTAAACTGTTGAATCTATCTGATGAAATGGAATGTTATTCCTGCCCATTTTAATTCTCTCTAAAACTTTTTCAGACTTAATTTTCACAAGTTGTGAAGGTTTCTCTGCTTCTCTGCACATGTCCTGGAAAATGCCTAATGGTCCCAGCTGCCTTTGGTCTGAACTGCAGCTCACATAACAGACTCTCAGTTTTGCCAGTTGTATTAATTTGAACTTGTCCAGCAGGTGGAGAGAGAAAGGAAAATAACTGAGCTATAATTACATGTTTTGAGGCAAAATAATGCCTAAAAAGATAATGCCTTTTTACTGGTTCTATCTGGAGAAGAAGTTATACTTTACAGATGCAAAGGATTCCTTGCTGAAACCATTATGGTCCATTTTTCTTGAAGTGAAATGATGGAGTCAAGTTATGAAGAAATTTATTTCAAAATTAGAAACTTCCTATAAGGATGCAAGGAATTAAAAAGCACGTCTGTGGACTAAATCGTGTGCTTGGAAAGTTTTGTCAGTTATTTCCTGTGACATGGTTTTCTGCTTACTCCAGATGCTGTATAGGTGAATGTTTCAGTCCATACAACAGTAGTATGGATTGTTAATATCATACTTCAGAATATTTTAAACAGTATTTTTAGTAATATTTTGCAGAGCTTAATGATGATTTTGATTTCTTACTGGCTTGCTCTGTAGTAATTCTTTCCATGTGTTTAGTGGGCTAAACATTAGAAAATGGGGATGCCATAGCAAAACATTTACATACACTTTCATTTTTTTTTTCTGTGATCGGGGCATGCTTCCTTGTTTTTAGAATATTTCATAGTTTTTGCTTGACATCCATTCTATCCAATTGCATACTAGATAATCTCCTAATAGAAAAGTATTTTGAGGTTAAAGTACTGAACTGCTTAACAGCAGGTTTATTGTTAGTGTTCAGCCCGCCACAGACTTCACAATTGGTCCTTGGCAGGTTGCGTTCTTTCTCTGAGGCCCTTCCCTCTCTGCTAAAGGATAGAGAGGTGTTGGTGGTTCATCCGTTCTCCCTTTCTTCTAGAACAATGTGGAAAGTGCTTAAACATTTACTTAAATGCCACTGTATCAGTGGAGCTTGAGTACACACTGCAAGCTTTGCTTAAATAAGCACAGATAAATGCCTTAAATCCTTTCCTGCATCAGGATCATATACTGAAGTCTGTTCAAGAAACACCCTTGAGAGTGTGCCTGTATTTATACATTATGTAGGGACAAAGCTACTTGCATAATCACTATACAGTGAGAGCATTTTCGTTTGGTCAGGGCTCTCTTCAGAGAGAGGAAGTCTCTTCACGTCTGTACAAACGATCTCATACACTGGTGTCAATACTCAGACAGTTCCCTTGCATGCTAGACCTGTCTGGAGGATGGGCTGAGGTTGGTGCTTCTCACACGAGACAATTAGTTTATGGTGTGTTTGTTTGATTTCAGCATGATTGTACCAGGGCTGCATGTGAAACTGCTCTGCAACAACTAATAAAATGGGAATGACTTTGTCTCCTTGTCCTGTAACAGAGGAGTTGACAGCTACTGTCAGACCGTCAGAGAAATAGGGACAGCAAGTTCTTTGCTGTTTCAGCCTTGCAAAGCCAATGCAAAGCAGAACAGCCTGGTTAAAAGTCAGGTCTGGTCTGGTCTCTTTGCCAGTCAGTGCTGACCATGAATGTTCTGAGAAGTGCCATTATTTAGCTAAATTTCTTACAGTGGTAGACAAAGCTGTACTGAAAAGACATTTTTGCAGTATTCACCAATGAAGTGGGTAATATTTTGAATCTATACTGAGTATGATTACTTCCTTATTGCAAAACATTGTATAAATAACAGTCCTGTATGTAGTCCTGGCATGCATTGTTGGTATTATTGGCAATCAGGGTGAAAGGAGGACAATTGGTCTTTTGCAGAATTGGGCTGTTTATGATGGGAGTTGATGGAAGAGAGGCTAGACTGTAATTTTATTGAATTAATCCCATGCTTGGACATTAATTTTAAACTTCTATTTTCCCTGAGGGAAAGATTATCTATTTGTTATTCAGTGACATTTACACTAGGTCTGAATGGCTCACGTAATTTAATTTTTAAGCCTGAAACTTATTTTGCATTTTCAATCCCATTTCCCCCCCCAGTACACAGAAGGGAGATGAAGCTTGTTTTAGTTGTCTCATCACCTATGAGCAGCTGCATTATGTCTAGTTTTAATCAAGTTGTGTATAAACAAAGTGCTTGCTCCCAGGCATTCCTCCAGAATGTTGAGGAGCTAGCAATCATATAATTTTATAAAAAGTACACTGATAGACTTTGAATCAGTTGATAACAATATGTTCTTCCTTAACACATGATTAGTAGGGGCCATATGAGAACAGCGAGGATTAGAAAAATCCAAATAGCAACAGAATTAAAAAGAAAAATCTGCTAACGTATTAGTTATACAAGGAAGAGACTGTAACAAACTATGTATCTCTTCTGAAAAATCTCATTAGTATTTGCATTTTAAAAAATCTGAGTTACAGTTCTTGCAGCTGAGTGCTTGCTTCAGGGGTTGTGTATGTTGAATAGGATTTGGGTAAACTCTGAGGCATCCTTTTGCAAGACAATGCATAAGCCTACTTTATCTGTCTTACTGGGAGCTACACTCTCCCAATCTTCCCCCAGACTGGTTAGAAAGGTACTGAGGCTTCATTTCTTTCTAGTTGCATCATTTTTCATCTGTACTGGTTGGTGTTTCGTTTCCAGTATAAATTGCGTATGATTGATCCTTCCATGTTACTAAAAATTAAAGCTTGATGTAACTGACTAATTCCATTTCCATTTGTAGATCAAGCTGTGCTCTCCTTATGCCCCATGAGACCAAGATGTGGCATCAATTGCGATGCCTGCTTCAATCAGACATTTAAAACAAGGCTGGGAAATTACTGTGTGCATATCCATAAATTAAAAACAACAGTTCCTTTCAGAGCATCTCTTCATGCATTTTTTTTTTCATACCTTTTTCACCATTTCGAAAGTGTTTTGTTCTAGGTGAAAGGGTATGTGAAAGGATATGTCATCCCTTTAGACAACTTGATTCGGATTTGAGCACAGATGAAAGAATGCCTGCCATTATTTCCAGGACTGCTTTGGGATACAGGGTAATTTTGTGTCCATGCTGAGAAGCAGCTAATATACCACAGAATCCTCTCTTACATCTCTTAAGTAAACCACTGGAATCTCACTGTGGTAGTGTATCAGGCTTCAGCAAGATAAATTTTGCTAAAGGCACAGTATATTCAGTAACAAATGTCAGTGAATGCACTAATATATTTATTGTGACAATGAAAAAGGAAGATTTTAGCATGTGTCTGTAGAGGCGCTCTGTTTAGAAACCTACAGATCTATTCTAGTTCTTTTTCATATTTCTCATACCAAATCATATTTAGAAAATAAAATTCAAACAAATTAATTTCATTGCACAGATATAACTTCATCAAACTATTTGAAGCCCACATTTACCTGTAATAAATTATATTATTTTTCCTGCTGGATGAAGGACCAAATACTGCTGGTACAGATTGTCTTCTGCTGTGGGAGTATTGCCCAGCTAACCTTGGTGGTGGTGGTATAATAATAACGTTAAAGCTGGACGAGAATTTTACCAATTCACAATAGTTTCCATGCCAGCTGGAGACTGCCAGAGAGCACTGTGCTCCTGTCAGTTCCCATCAGTGTTTCTGGAGCTTTACGGGAAGGTGATGCTGATGGCCTGTTTCTGCTGAGGGTGCCCTGTGCTTGGGGGATTACCAGCAGGGGGATGTAGAACTCATTTCTGGTCTTGCTGCACAACGTGAACAGTGCTTGGGAAGTAGAGCATTTGGCCTTACGTGCTCTAGTTGTATTAAGCTGCTCCTTGCCCCCAGATACTGACAAAGTGTATATATCACATCTTCGGTTTTACATCATTCTAATGTCTGCCCATGAACACCCTGAAAAAGCCATTGTACCATTGACTTTCACTGTAAGTGTGAGTCAGGAAGCTCCCAGGTGACTCTGCCTTTGCTGCTAATGATTTTATGGTAATGACCTCACTTGGAGATGGCAGATATACAGAAAGACAGAGTCTCTTTCCCATACAATGTACAAAAGAGATGGAAATGTGTGAGAAAGGCATACAGCATATATAGCAGCAGGCAGATTGGTGATAGACATGCACTGATGTTAGTCTGCACTCTTCATCATTATTACTTGAAAAAATATCATTATTTCAACCTTCAAAGTCTTCAGAACTCAAGAAACAGCAGCTAATTTCAATCAGTTTTTCAACATCTCTGAAACGCATTCCTCTGTTCCTGCTTTGTGGTTGGAAATCTTTCTTTGCCTGACCTCCCGCTGAGGCTTTTGGCTATTTGCAGCTTGTTCCGGATGCAGCTGCTGTCATTTCAAAGTGGTGCTGCAGCAGAGGTGTGAGCTCGGTGTTCGTCTCTCATTTTAAGATGGCTCTTTCAAACTACATGATGTGAAAAAGCACCCAAAGGTTTTGGTCTGGGTTTGTTGCTCACTCAGGCCTTGATCCTGCAGGGAGCTCAAGGCCATTGCTCTCCAGTGTGTGGACAAGCAGGCCACACACCCAAGAAAAGCACACAAAATGCATTAAAGAAGAAACATTATTTTTCAGCTCCTTGCTTACCTGCTGCTTTAATCTTAGGAGCTGAGAATAAAACAAAGGTGCTGAGGAAGTTGCAGGCAGATGGCACTTTTACAAAGTCATTTCTCCAGCTGGGAGCAGTCAGCCTCTCAGTGGTGACAGATCAGGCTTTGCTGGGAACTTCAACATGCTCACCACTGACTGCTAAATGAAACCTTAGCTAATTTTATCATTTATGCTGTTTATTTTTTAATTTTTAATTTTTAATTTTTTATTTTTAAGAATTCAACAAGTGGACCATGGGACAGACAAACTGTGGTGACTCTGTGCCCATGCCTCAGCCATTCCAGACCCAAGTGTGGGGCTATCCCCAGGGGCAGCTCTGTCATCGCTGGAGGTCATAAAGGGACTGTACCTTGTCACAAACCCTTCATCAATATGTAGATCAAAAAGTACCGTTTTTTTTTTTTTTTTTCATAACACCTGGTTGTTACTCGTCGTTAACAATTTTAGCATTCAGAATTTTTCAGGAGTGAAAGGGAAGCTTGTTTTCCATCTCTAGTTTTTAAGCTTCTCTGAGCATGTACAGGAACAGGTCGGAGTTGTGAAGCTGAGGAGAAGGCATGTGGGTTCCTGGTTATGGAAATACATGTTGTTTGCTGTGGTTCGGTTGTCTGCCTGCTGCAGTTCAGGGCTTGTCCTTGTACAGGTCTCCTCCCTTATCTCCCCTGAACCTAAAATATGCTTCAGAAAATACATTTTAATGCAAGGAAAATATGTTGCCAATATTTAAGTCTAAATTACAAACAAGTAAAGTCTGTTTTCGAACATTCTGGCTATGTCTAAAATGAAGATACAAGCAAGCTGGCTTTGAACTGTGTAGCTTGCATATAATGAGGACCATGTGCTGAATGAAAGTAGCTAATTAGCTGTGATGAGAAGCTGATATGCAGGGCTGGGTCAAGGCAGATACTTTGCTTCTGGACAAGCTTGTTCCAAGGAACCTTTGAGATCTCCCTGCAGCACTGCACCACACTGAGCAGGCACATCTCCAGCAACACAGGTTTGTACAGTTGTAAGCTGCCATTACTAATCTTATCGAGGTGCTGTCATAGGCTGCATTCTGGCTCTTTATTAGGCTGTGACCCTGGAGTGCACAGGACTGCTTCTGCGTTGCATCCCATTGCTCTGATTTCCACAGAAAGGAAAGCCAAGCAAGCTCCAGCAGCATCCCAGCTGGGCAATCAAAATCCTGGAGCATGCTGTGTTTTTTCTTGGTAATTAGGTGCAGCCTTCAGCAGTAATGGTGGGATTCATCTCATTTAACTGGAAGTGTTGGAAAGTTAGCTGTCAGTTCTGAACTGGTGAAATAGGTTGCGTCAAAAGCTGAGAGACAGGTACTTCTAATGCATGCTTTATCTTATCCTGGAATAGATGAGATGAATCATACGCTGGAGGTATCTGTCTTTTGCATTAGCTGCATGGAAGAAGCCTGGATGATTAGTTTGAACTTGATGCCTATCTCTTAGAGTTATGTGAGATTCGTCTTATGATACTTGAAGCTACATTTAAGCTTGAACATTTGTTATTCTGGGTACAGTAAGAAACATTTTCCTAGTCAAAAGGTCTGAACTACCTAATATAAATAATAGTTTGTTTAAAGTGAGAAGGGGTTACGTGGTAATAAAAGACACTTCTTTGACCATTTAAGAAAAAGGCAAGCTCAAAAATCCTGCAAGGCCCAAGAGGTAATCCAAATAACTGTATGAATCTAGCTGGAGCAATTGCACAAGTAGCTAAAAGTATCTCACTTTTTGATTAAGTTAACAGGACACATTTTATGGATAGTATTCTAGGGAATACACTGCTTTTTTTCTCTTGGTTTGACTCCTAATCTAGCTATGTGCATAGCAAATGCATTTTTGTTTCACTTCACAACAGATAGCAGCACTTCACAGAGGAAAAAAATAAATATATATATATAGTCAGGGAACGTGCATGTGAATCAAAGAGGACCTTAAAATTTCTCCTTTTCACTTGGGACGTTCAGCATAATTCTAATGCATGCAATGCATGCTGGTTCAGTCACCATAGCTAATTTGTGAAGAATATTGTTGAAAGGTTGAATTTATCTTGAGGCCGAGCCAATAACAAACACTTTTATCCCCAGCACCACGAAATAAAAGGAGAATGGGAAAACAGGCCTTTTCTTGGTCAATTTTTGTAGATTAAAGTACCATTACATTCATTAGTGTAAAGAAAGCATTATAAAGTGCATTTTTCTTCAGAAGCTTGATTAAAGTCAGCTTAGAAGTTGTTTTAGGAGCTGGAAACATCAAAGATGTGAAATACTCCTATAGCCCATGTCTGGGCTGTTGAGCCCAGGATTTCTTCAGAGTTCCTGAGCCTGGTGCACAGGCTGGCTATGACAGAATGATGCTTTCAGACTGTCAGGGATATGTGGTCATGCATTTGCCTGGTGTCTCCTAAAGTAAGTGAGGGTGTATGGGCCAGGGGAGAGCTGTGTATTGGATCTCCTTGTCTTCAGCTACCAAATGGAACCTTTTCAAGCATTTTTTTTTTTTTTTTTAATAGATTGATAGCTGATGTTTGGGAAATTCTGGGGAAAATTACAGCATTACTAGAAGAGACACAGATCCTTAGAGGGCAGGGAAAGGCAGACTGTGAAACAGGAAAGTGAGTATTATCATTCTTATGTATATTAATTCTGCCTAAACTTCTAATTGCACTTAACAGATTTTGACATGAATGATTTCTTGCTTTTGTACAAATCATTTTATCTTCTGTAAGTCTGTCAGTATGCTCAGAATTAAAATTGCTACTCACTTAACAGTGTCTGAGATTCTTGCAGGGCATTTTTCCTCCATGAGATCAGCTGCAGCTCACTTTGGCCAAGACAGCGTGCTGTGTGCAAACACCTCACAAATAATAACCAAAAGCAGTTGTGTAGCTGATTTTCTTTCATATTTGTAGAACAGTTATGGGAATCTTAATCTGAAAGTACGCAAGATATTCAGTAGCATACAAAAAGATTAAAAGATTAAAAATAATGAAAATGTTAAGAAATTGACCTTTATTTTGATATGTTCAGCTATTGCTGCAGTCCCTGTTATGTATTGTACCAGAGAATCAAAAGCTGAGATGTATTCATGGCTTGTCTGTTAATGTCCTTTTTGTCTTCAGACAACGTAGGTTGTGTAGGTAAAGATTCTGCTACCTTATTTGATGGAGTCCTTTACTTGGCGAGCAGTTCTGTTGAAATAAAGGGTATCAAATCTGAGTGGAAATGATTGAATTATTCTTGAATTGTGGTAAATTCACACTTGACGAAATTCAATACAGGAGTCTGATAAATGATTGAAGTCTACGTTTTCGCTACCTGGCACTGCATTTTGTGGAGGCCAAAGTAAAAACAAAAAAACAACAAAAAAGCAACTCAATCTGCAGCGTGCTCAGAATTGAGTCTGGTCTCAAGACTGAGGTTCAATGTATGAAGATACAACTTGCTTCTATGCTTCTATGGCCCAGCCTTGTACCAGTTAACAAACTAGTGGGTGGATTATTTGGACTTGTTTTTCTGCTGTTTTTGACCTGTGAGAAATACTGAATACATGACTTTGCAGTTTATTTAATACAGCTAATTGAAATTTATTTAAATGTTAAGAAAATGTGAAATACCCATTTCTAATACAGTAATCAAACCCTGCATTTAGTCTACACTGTGGTGCAAATGGCAGTGAGGAACTCCATGTACTTCAAGTGTTGAGCAAAGCAAACAGTGAAGCAAACATCTGATTCTAGAGCTTCTTGTATTTATATTAAATACTTTGCTTTGTAAATCAGTATGAAAGATATTAGCATATATTAATTTTCTGACCAGATAGAATCCTTTTTTTTTTTTTCTTTTTTCTTTTTTTTTTTTCCTAATCTATTATCAAAGCTATTTTGTGTGGATAGTGACATTCTGATATTTACGAACATCTTCTTAATAAAGTGTGTAATACTTACATACTTTGAACAGACACATGGAACTTTCCAGGCATCTGCTTTAAGGAGGAAATTGGAAAGCATTAAGAGCTAAACTGGTACAACATTATGTAGGCTCTTAGGTGATTACTTTTCCCAAATGCTCTGAGGTCAGGTTAAATGAGTTAACTGTGATTTCATTGGCTCTTGAAATTCGGTTGGCCAACTACTGTCATACTCTGGAGAACCTGCCCCAGCCATTGCCTGTGCAGGTATCCCAGCCTGCTTTGGACTGATGCATAGACCTCTGGCTTTCCTTGTACTCTGTTTTTAACCAGTTAGAGGAACAAAATGTGAAAGACAGTTGAAAAAGCTTAGAATTGGCTAGTGTTTCTTGTCTATGTTTATCAAAGCTTAAACACATTATTAGTAACTAATTTTTGATCCAAAATAGAGCAAGAAATAGTCAATTGCACATCCAATAGATATGAAACTCCTAGGTTGATCACATTTGGTGCCAGTGTAACTGGTTCTTATTACATCATTTTTAATAGAATGACTGAACTGGCCTCATTGTTCCTGTTTCTGCCAAGACTTAAGCAGTTAGTTCCATATATAAGCAGCAAATAAACTATATAAAATACCTTTTATATAGTAGCATGGATAAGTCTTCTCTACAGTTCTACAGCAGCCAGGTAATGTAAAGTGGTTTATTCTCAAGTTCCATTCCAAGATACATTAAGAAGATCTCAGTGTCACAATGCGGAGTATATAGTTTGATTCAGCAACACTGCAATTTTATTAGGTATTATTTATTTTAAGTAGATTTTGTAATACATAGGTAGTATCAAGCTAGTTACATTCAAGCATACAAACTAGTGAGAAATCTAGTCTGCTGGTTGCATTTTAATGTTGTTGAGTAAATAGATGAAAAGAAGTTGAGCAGAAAAAGTGAAGCTGGGGGAAAAAAGAATTTTAATTTTACATAAAAATGGTAAGTAATTGGCTTAATGTTTATAACAGCATCTTGCTATCAATTCAATCAAAATCCAGTGCATGTGGAACATGGGACCTTGAGGATTTAGAATAAAATACAGTCCCACTATAGGTTTTTTTTTTTTTTTTTTTTTTTTTTTTTCACATTTGCACTGACCTTGCACATGAAAATTGTTGAATTTTTGTCTTATAAAAGGGGAGAGTCTCAAAAGACAAGCATCAGCTACACATAAGTATTTGCATTTGATATTCGCTTTGTATGTTGAATTTGTACACATCCCACTCAGAATGGAATATAAATCTCTGCTATTAGTGGAGACAGCTTCTATATATTTAAATATCTGGAATTCCTTACAGATAGACTTTTTATGATTACGTTGGTCAGCAGCAGCACTTAGTGAAATGACTCAGTGATATGGGTAATTCAGTGCTTATTCACCAAAAGAGGAAAAATAAAAGTCCTCAGTGTAATGGGTAATGAATGTATCAGACTTCAGTGACTGCAAGGGGTAGATGGTGAATCATCTTCCTGTGAGACTGAACATAGCTCTTTTTCCCAATACTGTGTGACATTTCTTATACTGCAGAATACATAAATCTCTCTCTCTTTTTTTTTCTTTCTCTCTCTTTTTTTTTTTTTTCCCATGCAGCTTGGCTTTAACAGCACCAAGCAAGTTATGCTGAACAAATAGGTCTATTACTTCAGGTCTGCTGTTAAAGAGTTTATTATTCTTACAGATTATGATGAAAATTATTAATTGTTATGATTTCAAGTGTACAGTTTTGCCTGTGTTCACTTACATAATCATTTTTGTATTGTTTAAAAATAGTGATTGATTGCAAAAGATGTACAAAATATTAGGCTCTCAATATTACCGTGGAAATTAGACTTTCACCAGATTTCAGAGCTGTGCATGGAAGAACATTACTTATCTCCTTGTATCTACTGAATTCTTTCAAGGTAAATAGTAATAATTTATTTCTTCTTTTGCTGACTGCTGATTCTACTTTCCATGTCAATAAGAGACTATTATGAACAGACCTGTCCTTCAGCAGCATACAAGCTATTCACTCACACCAGCCCATTTTGTATCAAAAAGATAACTTTTTTTTTTTTTTTTTTTTTAAGGCTATATCATGCAGTAAGTACTTACACAACTAATATATCCTCTCCTTAAATAAATCACCTGACTGGATAAACAATTCTGTTAAATAGTCTCTCATGCTGCATATGATGTATTCTCCTGTTTTGTTTTTTCTCCCATGATCTTCTATTGTTGCAGATATTGGGGTTTGCACTTACTGTAGTATTGAAATTTATCCTTTCTTTTCTTCATGTAATTTTCAAGGTGTGTGCTACAGAAATTTATCTCTAAGAAGCTTTTGAACAGTGCCTTCTTGTAGAACTGTTCCCTCCTATGTCATGTGTATGTGTTGGTCCTTGCTCACTGTCTCCCAAACTTATCCTCTCACTGTCCTGAGGAGATCCTGTTTTCAGTATCTTTCTCTGTACTTCTAGCACTCTCCATATTAGGTCAGTCATATACAGCTGTTGACTCTGCTGTTGGGCAAAATGACTGTCAGGTTGAACATTGTTCTACTTGGCTCTGGACAGGACTGCGATGTGGACTGGCACACATCAAGTGATAGTTATAAAACAATTTCTCATATAGCTGTGTAAAACAGTGCAATTGTATCACTTTCTGTTTGGTCCAAATAGTCCAGATAAGTGCATAATTAGCTTTTTTACTTATTAATCTTATATGCACCTGTTTTTTTTTTTTTTCCCGCAGAAGAAAGCATAAAGTATTAAATACAATGGAAAGCAGATCTTGTTTTTTTTTTTTTTTTTCTCCTCTCACTACACTCTCATTTTTCAGTGTCAAACATTCTCTGTCAGCTTGCCAAAAATAAACATATATAAATACATTTATTCATCTGCTTCTCTTTATTATCTCAAAAGACTTGTCAGACCCAAACTGCTGAACTGGAATCTGACCTGCTGATACTCTGATGTGGAACAGATGATGTCTTGGTGCACGGTCTCAGTAACGGGATGGGGATAGAAACTCATTCGAGCCACTCATGCTGGGATGTAACTGGGAATGATAATCTTTCCTGTTATCACAGGTATCTGCTGTGCCAGTCCTGGGTGTAACTTACAGGTGAGAGGCCACTTGACTTTGAAAGTGTTTCTGGAGGACACAGGTCTTACAGAGATGCAGCCTAATAGCTCTGAACTGGGGACTTTAAAGAAATGCCTGTCAACTTAGTGAGAAATTGCTTATAGACAGATTTATTTATTTATTTATTTTTCCTAAAGCATACTGATATTTATTGATCATTCAGTTTACAGGAGGAAAAAGACTGTGTAAAATCTTCACAAAAGTCCTTTCAACAAGGGACTAAGCAAAGTGGATGTGTTCCTCTCTGGAATATAAACTGACTCATTTTTTTCTCCTTTACCTAAAAAGAGTTTTTTTTTCTCCACATGGTTTCATTTTCAGTGGTAGGAATGCAAGGACTTAATAGGAATTTGTTGTTGAGATTTAGTCCGCTTCTGGTTTCTAATTTAGAAATAAATTATGTTATTGTCATTATGGAGTGAACTGATCAGTTAATGAGCTCTTTAACAGTTACTAAAAATATAAACTAAGATCTTATACAGCTTATTAAAGGATATTAAAAAACCTGTCTTGAAGGAAAGATTATTATACCTACCAAAATTTCAAAACATAGCTTTATATTTGATGGTATATCTGAATGTCTAGAGAACAAAAGATGTTGTTTATCCCAGTGTTTTTTTCTTTAACTGAAGAAAATCTTAATATAGTGAAGGGTAGTATAAATTAACATTGGCTCTGGAACTGGATTTAAATATTTTGTTAGTTTGGAGTAGACCCAAACAGGAACAGAGTATGTAGTCCTTCCTTTCTGAACCCCTCCACTTGGAGAAGTTGGCATTCAGTCATACATGAACAAAAGCTTCTCAAAACATCATATAAATACTAACACCTTTGAACAAATGCATTTTTAGACTCAGAAGACTGCAGGTATATTGAGACTTGAATCTTATGTTAGGAAGGTCTTGGCTGATAGCCTTTTAGCCTTTTCAAAGTCCTTCTACCTATGATTGTATGACCAGCATGTTGTAGTGATGCTGAGTCAGCTGCACCACTGTGGAGATTACAGATCTTTTATCACCTCCAAAAAGTTAATCTAGCAGCGTGCAAGGCCATAGAAGTCTTGCTTTTGTTTCATCACCCTAAAAGACTGATCTGGGAAAGACCCATTTGGTACCTTGGCAACACACCTATCTATTTTAGCTATTCACTTGAAAATGTAGACCAAATAATTCCTGCTACTGACTTTAGTTATAATGATATCATTGGATACATTATTGGTGGTTTCATAATTTTTGGATAACTTATTCTGCCAATATAAAATAACCAAATAATTGGCTAGGGGGCTGGAATTCAAAGAATGATGCTTTTCTTTTCTCTGTCTTGTTTCTGCTGCCCAGAGCATGATTGGTTTCTTTCTGCTTCTTTCTTGGCACCCACACTTAGATTATTCCTCTTCCTTTCATGTTGATATATGCTTTTTGTCTCTTGGTGACCTTCAGGAAAACTCTTTTAAGATGATTGAGCTTAAGGCAAACTGAATGTGAAGATGTGCCCTGAATGAATAGGAAGTGCTATCCAAGAAATGGGAGAGGACAGAGGAGGAAGGAAGTCAACCAGAAAAATTCAGGGTGTTTCTTAATTTTCCTTTCACAAATTGTTTTTAAAGATGTCCAGAAGAAGATCAAAAACTTTGGATCAGGGAAAGCTACTCTATTCATTTCCATTTGGGGGAATTTTTCTTGAAGGATTTGTGTGGGCTGTTTTCTTCAGTTGTTTTTTTTGCAACTTCTTCTCCTTGAAATCTTAAATTAAAGATAAATTATTTACATAAAGAATGAAATGAATTCATATTGTATGAATATATTTAGCCACATATGATCCAGACATGCCTGTAGGAAAATAACATTGGTGTTGGCAGAAAACAGGTAGTTAGAAGGTAGACTGTAAATATCTACAATCATTGTTTGAAAGCTATCAATTTTTGTTCCAAGTTTGACTGTCGCATTGAATATTTACCCTGCAAA
This sequence comes from Aythya fuligula, assembly GCF_009819795.1. Lineage (NCBI taxonomy): Eukaryota > Metazoa > Chordata > Aves > Anseriformes > Anatidae > Aythya > Aythya fuligula. Next base: position 130,484,837 of record NC_045560.1, read on the forward strand.
CTGTGAAATAGCAGCCAATCTAAGCAAATCATTTGCTTTTCAGTATTAACTTCATTTCTTGTGCCAGGCTCTGTAAATGTTTCCTCGTACATCATTGTCACAGTGCCATACATTTGAAATGTCATATTATGCAGTGTCTGGTGTCATAAGAATAATACTAGCAGCAGGAAGGGACAAAAAAAATATCATGCAGAGAATAAATACTTGTTTTCAGCAGCTTCTTTACCTGATGTTGCAGCTCTGCAGACAAGAGGATCGTTTGGGTGTATAGAATTTTCTGTATTTTAGTCACCCTTTGAGGACCCATTTTCCTCTGCTGAAAACAAATGTTTTGTGCATTTCAGCTGCAGTATTTCTTTCTTTCCCTAGGTTTTTGTATCCAAAGCGAATGCGCTAGAAAAAGCAGAAAAATGCCATTCTTTTTAGTAGTTATTTTCCAATTATTGTTAGTTCACAAGCCTTTCATGAGAAATTATAGTGCTAATGCAAAGTAAGAGGCAAACTTTCAGATGACTATGTATTGTATCTATGAGACAAGGGCTCTATTCTGCTGTCCTGCTCCCCATTTACCATCAGATTTATACCTCACTAGCACAGCAACTGAAGCAGGGATTAACCTTTCTGGATATCTACCATTTCTCATACTATTTGTAGAAATAATATAATTTACCACTGCGTTATTATTTTCCTCATGAAGTAATACTGCTAGAGGTTAGAGAAGTCAGGGCTGTGTAATAACCTATTTATAATAATAATAAGTGAAAGGTGATCACATTATTATCCTCAAGAGGCTTCACGGAAGGAGGTCCATGTTATGTTGTGTTTTGTCATTTAGACCGTGTATTTCTACCTGAAGCAACAGATTCTGTGCTGCTTATCCCTGGAGCCAAACAATGCTGCCTTGCCTTCCCTGTCCCCAATCCCTTTTCATGCCTCCTCCCACTCTGCCAGAAGATTTAACAAGGAAATACAAAGATATTTATGTCAGCATCTCCTATTATGTTATACACATTTCTAGACTGGTGGATGGGTCAAGGGGGCTGAAAACAAAATGTGGTGTCCTTTGGCTTGATTCATTTGCTCATGAATAAACATCTGGTGTCATCTGAGCTGTCCCAGGGGATCTCTTGTATCCTCTAGAAAGGAAGAGGTCTCACAGAGGTTTTGTGAAATATATACCAGCTCTGCAGGTATTTGTCGCATATTCTAGTATATCTCAAGTGGCTCTGAGGTGCTTAAATATGCACCACTACATCATGACCTAAATAATCAGTCTGCATATCAGAAATTTGGGTCAGGGCAATCCCAAACAGGAACACAGACTGGGTGAAGAACTCATTCAGAACAGCCCCGTGGAGAAGGACCTGGGGATTCTGGTGGACAAAAGGCTCAATATGAGCCTGCAGTGTGTGCTTGCAGCCCCGAAGACCAACTGTGTCCTGGGCTGCACCAACAGAGAACTGGACAGTAGGTCGAGGGAGGTGATTGTGCCCCTCTGTTCTGCCCTTGTGAGGCCCCCCTTGGAGTGCTGCATCCAGGTCTGGGGCCCCCAGCACAAGAAGGATGTGGGGCTGTTCGAGTGGATCCAGAGAAGGGCCACAAAGATGATCAGAGGGCTGGAGCACCTCTCCTATGAAGAAAGGCTGAAAGAGCTGGGACTGTTCAGCCTGAAGAAGAGAAGGGTGATGTGGCTTTTCAGTACTTAAAGGGGACTTATAAAAAAAGATGGAGAGCAAATTTTTGCTCAGTCAGATAATAACAGAACAAGGAGGAATGGCTTTAAACTAAAATAAGGGAGATTTAGATTAGAGGATAGGATGAAATTTTTCCCTCAGAGGGTAGTGAGGCACTGGCACAGGTTGCCCAGGGAGGTTGTGGATGCCCCATCCCTAGAGGTGTTCAAGGCAAGGCTGGATGAGGCCTTGGACAACATGATCTAGTGGGTGGTGTTCCTGCTCATGGCAGGGTTGTTGGAACTGGATGGACTTTAAGGTCCCTTTTAACCCAAGCTGTTCTATGATTCTATGAAACACATATTCCATTTTCTGAATATCCAGTTCTGTAGGATAGCAATGAATAGACAGTGATGTTTCTGAAGGGAAAGTAATTGCCCATCAGCCTGTCTAAATGCCCCACACCATTGCTGATGTCTAGGAATCAAAGATGGCAATTTTTTTGTCATTTCAAATAGTTGCCTGTGTAAGAGATAAGCTGAAACCTCCATCATTTTGGCTGTTCTGAAACCTGAGGAGACAGGTTGGCCTTTTCAGGACATGGCTTATCTGGGTATAATATTAAAATTAATCAGAATGTAACAGTTCAAGGTAAGATGAACTCATGCCTGGAAATACTCCTCTGGTTTCATTGCCTCTACAGGCAGTTTAGGTAACTTGCTTAAACTACATATCTGACTTGCAGATCATTCAAGTCAGTAAAAATGTATTTCTACTTTTAAAGAAAAAAAGAAGCACTAGTATGAATCAGATTGTATTTTTGATACAGACTCATACCTTTCCAATAGCCTGAAGTCCACTGTCCAAGCCTTCCAAGTGGCACAACATGCTGGATTTCATGATTTAAGCATGTGACACATCTGTTTTCTATACTCATGTGAAATTTAATGTCCAGTGCAGAAGACATCTGTGGGCTACTGGACACAGTTCAGAGTTGATCACGGTGAGTTGTGGTTCTTATTTTTGGTCCCTTCACTGGTCCCTAGTGTTTCATCTTGTGAAGAAATCATATAAACTTTCTGCAAAAAATGTCTATATCAAGCTATATGACTGTATTAAACTATCTGGTTCTTTGTATGTCCTTGAGAACTTATGAAAGTACATCACTGCATTATTTGGGTTTACAAAATACTTTGAAATACATAGATGTAGAACTACTACATGTACTTAAAAGTATATATGTCTTGATTTCATGATAGCCTTCTGAAAACAAACCATTGAGTATTTACTGCTGTTGATTTTTCTTGTTTGTCTTGATTCCAGTGTGGTTAGCTTCCCAGTGTTAAAAATCATGAGTCAAACTGGAAGTTGCAGAACTAGCTTTACCTTCATGAAATGTGAAAAAAAAACATAATGCATGTTGTGTTCTCTCTGTCCTCTGTTCATGGTTGTGTTAAAGTCATGTTTTTGTAGTCTACCCATGACTAAAGAGATACTGAATAGAAATAAGAGAAATCTGATATCATTGAATCTCTTGAGCTGAGACAATAACAAGTCCAAATGGCAAGAGTCCAAATAATGCCTCATCTGCTCTTTTAAACCTCTGAAGACATGGATTTCTTAATTTTTCCAGCTGCTCCAGGGCTCAACTCTCCCTATAAACAGATATATTTTCCCTATACATTGCATAAATCTTCTTTCTTCCTGGTGTTGCCAAATTGTTCTATGAAAAATGTATACAGAAAACAAATAATCACTGCAATATTTATGACAGTATTTCACATACTCTTATTATGCTTCTTCTCTGTTTGAAACTAAGCCAATCCCATTGTTGGCTACTCTCTCCTCATATATTGTGTTTATCAGTCTTGTTGATTTCTCCTGAAACTTAATTTCCTTAGTTGCCACCTGTGTCTGATGAACAGCATGTACACCAATGCATCCTGGATTTGCATTTGCCTTTTTTGCATCAGCATTGCACAAGTGGCTGCAGTTCTGTATATATCTCCCTGGTCCTCTTTTGCTAGATTGTTTTTGGCAGTTGATGTTGATGCTGGATGCAAGGTACATTTAGTCTTTTGCCAAGAACAGGACCTGGCTGTTCAAGGCACTGTATGAGCACAGCACACTAAATGGCTCTGCCTCCAGACAGACCCTGCTGCCTCCTCCAACCCTAAAAAGAAATAGAGGCTGTTCCTTGCAGTACAGCACTCATGACTTATTCAGCTCAGCTGAGAATTTGTCTCGTGTCTACTACCTGAAGCTCAGCTTCCTTGTTTGAATGGATTGTATCAAACCTCATTCTGTTTCCTGTAGTTAACCATGGTTAGCTGAAAGGAGCAATTCTCCAGAGAATATGTTCAGGTAGTTCTTCCTTAGAAGAAGGAAACTGCTGCTGTTTTCTTTCAGCATGTCTGCAGAAGGTAGTGCTTTCACCCTGTGTGCTGCATGAAGCTGTTAGTGTTGCTACGTGCAACATTCATTTTTTGCCCTTGACATTTATAAAGCCTCATTAAGGAAAAAATCTTACATAGTCATTATGTTCAGACTGTGGGTATATCAGGATAGTGATATGGATCAGTGGGAACTTTTCCTTGCTAATCAATAGGGCCAGGTTTCTATGTGATATAGCACAAACTGCTGTTCTATATTCACTGGTTCTGCTTTCCACTCTTTTTAGCAAGCACAGAAAAGGTACCTGGTGTCTCAGGTGATGTGAAGCTGGTTGGCAAAGTTAGTGTGGTCATCCTGGGAAATCAGACTTTCTGAAAGCCAGCTAATACAGTATTACCTTTACAAAACTCTCAATCTTTAAATACAAATCTCTCATTTTCCTCTCCCCACCTCACGGTATTAAATGAAAGTGACAATTTTAATTGATAGAAGGGCTTATTTACCTAGGTAAATTTACCCTTTGCCTGGGACTTCAACTGCAGCAACTTCCCAGGCAGAGAAGTGGCACTGACCATGAACGTTTGCCCTCTGTGGCTTTTCAGAGCGGGAGGTAACAGTGCCAGTGGCAGCCTAGGCTCTTCTCAGCAGTATGGCACGCGTGTATTGTCACAGAAATGTACATGTTCGTGGCTTCTGGGTTTTATCTGCTTTGTGGAAAGAAGTGATGGCTGAGCGCAGTGAGGAGCAGGATGCTGAGCCTGCCTGAGCAGAAGCTGGTTCTCCTGCAGGTGGCAATGCACAGCAAGGAGATAGCTCTGCTGAGGGAGGCTGAGAAAGTGCAAAGTTAAAATTAGATTCCCTCACAAATGCATATCAAAATGCCTTCTTGTGCCTCTGACTTGAACACCCAGCTTCTTTTTCTAGTGCCAACAATAAATCCAAGTACTTGTAAAAACAAGTGCTGGCATCATTATGGGAGTCGCTGTGTGTTTGCAATTTGCTCCCTGGGCTCACTTGGGAAGGAGCGCTGATGGTCCTCTTCCCTCCCTTTTCCCATTTGTCATCTTTTCTCCCTTTGTTTGTGCTACATGCAGAATTCAGTGCTGTAAAGGGAAAGCTGTAAAATACCTGCAAGCCAATCTATATCTTCTGGGTCTCTGGGCACACCAGAGGATTTCTTTCTGTGCTGTATCCTTCCAGCTGGTTCTGGTGGGCTCTCTGCTGCCAAATCCTTCCAGCTGCTTCACTACGAACTCAAGCACCAGCCACGTTTCACAGTCTTGTTACTGCAGTATTTCGTATTCGTATGTTCCCTTCACTATTGTCTTGGGGCTTATGTTTATGTGTTCAGTACAGTAAGAATATTCTGCACTGTTCTTTCATTGTAAAATTTGAGCACTTTCAGCTTTAAACAGTTACTGTCATTTTTTTTTTTTTCTCCCAGAAAACATATTTTTTTTCTAATTGTGCTGCTTCTGCAGATAATATTGACATTTACAAAAGAGAAACTAGAGAAGCTGTGGCAGACCACTCACTGAAATCTAGCAGTCTTGATCATAGACTTCATTACTCCTCGTAATTGTATTCTGTTCTTGTTTGATTTGATTAGAAATATTTCCAGTGAAGCAGGTTGCAGTAGTTGAAGTGTTTGATTTTCTTCAAGCCTTCTGCAAGACTTAAAGAAATACAGAAAAATCTTGGATTTTTTTTATTTAATACATTTATTTTTTTATGCTGTATCTCTCTCTCTCTCTTTCTTTTTTTTTTTTAATTTTTTATTTTTTTTTTTATTTTTTGGTCTGCTTAATAGGTCAGCGGACCTTTGAAGCCTTATTGTGGCAAGAGATGGTAGTGAGTAAGCACTGCAGTAATGGATATGCATGGCTTTTGTAGTACAAAGCTTCTAAGATGATGCCTTGTGCAAGCCCAGTTGTGTGCACAAATGAAAAGGCTACATGTGCAAAATTATTATTTCCAAAACTAATGCAAATAAGGCAGGTTTCTTAGTGTAGGTGCTGTAATTTGCATGTCTGAGTGGAAAGCTGCAAGTATGACTTACATTTTGCAGATATGAGTAGAAGGTTCAAATGTTTTCTAATATAGTTGGGAACAGTTCAGATTTATTGATTGTTTTCCTCCACATATACGTACTTTAAAAGCAATAGTAGGAATAATGGTATCTAAACCAAGTTGCAATGTAAATTGTACTGAGTTATTTTAAATAGGGTTATATGTTATATTATACTTCGTATGGCGAACACCGTAAATTTGAGGCAACCTCAAATTTTTTTTGTGTGCTCTCTTTCAAGCTTTTTGTATCCTTTTATGTCTTTCTCTTCACTTCTTTGTAAAAATCCTTGCTTGTTGAGTTTTACTTTTGTAAAATGTCACTTATTTTAGCCACTGTCAACTTCTTTTGCCACATATGGATCTGATTAGTGCTGTTTTTCCAGGATCTTATGAAGTATTTAACAAATTTATTATGGTATATCTCTTCTTTTTTTTTTTTTTTTTTTTTTTTTTTAAATTTTTTATTTGTTTCTTTTTTTTTTTTTTTTTTTTTTTAATTTTCCATATATATATATATATATTTAGAGAAGTTCAAATTAATCATTAGTAGTTTATAAAGAATTTAACTAAATCACTTTGATCATGCAACCTATTTCTATCACCCGTATCAAAATATATTCATGGTGTCCTTCTCAGACCTGGGTTCTTCTGTTCTCTTACCATAGTTTGTTAATCTGACAACTATAATTGATGAGCATCCACAGAAGCGTTGAGGAAGGGCATTCAGCAAGGTTCATTCAATTTCAGTTCTCTGATTTTAGAAAAGCAAAGTTCCACCTGAGAATTACAGCTTTGGTGATTTATTACTTTATAGCACTGACTCTGCGACCCATTTCTGCTTTGTGATCTGTCTAGGATTCCCAAGCATTTTAGGGCACATCATCTTGCAGTTTCACCACTGGAAGAAGAGGAGCGTAAAGATAAGTGACTCAGTTCAACCCTGAGTTTCATGGGTCCTTGCCCTGGGGGAGGCATTGGACAAGGAGGTTACTGCATTGCAAGAAGCTGAGTATTTCTTCTCTCTGAGAGGCATGCAAGCAACCAGTAGGGACAATAGTGATGTGGAAAGACAGAACAGAGCTGGGAAAACCAGGAGATCCCTTTGATCCAGTGCTCTGGTCAAAGCCAGAAATAATATAACATGGCACTAGGCTGATGGTGTCCAGCTGTAGTTGTACTCTCAGAAATGGCATTGATGCAAACCAGACTACTCATGTCTGGAGGAATCCTTCAGAGAACAGCAGCCCAAAAAAAGCAATTCTGGCATCCTTTTTCTCCCATTCAGTTCTCGGTCTGGATCTATTATTATTGTTGTTGTCATTATTATTACTCTTATTATAGCTATTGATACTGCTATTTATTAATAATACTAAGTTGATGATGATGGTGATGCCAGCTTTCCTTTGAACTTTTTCTCTACTTTTCTCCCTCCCCTTGCTGAATTAAGCTATATTTGGAACTATTTTAATGGAGTATTTCTACCATCTGCTCTCTGCAGCAATTATTCAAATTATTTGCAACCCTCTGTGCCGGCAGGGGTGAATCTAGCACAGTATTTTAAAGCTACAGATTGCCTGACTGGCATATTTTTACCCTGGAATATGCCACAACTGGTACAGATCCATAATTCCCTGGGGTGGAGTGTGTACGAGGGGGTTGTTTATGAAATTGTTTCCAATGATTTCAGTGTGTGGCCCTAAGGAAACTATTCTCTCTTAATTTCTACAGGACATATCAAGACAGAGATGGTACTCTCTTCTTTTCTTTTCTCTTTTTTTCTCTCTCTCTCTTTTTTTATTTTATTTTATTTTATTTTATTTTATTTTATTTTATTTTATTTTATTTTATTTTATTTTATTTTATTTTATTTTATTTTCATCCCAGTTTGCTGTTTTTGAAGGTACTTCTTCCTTTAAAGGCTCAGCCTGTGTTAGAATCCCCCCAGATCCCAAATACTGTAATTTGTTCACAGCACTGAACACATTTTATGTCTGCATTGGTTATTCTGTCTGCGATTCAGAATAACATCCCTCTTTGTTTTGCTATGATTGCTATTACAGTAGTGTGTCCTATGTTTGTCCTGCCTCTTGTGATAATTCAACTGCTACAAATGTGATATTCAGCAGCTATAATAACAGGAATGTTTATCCTACTTTGTGTCCTGTATCACTTCATCCTAGCAAATCAAGGTTGTTTCTGAAATGCAAACCCAAGCTCAGGGTATCAGCAAAAATACTTCATAGCCTTAATTATTGGAAGGAATTAAAATGAAGACAAGAAAAGTAATGTGCATGTTACTGTGAAAAGAAGAAACCTGGACTGCATTAGAAGCTGTCAGAACATTATAAAGAGATAACTAAACACCCTCCATGCCAGCTGAGACCACATGCATGCCAGCTGAGAGTTATAGTCAGTTCTGGTCCATTTGAAGCCTCCTCAATTAAGGAGGTTTTCACAACAGTATTAAAGCAACTCCAAAGCCAGCAGATATCTTTTTAGCTTTTCATCAAGTATATAATCATTTTATAGACATGCATACTTTTACTTTGACAGGAGGGGAGTGGGCAGCCTCCACCCCACCCCATAGTTTCAAAGCCTTATGGGAAGCACTGATTGTGCTTGTGTTCTGGGCTGCATCTAAGGCTGTTAATCACTTGGTTCGGGTGGTAAAACAATACAATCTAATGCAATCTCTGAGCTCCACAGATAGAGATATTAACAAACATTGAAAGGTGGTTTTCAGTCTTTGTTTAGAAATACATTCAGAATTTTGAGCATTTCCAAATAAGTTACTCATTGCTATAGTTGCAGAAATATAAAGCACAGTCAGCAAAGGAAAGGTGTTTAACATGGTGCTTTCCTGAGTACTTAAGTGATTTTTAGTAACGCTCCTGCTTTGAAGCTATTAATAATAGGTTCTGTCCATGCTGTCATTCGTCTTCATCTGGCTGCTTCTTGTCAGAAGGCTGCTGCCAGTTTTCACTTAGCTGCCAACATCCTTTCTGCTTTGCTCTTGTATCAAGACGGGGCTGTGGGTCACCATCATTCCTCTTCCTTTTCTTACAGCTATTATTATAATTTTAAAGCAATGTTGTTTTCTAACTAGGAACCCGTCTTTGTCTACCTTAAAGAAAATTGACCTCTGTATACTGTGTAATGCTACACGTATATGTATAAAATGACTGGCATAACTGCTAGTAATGCACAAGTGATACCACTGCTGTTTTGGCAATCATGCCAGCTGAAGGCAAGTTTTATGCTACAGATTATGGACTACAGATTATGATAATCTCCTGTTCTGTGCATTGGTTCTGGTCAACTGCCTCATTTCTGAGGAACTGGACATTTGGACTTCTGTAGATTTAAAATCTGTTTAGGCAGCACCATTAAAGAGTTATAAGATAAGGAAAGGTGGAGGCTGGCATCATATGAAGGTCGCTCTTACTCCCCAAAGCAGAAAACCAGTCAGAAACTGAGTGGAAGTATCCAGAGCTCATGCCATTTAGTATGAGGTTCAAAGGCATTACATGGGTTGTTTGGAAAAGCTGGCAGTTCTTCACATTTGTGTGCTTTTATCTTCTGAGACACACGTTGCAAATTTGCCATGGCATTTCAAGGGCTGAGGGAGCGGCCACAGACATATAGGCTTGTTTATGTCTGCATTCATCACGGATGAGAATAGCTATTGTGGGTGGAATGCAGAGTTCCTATTTAAACAAACTTCCCTCTCAGCATGCCTGTACTGAGGGAGGGATTTTTTTTCCTCTTCACTTCAATACTCACCATTTATTTATTTATTCCCTAGATCTTTGTTTTTATTCTAAGGAAATACTTCTTTAGCAAATGCAATGTATGGATAATGTCAGATAACATTTTTTTTTTTTTTAACCCACACATTCTTTTTGTTTATGAGCCTCTGCACAGTGTCCAAATTCTGAAATGCAGCTTCCTTCCTTGTTCTAGCTAGTGAAGGAGCATGAGCTCTGACTCCATCTTCGATCAATACTTAGCCCATAGGCTGAGAATGTGAACGAGGCTTCCAATTACTGCCAATCATGATGGTGGCTTTTGTTGTATTAAGATCACTAAGGAATTTAGGAACTGGTCTGCTGGGAGTGTAGGTCTGAAAGCAAGCAATAAAAAAATGATTGAAACCAAAGAAAAATACAGGAAAGAGATGAAGCTAAAGCTCACATAATTGGGACAACTTATATGGCTTACACGAATTGTTAGGTGATCTAATGGTAAATGTTTTGAATCTCTGGATAAAATATCTCCCTACAGAAGTTCACTGCTGTGTTGAATTCTTTGTACCCATATAATAAAGTGAAAATGTTTCCACCTGAGAATATGGTATAACTCAGGCCCTTTACAGACCCTCTGAAATGTTTAAAACAATCTTGCTGCCCACTGAAGTTTTCCCTGAGTAGAGCACTAAGCCCCACTGGCTGAACTCAGAATTTAGCTTAGGCTACAGCTTCAGCTAGAGTTGGGTGAAAACTTTCTTGTCCCACCAAACTTTCTGAGTTTATCTTACAGCATTTTCCACCTCACATCAGGGTGAAACTAGGACTTTTCCAAGTGGTTTGGGGGAAAGAAAAAGAAATTTTGCAGCTTATTAAATGGTTTGCTGATCAGGAGAGTCATCTGAGAAACCAAAAATTAAGTTTCCACCATGAATTGAAACAATAGCTAACTCTGGGCTTCAGACAGCCCAGGTGAGTGTTTGTTAATTGTTGGTTCAAATGTCCATTGTTGTGTTATTTCTTATTTTTAGCAGAAATTCAATGCTGAAGCAGAGAAGCCTTTTTTTTTTTTTTTTTTTTTTTTTTCCTACAACTTCTATATTCTCTCAGAAATCTATGTTTTGATCAAACAACAGAACTATATATATATATATATATATATATATATATTTAATTTGTACACTTACAGTATGCATTTTCCCTTTTCATTTGTCTTCTTTTTTTGCATCTCCTCCCTTGTACTTTCCAGGTTTCTCCTTTCACGATCTCAAAACGCTGCTGAATACAGATGAGCCAATAGTTAGTCCAATCCCAGACGGTCTTTTGTTCAGGTAATTACTCGGAACCGCGGCAGCTCTTAAGTGCCCTGACTTCCCTGACTGAGATTGACTGACTGAAAGATTAGGCAAGGCAGACATTTATAGCCAACCTGGTAAGAAGAAAGGAAAAATGTAGACTAATTTGAATAAATGTTCTTTTTCTTTCTCCCTCCAACCCCCACTGTATCGAGGACACATCCTGCATGTTATCCAGAGTTATGTATGGAGGTTGGAATCAGGCTCATTTGATTGGAGCAGAGGAGAGCATTGCTCCAGCCTCTCCTGAATGGGGTGGGAGCCAGGCTGGTGTTGCCCCTGCGGCTGGTATCGCACCCTGCAGGAGGGCTAACTTCCTCAAGAAGAAATTCTGCCAAGTTCCTCAGAGAAAATGATGCAATTCTCATGACAATAAAATTGGTGATTTAGATTTATACCTGATTTATTTGTCTTGCTTTCTCATTCGCTAAAGACGTTTGCCAGTATATACCAGATGACACAACCCACTTGAATAAAATTGGCTTCGAAACCTTTATGCCAATATTATCACTATGACCACAGTAGATTCAGTAAGTAGTAGTAACATTTCACAAAACAAACAATGTAGTCTCATTTCTTTCTATATGGAAACAAATAAACTCATTGTAATCCGTACTACACTATATTTAATGACTTGTATAAAAATTTTTACCAGCCTGTATCTAAGAAGACATATTCATAAGCAAATACATAAAATCAAGTCCATAAACATGAAAAAATATTCCAGTGCTCACCAATGGATCAAAGTAAATGTATTTATAATATTTCCAGCAGCATTTTAAAAAAAAATTTTATTCTTAATAACGCATTGAACAAAGGAAAAGAAACAATGTTTTGTTTTGGCCTCATTTTAAAACAATTAGAATCTACAAGAGGACTGTTATCTTTATGTATTCTGGAATAATTTCTATTATTTAACATATTTAACGTCATTTGCATTATCATAGTCTCTCCTGAATTATTTTTCATTACATAGAATCATAGAATGGCTTGGGTTGGAAAGGACCTTAAAGATCATCTACTTCCAACCTCCCCATCAGGGACGTCACCCACTAGATCAGGTTGTCCAAGGTCTCGTCCAAACTGGCCTTGAACACTTCCAGGGATGGGGCATCCACAACATCTTTGGGCAACCTGTTCCAGTGCCTCTGAGTGAAGAATTTCCTCCTAACCTCTAACCTAAATCTCCCCCCTCTTTTAGTTTAAAACCGTTCCCCCTTGTCCTGTCATTATCTGGTTGAGCAAAAAGTTGCTCTCCATCTGCACAGCTTCACGATCAGACAGCATAGATGTCTATATCTGGAGTAGACCAGTAGAAGAGCTCTTTTCTTCTATGGGGCTCACGTATAGATCATCTGTGCTAATGAATGCTTGGGCAAATGAACACAAACTCCCTCCTTTTCTCATCCTTGGACATTATTTTTTGAGTAAGAGGGCAAAGGGGAACAATGCTCATATGTGGCCACTTCCTCTCATGGCTGCCATGGTGACCTTGAGGGGAGCAGCCTGCAAAATTCACCATCACTCACAAGTCACAGCTCAGGATGTACCACGTGTGCCTCTCCTGGTGCTGCTGTTTACCAGCTAAAAGAAAACATTTGTGTTGGCCATGCTGAGACATTTTGGCTTATGAAATCACAGAGGAGAAAAAAAAATAGATATATTCAGTACAAACTTTTGATATCTAACTGTGTTTTATGGGGTTAATTGTTGTGCTCTGACATAATTAAGATCAGTTCTAAGATTTTTAAAGTGAAGCATTATAATAAAATCCTTGATCCTCAGACCACTGACATCTCTGAAGCATATCCCCTTTAAAGTAGTAAGCTTTGGTAATAACCTTGAAGTGCAAACAAACAGGCAAATATTCAGAATTAAATTTTGAAGAGATAGAAAGATACAGGAGACATAAAAGTTTAAAGATTAATATACTCAGATGATTCTATTATCTGTTTCAAATGTTACCCAGCGTGATTTGTAATCTCTATTAAAAATATCAAAACACTATCTGGACTGTATCTAAGCAAGTGAACATCCCTAAATCTTTGTTTTGTCATTTTAAGACAGATGGAAGATGTTTACTCACTCACTTCACCTTCTGGGTTTAGCTCTAAACAGAGATTTAGCTACATTAACAGGGAGGAAATCAACCTTTCTTGAATCCTTCATTTACCATGGAATGGTATGCCTCTTGCTCTTGAGAAAAATGTTTCAGCTTGCAGGTTGGATAATCCCTTCACTTATCACTCTTTAACTGTGTAAAAAAAAAAAAAAAGTATACGATACTAATTTTCATTCCCTACTACAACTTTGTCCTCTAAGACCTATGCAAAATAAATCTATTTTCCAAGTGCAATTTACAATATGGTTTTTACTTAAGGCAAAGGTGGGGTAAAAAGCAGCTCTGTGGAGATTTGTATCTTGGAAACATATCTAAAATTAGTTTCAAAATTGATTCACAAAGAACCCATTGTCTAACTAGGCTGCACTTTGATGATGAATATATTAAAGTAGAAATAAATTCTTCGTCACTGGGTAGATTTTGAAAATACTTTCACCAGATATTCTCCAGAAACAATAGAGTAAATTCCAAGGGCTATTCCAATATCCTTGCTATAATATTAGCTTTTTTTTTTTTTTTTTTTTTCCTTTCTGAGAAAGTGCTGCACTGCACTATGGGGGACAATCCTTGACCCACGGGAAGAATGTGGAACTGGGAGCATGAAGCGATTACCTAGCACCTCTTTACAGAGATAAACAGGCTAAGAAAAGGCCTTAGATTCAAAATGTTCCTGAAATTTTGAAGCCACAGGTTGAGTTGTCAACAGTGCTGAAGTTGGGGACAGAATTTTTTAGATGTGGTCTAAGATCTTCATTATCTAAAAAATGTCCCTGCTGTTTGGATATGTGAAGGTCTCCTAGTCTCTGTTTTGTCAGCTGGAAGTTGCAGATTTCAATAATAGTTCTCACTATTTCATTAAACCGGTGCTTTTTCCTTAATTCCAATAAAGTGTTAAAGCCTATCCTGAGTAGCTGACTTTGAAGGAAAAGACTAAATCAATTTCAGGCCAAAAGTACTGATTCTATAAGTATTTAAAAGATTCTATAAGGCTCAAAAGTATAGATTCTTCCTTTTATAAGGAAGGGTCAGAAGAGTCCCTGTTTTCTGCACGTTATCTACCTGTCCATAGATGCATTTAACTACACATTATCTATCTGTCTGTACATTGTCTCCAGAGGTCTGGAGAGGAACATGCAGGTAGCTCCATGTCTGCTGGAAGGTCCTTCATTGTATGGTGAATCTACCCTGGTTTTGGAAAACATCTATCAGGCTCAAATTGTTTATGGTGTAAATAAAGCAGAGATGAGGGAATAGGCAGAATTTTTTACTCACATGAGGTCCCTTGCACGAATGAAGCAGGATTCATATCCTTATAGTATTATTTAAAGCTGAAAGCCTGTTTTGCTAATTAGATGTGTGTATCTGCATTTTCAGTGTGCCACTGGCAAGGTAAATGGGATCAGCAGTAAGCGTTACTGAAAGCTGCAGCTGGCTGACAGTTGCAGTTCTACAACAGTCCTTTTTTTTTTTTTTTTTTTTTCCCTCGGAGTCTGTGCAGATATGAGTTTCAGCAATACTTGCCTCCAGCCTCTTTCAACTTTCTTTTTAATTAAAAAGCTTAATTGGGAGTAATAAAAACTTCCAATTACGCTTTTTAAATAAAACCCAAAAGCTCAAAGTGGCTGCAGTTGCAGATAACTGCTACTGCAACCCATGACTAGCCGTTCTGTTTGAGCAAGGCTTTTGTTTCACTATAATAAATATTGTGGCTTATGACTAACTCCACATCTGTCATATGTACTGTACCTTTAAGTCTCACTGAGCTATCATTTTCATGTGAAATATGGGCTTCCTTGTGAATTTTGCTAAGTGCAGCTCAGGGACTCAAGTCTCTGTAGGTTGCTATGAATATATGCCTCTCAGCATCACACCACATGTTATATCTGTAAGCAGAAATAACATCAGTAACAAGTTGTGATCAACCAATTTCCTTGTGAATTTGTGTGATTTTATAGGTGAATGAAAAGAGAAAACAGCAAATTGCAGAGGATTTTTTTTTTCCAGACAAACGCCTTTACTTAATTCATTGTTTTTAGTTATTTTGGCTAATGTGGTGGCTTAATTTAGTGTAACAATTTATGGTATTTATACATCTGTGTATAAATCTACATCTACATTCTTCCTCAGAAAGGCCAATGAGAAAGCACGTGAATCTGATCTCATATATGATAATATATGGTGAACTTGAAGTTCTTAAAAAGGGAGAAAGTTTACAAAGTGATGTGTGAAACTGTGTGGTGCTGCACAGCAATTTCTGATTGAAATGAAGCCTAGAAAAGCACTTTGTAACTGAATGATTCTCCTTGACCAGACATATGTCATTCCCACTTCCAAGGGCCCATGCCATGCAGAGAGACAGCTGTATGACCTCACATAGGAAGAATAGAAGTCTTCCTTTTATTTTGATGCATTACGAATTCCGAGTGTATTTTTTTTCCTGGCGTAAACTATGAACAGGGACCTGGTCTGGTAGAAGTGGTGGCACTCAGTTCAGGAGCTTGAAGTAGCAAAAGGAGGAAGAATTTGAACTTCTTGTGGCTCTGAAACTATTTTCAGAGAATGGTCTATGATGGTTCATTAAATACTTAAAGAACCTCTGGAATGGAGAAACCATCCTGCATTGTCAGGGGAGGTAGGATAAGCAGTTTATCAAGAGTTTTAATGCTGCTTAATTGTATCTTCCATGAAAATATTAGGTCAAATTAACCCTACTTGTTAGGAGCATCACTCACAAATGGGGTCATAGAAAAAAAAAAAAAAGGCTTTTTACTCGACTGTCCATTTTTTCCTTCTTTTAACTCAGTTCAAAGTTGGGATTTTTTATGATGCTGACTATGCCTGAAATTCCCAGGACTAGTTCCCCTCCAGTTTCACAGGGATTTTTTTCCCCCGTATATTATTGACTGATTCCTAGCTCTTCTTGTTTTGAAAGCCTGTTTGTGTTGGCTCCAGATACCACTGGCATTAGCTTCACAACCTTTTCTCATCAGCTTGATGGACCCAGGTGGCCTTGTCTTTCACTGCTGTTGTTGCTTTCATTTTCTCAGCCATCTGTTTCTGACAAGAATGAATTACATTCCTAGTTTCCAAGAAGTACATTGATAGCTGTAGCTCAAATGATTACAGGAAAAAAACAAAACCAAAATGGCTTGATAAGCAAAGTATTCATATAGAAAACATAAATGCATGTAAACATTCATAGGACTTTCAAGATGATAAAAATGGCAATCTGCTCAGCTAGTATTAAATTTATTTATGATGTTGAACCTATTTAATTAGATGATTAATAGAGTTGGTTAAAGAATGGCTACATTACAACATGAAATGCATTTTTTTTCTCCCCAGATTAAAACCTTTCTAAATTATATATATTTTGTACTTTTTGACCGAAAATTTTGGGCCAAGAACTACAAAGATTTGGGCCAAGAACTACAAAGGCTGTCATTCAAGGGGATCACTTTTCCACTGAACCTGGAAATATTTCTTCTAACCCAGCGGTCTAGTAAAGTATTAATGTGGTAGTGTAAACTGCTACTTACATAATACGCTTCTTACAGATATAATGCCCTTTGTCACCAACTTGCATTTCTTGGTGCCCAGCAAACATACTTTTGCTACCAGTCAAGGGAATTGAGAGAAACTTGTTGTAGGCTGGACTTGCTTGGCTGCTCTTCTCTTCCTCTGAGTTGTGGTTTTATTGCCTGAATCCAGACTCTGGCTAACAGCTGTATTCGTGAACTGGCAGCTTGAATTACAGGAAGGTAGGAAAGATTATGTTTCTTGTTTATTATTATTTTTTCCCCCAAGTTTTCTTTGAAGGCATTTTCTGGAATAAATCACAATATTTAATAACTCAGTGAAGCTTTTTAAGTGGAGTTTTAAGAGCATACCAAAGACTTATTGAACTGCGTTATCTACCATTTCAAATCCTCTTGAAGTTAGATATGAGGAATAATAGCTATATGTTCAGTCTGAAGAGTCTGAAGATTTTACTGACTTTGGATTAACAGAAAGATTTCCAACTATCAGTGTTTAAGCTTCACCTCTCTGTCAGTCATTCTTGACAAGGCCAGAATAAGGCACTAATGGCAGTGACTTTAGAAAGGGTGGTTTTTCATTAGTTTAAGCAGAATGTCAATTAAAAAGGAATTGAGATAAAGAACCAGCAACTAGATTAAGTTTACACTTCTTCATGGATGATAAGAAAAATCCATTTACAGGTTCTATTTCAGTCTGAATATACTTCCTAAGGTAAAGGTGTCTTATATTATGGCTTTAAAAGTCTACTGACAATTTCTGAAAAGATTTAATAACTATTGTGTCAGAAATGTGGAAGAATATTTTAACCACTGGAAATAATCATTTCTTACTGAAGATGAATATACTAAAATTAATTTAAATTTAATTTTGTATATTTTATTAGGTAATGTTATCGTCTGCCATCATTTCTGCTCCTCCTGACTATTATTTCCATTTTCTAAGAACTGACAAAGCCCATTTAAGATAGGAAGAGAAATCTATCTTTCTGGGATCTCTGGATGGGGGAGGAGAGCCTGGGGCCAATTTCTGGCTGAGGAGTGCTGGATATTATGGAAGACTGTGTGTTCTATATTTTAATATTTCTGTGGACCACTTGCAAGATTTTGAGCAACATAGTAGGAGTTACATACTCAGAATTTGGAATACTGCACAGGAGTGTGACAGCATCAGGCTTTGATCACTCTTAAGGCAAAAGAGGCTCCTACAGGGATGCCTGCTTCTTACATCCTTGTTACGCCTTTGAACGCTACTGGTGTTCAGGGTTCAGATGTAAATTATCAGTTCAGGCATACTCAAACAGGTATTTCCTACCCTGGACTCTCATACTCAGTATTTTGTTTTTGCCTTCATGCAGGGGAGAAATGTCTTCTTTTATCGAAATAGAGTGTGATTTAATGTTACTGTGTTCAGAGCTGTTCTGGTCATGGAGTTTCTGCTTTGCCCACAAGTGCAGGCTGAGCCAGGAGAAGCAAGTATTTTGAGGGATGCTTCCCAGTGAGGAGTAGAGCATGGGCCACCGTGTATGGCATGGGAAGGAAGGGAAGTTTAGAGTGTTTGGGGTGATTTAGCATAACCTACAGGTTTTGTAAACAACACCATCAGATCTATAGTGCCTTTGCCTTAATCCACTTCTGCCCACTTTAAAATGACAGTTACTCTGCCTTTCAATTGTAATCTAAATATAGTGCAGTTTCAGAGCAGACAGTATGTAAAAACTTGCACCTACTCCTGGAGTTGTTTAAATCATTCATTCTGAGTATTATCTGAGAGATTTAGTCCTCTTTACAGTTCCTGTGACTAAATCCTGAGCAGAAATCCTGAGCAGATGAGTCAGCTTTTTTTTTTTTTTTTTTTTTTTTTTTTTTTTTCAGTGAAGAAACAGCATTCAAGATTGGTCCCTCTGCAACTCTGCAAAGCGATATTAAAATGCTAGCTAAAAGAATGAAAACTTTCTATCACTGATGGAAAACAGGTAGTTTCTCTTACAGGTAACTAAGGAACAGGTAGCAAGACACCCATCGAGCCTAGAAGGAAAGAGAATTACCATTCAGAGACATCCCAAATCATGAGAAACACTGACAAACTCTCTGATTCTCCCATGTTATTTATACTGGCTGACAGAATGAGTCACATTATGCTACTTTTTAATAGCTTTCTCACCTTCCTGAAATGAATTACATGCTTGCAGAGCAGTGATGGTAAACGAGGATTCATAGCTATCATTATTAGCTTTGCAACATCCTTAACATCAGCAGAGCTATTTGTATTCAGTACCCATGAATCAGCTGTAATATATTGTGATAAATAATCTGTCCAGAGGGACATCAGCATTGCATCTAAAGAATAGCACAGACTAATCCTCTGAAAACTGCTTTGATGCAGCCTGTGAAGTTAGGTCTTGTTACATCTCTCTGAATCAGGGAGGTAGCTATTATTGTTCGATTCATTCTGATGAAGGAATTATTGAGCAGCTTTTTCAGAAGTACTTAAGTGTCTTGGTATGCATGATTTAAAGCTGATGTTTCCAGCAAGAGTGGTGACCCCACTCTATCTATTAGCTACATATGCATCATTACATTAAAATCTCACCTAAAGCAACGGAAACATACCTGGCCATGAGGGAAAGTGGTGGTTTTTTTAATTTTTTTTTTTTTTTAATTTTTATTTTATATGCTACAATGTATCCCTTCAGCTTTGAAATTTTCATCTGAAAAGACCAGGTTATGCAATAGATACGGATTGTAGGTAGTTTAGCAGTATAGATGGTATACATTAGTGGAAAACTATCCTGACTCTCTCTTCATGGCTTAGGCCTCTGTTACTAACTTTGCTAGTGATCTTCAGCCCCTTCCTTCCTAAGTGTTGCTGGTTCCTCTGCCCTTCCCTTGTCTATGTGGATACTGAGAGTATATTCCCTGCAGGCTTTCAAACAGCAAAAGAAAGTGGCACAGAGAGGTCCAAATGACCCAAGTGCCCCATCTGATACCCAGAGGCAACACATTTCTCCTTTCAGTATGACTAATTTAGTCTGAGCCCATCAAGGCATTGTTGGGGCTGCAGCGTGCACAGATCCTTGTATTTCCTATAACACTGCAGTGCAGATGTTTCTGCCTAGGATCACTCAGGAGTCTGAAAGTCCCATTTTCTTGGCACCTGGAACTGCCATGCTCCATGCATTGTAGGTGGTGAGGGAGAATTCTCTTTTCTCCAAACGGTAAATCCACCTTTAACCAGATGCCATGCATCATTGTGCCCTGTATGAGCATTCCTACTGTTACATGCTAAAGCCTTGTATCTTCCCTGAGTAATATGTGCTGCCAATTTATTAAGAAATAATATCACATTGTTAATGCAACCTTTTTCAACCAGACCTCTTGGGTCAACCTATCAACGAGAAAAGACCTATGAAAAAGAAAGCACATAGTCATCAAATACAAATTCTACAGAACAACTTTTATATTTAAGGTACATTTATGTAGTAGTACAAATGATGCTGATGTGATCAAATGGGCTGTTAGCACAATAATGCTCCATGTGTTAAAAGTGACACAAATTTCAATCCTCCATTTGGATGTCATCAATTATTCTGAATGCAATGGGATGTTTTCTTCCATTATCTAGATATTTGCCTATTGTCTGATGACGAATTTAGTTTTTTATGGATTTCAGATGTATTTTTCTGAGTTTAACAACTTTAAATGCTGATTTCCTTTTACTAGCATCTGATATATCAATACGTTTGGTTGATACAGGCATCCCATACTAATGAAAATTACATTTGGTTGTTTCTGTCAAACACAGACACATGTGCTTGGTACTTAAATGAAGATTCACTTTATAGAAAAGGTAGTCCAGTGTTTGTTATGAAGCCTAAAAAAAAAAAAAAAAAAAAAAAAGCTTTTTTTAAAATAAAGTAGACTGGTTTCTTTCTTTTATTCTAGATGTTAGGAAATGACCTTGGCAATCAATGCCATAGTGTATGTTTACTGAATTAATGCATTTTAGACAAAAGGAAATACTATGTACTACTTCCAGTACCTCTCTAATGAGCCATATCACGCAGATACAACTGTGTACGCCTTCCACAAATGGGCTATTAATTGGGAAAAGGGTCAATATACAAAAATAAAAGTGTTATATAGTGGAACTAACGGGGGGTAGTTTAAGATACAGGAAGACCTAGTTGAATACAGATGTGGTGTTACCGCAGTGAAATCTACACAGACATTTTGCAGTAGTTTAAAACAAAACATTGCAATTTTCTTTCCAGGGGAAAACAGAACTCCAAACACTCAGGGAAGAGTTTGCCTGCTTTTGTAATAAGTACAGCTACTTTTTTGACACCTCTGTTTTGTTTCAGTTGTGTTTGTATCTGAACACACTTATTGTGCAACACCTGTGACACATCTCCTTGGAGGTCAGGTGCAGCCTGGCAAGAGTCATGAGGGAGCTGTTTCTGCCTGTACTGCAGCTCCCACAGGACTTCAGGGGAATGTGCTGGGCACAGGGGAAAGGGCCACTGACATCCATTCTCCTGTCCCAGTAGAGGGCCAGCTATGCAACCTGACCAGGAAGCACTGCTGAGACAACCAACACTTGGAATGGTGGCCTACAATGTTTGAAGTGTTACTCAGAAGTGGGGGAGTGGGATCAAGCCACCTTGTGGTGCTGGATTTGAAGATGAGCAGACATAGGCTTCTGTCTGGCAGACACTGTATGAACCCCTTTTTGCAGGTTTGGGTGCAGGAATAGTGAGTTCATGTGCTGCAGGATGGTTTGACACAGCTTTCTTTCAGCCTTGGTAGTACTTTTCTCAGCCAGCATGTGGCATTAGTGATGTACGCTGTTCTGCCAGGGAACAGCCTGAAGCCATCTAAATATTTATTACGAGGCATTAACCACAGGTTTAGG
Source organism: Aythya fuligula (assembly GCF_009819795.1). Classification (NCBI taxonomy): domain Eukaryota; kingdom Metazoa; phylum Chordata; class Aves; order Anseriformes; family Anatidae; genus Aythya; species Aythya fuligula. The sequence continues at coordinate 130,506,648 of NC_045560.1, forward strand.
AGCACTATTAATAGCCTTTTTACTTTCAGAACCTAAAGGTAGGATTATTTATAGCATTCATAGGCAGCTAGCTAAACTCACTCTCATGGGAGTTTCACAGTCAAACTCCTATTAAATTCAGCAGAAGTCATACTAAGGTGTCCTGCAGCCAACCTATGGAAAACCCCATGAAAGATACAGCTTATATGCCTAACCTGTCATGAAGGACTCCTTCACAAAACTTAAAAGCCTGATTTTCACTTTACATATCAGGAGTCAATTATCTAAATAATATTCTGATTTACTTAAAAGTGATGTAAAGATTTGTAATTTTGGCTGCCTTATATATATATATATATATATATATATATATATATTTTTTTTTTTCAGAGGGACTGATGTAAGATTCACATTTCTTTGCCTTGCTAGTTCCCAAAGAGTGGTGCTAGTAGGGAGAGTAGGAGGAAACATGATCGCTAACAAAAGCAAATTAAGCAGGTATGCTTAATTTTTAAGCCTGCCAGGCTTGATGTAATTTCTTTTGTTTTTCTAAAATAATCTTGTATATCCCAATTATCCTCTGTAATCTTATCAGATATATTTGATATGGACAAACATGAACTATTAATCTTCAACTTTGGAGTGTTAAAATTACTGATGAAGCTTGTTCTAAGAGAAAAAAAGATAAGCATCTTCAGTGTCAGAATACAATACTCTGTGTCTGGTGAGCATTCAGTTTCTATACTGTACCCTCTAGCAACCTTAATATTTTCAAACTAATAGGAAACTGACCTTTACAGGAATATAGGGTATATGAAAATGCCTGGGATAATTGACCTCCCTATCAGCAGTTTGCTATCAGCTTTTGCAAGGTATGTTACAGATGTGATAACTATCTGTAAAATTATGTAATTTTATATATTTAGAGATAAACACACAATATGGTACATGAGAGGCATGTGCAAGATGAGAGGTTGCACAAAGGGATTTGAGGCTGGTTAGTAGACTGAAAAATACACATGTCTTTCAACAATATTTTTGAGATGTAGCACAAGCAAAAGTTATATAGCTTTAAGGACCATTTTCTTCCAAGTGATTATTGCAAAAAGATGAAAGCAACAACAAAACCACAATGAAATCATGCCAGTTATGATTGCTTCCTTAGTTCTGGCAGTCAGGCAAGCCTCTAGCTGGGACGAGATCTGTTCATTTAAACTAAAAGTGCTCTAAGTCATAGAAGTCTTTGCTAATTTACATCAAGGTAAGACCTAACTGATAAAAGACGTTTAATCATAATAATTCTTCAAAGTATTAAAAAATGTCCAGTTGTGTTGCTAAGATGCTGACTTCATTGTTCCGGTCAAATATATTCTGAGTCTTCCAATTACCCAATCTGCTGACCCAGTGGGGAACGTAACTTGATTGTCTTATACAACCACCGCATAGATGGCACAGATGCAATCAGCCCCAGTGGTAAAACCAACAATATCATAGAAATTAGACTTGATTATGTGGAAACAAAGTGTGCTGTGAACAGATTTTCTATTCTATTATAATAAGATTGTCAGACTGCTATTTTAAAATCTTTTTTTTTTTTTTCTTGTTCTATTTTATCATGAATTACAAAATAGACATTTATGAATTCTAATAATGTCAGACATTTCAGAGGTAAGAAGAGTGGATGCTGAAAGAAAGCAGTATATTCCAGGGAATTAGTGGAGAAACAACAGAAAATAAAGATGAAAAAGAATGGGAGGTGGAGCGAGAAAATACTGACTGTGGTTATTAGGTAAAGGAAAATGGGGTTGGACATGACAGCATGATGACAGAAACTAGTGACTTATAAGTTAGTAGGAAGAGAAATTCTGTGCTATTGCCAGTATCAGGAAATGAAAAAGTGTGAAATTTAAATGAAGGATGTCTGTGGGATGTCTGGTCTTCCCTGAGTTAGAAGATCCATCATGCAGTACAGCCAATGTTTTTTCAAGCATTCTCTCCACAGAAGCGGCTGAGCAACTGGCAAGAATTTCTGCTGGGAAATGTGAGAGATTTACTCATGTTACTGATTTGGTGACCTGGGGATATTGCTGCCATATTACCCAGGTGGATAAAAAATAAGTTTAAAATAAAAGCTACCCGATGATAAAACACAATTGTGTATCATCACTGATTTGTTATTCGGCTTTCCTTGAGGATTTAACTATAACTGTCTTGTGAGAATTTTTGAACATGTTGAATACTGTCCTCAGGATATATGTATACTGCAGGGACTTGTAAAATCTTTTTTTTTGTCCAGAGGAAGGCTGACTGATGCAGTTGGGTTGCTAACTGGTTACCTGGACCTACTTCTTCATTCTTTGGAACTAGAAAGTTTCTTGCATGGACAGAGATCATTTATAAAAACAATGCTTTGGATCCATTTTTATTTTTTATAAGTTCAAATAAATTTCAGATTAAAAATATGGTGGGAAATGAAACTGAGGTAGAGGAATGTGTATTTGCAGGAATCTAGTTACAGATACCTAATGTTTTAACCAGAAGTTCAGAAATACTGTTTGCATTGCAACGCAGTACAAAGTCGCATTGGTCTAGCAGTTTTGTAGCTCTCCAGAATATTCTTGGAGTAGTTTACCCAGATATATCACTTTGAGCATCCTTTATGTGTCTTTTTCCAGACTAGCATATCAATGTAATGCAGAGGTAATGATGAGTTTTCTTTATCTCATAAGTTAAATTTAATAAGTTGTAGTTCAAGGGGGCTCATCAATATGAAATGAATATTTAATATGAAAAATATTAAATGTACTTGTTCAAAGTTTCATCACAAAAGTCCCATTCTTATGGGTTTTTATCAATTATTTGGATCAGGGAATAAAATCATTATTTTAGGGCTTTTTTATTTGGATTTTCTATGTGTGCTGTGTGTTATTTCTAAAAGAAAATGCTAGAAGAAACAGCTAGCTTGAGCTGAACAAAGCAAAGCAAATTTATATTTAGGATTTCTTATCTGAACTAAAGCGTACTTTCTCTAGGAGCCTGAAATCAGCATTGCTCACTCTCACAAACTGGAGCCAAAACACAGCAACCCCCAAAACTTTGAGCAACGTGGATTGACAACTCTTAAATCACTGTGGAGTGTGCTGTTTGTAACCGGTAGGATGTAAAGGGAGTTGGTGGATGACTAAGTAATCCTGGGCTGGAAACTGTGCACAGTCAATATGGAATGTGTCTGTATGTCCTTCAGAATTTAGAAACCTAGTATGCCACTAAAATGTACATTAATTAAATAGATCTTTCATATTCATAGGCTTGCTGTACAATTTTAGATTGTTTAGCTTTCATGGTTTATTTTGTTACTTTCAGTGGTGCTATTAATCATACTTTCTCATTTTCATTCACTGCTACAATTTGACAAGGATTTTCTTTCACCTTGAAAAATTGCATATTCTGAAGAGTTTCTTTGCAGTGCTCCTATACGCTTGGCACACCCTGCCGAGTGAAGGCAGCTTGTTTTCTACGCTGCACTTTTTTTCTGAAAGACAGTTTCAAAACAATGGCTTTGATCTCTCTCTTGGTAGTGCAAGATCATAAACAAATATGTCTTTCAAATTATTTTCCTACTGAAAGCCTTTACGATGCCATTGAAGAGGAAACTGAACTAACTCAATAAGCAATGGACCATAAGGCAGTAAACTGATACATTGTTAATTTTTACTGCTAAAGTTTCTTTCTATTGCTCTGGTTCAAAATGCTATTCATATTTTATTATGCCAATTTTTGATTGCAGTGGCAAATCCTTCTAATATTCTACTCAATATTTGTTGTTGAAACTTGTTGGCCGTAGCAATCAACAAGGCAGGAACTGGAGCAGTATCTCCACCCACAAGGACAAAGAAAAAGCAGGTGTTACAAATGGACCCATAAGTTGCTGGCCAGGGCTACCAGAACACCTGGCTGCCTGCTCTGGAAAGGCCTTGGAAGAAGAGCATTAAATGCCTGATGAAGAAGGAAGCAAGGGATATGAAACCAGTGCTAAAATTATCTGTGGTAGGTCCTCAGGAGACAACTAAGCAAATATATGATCCTTGCTATCCCTTTGTGTCCCTTAGCATTTTTATATAATGGACTGAGATTACAGGGGAGTGGGGCCTTTAGAGTGTAGAGGTCTGTAGGCACCGTGCCACTCTGGAAGCAGCAATTTCTTATTAGGTTGCAGAGGTGGCTGCTCTCATTCTAGTTATGGAAATAATTCCTCTACGCTTGTTCAGATGCTTCTGCACTGTGTTTGATAGCACACTCTAACTGTGATATCATGTTTGCTTTCTCTCCCACCCTTTATTTCTCATGTTTACTTATTACCTAGCAGAATGAGACCCCAGTCTTGACTAGGCCCTGCTGCCACCCATCTGGCCAATATAAAATCCTGTTTGAAGGTTATTAAGGTACCAGTTTTGCAAACTGGGTTCACAGTTTGGTTTGTTAAATAGCTCTGAATGCAAAAACACAATCTGCTCCACCAGATTGGGTTTTAGGTTCTACAGGTCCATTATTCTCTTTCCAACAGTTGCTTTGTCTAATGCTTCAGTGGAAGGGAGAGGACAGACATAATGCAGCTTGCCAAAAGTGTGAAAGTTACCATAAAGGCAAAATTCCATTTTTAATCCTATGACATCAGCTCCTGCCCAAAAGCATGAAGTTACGTTATCCTCAATTGTCCCATCAGAAATTTATTTATTTATTTATTTATTTTTATGAAAACGATCACTTCCTTTCAAAGTCCAATATAAGACACTGTAATCCCTGCAGAAACAAATTTCACAGTCTATCAGCAAACTGCCTGGAGAAATGTTCTCTTTTCCTTCAAAATTACATATTACAGTGTTCTACTTCTTATGGTTAATGTGCATATGAGGTTAACACAGATATTCAGGAAATCTAATTCTCCTTTGAGGCTACTGATGTAAATCGGAGAAAACTCAGTTTATCCCTAGGGTTAGCTTAGATCAATTTAGTCCCTTGTACTGCTCTCTGATACGGTCCCTGATTTGCAGACTTTGTTGTAGATTGGATAATCATCCTCAATGAAATGACTGTTTGAAGAAAAAAAGATGTGAATCTGTACTGCATTCATTTTAGAGCATGGAAGATTATTTTCAAGCATGTTCATCAAGGTAGCCAGCATTACCATTTTGTAGGAATTGCAATATATCAGTCTGTAAAGGTTCTGTTTGGCCCACCACTGGCACATGTAAGCAAGGTTACAGGTAAGGATTTAGTGGTTAAGTTTTAATCTGGTCACTGTAGTATTGAAGCTAGACCTTCAAAAGCTGTGTTCAGCCATTTTGTAATGCTCAGAACATCTAGAGACTTTGGCTGCATTTCTGCCAGCACTGTTTCCCAGCAGCTGAAACCTTAAAGTGTTGAGAATTTCATGTTTCTACCACGGCTACTTCATATTGGAGTTCACTAACTATGCATCACCTTTCCTGTCTTGTCACTAAGACCTGACAAGTTCACAGTCTGCAGCATGTTTTCTGTGCTGAAAGGAGGAGGAAGTGGTGCTTCTTTCCCCCACCCCATAGCCTAGCACTTTGAGAGACTGCACAAGATGCATAATGCAGATAAAATGCTAACTGGTCTGTGGAGACTTGGATCTTTCAGCACCTGGGCTCCTTTACTGTGAGCTGATCTGTCACATTTCTGGGTTAGGGTTGATTAATCATTGGGCATCAACCTTTCTTTCCCTGTCTTTCAGGCCCCTGCATTGAACAGGCTGCTTGGATGCTCTGCATGGGACTGATGTGCCAAGGTGACTTAGCTGGGTATACTACAAAGCTGAGTTCGTGACACTTGGGTTCCTGTGTGCATCTTGTCATAGAAAGGAAACATTTGATGTGGTTACAGGAATTCACACTGAGTGGCTCTCCTATGACTCCTAAATGGACTACTCGGGTCATCAGATAGTAATGTAGTATTGGGTCTCAAGACAGCACTCACCCTTGCTTAGATGTGAAACTGAGACTGGAAGGCAATTCAGTTTAGGTTCTGTTTTCTGTGGGACTCAGTGGCTTATTAGATTTCATTTAGTCTCTGCTTTATTGGGAACTGCAGCAGCCAGTATGTGATCAGTAACAGACTGGACATAACACCTCTGTTTCCAGTTTTTGGTAGGGGAATAACACTCCTGTTGGTAGGGAATGACACTCCTGTTATTCACGGAATCTCAGCATACTGGTTTGCCAAATTCATAATGGAAAGTTTTCAAGGCTGCCTTGATGTTTTCTCAAAGTCAGTGTTGGGATTCTAATGTTCTTCTGTCTTCCTCATTGTATAGAGTTACAAATAGTGGTGTAAATTGATGCAACACCAGATAGGCTCAAAAATGGTTAAAACTACTTGGTTCAAATAATAAAATTAAAAACATGTTTCTGCAGTGTCTACAATTATTTGTTTGCTGTACACATGCAGTGAAGCTTGCTGTCAGTCCACTGAAATCTTTAACATATTGCTTAAAGTTTTTAAATTTACAATATATTTCTTATAATTTACGACACTATACTGAGCTTGTATAGCCTTAAGAACCCATCTTCAGAACATATAAAGTTGCAGTGAACCAGAATAACAGATATTTAATAGATAGATCTTACTTTCTATTAAAATAGTTCTTTTAAAAAACACGTACTTGCACTGTTGCTTTTCCAATCAGCTTATCATTAGGAGTGTGCAGAGAACAAGTATTTCATAAAGTCAACTTAAATGCTTATGGCAGTGAGAATCTAAATATTTTTGTTCTATTATGATCATAAATCTCTGAAAAAATATAAAAAATATTAGAGTCAGTTATCAAATGAAGACATATTGAAATAATACCAGGAAAGCTGGAATTCAGATGAGGGAGTATTCATACTTTCGAAATATTTGTATTCACCACTGATGTTCCCAGAAGGAAGTCCACTTGTAAAAGATGGAGACTGTCAGATTAATCTGTGAGGCTAACCCATGCCAATTTTGATCTGATGACCTTAAAAAGAGATGGCTCAATATTCTATTAACATTTCCCCGAATCACCTAATTGCATTTACATTTTTCTGACATAATTTTAAATGATAAAAATGAATTAAGTCAATGGAATTAAAAGGGTAAATAATGTTAGGACTTATTCTGCATCTGACAGGCTGAACTGAGCAACTCATATTGTCTTCAGTACTTAACTAACTAGGTCTAATGTTTAGTTTTGGTACAACAGGAGACAGTATTCAAAATTCAAAAGCTCTAGTTTCAAGAGGTATCAAAATTCAATTTCAGAAGTAGTGAAAGCATCATAAAATCACATCAATAAATTTACACATACATGCTAAACCCAGCCATCTATCAACTTAAATGGAATTCAGCCTGTCCCCTCTCCCACAGAGAGTTAAAGCTGTTTTTATTAAATTTTGTCCATGTCCATTTCCAAACACAAATAGAATAATTATTTAGTCTCTTTGAATTTATTTTATACAATATTTTATAAAGCTCTCCCCAAAACCGAATCCCCTTTTTCCTGAACCTCTCACTGGTGTGATTATGCTGTCTCCGCCTGTATTTATTTACTGCCTGCATTCCTGGGGAAGAAGAAGGAGGCTGGCAACGTGACCCACACTGCCCCTGGTATTACACTGCAGTGAAAGGGGAGTTGTCTGTGATACCGTTGGGAGGCATTCGATGAATGAGGGAGCTGATCACCTTTCTCGTAAGGATGTGATGGAATGGCAGTTGAGCCGCTGAGACTGAAATAGTAGCTCGAGTTCATATATTCCTGTCTGTACATCTCCCCATCAAAGAAGGTAATTGAACACATCCTTAGAAAATGAATCTGTGGTTTTGTTTTAGTCGGTGTGTGTCTGATGTTTAACTATCAAACAAAACATTGGATTTTCTTGAATCTTCAAAAGGTCCAAACTCACAGATTCATTTGTCCTTGAACATAAAGCTACTTTATAACTTCAAGGTACTCCCAACACTCAGGTAACAACGGAAGAACACATTCAAACAAAATGAGCTTGGTAATGATAGCTGATGTAAAATGAGTTTTACTGTGTCTCTAGATTTATAAACATTAATGGCTTAATATATATTCTAACTCCAGTTGGTTAAATTAATCCTCTCAGCAGAAGCAATATAAATTTAGACTATATTTTCCAGATGATTTTGCTTACTTCTGATCCCCTTCTAGTACATAATGTACTGTAGCTCTAAGAAAATTAATGCTTACAAGTGTAGATGTTTATATGAGTCAGCAAAGCTGGCATAAAGTTGATGACACCTTGTACACCCAAAGGAGCTGACATTCACTGTTTAGTGGGGGAAAAAAAATCTGATCTTCAGGACGATTATAGTGCTATAGATAAATGCACGAATGAGTCTATTTGAAAACATTATTTTGTGCTTGCATAGCAATTTATTTAACTCAGATTGCAAGAAGAAACAAATGTGAACATAACCCATTAAAGGCATAAGTCAAGAGTAACACAACTGAATTGAAAATGCTGAAGTTTCAGATAGTATTTGCTGATCTTCTTTAATCTTTGCTAGCTCTCTTAGGCAGCAGTTTCCTCATGCTGAACTAGATCTTCATTTGAATAAGATGCTGTTTGCAACTCCTACAATGAATCTGTAAGGGTGCCGTCATTGTCCCCAACATTTTGCTTCATCTTGAAAATTGACTTTTATAAAACAAGCATACTCTGTGACCTCATACCATGCTGATGCGTTGCACTACTCTCTGTTATTCTGCTTTTCTTTCACCTGAGAATCTGCAGATCCCAAAGCAGAAATTAAGGAATAGTAATGAACAAAGACAAAAAAAATCTCATTTTAGAGAGTATCATTAAATGTGTTTCTTCCATGGTTGTCAGTGGGAGTTCTTCATTTTACCCTTGGTGCAGATGTTGAAACATGAAAATTTCAAATTAAAGGTATTTATCAAATTAAGCCATTATTTTTTGAATGAGTGTAATTAAGGAATAACTCTGGAAACTGCTGTGTTCTGAGTAACTGGCTCAGCCTCGTAAAGAAAAAAAATTGAATCTTCTAAATGTTTCTAAGGTAGAAACAGCAGTAATCAGCCTGATTGCAAGTATGATGGAGGAATGAAAAATGAACCAGAGACTCATGGGTAGGGAGATGAATCTTATCTAAAAACACTGCAGACTGCTGTGTATGGGGGTGCACAAATTTTCATACAATTTTAACAACAAAGAATTGTGCATTTTTAGTCCATGGATTTTTTTTTTCCTCCAGGGGAAAAATCATGTTTAATAATTTCATGTTTAGTAAAACAAACAAAGAAATCCCATCAAGTTAAAAATGCAAAAGTGATTTGCTTTTACGGAAGATGTATTCCATCTAAAAAAAAAAAAAAAATTGTTTTGATATTTCAAAAATAAAAGACATTTTTTGAAATTCCAAGTAGATTATTTCATTTTGGTTTGTCTCAGTATCTAAATAGTCTTCTAATGTTTCTATTAAACACTCACACAGACTCTTATTCAGCCAGCTCTTGAGGAGAAACTAGCTTAGAATTCATGTTGGATGAGATACTGTGAAAAGACAGTGAAAATCAGTGCTGTGCTCCTGCATGGAAGACATTTTGCCAGGCAGCTTGCATGCAAGAAGATACTGGAGATTTCAAATTCCCATGAGATATCATAGCAAAAGAAAGTGGAACTATGAGCTGTGTCATAACTAAGTGTTTAGATTCTGCCAAGTGATATAAGGAAATTCAGTTTGGCTTGACTGAAAACTTCAGTATACAACTTTTCAAATGAAAAAAACCTGATTTTGGAAGAAAAATAAGCCCCAAGCCATAAGCTTTGTTTTACGTTTTGCTTCAAAGTTACTGGTCTTCTACTGTGAACTGCTCCGAATGCAGTATTTATTATAACTCCAAGAGAGTTCTTGAGCAAAGGCTTAATTTTGTCTGGACTTGACATTTTGTTCTAGCCACGATAGTCTATGAACAAAAGCCAGAGACAGAATGTGGATGGAGATAGTTTAATTTATTACTGGCTGGTATAGCTGGACAAAAATTAAAAAAGCCTTGGGCAAAAAAATGCTTCCCTGGATCTAAAAGGAATGCAGGAAGAAGATGAGTGAGTACGTGAAGTTTATGACATAAAAGGGCGGTGGTGACAACAAAGGTGGGGATAGAGTATTTTAAAAGAAAGAGGTAATTAAAACTCAAGCCTTGACAACATGCAGATAAACAGGCTGTTTACCCCTCTTGTGGCTGCTGTGGATAGGTAGTAGGAAAAGGCTTTTGTGCTCTTTTTTCTGCAAAGGCCAGGAGGTTTTGTATTCTCAGACTATTTTTATGCTGCTAAATAAAACAGAGGTGGGGAATTATTTCCAGCACTGGTCTACTGACCATTCAGATTGTTCCTCTGGACACATCATGCATGCCGTCCACAATGCTGTGCTGACTAGTGCCTGCTGAGATGTTTCTTGGGTGTGGCTTGGAGGACAGGAGACATCATGGCAAGAGCAATATGCTGTGTTTGGCTCGCAACATGGATGACACCAGCACTCTCTTCACCTTCCCAAGATGCTCACATGTCACCATGGCACACCGCCAGACATGGCACATTTCATGCTACAAAGCACATCTTTGATGGGCTGTAACACAGGCATTATTTTAGACACCTCGGAATGAGAAAGCACTTCTGCCCCTATATCAAGTGTACCTCATGACTGTAAGGGTACTAAGTAGGGCTGTGGCCTTGTTTTATTTAGCACTACACTGGCTTTAATGTCAGCTCAAATATGTCCACAGAGCAGTGGAAGGAGTAACAAACATGCTGGAGACTTATGCCCCTTGTGCTGCACACTGGCATCTCTAGGTAGGAAAACCTTTTATATAGCAGCATGCAAAGTTGTGGCTATAAATGACTCCTGAATTTACCCAGCATCCTTGGCTTTGGAAACAAATGAACTGCTTGAGTGAATGATTTTTATTCTGTGAGCTGTTCAGAAATTGTTTGCTGAACTATTCATTCTCAAGGTTTTGTGCTCACTATTGAAGTCACCTGCACTTGCCTTCCCCTTGCTTGAATTGAATTACAGGAAAATCGGAAATAGTCTGGTTGTTACTTCTGCAGTCAAGTTTTGAAGAATAATCACAGAAATAATTCAATTATTTTTAGTATTGTTAGAAAATATGACTACATAAATTAGTTTCAAAAAAACGTATCTTGCAGATTTCAACTGTGAAAATATTTAAAAGTCAGGTCTTTACTGTTCAACGAGTTTTAATAAGAGTGCCACATAAGTCAGGTAGCCTTCACATCACACATTAGATACGCAATCAAATACAAGATGCATGCTTTTAAGTCTGAAAGATCACAATTAACATGGTGCTCTCATCAGCAAAAATCAATTTACTCACCTTGCAAACCTGTTCTAAAATGTGAATGGTATTTATTTTCTCCAAGGACTAGAGAAGCTAGCTTTTTCTAGGCCGATGTACAGCTTTGAGATACAAAGAGTATATGGCTAGTCTGTCAAAGGTACAGAGAATTTTAAGCAGCTTGGCATTATCATAACTGTATTAAGCTATGTTTGGTTTTATCATGTCGTGTTCTTTGGCATTCTGCTTTGCCTGTGTATGTTACCTGTCAATCAGAGAGTCAGCATGCCACGAGGGAGCTTTACTACAGAAACAGTGCTACTCAAAGAATTCAAATGAGCTTCAAGGAAAGGAGCAAGGAATACTTGACAGCTGTGAGGAGAATTTTTGAGGTGAATCTCAGTCTTATTAAGTGTATGGTTAAAATCATGAACAGAAATGAGATGACAGAGAAAAGGCTGACATACTTCCAAGATTCCTTGTGCTGGAAATATATATATATTTAATTTCTCTGCACTTTTTCATTGGTGAGAAGCTTAGTGAGATGAGTGAACTGCTAAGCATAACAAATTCTTTTTAATGTGAAAAAGGTATTTATTGAATTTGTTAAAGGATGGTGGTATATCTATATAATTTACAACGAATGTGGGAAAACAAAACAAAACAGGAAGAATTCATTTGAACTTCCTACCATGCACAATTTATGACAAATTTATCCTACACCATGAGTTGGCTGTGGGCCTTTAGGGGCCTAATTATTCCAAACCTTGCTGGGGACTGGAACCTGATGGGCCACAGTGGAGACCTCTCACAGTGGTCATTAGAGTTGTTTTGCCATCTCAGCCATCTCTCAGACTTTGCTCAGGCCTTGCTCAGGAGTTAGCAAAAGGGAGTGACCAGTCATAGAATCCTAGAATCGTTTAGGTTGGAAAAGACCTTCAAGATCATCAAGTCTAACCGTCAACCTGGTCCGAGTCCTATCACTAAACCATGTCCATTAGTGCCATGTCCACACATCTCTTAAATACCTCCAGGGATGGGGACTTCCTGAGCAGCCTATTCCAATGCTTGATTACCCTCTGTGAAGAAATTCTTTCTAAAATCCAATCTAAAACTCCCCTGGTGCAACTTGAGCTCATTTCCTTGTGTCCAGCACCTCCTCTCTGTGACTTCTTTTCAGGTGGTTGTAGTGAGTGAGGAGGTGTCCCCTCAGCTTCCTCTTCTCCAGACTGAACTACCCCACTTCCCCCAGTCACTCCTCTTAGGTCTTGTTTTCCAGTCCCTTCATCAGATTCATGGCTCTTCACTGCACGTGTTCAAGAAGAGCATGCATATCCTTCTTGTAGCGAGGGGTCCAAAACTGTACACAGTATTTGAGGTACTGAGAGGAACAATCACTTCTCTTGTCCTGCTGGTCACACTATTTCTGATGCATGCCAGGATACTATTGGCCTTCTTGGCCACCTGGGCAAATTGCTGGCTCATGTTCAGCTGGCTGTTGACCAGCATCCCTAGGTCCTTTTCTGTCAGGCAACTTTCCATCCACCTTTCCCCAAGCCTATTTCCCACTGTGCTGGGTCCCAAGTGCAGGAGCTGGCATTTACCCTTGTTGAATGTCATTGCTAAGCAAGCAGTCTGGGTAAGGCTGTCCTGTTTGGGAGAGGAAGGGAATTTAATAGTATAGTCATTGGCTGATCCATGACATACGGTTTCAGTTTCATTAAATAGTACTGGCAAGTTTAATTTACTTTTCTGTAGATAATAAAGTTTTTCTGTACCCACCGGTGAAATGTTGCTTGGACTCATTCGATTTCTTCTCCATGGCTTTGGGATCAAAGTGTAACTCTGTCATTCATGTTTAGAGGAATAGAGAAGAGAAATACAAGATGTAGGTTCTGTTTGATAATTGTCTAGACCGCAAGTGAATGGTAATTTTTTCTGCACAGTTAGTCTCTTTCCAAATCTAGTAGATTAGGAGCAGCTAAAATCTACTGAGGTTTCCAGTGTGGCTTTGGCTCAAACCTTTCCCTAACTTCACAGTCATCACAGCAATTCAGATATTGTTCTGCCTTGGTGTAAATGGTTAGTGTAAGTTACTTCTTTAGTGATTTGAAAATGAGAGAGTTGGAAATTGAAATGTGACTGTAAAAGCTGCACTAAAGTATTTTCAAGGTTAATGCTAAAGGCAAGTAAAAATTCTGATGTGCTTTATTTGTTCATAGCAAAATTGCCATTTAGCTCCAAGATGATGCTAAAGCTGGGTGATAGATACTCTGATGGAACCTTCTTTGTGGGAAAACAAAGCTTCAACAAATTAAAAAGAACACACTAAAATCCTCACAAGGTCTTTGATTTTGAAGAGTTCGAACAAACTAAAATATTCATGTGCTGTTGTAACTTCTAGTTGTTGTAACACTCAATTTCACTATTTTTGGAATGAAAAGTTTTTATTTATTTATTTAGGACATAATTTGTATGGAAACTTTGTTCTATATTATGTTATTGTATAGTTAAATAGGATTTTTTGGAATCTCATATCCCCCAATTCACAGAAGCTTTCATTTTCAGCACAACTTTGTAAAATCCAGATGAGTAAATATTGAAGTAATATTGAAGTTTGCTTCCTAATTACTGCAAATGTTTTAGTTTTCTTCATGTTACAGCAGTAAAAAGCAGTGAAGCTTTGGTAGGAAAAATAATATTCTTTTATCTCTCCTTTTAGGAACCAAGAGGCACTGCAAGAACTATTCCAGCTCCAGTTGACTTTCAGATGCAAGTACATGGGTTTAAACTTCCAGCTTGGAGTGGCTCAGCTCTTTTTTGTAAAGGCAAGTTGGGTGATATAACTGGGAGCTTTCAGAAAAAGTAAGAATTTTTTTGGTAGTGAGAGAACTGGCTGCAGAAGAGTTACTTCAAATAAGTGAAAGCAGAACTGAGCTCAAGAACTATTCATTTTAAATCAGACATGTTGCTTTAACAAAGCATACTGAATCTGTGCTAGTTTTGAGATATTTAATTATATTTTAAAGGTTAGATAGAAAACGTATGTTTTCCAATTAAACTTTACCTCATTAAAACTTCATTCTAAGTTGTAAGAATTTCTTTACAGTACCTGCTGGTCATTTTGTTTCCTGTTGTACTTGCTACTAATCTTGAACCTAAACCAGGATATTTTTTAAATTCTCACCCTGAAAACATGTATTGCTCTGCATAGGTTCCCACCAATTTTCATCATATAGTATATTTAACACATTCAGAATGCAGACTTATTGAATGTGATTTCTGTGTGTTGTAAGTCAAGATTCTTCTTTGACTCTAAATAGAGCTTGCAGCAGGGATTGTTGTGACTCGTAAAGAACTAGCATTTCTGAAAATGAAGCTTTTGAAGAACACAACCACCAAAAGCTAAAACCCTAGCATTGCTTTACTTCCACCTGGGAGAAATCTGTCCCTGAACTCCATATTTACTTCTGAGTTCTCTGGTATGATGTGTCTGGTGTTTTCTTGAACATTTATTTTATATTGAAGTAACTAAAATTAGAGAGAGAATAGGAGTCTGTTCTAATGCAGTTTGAAACTTTTATGATTTGTGTAGATTTTGTCATTACAAAGTTGAACATCTTTTTAAGCTCTTAGCAGTAATGATCAACAAAAATGCAGATATCATTTAAACAGAACAAAAGAACTAAGTATCATCAGCGAGATTATGAAATCTGAATAACAGTTATTTTCCCAACTGGGATAAATCTGGCTGCTGACAGTAAGCTAAACATGAATCAGCAGTGTGCCCTGGCAGCCAAGATAGCAAACCATATTTTGGGGTGCATTAAACACAAAATATCTGTGTGGTAAAAAGAGATGATTCTCAGCTATATTTAATGCTAGTGTGGCCTCACCTTAAATACTGTGCACAGTTCTTGTCTTCACAATATAAAAAGGATATTAAAATACTTGAAAGTGTCCAGAGGAGGGCAACAAAGCTGATAGAAGAGCTGGAAGGCATAGAATCATAAAGGTTGGAAAAGACCTTCAGTATCACCTGGCCCAACCTACCACCAATATCACTCACTAAACCATGTCCCTAAGCACCATGCCCAACCTTTCCTTAAATGCTCCCAGGGATGATGACTCCACACCCTCCCTTGAGCAACCTGTTCCAGTGCCTGACTACTCTTTCTGAGAAGAAATATCTCCAAATTTCTAACCTAAACCTCCCCTGCCGCAACTTGAGGCCATTCCCTTTAGTCCTATCACTAGTTATCTGTGAGAAGAGGCCAACTCCCAGCTCCCCACCACTTCCTTTCAGGTAGTTGTAGAGAGCAATAAGGTCTCCCCTGAGCCTCCTCTTCTCCAGACTAAACAACCCCAGATCCCTCAGCCACTCCTCATTAAAACTTGTGTTCCAGGCCCTTCACCAGTTTCTTGGCCTTTCTCTGGACCTGCTCCAGGGCCCTGATGTCTTTCTTGTAGTGAAGAGCCCAAAACTGAACACAGTACGGCCTCACCAGAGCAGAGTACAGGGGGACAATCACCTCCCTGATCCTGCTGGCTACACTGTTCCTGATACAAGCCAGGATGCCGTTGGCCTTCTTGGCCACCTGGGCACACTGTCGGCTCATGTTCAGGTGAGCATTAATCAGCACCCCCAGATCCTTTTCCTCTGCACAGCTTTCCAGCCACTCTACCCCTGTAGCTCTGCATGGGGTTGTTGTGACCAAAGTGCAGGTTCCAGCACTTATCCATGTTGAACCTCATCCCATTGGCATCTGCCCCTCAATCCAACCTGTCCAGGTCCCTCTGCAGGGCCTTTCTACCGTTTGACAGATCAACACTTCCCCCCAGCTTGGTGTCATCTGCAAACATACTGAGGGTGCACTCAAATACATTGTCCAAGTCATCAATAAAGATATTAAAGAAGATGGGCCCCAACACCGACCCCTGGGGACTCCCACTCGTGATGCCCATCTATAAGAAGAGTCATAAGGAGGATCCAGGAAGCTACAGGCCTGTCAGCCTGCCTTTGGTGCCAGGAAAGGTGAAGGAACAGGTCATCTTGAATGCAGTCATGCAGCAAATGTGGGACAGCCAGGGGATCAGGTCCAGTCAGCATGGGTTCATGAAAGGCAAGTCCTGCCTCACCAACCTCATCTCCTTTCATGACTGAGTGACCAGCCTGGTGGGTGAGGGAACGCCTGTTGGCATAGTCTGCCTACACTTCAGCAAGGTCTTTGACACAGTCTCCCACAGTATTCTCTTGGAGAAACTGGCAGCCCATGGCTTGGTCAGGTACACTCTTCGCTGGGTTAAAAACTGGCTGGACGGCTGGGCCCAGACTGTTGTGGTGAATGGAGTGAGGAGAGACTGAGAACACTTGAGTTGTCCAGTCTGGAAAAGAGGAGGTTGAGAGGCGACCTCATTGCTCTCTGCAGCTTCTTGAGGAGTGGAGGCAGAGGGAGGTGCCAGTCTTTTTGCCCTGGTAATCAATGAGAAGATATGCCTGAAAGACACAAAGCTGTGCCAGTGGAGGTTCAGACTGGTGATTAGACACTGGAACATGCTTTCTGGAGAGGTGATCGATGCCTCATGCCTGTCAGTGTTCAAAGAGGCATTTACACAATGCCTACATTTATGTGCTTTGCATTCAGTTAGCCTTGAAGTAGTGAGGCAGAACTTTGAAGTTCCCTTCCCACTGAACAATTTTATAATATTCCAAATATGTAATTATGTGATAACAGACAAAGAGATAAGAACATGGACCAAGATACTGAAAAACTGTTATTGGACACATTAATATGTGCTGAACATGCATTTTTATGTACTCTATAGAAGTCAATCAACAAAGTGAAAGGTAAAATATCAATGGTTTCTGAAAAACAGAAGTTTGCTAAAACCGGGGAAATCACTGCTTATATAGCCACTTGGGCCAAAATAGCTTTCCAAAAGATCATCAGGCTTCTTCTAATGTCATCATGATGCA
Organism: Aythya fuligula; assembly: GCF_009819795.1. Taxonomy (NCBI): domain Eukaryota; kingdom Metazoa; phylum Chordata; class Aves; order Anseriformes; family Anatidae; genus Aythya; species Aythya fuligula. Next base: position 130,523,990 of record NC_045560.1, read on the forward strand.
ATATCCAAATCCTTTTCCATTTTTCTGCTTCTCATGTTGTATCAGTTCTTCTTTTCAGTGTTTTCTATGAAAGCTGATTATCTTTCAGTTTTGGCTCAACACCAAAGACAAAAATTAAAATGCTAGATGTTTGAATTAAAGCTCCCATTCAAACTGTCACATGGGGGACATTGGAGGAAGGACAGAGGCTTATTGAGTGTAGATCTGGAGGTGATACAAAATGTGAAATGGAAGGTATGCTTCCAACCAATCTTGTGAGATTGGTGGGGCTAGTCTTCCCACAATGATAATATTTTACCTTCTAAAATCATTTTGGTCATTCAAAGCTTCTTTTGTTTCAGACAAAAATCTTTTGCAGACAGATTTGGTAGCTTAGTACCTTCATGTTTAGACCCAAATCTTAGTCCTTGTTCACTGATCTGTTTTTAAGCTGAATTTGGAGTTAGGTAAACATCATAATTTTACTGTTCTGTGTGGGAGCATGTACAAACTCCAATGAAAACTGACTTGCCAAAATCTGTTAAATATTGCATTTACCATAAAGCACAAATGTTTCCCCTGAAATATATCATGTTTCTGTAATATCTGTAAAATGAAAGAAATCCAGCCTGTAAACAAATACTGAAAAATTGTATACTATACTTTAATATTGTATTACAGTGTACTATAATATAATTCTGAGTATTATCCAGGAACAAGGAGTAGCCTTCACAAATATTTGACTTGGCAGACAGGTACTAATGGAAAGGGAATTAATGGGTTTTGTACAAGGACAAGGTAGCCATCATGATCCTATGATGGATATCTTAGCAATCTTCATCCTTCATTTCTTAAAATCTTCTTTCTGGATTGAGAAGGATAAAATTAACTTGTTTAAATTTACTCATACTGTGAGCAGGTACAACTTTTATTAATGCTGATGAGAAATGTACTGAACTTTCTAGGGCTAAAGTTACTTAATTCTCCAAAGCAGCTTATATTTCTTTTTCATGGCTGTGATCATTCCTTCCTTCTACCATAATTATATTCCATACAATATAGATCTCAGCAATTTATCTTGGTGTTACCCTCCAGAAATATTTCTTCAAGAATTCCTGTGATCATGTCAGAAAATTTCCATTCATTTGGAGCATGGGAAAGAAAGAATTTTTTTTTTTTTAATGAAAAATTTCAGTAATTCTATATAATCTCTTTCCTGTTAGCATTATCTATCTGTTTTAAAAACTTGAAAAATACCATTTAATATTCATAATTGGCTCTATTATGCTCTCAGTTGATCATGTATAATTTTAACATTTTGGGATTTTTGGATAACATTTCTCAAACAGGACTTTAGCATTAAAGTATTTTAGCCAAGACAGTACTAAAAACACCAGCAATTGCAAAAGATAAAACACATTGTTATGCTGACTTGAGCCCAAAGTACTTAAAGTCAACCTACTACTGAGTTTCTTGTAATGTAATAAAAATTTTAGTGTTACAAACGCCTGATTTTCTTTTTAACTGTTTATACATCTGAGAACCTTTACAGTTTTAATGTGCTTAAAGTTATTCAAAAGCCCATAACAACATTTCTTTATTTTATGCCCCCTGTAAAACTCAGGCAATGCTTTGGAATTTGTTCAGGACTGGAGAAGTTAGGGAGGGCAGTACCGTGCCCAGTCCTTGCGACAGGCTGGCAACTCAGGCTGTGGAGGGCCTGGACACATTCCTGGCATCTGTTGACCAGTAGGTGACAGCTTGTAATGTGAACCATGTGTCAAAAAGAGAAGAATTTGATGGTCTTCGCATTTCTTCAGTTAGTTTTCCTGTAGGCTGCAGCTTGGAAAGCAGCTTTACAGCTAGTTAGAATACCTGGCCTTGAATTTTTTTTCTTGCACCGCAGACATGATGCCTGTGATAATTTCTCTGTAAGAACTTCAGGCTTAAAAAAACCTCTTTAATAACCTCACCCAAAGTATGCCAGAAACCTGGCAAAACAGCAGCCCTGTTATGCCACCATTGGCCCAGACCACCCTTGGCTCTGCCAAGTACCATTTTGGGAGCCAGGATATCTGCAGCCCTGGGGCCAAGCATCAGGGCACCCATCCTGCTGACCCCCATGGCTCCCCTGCCCCAGTGAAGGAGTTGTGCCACTGGGCATGGGATGGAGAGAAAGCTGTTTCCGTCTCCTCAGTGTGTTAGAAATGGTTAGAGGAGAAAAACCCATCTCCTGGGTTATGAATTGGGCTTCATAATTGGGCTTCACTGCAGAAGCTCCCTTGCCTTGTGCCAGGTGTTTTGCTTGTGAGTTCTCTTTAGAAGCTGCAAAGGGGGCAGAAGACATGACATGTTTTGCTAGGAATTTTTCTAGGGAGTTTCTCAGCTGTCCCCATAGCTGCACCAGCAGCAACATGGTGTAGGATCCTCTGACATTCCAGTTGGTTTCTGTATAGAAAACATATTTCATGCCAGGAAGGGCACATGTTTAGTCAGTCTGTGTTTTTTTCTTGCTGTTCAGTCTGCAACATCCATAACCCTCATGACTGCTATAGTGTCTGGCATTTTCACCTGGAGATGGTGACACAGAGTATCCTGTGGTATGGAAGAAATCAAACTTCCATTAAAAAAAAGCAACAACAAAGCAAAACACAAAACAACCACAAACAAACAAACAAAACCACCCACAAAACAGAAAAAAAAAAAGACAAAAAAAAATCTATATGTTTAGGTTTTTCAGCTAGGTAAACAAGTAAAGATGCCAATTTGATAGGTTAGAAATCCAATGGACAAATAAACTGAGGCTCAGTACGTCATTTTAAGACTCAGTGGTTTTTAAGCCAAGCCATGAATTTTTTAGGATTGACTCACCACCTTTGAAAGATAAATGTTGGCAGATAGTGAGATAACAGGACTGTTACAACAGCAGGCAAAATAAGGGTGTGCTAAAGTCTGTTCTGATAACTGAGGACATTTTCTTCATGACTTCTTCCACCTGACCTCAGCACCCTGAAGGATCCCACTTGAAGTGAAACATCTATGGGCAGCCCTGGATCCTAATAAGATTTTTTAAATAAATGTGGGTAAAATCTGTGTAATGAAGTGATGAATCAGGCCCATATCCAGATTCTGAAAACAAACCACTGCGCTCCAGACAATGTGATGTGAGTCCCCCAAAGGAGATCTCAGAATTTGTGGTGCTGGGCTGATGGTGCGCTGCCTGCCTAATGCATACTAAATGGAAAAGAAACTCACCTGTCAGCAGAATACATGCACTGCTGGTGATATGCAAGAAGTTTTATATCCAGGGTTGGACCCAGTTGATTTAGAGAAGGTTGTGACTCTAAAGATGGGGTTACTGACTATCCATATGCATTGTTGCTTATTTCACTACCTAGTCATCAGGTCAAGAAGCAAAGCTGCGCTGAGATATCTGCCTCATAAATTATGTTTGCATTTTTGTTTTCTTTCTGCATAAATCCAACAAGGACTTTATTTATTTATTTATTTTTGTTTTGCCTTTTTTTTTTTTTTAAAGATTTTAGTAGTATTTTTATTCAATGCAGACAAAAACATATATGCAAACATGCATAAAATTGTTTTAAATCAGAATTATTTTAAAGGACTCCAGTGTTGTCTAAGGCTTCTAGAAAGCAGAGAATTCTATATTTTCTTATAATTAGTAGTCTAATGGGATTCCTTGAGTGTTTGAAGTTAAATGGGTCTGGGATGATTTCTCAGTAAACACAGACTTTACCTTGGGATTGAAATTTTTTTTTTTGGAAACTATAATATTAAGATGATGGTATTGACACTGACAATTAAAATAAGCAACAGAAATTTAATGAAAAGAATTGCTATGATGTACTTCCAAATTATTATATGATCACTTCTTTTCATTCTTTTTATCCATTACTGTGTATATTTTTCTGAGGTGCTGCCTAATTATGTTGTAATTAAATGTGATTCATCAAATAGAACTGAAAACAAAACTGGTAATCAGTGATTCTTTTCCATTCACAGAATCTGTAAAAAAAAATAAGGTATATCTTGTAATTTGTTTACTAATGTTTACTTTAGAACAAGTACATCAAAATTATAATAATTTTTCTTATCATCATCTGGTAGACTACTTTAGCATATGTTTGCAGTGCATAACATTGGCTGTTATGAATGGAACAACAGGCCACTACCAGAATTTATCAGCATAGCCACAGTAATAACTATTCAGACAATAAAAAGTTAGCCTCTTACTAAAGGTAATGAATAAGATCAGGTTTTAAGCCTAGAGGCAATATCAGAAGCTTATTTATGTTTGTACACACTAAATATAACTGAAACATCAAGTATTTGATGTTTCAAGTGTTTGATGTTTCAAGTATTCAATCAACCTGTGTTGATTGAATTTATTTACACATTTCCTGTCTGGAGTAAATACTACTGGAAAACCGAATATGGCCATGCCATGCACAGTGTATCAACTAAAAATGCACCTTCATGGGAATATTTACAGGCTTTGGTTATCTTTCTGCTAGAAGTGTTTGCCTATGCCTGTAATTTCACTGGGTGTAACCACTTGACTCTTGGGTAGCAGAAAAACATTTATTTCTCCTCTGATGTTCTCAACTGCGGAAATCTGAATAGACTTACTCTTTGTGTGCTGCAAACACTGAACTCTGCCCATTTCTCTGCTCATGTGGTACAGAAGAAAGAGGGACTGTTTATCACTGCTGTTTTGGGGTTGTTTCTAGCATGTGAGAAACTTGTGTCCAGACACATACCCACACATACAGGTGGAGTTGGTAGGCTATGGGTCTGCTCAAAAGGCACACACATATTTGATCACATTTGGCAGATATAGAATGGAGTCTTCTAGCATGTCCTGGTAGCAGAACAACCCTGGGCAGAAGAACCCTGTGTACCAATGGAAATAGCTGCTACATTTCTCCACCCATCACCCTGGACCAAAGACAGACCGAACGTCAGAGAGCAGTAACTCGGACCTGGCCACTCCTGTTTTCATGTCTAGCTCAAACCAAGTGCAACAGAGTTTTTCAGAGAAAAGGGAAAATTAACTCAGATTTTTTTTTTATTTTTTTTTTTGACTGCTGGAAGCATATTTAGTCTAATCATGCTTAAAGCAGGTAATGATAAGCCATCCTATTTATTTATGGAAATTGCCTTCTGCTAGAAAATAAATCTGTTTTCTTTCTGTGTGCAGACCCAAGCTCATCCTATTTCAATCATGCAGTACACTCCCCTATATTTATCCACCCACATAATCTATTTGAAGCTACAACCATTTGTAGGTCTCTTCTTATCCTCCCAGACTTCACAAAGACTCTCTGGAGAAACAAAACATCTTAAGTAAACTCTGCTTAGGGCCTCCTCTTTTCCTATTCATTTGTTTAAAGAATATTCAGCTGAAATCTAACTTTTGCTGTTTTACAGATGCTTCTGCTCTTTCAGTAGCAACAAATCTTATGTTTTGTGACAAGCTATATCCAGGACAACCAGCTGTGATATGACAGAAAATTACAGCTTAAGTGAGGAGGAGAGAGAAGGAGCAGATGATATCTCATAACCCTGCAAACAAATCCTGTTGTCATGAAAAGTATGCCTATTAATAGACTATAAAGATGAAGAAAAACAGGTATGATTTACAATTTTGAAAGGACAGTTGCTAAACTCAAGATTTTCAATACTTTGAGCTGCTTTTGATAGTGATAAGCCACTATCAGTTCTGAAATATATCTAGCAATAACACTGAAGAAAGAGATACAGCATAGGCAGACAAGGAACACTCTTGAAGCCTAATCACATGCAAATTTGAGATTAGTAGATTATAACTGATTTAAGTGCACGTGAGGAATATAGTGTAGAGCTTTCACATATCTTCAGTTTTAATTCTGCATTAATCTCTTGGCATGAATATTTCTTAAAAGAAGATCTCAGAATGAGGAATATAGATTTGACTTTTCTGCTACCGAAATCAATAGAACTGTTTAAAAGGTTAGGGGTTTTGTTATACACGCGTATTCTCCTTAGAAAGAGAAATGGAGCTGCAAGGTCATTTCATGGAAGCCATTCAGATGTCTACCTCTACTGCTCATAGTCAAACCTCTTCCCCAAATAACACAAGCATCTCCTGAACAGTCCTTTAAGCACAACTCTTTATTTTGTATAACAAGGTCATCTACTTACAGAGGTTATTAAAACCTGTTCCCAAAAAATAATTGCCTAGTGGGGACTGGAAGATATTGCAGGATCTTTCAAGGCCACGACTGAAGCTGGGGTGTATTGTACACACTGCCCTATCCACACTGGTCTGAAACTCTGGTGCACGTGCACTGTCAGGCTCAATAGTTACACTCTGCCAAGCACCACATATTCTCTGGTGGTGAGCTGTGGGTCCCTGTCCAGGTGTCTGGGTATGGCAGGAAGGGAACATAACTTCCCTACATGTTTTTTATAAGGCATCTACTTCCCAAATTTTATTATTAACATACATGGAATACAGCTGATGATTTTTACTTAAATCAAAGTATGGGTTAAAGGCTTGCATAGCATAACATGAACCCCTCCTTATCTTATTGTCTTTGCCATAGTTTTGCAGGAACACAGACCTTAAGCCAGAAAGGAAGATGATAAATGAACTGTTGTACAGTTTTGAACAAGCTCCTTCACTTCTTTGTGCCTCCTCTGTCCCATTTGTGATATTATGATAATCAGAGGATATGTTTAAGCTTAGCATTTTTCAAGAAAACATTTTTCACATCCCCAAATATGGTGATACATATTTATTCAATTTTAAAGTACTGTCTTAATAATAAAAATAATCTGTCTCACAATACCTTGCAGTGCTTTCTAAATAATTAGTGGGAGGTAGGTACTTGTGATATTGAGGTTTGTCCTTGGTGCCTAATCCAAGATTACCCTTCTCTGAAAATTTTAATACAGTGACTTTTGCGAGGATTATACTGTTATAGAAAACACTGTTCAGACAGCCTTGACCTGTATACTTGTGAAACCTTGGTCATGCTATTTTACCTCCTTTTTTTCCCCCCAATATTTCAATTTATGTAATGAGAATGCAAATATGGTTTCTTTCTAGAGTCAGGGTGAAAATTCTAATTATTCTGTATCTTTTATACAAAAATGAATGCAACAAGGAGATTATGTGCATATTATTTCATAGCAAGAATAACTAATAAATTATCAACCACAGGAGTCTGTCAGCTGGGTACAGAATGCAGCATTCATTTTGTGTAAACAATTCACCAATTTGTCAACTGCTAGTCTGACAAGGAGAGAACCAGAAAGCATTTCTCCTTCCAAAAAATTTTATACCCTTGAATGAAATCCTGGGCAAAATGTTATGTGAGAGCTGTATCAATAGGAGAACAAGGTAACCCCCTAAAATGGACTACTAACAGGCATTGTTTACTACCAGAAGCTACTGTGGGAGAAAATTTCTATTGAAAGCTAAAATGGCACCGTGGTTATTACAATAGCTACTTCCTTCAGTGTATAAAAAGATAACTTAAAAGGCATCTTTTAAAATACTCTTCCTTGACAAAGAAAGAAGTGTGTAGAGTTAAATAGACCTGCATTTTCCTCAGATACGGTAGACAGAAGTGGTAAATATATGCAATCTTCTTTGTATTGCAAGCAGATGTTCAGCATTTGTGAGGAGCTAAAGAGCTGAAAACCAATACAGCACTTACATCCCTGCAGGAATGACAGGAACATTAAAAAGGAGACTGGTAGGACCCAGGCCTCCGCTGATGCGAACTGACAGAGCTCCATTGAAATAAATGGAGCTATTATAATTCATGCCAGCAGAGGAGCTGGTCAGTAAATGCATGGCTTTGAGACTTGAGCTTTTCTAAGATTATGGCAATTGTAAGTGTTATGGATATTTTATTTTTTCCTCAGGACTATGTATAAATTTATGTCTTCTGCAATGGGCAACTTGTAGTATAAAATAATTAGAAGAATTCATAATGCTTTCTAATCTGTCAGACCTTGAGTCCTTTTTCAGGCAAAGCTCTCAGCAGTCAGACTTCAGTGAGCAGTCAGCCTCATTACAAACACAGGCTCTGTGTGGAAACAAGACATCTGCAAATGTGCACTGAAGCTGGTCACTTCTAATCATGGGCTGGACCAGATTTGCAGTCTGAGTGAACTAACACAGCTGCAAAAAGTATCTTTTCTTTGAAGTGAACCGATACTTAGATTTAGGTCCACAGAAGCACACCTAAACTGTAGATGGGAATTTAAGTGAAATTTAGATAACAAAGTCCACCCCCCCAAAAAAAAAACAACATTAAATGTCCTTTATTTCCTATTCTTATTCCTATACATGGACAGAAGCAAGCTCATCTCAACACTCTGCCAAATCACTTTCAAGAGAAATTGTGCACTGAAGTCTGCCAAATATCCTGTTAGGGGGTGTGCTTTTAGCAACCTACTGTACTTTAACAGCACTGATTCTCCAAGAAGGTGTCTAACTGTACCTAGTTTTAAAGAATTCTCATGCCTCAGTTGGAAGTGCCTGAATTTCTTCTCTTGATCTTGCCTCTTCTCTTTTCAACAAAAGGACTGCAAAAATGTATCTGGAGCTAAGAGGTTTCACAGAGATCCTTATCAATTACAGTTTTCAGCAATAGGACATAACAGTCCCTGCATTACCTCAGTCAACCATATTCCAATGAATTTTGACGAGTGTAAAGCCATGTGGAGATAGATTTAAAATAAAAATTAAAAAAAAAGTTTAGATATTTTCCTTGCATTTCTATACATTTTTCTAAAATCCATAGAGTTACAAAGAATCAAAGCTTTTAAAAGCCTGGGTAACTCAGATTTTGAACACATAGCCATAGATAATGAATGATCCTGATTAGTCTTTTGTGCCTCTGGATGTCACTGTTGTTTTGCAATAATATAAACAATGTTATATGACAGAGGAATAAATGAAAATGTTATAATTGTCACCATCTTATGTTTATTAAAAAGTACAAGGGTGAATACACTGACAATCTAAGAGTTACCATTATTTCAGTGTAAGTGATGAACAGCTGGATATGTAAAATAATGTTTACTTCAGTTTAATATTAGGTGAAAGAGAAAATAAACAATATACATCTCTTGCTAGATGAAAATCAACTTCACTGGTGTCCCAAGACACATTCCTTTGGAAGGGCTTAAAATGAAATGCAAGGCTTCTTTGCCCTGATGTGACCATGTTGGATGGTGTTCTGGATGAATATTGGTTTACCTGAGTCAGACCCAATTGTGAAATGTGTGAGGAGGAGGTGGGTCAGTGACAAGGACCTTGTACTGCCACCGCTACTCACATCTGCTCAGGAGAGGCTTGGAACTTACATTTTCCCTGTAAATCTGTTCTGCATTTGCTACAGAATTAGGAGCAAAAAAGGGAAAAATACTTTTCTCTTTCATGGTTTCTTAAACCAGAAAATGTCTCTAATCTTTTAGAAATATGTATAAAAGTGATGCAGGTTTAGTGGTTGGGGAGGATAGTTTCAGAATCACAAATTGCTGCAATTGCTCCAGTTATTTATAATGAAATGAGATATCTGTACTGTGTGCAAAAAAAGTTTTTATTGGAACAAGGAAGATTTGTTAGAAAGTTGTAGAACTAGTGAGGTGTAACAAAGAAGTAAACAAAAAAAATGATTTTCTAAATGTCTCTGTTTTTTAGACAGTTCAAAGGATTAAAATGGCAGCCTTTCTTTAGAGGTACCAAATGCTAAATGAAGATGGAAATAGAGTATTTCCATAAAAAAATTGCAATATATTTTATTTAATAGAATCCTTGAATTTCATCTGATCTCAATCTGAGTGGAAATTTTGCCTGAAGAATGTCTAGGACTTAGTGACTAGAAAATACACTGACTATATATATATATATTAAAAGATGTTTAGATGTAGAGCTTAGGGATATGGTTTAGTGGGGACTGTTAGTGTTAGGTCAGAGGTTGGACTCGATAATCTTGAGGTCCCTTCCAACCTAGAAATTCTGTGATTCTGTGTGATATATATATCACATATATATATATATTTTGTGTCAGTGGCTATTGTCTTCAGTTTGGCTAGTATTTCTTCTTTACAAATGGATCTCTTAGGTTCCGATCCCACTCTCAGTCAGAGTCCCACTGAATTCCATGAGCAATGGATTAAGTTAGTCAATCTACTTTAGAAGTAGATTAATGTGTCTGCGTATGTCTGAACCAGCCTTTGCTGTTATTCCTTAGCTAGACCAGTGCAAATGTATTAATTCTTTCATATAATGCAAAGAAGATTCTGTTCTTACATTATATCTTCCTTTTCCCAGCAGCAGGGTGTTAATGTCACATGATGCTCTGTGGTCGGGTTTTCATTCTTTTCTCTATTTTAAGCCTGCAGACAAATATCTTAACTTTTCTTTTATGGTTTCAAACTGCTACCATTACAGGCCTGATTAATAAGGCTTTATGGACTAATTAACATGCCTTTATCTATATGAGCTTTTATCTTTATGTGCCTGATTGCTACAGTAATTCTTTAACATTACAGGAAGCTATTTATTTTCAAATTAGCAATAGATGTCATCATGACCTTTTACCACATGGATAAGTCAAAGGCCTGGCCTGTCAGGTACACAGAGGGTTGCTCAAAATGTTCGTCACTGGCTGTAAATTAGAGGCTGATGAGAGGCTGTGATGATCTCTGTCTCTTGATGTGTATGCTGCAGTCTATTCTCTCAAACATAAATTCATGCTGGAATTCTCAGACACTGCAAGAGGAATGAAACAGGCAATTTCTAAAGTAACATCAGTAGGAGCATTACCGGATGTGCTTACTGGACAGTGGGTGTCCATGGGGCTGGCACCTAATGATGCTTTCTTTGCCACCCAGGGACATCTCTGGTCCTAGTTACTCTGCCCCCAAGCTTTGCAGACTGTTTCTTGGAGTTCACATTACCAAGCTTGTGTGGATCTCCATTAAAAATCTGCAGTTCCCCTAAACTTCTGCACCCACTAACTGGGCAAAACACTGAAAACTCCAAATATAAAGGAAGAAGACACAGATATTTATACTACTATAGAATATGAGGTCTCAGTAGAATATGGATTAATTTTACCACTTGGTAGTTCCTATAATAGGAACTCCTACCTTCAAAAAACTTAAAATCTCAGAATTAACAAAAATAAAGAGGTTAGATCTGAGCCACTGAAGAACAGTAGTTCTATTTTGTCATAACCATGACTTCAGCATTTGCATGCATTCAAATGTATTTAAAACCAAGGGGAAATATTTAGAAATATTTTTTTTCTGATACTGAAAACATATGGCTTCTCTGATCTGTCTTTTGTTTGAAATGATTGGACCTCGCCGATAGCAAGATGCCTCTGCAAATATTTTGACTTTTTTGACTAAAATGACTTTATTTGATGAAAAAAAAAATCTTTAGTGAAGAAACTCAAAAGAAGTGCAATGATTTTGGAAAGCTATTGGAAAAATGGATCTACAGTCTCCTAAGTTTTAGTCCAAGGTCTAATTTTCTAAGATGTTTTCTATTCAAACATTTTTCTTAGCCCTCTCAGTTCAATAGCTCAGCCATGCACGGCTGATTTCCTTTCATGACTTTTAGCTTCTCCCACAGAAACTTAAAAGACTGCTGCTTTCCAGGCTGCAGCTGAGATAGTGATTCTCTGGAAAAAAAAAAGTTTGAATTCTCTTGGAAAATCTTTAGGTTGGATTGTTAACTCAGATAATACAACACAACAATAATATTTGGAAATAATGTATGCTACAATTACTATTATGCTATAAGATTTTTTTTTTTTTTTCCCGTACTTTCAAATTATGGATCAATAACTTTAGAGAAAAATTATTACGTTTGTTTCACAAGCAGTTTTGATTTGTATTCTTCGAAAGTGAAAACATTCTGATTTCTTTTAGAATTGATTAGACTTTAATTAACGTTAAAATGTCAAGTTCTGGACTATTAGACAAAGGGATTAAAAACTGTAGAGTGTCTAGGGGAAAACATTCACAAAAGGATAGAAATGAATTTACGTGGTATTTGTGTGACTATCATACATGCTTCCAAAGGATTTCTATTGTAATTCAAGATTAGTTGAGCATAAGTTAATGGACTCTTAAAGTATTACCCAAAGCTTATTATGATAGACTATAGGAGACTCCTTTTAAAATGCTTTTTAATAATATCAACTACAAGGTCCCTGGAGACATGATATTTCTAGGCTTAGCATTTCTTCATCAAATATTAAAATAGGTCAAGCAATTTTGTTTCAGTTCCTTTTGTACTCATTCTACTGCTGTAGTGTGCATACCAAATAGAGTGTATTATGTAGATTTACCAACTGTTGAGTTCCCTGCTTTGTTTCATTATGTTATTTATTTTGTAATCTATACAGAGTGGAAGAACTACAATTACATGCTGGGGAAATATGATATTTACTAATTCTGTAAAGTTAAGGTCATGTTCTGTAGCAATGGGAGAATAAATTAATTGATCCAGAATCCAATCTTGTAAACATGGAGTAGCAGTAATGGGAAGACTGATATGAGAACAGATGACTCAACAAAGTTCATAGTTGCATGATTAAACTATTAATAACTTCTAGTATGAATAGCACTATAACTCTGTGGATCAAATTGTGTGTTTCCCAGGGAATACTTGTACTTGTTAGTTAGAATTTAACTCAATTAAGGCCCTGAAAATTTTTTTCTTAGGGCCTAGTAGTCAAAGATGATTCCAAAAATATAAAATCTTCTGCCTTACTTTCCAGTTGAATGATTTTCCACACCCCATGTTTTATTTCTGTGTCGGAAAAGGGATGTAGGGTATTTAAAGCTTAATCCCAGCAATCTGGCATTAAGTTGTACATGAAGTTTCACAAACTTGAAGTAGGAATTAAATAGAACAGGGCTGTGCAAGCAGAGTGAAGTATTGATTATAAAATTAATTTTAGTGAAATGTAAAGGAATGTGACCCTTTAGAGCTCTTTTATTTTGGAACTAAAAGTACAAAGCAGTGCATTATCTTAAAATTGACACATTGAAGGGGAAAATTTAGACTAGATCATTTAGATATTTCACAAATGAAGATGAACATATTTGTTTCATAATAGCTGGCATGCAAAACAGATTCCTACAACATAAGTTGCAGCGAAGACATGAAATTGCATGTCTTAAGTTTATAATTCATCAATAACACTGATAAATGAGTTTTCATATGTTTTGCTCTACAATAACAAAACTGTACTGTCACTGATTTCACCAAAAGCAAGGTCTGGCAACAACAGTATTGCTGGACAATGCAGGAGGATTGAAGAAGTTTTTGGCATGTTGGGTTTTGATTATAAGCACTCAGTAACCCAACAACTTAACAGGTTGACTTTTTTGACTTGAAACAATTGTTTTAGGGCTTGTAGGGAGCATGTCCTTGATCCAGAAGCAGAATCCATGAAAGAGCATGTCAAGCATAGTTAGGAGACAACAGACTAAAATTATCCATGAGTCTTTGACTTGATTTTGATGCCAAAGATAATTTTTGCTCTGATGTTCATGCCAAAGTCTGTCAAGTCCTTGTCAAATAAAAGTAAAATCTTGTGATTCATTGTGCCCCTACAGTACTGGTGTATCATTATCTTGACTTACTTTTCTTCTGTGTATGTGATTCTGTTTCTAGCAATTTAAAATACTTATCATTATGATTTCAAAAACATCTTATTGTTAGTGATATGTCTCAAGATTAGATGCTAACTATTCTGATTGAATTTTTCAGGGCACTGCTTTGAACAAACTTAGGTTTATTGTTCTTAGTAGCTTGCTGAGGAATAAACTTCATGGTTATCCTTTCGTCATTCAAATCATGCTCAGATTTATTTTCACTCCAAACCCTGCAAAAAATGAGCCAAAATAAGACTCATTTTTTTGAATGGTGATTGTGAACAGCAGAAAAAATGGTCATTCCTTAGGAAAGTACTTGATCCAACAACCCCGCAAGTTACTTAAATGAGTCTTGACTTGTAGAAATTCAGATCGTGCTGTTAAGTGTGTCATCTCAAGAAACTAATGATTTCTACAACTCCCTGTCTTTTTTACTACCTGCTTTTTTACCTCTGTGTTGCAAATTTTGGCCAAGATTAAGTATCAAGAGCTTTTGTGAAAGGATTATAGATTCTCACATCTGTGAAATATTTTGCAAGTTTTTGGTGGCTTTAAAATAATTAATGATTGTAAGATAGAAAAGTGAATAACCTGAATGCTAAGAACTGCAACATCCTTCTTTAATCAAATTTTAAATATTAGAAATTTGCAAAACTACTTATGCAAATGAAATTGCCCCATATCACTGGCTGTAATAATCCTGCTCAATTCTGGAGCTGCTAAGACATACACATTTATCAAATTTAAACAAATGTGCATAATTCTTCAAAGGCACTGTGTAATTGCTTCTAGATTTGCCATCAGCTGTACATGTCTTTGTGATTGTATCTCTACTTGGTACGTTTTTCATGTTGTAATTGTATGGTAATTGTTTGTGATTTTATCTATGGACATTTTATGCAGTAATTTTGAATGGCAATTGTTTGATTGTACCTTTACTGGAAATATTAGTTCTATTTTTTTTTATTATTTTTTTTTTTTTCACAGAATGTGCTTGGTAATATGCAATTTACCTTGAACAGGACTTGATACGGGACTGAACATTACAAATAAAGAAAATAAAGTGGGAGGACATTTCCACAAAGATAAAACACTGTGGATTTTAAATGATTGTACTTCATTTTTTTTTTTATTTAATGGTCAGCATAATCTGACCATCTGTACATAAAAAGAGCTTTACTATGAGGTTTACTTTGTGATTAAACTCAAAGGAAGGGTGCTGTGAATATGTTAGCATTTTCAATCACATTTATTCTCCATTAATTGGTTCTTTATCACTGTATGATAGTTTTACTGTATTAGTAGCCTCATAACTGACAGCTGTATGGCTGAGTCCACTTGCCAAGTCTCAGCATAGGCAGTTGGACTAGGAGAGGGATGACTTGCAAGAGTTATCAGAGTATTATTTTTTCCTTTCTAGACAGGTTCTACATATGCATATAATGCAGTCTTAGTACTGAATAAAAAAGTGAAATATCTATATAGAGTAGATTAGGTTAACAGGCAGTTAAGACTCCACATTAGATTGGTACAAATCACATCTTATCCTGAGCTCCTGTCTCTAAAGATAGGTACCATTTTTTTTCTCTGTAACATTTTTTTTTTTTTAACAAGCAAAAATGGTACAGCCTTTGAGTAGTACTAGTGAGGAACTACTGGCACATCTCCCAGAGAGTGAAGGTGATGAGTTTATGAGTAATGAACTGCAAACTTGTGGCATATATTTAAAATAGTTTTTGTCTCCCTGAAACTCCATTTTGTGGAGCACTGACTGTGAATTGAAAGAAAAAAATTGCCCAGATCTATCCAAGATCTTTTCATTCACTGGATATCTGTAATTTATTGTATTCAATCAACATCATAATTTTTCTTGTAAGGTATTAAAACCATGCAGAGCACAGTGATAACAACCATAAATCATGGAGACAGTTCCCAAATGAAGAATGCTTAACTTAATCATCCAATACTGACCAGAGTAAATGTCACTAGCTGATGGAATAAAAGGTGTATCTTATTTCCTTGATCATTAGAACGTATAAGAAATATGAGGTTTTCTCATTGTGAAATTGTTGGACTTTTTTCTTCAATTTTTGGATAACTTTTCAGAGTAGTTTATTATGATGTATTTGTAAAATAAATCATGGGTCCACTATTCTTAGCTTCTCTAAGTTCACAGATCCTAAGTTCAGAAAAAATCACTGCAATAAAATTGTGCCTCCACAGAGCAAACTATTCTCTCTGGTATGACTTCAACATGTCTATGAGAAAGATTCTCAATTTTTATTTAATGATTTCATGTGACAAGGAATCTATCACAGCCCTTGGTAAATTATTTCAATTAACTGAGGTTATTTACCCTCAGTTAAAAATGTGCACTATATTTCTTCCTTGAATTTGCCCAGCATCATTCCCCATTTGGTCATGTTATTCCTTCATCTGTTGAATGAAAGAGCCCCATTTTCTTCCTGTGAAAGCTTTAAACTGTTTTATTAAATACTATTTATTTTAAAAGTACAAACTCCGCAATAATGAGAAACTGTTGATTGCTACCTGCAGTTCTTGAGAAGATCATCTGTCAAAACAGTAGATGCAAATTTTGTTTTTCATATCATTTTTATGCTAATTATTAATGAAAATTCCTTGTCTCCCTGCATTGTTCCATAAATACAGTAGCTTTATATTCTAATCTATAATGTGAATATTACAAATTCTAATTAAGTAGCTTCCCTTTCCCCATGTGAGCATTATTTAGTAGTTTAAATCACTCAGAGAAAGGCAAACTTTTTTTCCCTGGGGAGTTTCTTCACATTAGCAACATATTTTTCAAATGTAGAGACTGTTATAATATTTCAGCCATGACATTAAAAAGAAGTAACTTTTTTTTTTTTTTTTTTTTTTTTTCCCAGATCAACCAGAAATGTTATTCTTAGAGATTGAAACTGGTCTTAGTAGGGCCAGTAGAAGAGCGGCTTGCCTTGATGTTTCTAAATTCTTGAGTAATTACAATTTACATAATGTAAATACACAATTTACATAATGCTTTAGTGTCCAGTGTTTTCTTATGTAACTTTGTGGATCTTTCTTTGTGGGCTCCAAAAAGAGAATTAGGAATTAGAGTTTTTGTCAGCTTGGACAGATGCTGTGTACCTGGTGCTCTACACAGCTGTGCAGGCACAGCTGCAGGGACAGCACCACATATCAACCAGAGAACCCATCTTAGAAATCAATGGTAAAATTATCTTTTTTCTTAATCTTCTTCTTAAACAGGTAGCTTCCTTAAGGCAAAGCTGGGAACATGGAATGAGAATGGTGCATGGTGGGCCCAGCCTGTAGCCCTGATGAGCTAGAGGGGTACCTGGCAGGACCACCCCATGTGCCCCTGCTCGCCCCTGCCCTACCAGCCACAGCACTGCAGGAAGGGATCTATAGCATGCATATGGGTGTTGCCCTCCACACATTCTGGGGATGGCTACATGGGACACCCATATCTGCATCCTGGGAAGTTCTCCGGTGTCCCACTGACCCTAAAAGAAGTGTAAGTTTTAAGGTTTACATTGCTGAACATCAGGAGACCTGTGCCTTTTCAGAAAAAAGTTGTTTTCTAGCTTTCTTTGAGAAAGCTCTTCTTCAATTGAGTCATTTGTATTAGACCTTGCCTGTGTTCATCTTTACTTCCAAATATTTTAGTCATAAGCCTCTGGTGATAAAAAAGCGAAATTCCACACTGGGTAGTGGCAAAGGGTTGTATTTGCTTTGAAGAAACAGCTTATTTTTAGTAGTTCAGCAATGGATTTTCTACTCCAAACTGATTATCAGCTAGAGGAATTAATGAGCATGCACTTTGTCAGAGGACAAAGGTACTCATATGTGCAGTTTATCTATATATCAATCACGTAATTTCCTCTTTCTTAAAACATAGTAAGCAAGCATACAATTGCTAGGCACTCCATGAAATCAAAAATAATCAGTGAAAAAAGAAAAAGATTTTGTTCACTTGTCTTTGCTTATGTGTCTTTGCATTGCTTTGCTTCTTGACTATGCTATTATAATTTTGCTAACTTATATTTCACTGGTAAATGATAGATGTTTATGCTTACTTGCCATTTTTTTGGATAACAATATTTTTAGTGAGAGGAAATAAATAACCTTCATATTTACAGAGAACATTCTTCTTTAAATATCTAATGTTCTTTTTATATTTGAGCACTGCCTTACACTTCTATTAAAGACCTAGATGCTGGATCTATTCATCACCTAAAGACTTAACATGAATACTTAATGTTGGTGACAATTAGTTTGATTTGACTATCCTAAATTAAGTAGATCTCACCTGATTAAAAAATTCATGTTCATGACTTAAGATTCAGATAATCACTAGTACCTTGTTTTTAGCCCTTATTTGATATATCAATACTATGTGATAAATAGCTTTAATGATTTATAACTTTTCACTACAATTTCTTCTGCCAGAGAAAAACTGCTTGAGAAAGACTGGTAACTCTATTATGACTCAGTAGCTTTGGGGGTTTTCACATTCCCTCTGCTCGTTCCTCTGTGCAATTCCTTATGGGTACTCTCACTAATGATATAATCTTTTACAAAGTAATCAGATTGTGCTGACATTTGTTTTCAAGGCAGAGACAGGTTAAAAGCAGAGCCAGGGCCAGCTGCAGTGGGTGGGCAGGCAGTTTCCTGGGTACCAATCAGTGGCAGGGACTTTGGTGTCAGGGGAGACACCAACCCTCCTCCGATCTTGTTAACTATTCCCAGGAGAGCCTTGCTATAAGTCTGTTCCACCTAGGTAATCTTGGTACAAAGCATTCAGAATAATTTATGTTACCAGGGCATCTAGGAGCAATCAATACATCCCTGGAAGCCCTCGGACTTTTCAAGACCATATGTAAATATGGTTTAGCTGCAAAGAATGCCATAAATTCTAGTGTCATTCCATAAATTCTGGTGTATGAAATATAATTTTGCTTAAGCACTCGCGTATGGGGGACAAAAGCTATTTTATTGTCAGCAGTGATTATTTTGGAAATAGCTTCTTTTGTTGTTGTTTGTTTATGTATTTCAGAAATGTTTGTCCTCATTTTCATGATCTGTAGAAAAAGGAGTAGATTTTGAAAGCTCTCCAAAACCAACACATGCATATTTGGGCTTTTAAAAAAATATTATTATTATTTAATATTTTATCCTCAATACAATATTTATTTTTTAGTTTCATTCACCATTTTTTTGAGAAATTATAGACCATTTTTTTCTGTTTTAAATCATTCAAGATCAGCAGTATGGAAGTCTCAATTTTTTTTTTTTTTTTTCTTGATGACAATATTTAGAAGTTTGATTTTTGATTTTTTTTTCTTACACATTTTGATTTCAGATACGTGAAGTTGAAAAAATCTACTACCCTCAGTACGTTTTCTTAACTAGCTGATGCCACCATTCACAGGATGTGAGGAAGGATTCTCCTTCTCCTTAGAGACATTCATTCAGTTCTGACATTGCTTGAATTCCTTAAAAAATGATTGGCATTCATTTTTTTACAGCTAGTGTTTTTTTCTATTCCTCTTTTCTTCCTCCCAGCTTTCTCACAATAGATGAGGTGGAGGCAGGCAAATTTTGAAAGATGTCACCAGTCAAAGTTAGATCTACTTATTTAGTGGCAGGAATTCAGCAATAAAACAGCAAAAAAAGGATTTCACTGCAGGCCATTTATGTTAGCAAATGCTATATGAGTGAACCACGAGTAGGCTAGCAGGCAAGACCAGATGTGCTATTTAAATGGATTAGGTGGGCCAGTTAACTATTATTAGGAGTCATTGCAATTCATTTAATTGAATCTGTTCTTTTGGCAGTGATCCCAATAAGCAGGCATTTAATTGCTCAGAATGCCTGTGGTAGATAAACCATTTCAGACTAAATATAATCTACTTTTTATCTATTTTGTGGTTCCCTTAAGCATAAACCTTCCTTACTCTTATTTTTTTAAAGGTATGAATAACTTGAAAGCACTGTTTTTGCTGCTTTTGTCCATCCTGTGGAGTGCTTTAGATTTGCCTGAGAGAGAGTGTGAAGAGTAAGACAGCATGTAAGGAAAGGTGTACTGCTTTTTCAGGGAAAGCTTCAGTATTTGGTTAAAATAATAAAACAGACTCTTCTGTAGTAAGTCTTGCCTGAACAGAAATGTCTCAAAAGATCTAATCAAAGATGTCAGGTTTTATAGTTCTCCACAGTTATGAATTTCCTCAAACTTCTGTGTCTTGTGATGCTTACCATCACTATAAATTGGACTTCCTGTGCTTTATGGATGGAAGGAATTAAAGGAAAGAATTAAAAGTTTGTGGATAAAAGACTAGAAGGAGAAAAAGGAGTCCACAGTTTAAACCTGTGCTTTCTGAAATATTAATACATTTTTCACTTAAGTTAAAAAACACCACCAGCTTGAAACACCTCCAGATTGGAACATCTTCTGGAGTCCCCTGCAGACTTCATGAGATCATTAACCAGGGTCCGTATGGGGACCATATCTCTTCCCTGCTGCTTGTAGCCATGCCATTATGCTGGGGGAGATACAAGGGCTTGAATGAGACTCAAAAAAATGAGCACAAGTATGGAGGCATCAGTGAAGCATGGAGGTTAGTGTGCTGTTGTTCTTCCTTCAAGGAAAAGAGGCTTTTGCGATTTTGTGTCTGTTTTCAGGGTTGTGTCTGTATTTTACATTCAGGTAGCCTTACTTGCATACTAGAAAGCCTTCTAAGAAGAAATCAGCATCTGTCCTCCCTGAGAAAAATGGAGCAATTACTTGTTATCCCCTCCCACCCCCTGCCACCTCCCCAAAGTGGATGTTCTTTTACACAGCTTCAAAAACAAAGGTAACCTAGCCTGTTTTATAGTAAAATATTCTCCATTACAGTTTCTGAACCTTTGGTAGCTGAGGAAGAAACAAAATCAGTGTCTCCATTCATGTAAGATACCTGTAATCACCTGACTGCTACACAAAAGATGGGTGAGACACTTTATAAATTATTACAGGGCCACAGATTTTAGAAGAAATCTGATAATCTAAGAAAATATTAACTGAGATGCACTAAAAGTTTAAAATAAGACTGTTGTTTCCAAATCTGGGCTTCCTTTCAGAGTAGTAAACCTCCAAATATTTTTTATTCCCTGAATGAGCAGATAAATCGGTAGGTATTTTCCATGTTTTGAAGCTTTTAGCCCTGTTTTACCTAACTGAGAGTCCTAAAAATGAACCAACACAGTATTCCTGTCATGAAAGTAGCTCATGTTCACTGGTTTGCAAGCCTGAGATTCCAAAGAAATTGATATTGTGTGAGGTAAAATTCACTCTTTTTCAGGAGATCAACAAAAGGCTTCTCAAGCGCTGTTGCGTGCAGATGCCCAAGCCTCCTGCTGTGTCTGCATTCACAGGTCTCAATGTGCTTAGAAAGTGGACAGTTTTCAACCTGAAGGAAACTTAGCTTCTGCTTTAAACTTCACAGCTGGCTGTCCTAACATGCCCATGTTCAAAGCATAAATAGGCCTCTGCTTGAAGGGTAGGGTTAAGAGCTAAGCCAAGCTAAGACTCAATGTGAACGTTTGTTTTTTGACTGCTGACAGTCCTGGTGCAGACAGAAGTTAGTCAAGTAATAAACCCTTCTGAGGAAATTGTCCACTAAATATCAGATTGTTTGCTTCCAATTGCTTGTACACATTTACTGAGAAAAAAACAAAGAGTTTGGCCACTTGAAGTGGCAGCAGTAAATTATATATGTTCACTGAATCTTGATTACTTTATTCTAATAGGTTTAGTAAGTACCAATTATATCCCTAAATGTTTTTCTGAATGTTAATGTATCAGCTACATTCCTCATTTTTGTATGTATTTTGTAGTTAGAAAATGAAGTAGTAAGATTTCTCTTTCATACCTATTAGTCATCATTACATTATTTAATAAAATTACATTTCAGATGTAATGATAGTTGCAAGCATGTTTAGACTGAAGTTCTCAACATTCATACTAAATATTAACCCATTATATTGCCATAGGCAGAAGCGTGTGGAAAAAAACCATCAAGGGGAAAAACCTTCAGAATATGAAGCTATGAACAAAAGGTATTTTGTTCATTTTTCTAGTATCCATATATAACATTGGCTGACTAACCAAAATGTAAAGGCTACGTACTGACCTTAGCTATTGCTAGTCCCTTTGTACTTACCTTAGCTATTTGCTGGTCCCTTGCTAAAGGACCTTAGCTATTGCTAGTCCGTTTGTACTTACCTTAGCTATTTGCTAGTCCCTTGCTAAAGGACCTTAGCTATTGCTAAAGACTAATTCAACTCTGGAGCCATTTTATTGTATACACATGTTAATGCATTACCTTAGGTGTTCCTCTGGACAGAAGTGATCCATTGATATTACGATAGATATTTGGTTGACTTTTTGTGCTGAAGATTTTTCTGCAGAATAATAATACTTTGCTGAAACTGAAAGTTTTGTAGGGGTATGTCAAATCCAATGAAAACAGATTATATTAAGAAATGTTAAAAATAGTTTGGTTTTGAATTGACATTTGGAAATGAAATGACAGTGTTCATTTAGTTTCAGCATAGAGCATTGCTTCATTTTAGATAAAAATAAAGCAAAAATGATACTTTCTGTCAACATGCTGATATGAAATGACAACGACTAAGTCAAAAACATATCACGCCCTTATTCTATTTAACTTAAAGTACTAGAATGACCATTTTGGAAATCATTACACGTGTTTAACATCCGCAGACAGTTTTGAAAAGGAACAGATTTTGCTTGTATAATTGTAAAAAACATATATTTCTAGAAACAGTATCTGTCTATTCTATGTAAGATGAGGAAGATGAGGTTAGCAATTCAGTGAAGTTGCTTTCACTTCCATAGTAGTTTAAATACAGTAGAACTGAACATTATGTGATGTTTCAGGCTGCTTGGCTGCTTTTGGTACTCTCACTATCATATTTATGGCTGGCCTGAGGATGTACACCCTGCATGGCAGAATGCAGCAAAGGCATATCCTTATTTAATGTTTAAGCATGGGAGTAGTTGTTACTCTGAGATGTCAGCTGGTTATTTCTTAGTGAAGCTGTCATGGGGATTGCATGCTGTGGAATATACATTACTGTCTTAAAATGCTATGTGATTTCTTTAGATAAAAGGACATTGTCAGTTAAATCAAAAGCACATTTGGTATTTTTTGACTTCCCTCTATTCTTAATGTGTTTTGAATTGAAAAATTTGAATTTGCTTTCAGTTTGTGTTACTCTCTTTTCTACCACATTTTGCTTTTATGTTAATCTCTGGTCCTTTGCCTGTAAAAATGTGATTTCTTTTTGCTTTTAAATGAATATGTTTTAAATTTCTGAATAAACAGTTAACATAAAAACATAAACTAACAGTGTTTGACAGGTAGAATGTCATTTCACTTTGAAAACCTCACTTCAGAAAGTCCCATAACACATTTTTTTCCTAATCAAAATCTGACATTGCTACTCAAGCGACCATAAAATCTTGCTGTCTATTGTTATTTTTCATTATTTGTATGATTAGAGCACCTGAACTACAAATCAGAACTGAGCCCCCTAACATGCTAAATGCAAAGAATTTAGTAGATGTATTTCCAGTACATGAAGAATACATGAAGAAAGTTACATGGCAAACACCAGATATATGTATTAAAGGGAGTTTGTGATTACTCAGACAGACTACATATGCCTGTAAGTGATATAAAACTGTGAAGAGAGAAAAAGTATTCTTCCTTTTGTACATGCACAATCTCAGAAGATGATGTGATGCTAAAAGTAAATTTATATTATTAGGTGCTATTCCCTGTGCCAGAGATCTCATGGAGCACATCTATGCAAAGCAGTGTCATCCAAATGTACCTAAGAGTGTGTTTAATGTGCAATAATATGTCCTTCTACCATGTAAGTTGGTTCTGAAGGTGGTACAGTCACATTAGCATTGAACCATGGCCTGGCTGTTAGAATTAGGTTGGATAGATCTACATGGAGCTGCATTGCAGAGTGGACCTAATCTAGGTAGCAGTTGTCTTTGGTAGAGAATGTAAGAAAAGATTAACGGTGAAAATTCCATGGTGTACTTGCAGCAGAATGGAAAGAGTTTAAAATGCTTTATGCCCCTTCTATGTTGAAAAACTCATATGTTTGGGGTGCAATGAACTTGAAATCCAATGACAATTAACTACATATACATCTCCCTTTCCCTTTTAAATATGGGGTATTTATTAAGGCTTTGAAACTCTTAAAAATAACTGCTTGTCATTAATACTTCAACATTACTTAGAAGTCATCCTGTGATTTTTTTTGGCTTTGATCTTTGGAGCTGCTAAAACATGGATCAGTGGAGGAATAATCAATTCCATAATCAATTCCATTGTTTCAAAAATGATGGTGTAACTGAAAATTACTGGAACTGAAGGGGAGAAAAATTGATATCCTCAAAGAAAAAAAAGGCAACAAAGTCTAAAATTAAAATGTACTGAAGCAGATTTGATATAGTATATAGCAGGCTTGAACTAAATGGAGTGTTGCCAAAGCTGGGCATTACTTTCTTTAGAATAAGGAGAATCTATTTGGAATTCTGTGAACAAGCTGGCAAAAGCATAACTTATCATAATGTTAAGAAAAATAACAAGCTTAGTGCAAGCAACTGATATGTTTACTACTATGTTCTTTTCAGAGATGGTCTGTTGGGTAAACTGGTAGTTGAATAAGTACTTGCAAAACTTAAGGTCTGTGATGAATCATTGTACTGGTGACCTTGAGTCTATTGCTCCTTGGCTGCTCCTCCTACCTATTTTTATATCTTAGTTATATAGGCAGTAAGCTCTTTTCAAGTGGTGTTGTCTTATATTTCCTAGCAATCTGAGTGAGACTCTTAGTATGTTCTCTGTCTCTGTACATTCAAATTTCAAAAACATAGCTTGATGTGCCCCTCTGCTTTCCAAACCTCTTTGTGCCTTCACAACTCTTTGGGTTCCTGAATATTCCTCCTATCTGTTCTTCTCTGCTTCAAGAGCTGCAGTGATCTTAGAGCCAGCAGTATCAAGACTGTGTTTCTGATCTCCTGGGAAGCTATGGTGCTGCACTAGCCTGTCTTGCGTCGTTGGCAACATACTTTTGTGTTTCAAGCACATATTGTGATGACTCTCTTGAATACATATTTGTTTCCAGAACTGAATAAACCAGAGCCTTTCTCAGTCTCATAAATCAACAAGAAATCAATGAAAGGAAAGTCTGTAAACAGAATGTTCAGGTCTGGCCATGCTGCTTCTAGTTTTCCTGAAGTATTTTATGCCTAAACTGTAAAGCTAAACTGATTTATGACAACCCTGAAAAAAAAAAAAAAAAAGCAGTCAGTTTCTAAGGAAGTCTGTAATTAAGCAATATTTAATGGTGTATGGGGCTTTCAAATATTTTAAAATTCTATAATATGCTAACATTTCAATCATATTACAGTGTTACAGGAATGCTAACCAATTCTGTAGGATTTTTTTATTTTTTTTCCATGAAAGGAAGAGTAAATCTCCCTTTCTGAGTAAACAGCATCTGATAAAAGATGTCTTTCATGAAATTCTTGGTTTCCTAATTGAAAAACTCAATCTACAGTATACTTCTACAAAATGACTATTAGCTAAGCTTTTGTTTTCCAATTAAAGCCAACAGAATGTTCTTAAAGAACAACAAAAACAACAAAAGAACCTGACAGATTAGCTTTATTATTTTTTCCCCAACAGACATTTGGGATTTAATAACTCTTTATTAGGATTAATGTCATATGCCTACCATATCCCATATCTTCCCCCCAAATTCTGTTTAAGCAGTATGTAATCTGGAGGTTTTGCGTGTTTGTTAATTTGGAAAAATAAGGCTGTTTTTCTGCTGGGATTAGTGGTAGATTAAGAAGCAGGAGATAAATAGCAGGAGATAAAGAAGGGGAAAATAAATGATTTACATGCAACCTCTTGCTAAGTGCTGGTACTACAGACCTTATTCTAAGGGATTTATATTAATGGGATGTCATGTGCAGTAAGGAATAAATAACATATATAAAAATAACATAATAAAATAATATAAATAACATACTTAATGGGCGTAAAAGCACAGAAATAAAATAGAGGAAGATTAAGATCAAACTTGCAATTACTTTATTTCTGACTACCTAAGTATGTAAAGTGCTTGAGGAAAACAAAAGATTGGATCATATGGATTTAGACCTACAGTTAAATGCCTGCAAATAAGCCTTTTCAGTTTCAGTAATTTTAAAATTTTAATTGAGATTTAATTGCCATATGAATACATATGCCAGGTATGGACAGGTGCATGATTTAAAACTAAAAATACAGACAAGAAGAAAAACAGGCTGGTTTACTTAAATGTACATTCTTTTGGACATTCCTTTGAAAAAGGAGCAAAAACCATTTTTCTCCCCGCTTTATCAGTTTTTGTCTGTTTGTTTTTCTTTCTCTTTGAAACATATCTTTACACAATTGGGTTAAATGGAATTATTTTCCTCAAGAAAATGTAGCTAAAAGTAGCTTTCTCAGTGAAACTAATTGAGAGGTAAATAACCTTTTAGTTAATAATGTCTTCCATTGCAGAGATATTTTGAGTTCTAGATGTGGTTATAAAACTATGGTCCCCAGGCTGGTTAATGACCAGAATCCCTGAGTGCTGTGGTTTAACCCGGCTGGCAGCTAAACACCACGCAGCCGTTCGCTCACCCTCCCCCCTCCCTCTCTGGGACGGGGGAGAGAAATGGAAAGTGAAGCCCGTGAGTTGAGATAAAGACAGTTTAATAAGATAGGAAAATACTACTACTACTACTACTACTACTACTACTACTACTACTACAATGATGATAATAGTACTACTACTAATAATGTGTACAAACAAGTGATGCACAATGCAATTGCTCACCACCCGCTGACTGATGCCCAGCCTAACCCTGAGCAGTCTGGCCCCCCTCCCCCGGCTAGCCACCCCAATATATTGTTTAGCATGACGTCAGATGGTATGGAATACCCCTTTGGCTAGTTTGGGTCACCTGTCCTGGGTCTGTCCCCTCCCAGCTCTTATTGCACCCTCAGCCTGCCCATTGGCAGGACAGAGCAAGAAGCTGAGATGTCCTTGGCTTGGTATAAGCACTGCTCTGCAACAAATAAAACATCGGGGTGTTATCAGCACTCTTCTCATCCTAAGCCAAAACATAGCTACTACCTCTACCAGCTACTAGGAAGAAAATTAACTCTGTTCTAACTGAAACCAGGACACTGAGTTAGCTTCTGATGAACACTTTGAATATGCAGTGAAATATTCAGTTGCT
Organism: Aythya fuligula; assembly: GCF_009819795.1. Taxonomy (NCBI): domain Eukaryota; kingdom Metazoa; phylum Chordata; class Aves; order Anseriformes; family Anatidae; genus Aythya; species Aythya fuligula. Next base: position 130,551,057 of record NC_045560.1, read on the forward strand.
TCACAATTACAAAATATAGACATCAGAAAAGAAAAATACCTTTGAGTCATATGTTATATCTCTTTATGAGAGCTATGCATTATTTCTTCAGCTGATGGTTACAAGGTTTCTTCCAAATCTAATTTTGAATGTTCCCATTGTTGGGATGCAAGGTGTTTCTCTTCAAAAAATATTCCATGGCCTGAAATATCTTCTTTCTGGAAAATTTTGTAAATTCATTGACATCCACAAAATCTCTCTCTCCTTCTTTTTGTGCACTCTCTTCACACTTATTTTTATATTTATATTTATGTAGAACTTTTAAGATAAGAGTTTCAAAAGAGAAGAGCTAAAAATTATATCAGGATTGCAAAAAAATCCTGGAACTCAAGTTTTCTATTTTAGCAATTCAATGAATTCAACTTGACAAAAGGCAGCTTATTCAAATTTTATAACAGAAAGAAAAGTAATGACTAGTGAGATATGCTAATGATCATGGACAAGAATAAACCAAAAGCTAGATTTATAGGTTGGAAATAATGTATTTTAAAGCACAGAAAACTTTTTGTAGTCAGATCTTTAACCAATGGAACAGCCAAATGTGAATGGATGTTTACTGTTGTTTAGAGTTTCTAAATTTTTCTGAAAAGCTAGCTCAAAATTAGTCAAAAGCCACCGCTTTTACATTATAAACATGCATTAAACAACCCACAATATAAACATGCATTAAATATCATATATGCATTTTCTTTCCTCATATTTATACTCCCATGGTCATACTTTTTATATAAAGTATTTATATCAAGTTTATATAAAGTATCTGTATAAAATAATACAACACTGTTCACACTTGTTTGTGAAGTTAATTTTTCAATGCATTTTCTGTACACCTTCATAATTTTCTTATTTGCCCTGCTGAGATTTTTTCGTAACAGTTACGTGTGGTTGAAATAGTGATATGAGGCTAAACAGACCTAGCCCTTGCAAATTGCTGTAATGGGAAGGCACAGAACAGGAAGATGTGCCATCCTTCTTTTAGAATGTGCTAATCTAAACAGATTTCAGTAAAATTTTGAAATGGAGCTCATCCAGTACCTCAAGATCTTTCTGATGCTTTTGCCTGTAAAGTACTATATCTGTACTGTTTATTGTTGCTGCTCTGTCACTCTAAACACACACAGCTTGCTGTAGAGGTCTTCAAGCTGTGCCTGACTCCAGAACACATTTGGCCAAACTACTTTTCTGTATTCTAACTATGAATCTGTTTAATATCATCAGGATTTGGGGGAGATGGATTCTTTTTTTTTCTTTTTTTCTTTTTTTTTTTTTTTCCCTTTTCATTTTTTTTTCTTTTACATTGTTATTATTAACTTTTGTTCTTTGGATTTAATTTGTCTTTTTAAAATTCACTTTGATTCTTAATCACGACATCCAGTGATATGTTTTTGTTCTTTTTACAAGTGCTCTAGTCCCTGGTATTTGATTTCTTATTTACCTTCTTATTCTATATTCACCATTTTCTGAATCAGAGCACAGTGTAACATGGTAACAACACATTCAGTGATTATAGAAAATTACAAAACAAACTGGAACTAAGGTCAATTTAAAATTCACTCTTGATATTGTATGTTGTGTCAAGGAATGATTTATAACATAGTAAGTATAAAGTATTTTTAAAATATGCAATTTTGTTGTTTTGGTTATGTAAAGAAAAGTGTGAATTGAGGGTAGAGTAATTACATTTGCCCTCTTTATTTCCCTTGGAGTTTACTATATTATTCTTTCCTGATTTTCTTTATTTAATATATGATTTTTTTTTATTATTATTATATTTATATAGCATATTTATACGATATACTGGATTGTATTTTGGGACTTTTGCACCCTTGATCATGTTGCCTCCTATATTATGTAAGAAAAGAGAGAACTGAGGAGAGATCTCATTAATGTATATAAATATCTGAGGGGAAGGTGTCGAGAAGATGGAGTCAGTCTCTTCAGTTGTGCCCAGTGACAGGACAAGAGGCAATGAGCATAAACTGAAGAACAGAAGGTTCTGGCTGAATATGAGGATGTGAGGATGACAAAGCACTGAGGATGACAGATCACTGGAACAGGTTGCCCACAGAGGTTGTAGAGTCTCCTTCTCTGGAGATATTCAAAAGCTGCCAGGATGTCATCCTGTGCAGCGTGCTCTAGGTGATCCTGCTCAGTGGGGGGTGGGGTGGGGGGTTTGGCTAGATGATCTTCAGAGATCCCTACCAACCTCATCCATTCTGTGATTCTGTGAATCTGAGATATTCAGAACACAGGCCTTTTTGTTTACCTCAATGCAATCATTATTTGTTTTGTTCTTTGATGCTTTCCACTTTTGCAGTTGTTAGTTCTGTCCTCATTAAGTTTACTGGGCTTGGAAATTCAATACAAAGTACACTATAAAAGCATCATACCATCTTGTGTTTAATGTCAAATAGCATTAGACCTGCTCTTGCTTACACAGTAGGTTTCACAGATCTTGTTATGTGCCTCCTGAAATGTGGATTCCTAGCTATATCATCAGACACATATTTTTGCTGCTTTCTTGGAAATCTAAAAATGTAAAGGTTAGCTGTTTCCACAGTGTTTTATTTGAAGAAGGGTTTTATAAAGTCTGTGACACATGGCAATATTTTATTTTTAATTCTCTAAACTACTTTGTAAATGTATTCCGAATGACTAGGTAAAAGTGAGGTCCTTTGAGTGCATTTTGAAGATGCAAGTTGCTACCCAGTATTTCTCCTTTCCACTACTGTCAGTGTTCTGAGAACAACAGAGAACAAAATATAAAGAAGTAGGTGCATTTAATGTAGACTTACCCAAAAATTCATTTGAATTGTTTGAAGTGTTTAGGACAGCTGACATACAGTAAGTATGCAGCCTTTTTCAGATTTCTCAGAAAGCATTGATTAATTATACTTTGTTGGACGAGTGTGTCAATTAGACACAAGAATGTTGACAGCACTATAAAATTGACTGCCATGAGGACATGTTCTACATGCACTGTACTCAGTGGTGTTGATACCAATGCCATATTCCTGCCAGTGAAAATGAGCTTGAAAGTTACAAGTTTTATGTAGACATAATCACAGAAGCTCCTGTTTCCCTTGGCTCTACCTGGAAGTCATACAGATGTTAACTGACAGAAGGGAATTCTGCAACATTAAACATGAGAGACTTCTTCAAGAGAAAACAGACAAATATCAGTAAATTATGTTGCAGCTCCAAGAATGAGTGCAGTCACTTGAAGGCAGCATCTGCTCACCGTATCAGCGACTAAACTGACACTTCCATTTTCTAATAATTAATGTCATTTCTGCAGGCTCTGGTATAAACTCATCATAAGAATAGCTCCATCCTAAGCAGATGATTGTCATCCATATTAACTTGGGAATTTTCAGTGACACAAGATTTTCTAAAGCTTAAATGAGAGATGTCAAAACATCCAATCCAAAGAAAACAAATGAATATCATCACAATATAGCTTGCTGAGCTAATCACTTTAGAGAAAACTTATATTGACTCCAGAAGCTTATCTGATTCCTGCTTGTGTGGGAAAGAGTAATGATAGTTTGGTACCAAGGGCAATGTAGTCTATATTACAAAGGGTATCTTTGAATTGTAGTCGTTATTTTCCTAATAGTAATGACAGTAGGGTTCCCTTACTCTGCTCGTTGAGGTGTAAAATGGCATAACAACCCAAATGATATTCAGATTCTTATCTTCTTTTCTTCCTCTCAGAACAAATCTGTTATGAAAATGAAATATAAGACCTGCTGAACTGACTCAGCTAATAGATATTTTTCCTAACAGACGATTTCATTTCAAAGTCAAGCACTTAGCTTTCATTAAGAAGAGTATATGTTGCAAAATGTCATAGCAAAATGTTGCCTATTGCAGTTTCAGCACTAAGGAAGAGGTAGGCATCTTCTGCTATGACCAAACCTTTAAAAACAACAATGAAAAGCCATTTTCACAAGTACCATCATTATCAGTATTAGCTAGAACCAAGATATATTAAACTTCAGCTTTACTGTGATTACTTATTATTTCTTACAAAATTCCAGAGATTGGACAAAAGCATTTGTCTTAAAATGGGCTGAATGAATTCATTCTTATAGACTAAAAAGCTATATTTTTCCATAGGTAAGCTTTGTGTTGCTGTTCATTTTGATTGGGTATGACAATGAGCAAAATAGTAAGGGGATCAAAACTGCTACATGCCTTTCTAATATCTAAAAGCATATAAATATTTTGACACTAGGAGTTGAGATTTTAAAATGCTAAGCACTACAGCAAAATGGATTAGCCTTTAGTAAGGAGAGCTTCAAATTGCCAGTGCCAGGGGGTTAATGGAAATCAGTGTGACATATTTCCTGATTTACCCTTTCACTATCTTGTCCAAAACACCTGGGTAATATGTTACTCATGAATTATAATTCAATAAGCATACTTTGAGTTTCAGCCCTTACTCCTTTCAAAAGTTTCAAATAAATTGTATTGAAATGCTGGCTACGTGAAAAAGTACTCTGCTTTGGTTTGTATTAGAAAAATATCCTATGGGCAGAATGAACATAAGGTAGAATAGATCACACTTTTTGATCTGGTAGTCAGCCCCTGAGCACCTGAAGATCTAGAGATACTTTAATATTTTCACAGTGTACTTATGGGAAAAGATGTATTAATTTTAAATGCATTTGTTATTGATATCCATCACAGTTTGCTGGGAAGTCTAACATTTTGTCTGAGATTGTAAGTTTGAAAAATATATTAAGGTTTATTAATTTCATCAACACTTTGAGTTTACAATAACATATGTGGCATAATTCCTAGGTGGTGTTTGCCTAACGTCAGTTGCAACCTCTTTTCCTAACACTAACTGCATCCTTCAACACTGACAGCAGATGAGCCATGGCAAATGCCTAGCTTTCAGTGGCTTTACCCTTGCTAGCTCTGCAGCTACTGGTAAATTCCATGCTGTCATGGCTGACCCACTAGAGCTATCTAATTCAGGTCATTACAAAGCAGCTGAAGCAGGCAGTGTGAATACACCTCTAACCATGCTGCCTCAAAATCTCTGTCACTTCTGAATATCTGTTATGTGGTTGTGTGATGTATTTCATTGTGCTCTAGTATTAAGAAATTTGTCTTGAATTTATGGTACATGTGTTCCTCCTAATGGACTAGTTATGCCTCTTGCAAATGGTACAAAGCTATCATCTTGCAATAGTCTTGCAAAATTGGGATATAATGAGACAGAATTAAGAAAGTCTACATCTTCAAAGATGTTTACTAGTTACTTCTGACCCTTGGGTAACAGTATACCCATCTGAAAGAGAAGTATTGTATACTGACTGTGGTAGATTGCCCTTGACACAGCAAGTCTGTCAGGGAGAGGATTGTGTGCTTCTGTTTCTATATCTGATCCTTATATACACCTGAGTGCCAAATGCTAATGATTTGTAATGGCCAAATAATTACTAAGGGAGAGTCAGATTCTGACCATTCTACTGTCCCCTCCTGTTCCCCAGCTGCTCTTTCTGCTTCCATCCCCCTTTACCCGTACCACACTCTGCCACTTGGCATATTTTTTCCAGATAATATGGCAAAGGAAAACTAAGGAAATGGAGCAAGGGAGTGTTTTGGTCCACATAAGTTATCAAGACATACTTGGAAAACACTTGCCAGAGAGACAAATGATCCTATCACCAAGTGGTCTTGTATGTTGTTGACCAATTATTATGGGTGAAATAACTTGCCATTCCCATCTTGACATACTTTTCTTGCTCAAATCCCTGAATATAAGGTTTTTATCTGGCTATTTAGTGTTAATATATAGTAAACAGAATTTATATGGAATATTTCTTATTGCTCTTTCACTTTCTTGTCTCCTGATGGATTTTTAAAAGTCAATAAATTTCACTTTTTTTATTTTTTTATTTTTACTTTCTGAATTCCTTTCCATTCTTCCCCTTTCTGAAATGAATGTCAGGATATTTTTTTCCACACTAGACTTTCTACCCTTTTTAAATTTCCTCTGCAGCTCTTCCAAGAAAAAGTCAAACTATTTTCTTGATGATGAATTCACTGTGTCTGTTCTTCATCTTCAAAGAGCTTTGCGGTATTGAATGTACCTCTCAAAATATACACCAAACAAAAAGGCTTTTAAAAAGTGAATGGTAGACATAAAGAATACTGACAGTCTTGATCCCAATTAAATTAACGGTATTTTGGTCATTAATTTTCTATAGGAACAGTATTCTGCACTTGAAAACAAAAGGTTTTGGTCCAATACCCATCAATGGAAGAAGCTGAATTATTATTATTATTTATTATTTTATTCTTAATGTCTCACGTAATATATCAAGCAGCATCACGTTATTACGTATTTTAACAACAGACATGCTACAACATTAGTTCCTGAACAGTGCTATTTTACATTCTGCCTACTGTAATGCTTCTACATATCAGTTTGAAAGCTTTGCAACTCTGTTATGCATGAACATTGCCGAACATTAAGAAAGGGAAAAATCTGTGAAAACAGATTGAAAGGAAAGCTGGAATGCCCTAAATACCAGTACCTCTAATCTCCCTGCCTGTAATATTTAGTAATGTAAAAGTTTCCTAGTATGATGGCTCTAGTTAAATTTGTGTTTTCTCATGACTGGACATTAATCATTTCTCAGTGTTCTACAACAAACCTTTCATATTGTGTACATTTTGTGTACAAATTTTGTGACTGTATGCTCGCAGTTTCCACTATTAGGTGTGGAATAAGAATCACTTTTTCAAAAAGTTTTCACATATCAATTCTTCTCATTCATTTTAGAGAGACCCTTTATGGTGATATAGAAAGTGGGAACCCTTTACCCCACCAACAAGGAAGGCTTGGTATATTTGGAGGAGGTAAATAACCACACAAGGCACTCCACCTCTGTGATGATCCAGATACAGTATATGCTGTACGTACTTAAAAGCATTAGCAGAACTAGATTGCATTTTGCATTTTTTTTTTTTTTCTGTTTTTAATGTTGATGTAATTGCTCTGTCAGGAAGCAAACTGTGTAAAATCTTTTTTATAGTGTTTCATATTTATTAAAACTGAGCAGTTGTTTTTCTCAGCTATCTTAGGCATTTTGTAGAGCAATCAATTCAAGTAGTTCTGTTTAGTATTTGTTTTAACTTTTTTTTTTTTTTTTTTTTTTTTTTTTTTTTTCTTCTCCCCTTACTTTCATCTTTTTCTGCCTCTGGAACATTTCATTATATAAAATTTAAAATGCACAGTATGTTTTCTGTACAATACACATCAGCTTTTATTGGGTTTCTTATACCTACAATATTTTCTTTGATGCTACATAGGAAATTCTCATTTATTTTTTAAAACACTTTTAAAGATTTTCTGCCTCACACCTTATGGGATTTTTAAATACATTTTAAATAAAAATATCAGATCTTATATTTCACTTCTTTTCACCCCAATTCTGACCAGCCTGAGGATATTTTTTTAAAAAATAGTAAATAGATTGAGGCTATGATTGGGAAGTCTTCACTCTCATCCTGTGGAGACACATAAAACTCTACCAGATCGCTCTGATCTTTTTCTAAAGTATAGGAGAAAAGTTATTTATTTATTTATTTATTTATTTATTTGGTAATACAGTTTCTGACCTTACAGAGATATACATGATTCAGTACAGAGAGGTAAGAGTTGGTAACCACAGTTTTGTTTATAGATTCTCAGAAACAAGATATATACCAAGATATCTTTTTGAACTTCAGTCTTAAAAAAGAAAATGTGTTTCCTATGATATTTTAAAATGTTTGTTTTCTTTCTTTTTGAAAAACTGTGCTTCCACTTTCATAAAGAGTAGGAAAGTAGGAATAGGTTGCTGACTAGATGGAAACCCAGCGGTTCTTTAAGTCTTGGTGTATCTGTGGACAAGCACCACAGCTACCATCCCTGCAGATGGGACAGAGCTCTGTCCTATTTATCATCTTCCTCAATAATGAAGGAAGCCACATTTCATGTAGACATGTCTCACAGCCTTGGACTAGTATATACTTATCCATGTATGTTAGGGACTATGAGAAGCACTATTTTCAATATCTGAGGAAAGGTACTTCTTTAGTACCACAGATATCTGAGGCCTGATTCAATGCTCAGCAACAATGAACCCTAAAGGTGACATAAGTGACAGTGAGACAGACCAGGTCGCTTAGGAGAAACTCCTGAAATCATGTGAGACCTGGGTCAGTGTTCAAAGCAAAGCATAGCACATACTGTGAATCAGAAAACAAAAAAAAAAAACAAAAACAAAAAACAGAATTAGAAATGTGTGGTGGTTTTACTCATCTGGGCAGCCAAGCTACTCTCTCACTCCCCCTTCTTAAAGGGAAATGGGAAGAAAAAATGAGAAAAGGGCTCAAGGGTTGAGATAAGGACAGGGAGATTGCTCAACAATTATTGTGACGGGCAAAACAGACTCAGCATAGAGAGATTATAGGAATTTATTGTCTATTTCCAACAAGATGTAGAAATGAGAAAAAAAGAAAACAAATTAAAAATATCTTCCCCCCTTACACCCTCTTCCACCTCCTCCCCACGAGTGGCACAGGGAAACAGGAGAATGGGAGATGTCGTCAGTCCCTAACGCCACCTCTGCTGCTCCTCCTCAGTCACCCTGCTCCTGCTCCACACTGGGTCCCTCCCATGGGATGCCATTCTTCCTGAACTGAGCCTGTGGGGGCTTTCCACAGGCAGCAGCTCTTCAAGAACTGCTCCCACATGGCTCCGTACTACAGGGTCCATCCCCCAGGAGCAAACTGCTCCAGCACGGGTCCCCCACGGGTGGGCGGCAGCTCCCCCCAGCCCCCCTGCTCCTGCGTGGGCTCCTCTCCACGGGCTGCAGCTCCGGCCCAGGGCCTACTCCTGCGGGGGCTCTCCATGGGCCGCAGCCTCCTCCAGGCCACATCCACCTGCTCCACTGGGGGCTCCTCCACCCACGGGGGGGCTGCAGCGTGGAGATCTGTAGTGGGGACTGCTAGCGTTAGGTCAGAGGTTGGACTCGATGATCTTGAGGTCTCTTCCAACCTAGAAATTCTGTGTGTGTGTGTGATCTGCTCCATGTGGGACCCATGGGCTGCAGGGGGACAGCCTGCTCCACCAGGGGCCTCTCCACAGGGGAGCTGAGTGCCTGGAGCACCTCCTGCCCTCCTGCTGCACTGACCTTAGGGGCTGCAGGGCTGGTTCTCACTTCTCACTCTCCCAGCTCCTGTTGCACAGTGATTTGTTTCCCTTAATTAAATCTGCTCGCACAGAGGCACAAACAGCATCACTTATTGGCTTGGTGCTGGGCAGCAGTGGGACCCTTTGAAGCCATCTGAAACTGGCCCTTATCTAACATGGGGCAGCTTCTGGATTCTTCTCACAGAGGCTATACCTGCAGCCCTCCACTACCAAAACCTTGCCATGTAAACCCACTACATAAATGGAATTATAGAATGTTTTTCATTGCGCTCATTACAGAGAAAAGATGATTTATGTAAAGCACAAAGTTTAATTTAATTATCTGTCACGATGCTGACCACAGTATTTAGACTTCCATCTTGTAAGCAGAAATTCAGAAAATGTGATGTACATTATAACCCCGTGGAAATTAAACTTATCCAGAGAAGTCATCACAGAACAATACATTATTTATATAGTCTGCATGTGACCCTAATAAAAGAAATCTACACATTATAGGCAGAACAAAATTTGCTTTAAATTAGAGGTCAAAGATCATCATGATGTCCTAGTTTTAAGTGCAGGGGTTGGGAGAATGCTATCATGATAATTTTGCAGGTTTGAATTAAAGACAAATGAAACCAGCACCTTAGGATCTTTACCAAAACTCCTAAATTACACTCACCAGTAACAAACCAGGACTTAGTGTTTGATGTCAACACGTAGGAGTAGCACTGGGACTGCAGCTATGAAGTAATGAAGAACAAATGAAAGTTCAAAATAAGGAAGTTCATAGGAGGTAAGGTGTGTAGCTCCTGTTGAGAGGCACAATGGCAATAAGTTATTTTAATCATTTGTGTTCCATATAACACCAAATATTGAAGAGATTAAATGAAAGAATCCTCTTTATATACATTTAGCACCTGATCACTAGCAACATGCCAGGAGTTGGACTCAATGATCCCTGTGGGTCCCTTGCAACTTGGGATATTCTACGATTCTATGATTCTATGACATTGTGGCTGTTAAGACTTTTAAGACTTTTTTTTTTCTTTCTTATAAACATAAAGGAGCTCTACTATATTAAATCTCATCTAGAAAAGCATGTAACTTCATGTTTACCTTTCAAAATGCAGAGTTTTATTGTACAGAATCAGGGCATCAATGCACATTTATTAAAAACTCCCCTGAAATCGTGCAGAACTGGCACCTTGATTTGGTAAAAAATTCTACAAGTCAAGGCTCCAGAGCTCCCTGGCATGAGTGTATGGTTTAAGGTTAAGTTTGCATCACTCCCAAGGTTCACATGAAAAACCATTCTACTGCCACTGGCAAGTGCAAGTTATCAACCATTCTACTTCATGTGAGGGTATGGGAGTTTGCATGTGTGTGTAAAGCTTGTACAGTCATTGTGTTCTCAGCTGCCCTGGTACAAGTATAAGTGGAGTACTGTGTCTCGTATTGGTGCTTTTTCCTTCAAAGCATGGGACTTTTAAGTAGGTAAGAGACAAAATAATAATCAGAAATCTCAGAAAACTGTGTGTGAGGAAACATTAGAAGAAACATGATTGTTTGTTTTAGAGAAAGTGACAGAAAGGCATTATAGCTAATTTCAAATGTAGCTGCAGAACAAATGAAAGTGAAAAACATTGGTTTCTGTATGCTGGAGTTTTGGACATGTAGTAGTCTTAATTTGACAAAAACAAAATAAGGATTATATACTAAGAAATAGTAAATACAAATTTATTCAATTTAAATAATTAAAAAAAAAAATACTTAAATACACACACACACAGAAACCTACAATAGATTGATTTTGAAGGTTGCAAACCCTTCTGCCATTGCAGGTTTTAAAGGGCAAGGTGAATATATGTCCCTCGAGAATGTGCTATGTACAACTTTTTGGGAAGAGAACTTATATAATTCTATTCCCCACCCCCCAAATGACATACAGGAATGAGGCAGATCTCAAGCTGAAAAGCTACATAAATTTGTGTCAGCCTGAATTCCAGCAGACTCAGCTTTGGCTGCCTGGGCTATTAGGTAAGTGATACTGTGGTAATACTTGGAGAATGAAAGAATGCAGAGTCTGTGGTGAATCTAAGGGACAGGCAGAGACTGGCAGTGTGGCACAATGGCTGAGGTCAGTTTAGCCTACGAAGAAAAAGTAGTGGCAGTGAGTTACAGTTACAAAAAGTGAGGAGCTATTGGACAAGGTTGTCTCTTGAGGTCACATCTAAGCCTACGATGCCTAACACTTTCCAGTAAAAAGAGGAAAACTTTGAGAAATTGAATTGGGACTGGACTAGTAGAAAATTAATACCACACTGCCTTTGATTTAAAACTGTCAAAGATGAATCTTTATAAATAGTGCTATTTCTGATGTGTAATTTAAGTAAATATATTAAAAGTACAAAAACCAGGCTGTTAAGCCTGAAAAAATGCACATGAAGTTTATTCAGATTTCTAGTTTCCTAATTTATTTTACTTTTGTCACATCTTCTCAGAAACATAAATTCTAACAAAAAGTAGTCTAGGCAAATTCTACCAAGAAGTAGGACTTCTGGAAAAAATATGAGTTGGCTTCTTTTTTAAATCTGAGCTGTTGATCCCTATAGATATATCCACAAGTACTAATAACAAGGGCAAGACACATTAAGTAGGTTGTTGGAGCAGTTTGCCAAAGTAATTTTGCTTTAGTCTGGCCCAAAGCCAAACAGAAATTTATTAAATAGATTAAATGGTAAAGCTAATGATAGTATCTCAGACCTCAGTCCTACATGAGAAATAAAGGTTCCACAGAAAATTGGAAAGTTCATCTGTACATTGTGACTAACTAAATACGCAATATGCCTGTAGGCAACCTTTAATATAGTTATAATTAAGATATGTGGCAGAAAATGTATGTTCAGTCTTTCAGCAATAATTGGATTAATATTCAGTTGACATTTTTGCATAAGTGGTATTGGTCAGTGTCAAGGTGTAAGCAGCAGATGGGCCTCATTAAAAATAATAACAGATGATCTGCCAAAAGGTTGTGAAATTAGATAAGCTCCTCAAATTGTGATTTTTCCCCCCATATTTTTTTTAGGGCTGTTTCCTTCTTTCTCCTTTCATTTCTCCATTTATTTTTTTTTTTCTTGCCTTTCTTTCTTCTTTCTTGCCTCTTTTGTCAAGCATACCAGATTCTTCTTTTTCTTCTGTTTCTGTTCTGCTTTCTATCCTTGTCAGGTGAAGCTTGTCAGGTGAAGCTATTTGATAAAACTTATTGTTTGCTTTGCAGCTACTTCCTTGGCCATTAAAAGTTGCCACCAGCGGTGTTGTTGAGGGCCTCTTAGGGGAATGATGCATCTTGTCAGGCACAGGAGCATTCCTGAGAGTAACTCTTCTTCCCCTCCAGATTTGCTTGGATTTATCTTTGTAATGCCATACTTCCTAACAGGGTTTGAGTCCCTGTTGGCTATAGGGCATCTTCCCCGGTGTCCTTTGCCCTTTCCCAGCACTGGGTGCCACCCTTCTGGCAGCACTGAAAATCCTGTCAGGTTTCAATTTTCTGCAATTCAGAAAATTAAGCTCAGTGCTCTCTGCAGTTTCAAGTCCTAGATCTCATCTGGCCAACTATTATTTTTCATATTTTAAAATTTATTTTGCTCTCTTTTGCTTTCTCCTTGCATCTTTCTGATTATTTCTCTATTGTATCAGACTTTTTCTGGCATCTTCTTTCCTTTTCTAGTGTCCAGTTAATATTCTGATTTTCCCAGTGATCCTGGGACTGTAAGGACCTTCAAACTGTGTGCCTGATCTTAAAAACGACAGGGAGAAATTGGAAGTGATGAAAGAAAAATCTGACAGATTGAAGAGGTCTTAGTACCAGGATATTAGAAAATACAGAGAACCAAGAAAAACTATTGAGATAGTATACTAAAAATATGACTGAGTGATGACAATGTTTGTCAGAAATTCTTCTTGGAGCCAAGTCAGCTACTAGTGAAATTGATTTTGCTCCAGTGGAAACTGTGATAGACCACTGTCAACCCTACCATGGAAAAAGAGATTTGGTGGAAAACCACATCTATTAGAATTCTTTCAGCAGTTCTCGTAATGGATTTAGTCCCATCTCTGTTAGCAATTAAACCATTTTCAGATTGAGCTGAATAGGATAAGCAGATCCCATAGCTGATGCAACAAAGAGGATTTTTCAGGTATAGCCATACTGCTATGGGACAGTCAAAACCTCAAAATTATCAACCAAGTTCTAGATATTTCCATCTATGTTAAGACCTACCCTATTGTAATTTATTACTGACTTTAGTGTACCTTCTCCTGTAGCTAAATATAAAAAAATAAAATATTCTTTCTGAATGATTCCAACAGCAGTCTGTTAAAGAAAAGTTTACACTTAGTTCAGTGTTTATATTTTACTTATTTTAAAAGAGCACTCACATTCCTATTAAAATGTATTCTAAATTAGGCTACTGAAAACCACAATTTAAAGCCTCCCTAAAATTAAATGAAATATTTAATCCCACACTACAAATAATGTGTTATGTTCTGCTATATCCTTGTACTATTTTGTTCTGTCTGGTGGCTTTGTTCCTTTTGTTTTGTTTTGTTTTATTTTAATTTAGTAGTCCTTTGCATTTTTTTAGTAGTGATAGCAAAGTAATTTGTCTAAACCAATGTTGCTATTATTATCGTAGCTGTTGCCAATGCTTGCATTTGGAAAAGCGCTATCTTGTGTCTCATTTACATATGCATAATGATACATCAAGTGTCAGTGATATATGGATATATACCTGTGTTGTCTGCTGACAAATGTCCTGCACTTAAGATATTTCTTCTCTTTTATAAAGGGTCTGATTTCAAAAACTGTAAAGAGACCATAAACATTCTCATAGAAGTATCTATGAGATACTTATGAGAGGCTGCTTTATTTTTATGTTCTGCCTTATATGAAGCGGGTTTCCTTTTCTCTGTTCTGTTTGCATTGTGATCTGTCATTGATATTATGCTATGAATTAAGATGCCAGCTATATAACACCAGACACAATGCACAATGTAAATAAAAGAAGTAAAATGCAGGTTTGCAGTTTGGGGAGCAGTTTCTCTGAAACAGAGACTTGCTGTTGATTCACAAAGGCAGTGAATTCTGAAAGTAAATTTTGTGCCAAAGTATACTGTAGAAAATGTGGGAAATTTGAAGATGTTGCAAATGCAGGCAACATGGATAATACATAAATACAATAAGAATCACTATTTAAATGATGGGAGAGAGTTTGATGCATACAAAAAAAGAAAAAACAGTAAAACCTTCAGATACTGTGGTATGTCTTGTATTTACTGATGCTGTTTGAATGTTTGTTCTTTGTAAAATGTTGAGAAACTATCACAGATAGATTTTAGCTTCATTCTTAGATTTCATTTTGCCATTACATATGTGCTATTGGACCAATTCTGGAACTATAAGCATTCAGAGAGTGCATCTCATACGCGATGTGTAACAAGAGTGCACCACAGGTGAATGGGGCTTTAAGAGGGAAACAGTCACCATGACAACTCTATAAATTTTATGGCAGTCTTTTTTTTTTTTTTTTTCCTCCCCAGGATGTAATGTGAGTTTTTGTTCAGACATATTGGCATTCCTAGTCAGGGAGCAGTAATGCATAATTGCATGTGAGCTATTCAGGAGCTTCTCTCCTCAGCTGATCAGCTGATGACTGGACGACTGGACCGGACAGCTTCCCAATGTTTTGCCACAGACTAGAACGTGCAACAATTGCTCTGTCAGTGAAAAAAGTATTCTTGGTTACCTGGTAATTAATTTGTCTCACATAATATCATAGTAATAATTTAGATGCAGCTCAGTGCAAATCAAAATGAAGAGAGGTAGAGCAAGATATAAGTTCTTAGATTTTTGGTCTGAGAGAAAGAGACTTGTCACTTGGTGGCTGTATTCATGCCTTTGTGTAATAAATTGTGTAACCATAGTTCTCATGGACAACTGTTAACAGATAGGTGAGGAATTTCTTAGGATACATGTATATGAACTTAATTTGACAGGGAATTAAATAAAAGAAGATGTTAACCAGAAATTCTTTTTTTTTTTTTTTTTTTTTTTTTTTTTTTTGGGAAACAATGTCAGTGTTTTTGATTCCCTAAATTTAACATTTCTCTTGCAGAAATACAGAGGAATTGGCGAAGTTAATTAGGTCAGAGATTGAACAGAAAGCTTCCATTAGAAATGTGAGCCTTTGGATCAGATGCCTGGATGGCCAGACTGTGAAGTCATAAATTTCAGTTACTCTTGAACCTGTGGAGTTTGTAGAAGACCTAATCCCAATTTCTTTATGCACCAAAACACCTAATGGCTTCAATACAGGTAGATGTGCAAAGACTGCACAGACAAAAAATTATTATACACTGTTGAAATTTGCTACTGTTTTCTGTGCTATGAATTGACCGTTGATTTAACTTAACCTGGAAACATCATTCTGTGTCTGAATTGATTAGCTCTGCATTTTCCTGAACCTCTACATTGAAATGTGTTCTCTCTCTTTCTGTCAGTTCAAATAATACAAGGTTTGTCAAGGTTTCTTTGGGATGCCATTTCTAGAGGACCAAGTTAATATGTGGTGCTAGGAAAAGAAGGTGAAGAATGTTTAAGTAACCATAAAATTGTGTCCTGAATTCTGGTCTTCTAACCAGAATCAGATTTTTTATCTGAATATTATAAGTTTTCCCTGAGCCAGCAAAATGTTTAAAAAGGAAGCTTTCCTTGCATTTTTATTTTTAACTTCTTGTTTACATGATGGCTTTCATACCTGTTCTATAAACTTTCCTCCCTGGATCACATTTTTGTGGTACTGTTTGTCATGCACAGAGAAATTCTGTGCAGTTTATAAGAAAATAAAGCAGTTATTTTCAGATAAAGCACATAACAGAGAGCTGGAATTAGTGCGCTGCTATGTTAAGCATCACTACCCTGTGTTAGGGGCCTGGTGTGTGTCTGCTGGCCAGATCATCAGTCAGGCGAGGAAGACCTGATGTCTACTGCTTGCTGAATTAGCTTTGTTGAGTTGCCATCTGCAGTTCCCTGTTTTATTCTTTAGGATTTTATGGATTTTCATTTCACTGTTTTGCATCTTGAGCCATTGGGCTTGTCACGAGGCCTAGAGTGGCAGGGCCCATGCAGGGTGGCAGAGCAGGGCATCAGGCACCTCCCTGGTTGGGGTCAGGATCAGACGGGCCCACAGGCTCTCCTGTACCCCAGCAGCAGATGTAGTTATGGCCAGATCCAAGCACTACAGCCTCTGCTGAAAGAAGTTCCCCTCAGCAGAGTGGTTGGCCATACTAGGGGCCTCTTGATCCAGTGCTGAAGCCTCCCCACTGTCCCTGGAGGCAGTGACAGCACTTGGAGGTGCTGCTCTGGACCAGACTGGAGGAAACGTCCAAGTACATGCTGGGTCCTGCACCTTGGAAGGGTTAACCCTGGCTATACTTATAGACTGGGGGACGAGATGCAGGAGAGCAGTCCTGCAGAGAGGGATCTGGGGGTTGTGGTTGACAGCAAGCTGAATATGAGACAGCAGTGTGGCCTGGCAGCCAGGAGAGCCAACTGTATCCTGGGGTGCATCAAGGACGGCATTGCTAGTCAGTCAAGGGAAGTGATTGTCTCGGTCTACTCTGTGCTGGTGTGGCCTTACCTTGAGCACTGTGTGCAGTTCTGGGCACCACAGTACAAAAATGACATTAAAGTGTTGGAGAGTTCCAGAGGAGGGCGACGAAGATGCTGAAGTGCCTAGAGGGGAAGATGTATGAGGAGCAGCTGAGGTCACTTGGTTTGTTCAGCCTGGAAAAGAGGAGGTTGAAGGGAGACCTCATCGTAGTCTACAATTTCCTTATGAGGGGGAGTGGAATGGCAGGCGCCAGTCCATTCTCTTTAGTGACCAGTGATAGGACCTGAGGGAATGGAGTCAAGCTGCAACAGGGGAGATTCAGGCTGGATATCAGGAAGAGGTTCTTCACTGAGAGGGTGGTCGTACACTGGAACAGGCTCCCCAGGGACGTAGTCACAGTACCAAGCCTGTCAGAGCTTAAGAATTGTTTAGACTATGCTCTTAGTCATATGGTCTGAATTTTTGGGTAGACCTATGTGGTGCCAGGAGTTGGTCTTGATGACCCTTATGGGCCCCTTCCAACTTGGGATATTCTATGATTCTATGATACATCATAAACCCCTTCCAGCCTCCCTTCCCTTGGAAGTGGCGACTTGGCAAGAGAAGGTTGCTGCATGCAGGGTCTTTTTCTTATCCAGAGGGAGGACATGTGTGGGGCTGGATATTTGTGGCCATACTTCACACCCGCACGATAGCTGTCACGCTCTGCCAGACCCTGTCTAAACACATGCATTGAGCCAATATGCGGGCTCACTGGTAACCACATCATACACCTGGGGAGACATTTTTTTTTCTCTTTTGTGCATCTAACAGTGTAAAAGTGGCTTTCCATGTTAATGTACAGCAGTTGCTCTTTTCAATTTCTCTTCACTTCCATATTTGTAAGCCAATATTTTTAGAATTTGTTACTTTTACCATTTTTCCCTTTCTTTCCCTTTCTTATTTTCGGCAAAACTACGTAGCATTTTCTGTTGCTGAGGCTGCCAGACATTCTCCTTGATACATGTTTTTTTTCCAGTTTCTTATAACTCAGGCAGACTCTAGCTGTTTGTGATGATTTTTTCCATGGCAATTTCTGCCTCCAGGTGAATCTTTGCATCATAATGTTTCAAACAATACTGTGAATGATGCTAGGGGAAAAAAACAGGTTGTTTTGTCTATATGATTCAGAAGGTTTTCTTTGAAATGCTCAAATAACTTTTATTTGGAGGAGCTGGAGGATTTGGGAAAGATGCCTGTTTGACCCTGTTGGACCAAGGGTTGAGGACAGAGACTCAGATTTTGGAATGTGGAGTCCTGGGAAGGTGCATTGGGCTGGCAGAAAAATGGCTATGGAATGTGTGAGTGAAACTGGACCATGGAAAGAGTGAGAAGGGAGAAAATGTGAGAGATCAGGGTCAGAACTAGAATAAATAGGTTTGGGATTGCCTAAGTGAGTACTCTGGGACAGGTGGCTGGGAGAATCAGTGTGTTTAGGCAAGGATGCTGAGACAGAAATGGTGTGAGGAGTCCAGGGAGAATCATTAGCTGTAGAAATGGGGCTGGGACCACAGGAGCTGTGATTCAGCGATATCTCATGAGGCTTCTCTGTGTGATCACACAATACTTTTGCATATCACCTAGAGTTATTCATTGTGCAGAAGGGATATCTCCTTCAAAGTCATCAGTTCTGTTTAGTAAAAGAGAGACTAGCAGGATGCTAATCTCCCCACTTTATTTATGTATTTATTTTGCATAAGGTGGAAATACTCATGAATATGACAAATTGTATAGAGTATTACAATCCAAATTTTCTGCTGTACAAACAAGTTGATGTAACAAACAATGAAAACAAACTATTCCTCCTAATGTCATCCAGAGCCTGAGGTAACATTACAACTGGTGTTTAAATTGAAGGTGGGGCTAGAAATCAATCTATTGCAATTGTAAGACTGCAATTAGACTTAATTATGAATGACAACACCTCAAACAGGATTTTTTTTTTTTTCCCAATATTCTCCCAGGCCTCCTTTGCCTTCTTGGGGTTATTTTTTTTTCTCTCTCTTGCTCTCTCTTATTTTTATTTTTATTTTTATTTTTATTTTTATTTTTATTTTTATTTTTATTTTTATTTTTATTATTTTTATTTTTTCCCTACTGTTTAAATACAGAGCCTTATGTAACCAGCTAAGATTTCATCTTTTGTAACAGTACAGTGACCCATGACCAGAAGGGCAGCTAACAGCACTGACTTAAAGAACCTGACTCTGGCATCTGCCAGATCTTGAGGAGGCTGATAAGGCTGTGTGATGTGTTTGGCTTTCTCTAGCACTGAGCTTGCAAGCAGGAGTCTGCAGCTCCCACTGAAAATATTTTTTCCCTTTTTCCTTTCCTTCTAGGAATAACAAAATTTAGTTTTGCCCCCCCCAAAAAAGAAAAAAAAGGAAAGGAGTAAGAAAAGAAAAGAAAAGAAAAGAAAAGAAAAGAAAAGAAAAGAAAAGAAAAGAAAAGAAAAGAAAAGAAAAGAAAAGAAAAGAAAAGAAAAGAAAAGAAAAGAAAAGAAAAGAATCTTTCTATGAATAGGTCAGAAGAGACTTTTCTTAATAAAAAACTTTCTACAGTTTATATTTTTATATATTTTTATTCCCTTTATAAGGGAATAGGAGATGCTATTGAAAATAAAACCCTTAAAATATTTTAGAGATCAAATAAATTCAATATCAGGTTTATAAAATGATGTTTACATTGCTAAACAAGTAGGCTAAAAGGCTAAAGCCTCTATATTAATTACTTGAACATTAGTCTATTGAGTAATGCTATATATACATCAGTTTACATTGTTCATTTTTAGGCCCATTTAGTCCTTCAAAATTAGAAAACACACTGCAGGAAGAGGAGGAATGGCAGTTGTTTTTTTAGTTCCTTGATTTGTCAATTGACATTTAAAATTAATCATGAGATTAAAACTAAACTTTTAATTTACTGAATAGCCTTTGGTATCTGGAAATTTGATTCAGTATCGCAAGGGCTGATCTGCACAAGTGCTGAGTGTCTCCACAGCAATTGAAAGTCAAGTGAACTGAAGTTTGAATATTTAAACATCCTATATGATATTAAATTGCTTTGAAAAATCACGTCCTAGTTCACAGTTTGGATTCTGTTCTTCTGTGTTACATTTTCTCATTGGTAGGAATTAAATTAATATTATTTCCTCTATCTCAGATTCAGAATCTCAGATCTAACTTTTCCTCTAATCTCGTATTTCTCTCCAAAATGACTGGTAATAATTACAGTGTTTTTTTTTCCTAACCAAACAGTTTTTTTTTGTTTTTTTTTTTTTTTTCCTGAACATGAGATGGATCAGTGGGCTCAGTCTTTTTCTCAGAGGTTGTGTCCATATTTAGAATCATAGAATCATAGAATATCCCGAGTTGGAAGGGACCCATAAGGATCATCAAGTCCAACTCCTGGCACCGCACAGGTTTTCCCAAAATTTTAGACCATGTGGCTAAGGGGACAGTCCAATCGCTTCTTAAATTAAGACAGGCTTGGTGCAGTGACTACATCCCTGGGGAGCCTGTTCCAGTGTGTGACCACCCTCTTGGTGAAGAACCTCTTCCTGATGTCCAGCCTAAACTTCCCCTGCCTCAGCTTAACACCATTCCTGTGGGTCCTATCACTGGTGTTTACAGAGAATAGGTTACCTGCCTCTCCACTCCCCCTCGCAAGGAAGTTGTAGACTGCGATGAGGTCCCCCCTCAGCCTCCTCTTCTGAACAGGCCCAGTGACCTCAGTCGCTCCTCCTATGTCTTTCCCTCTAGGCCCTTCACCACATTTGTCACCCTCCTCTGGACACTCTCCAACAGTTTCATGTCCTTGTACTGTGTTGCCCAGAACTGCACACAGTACTCGAGGTAAGGCCGCACCAGCACAGAGTAGAGCGGGACAATCACTTCCCTTGACCGACTAGCGATGCCGTGCTTGATGCATCCCAGGAAACGGTTGGCCCTCCTGGCTGCCAGGGCACACTGCTGGCTCATATTCAACTTGCTGTCAGCCACAACCCCAGATCTCTCTATGAGGGGCTGTTCTCCAGCGTCTTGTCACCCAGTCTGTACGTATAGTCAGGGTTGCCCTGTTCCAGGGGCAATATTTATTTGAATTATTTATTGAATTGAATATTTGAAATATTTATTGAATTATTTCAATAACAATCACCAGCCTCATCTTTCTTGACCATCCCAAAAGCCAGTTCACACACTAAATTTTCCTAGAGCAGGTCTTTTTTATTTTCTGGATTTGCAGATTCCTAAGCATTTTCTAGTGGAAATATAGATTTGTGGATGGAATCCAAGCCTTTTCACAAAAGGAGTTTTTTCTTCTATGCTTACCCTTCATGGACTCATTAAAATTTTGTTCAGTCTGGTAGAAGTCTCTGGGCCACAGGTTAAAAACAACTTCATTGACACTAAACTTTCTGTCTCAGCCCTCTGCAGACATGAAGTTTTCACTGCTGTAATCTGCATTGTGCAGGTTCTGGAGATAAAAAGGAGATTTCTGTGTACAGCCCTTCCTTCTGGACATTAAATCTGCTTAAATATCCCCATCTTTCAACAGCATTTTCAGTAAGATGGATGACTTTTATGTTCATTTAGTGCATCTGGTTGTCCCATTAGAAAGAGAAGCATGTAAAATGAGTGGTGGGAATTCTACACGGGATACAAAATCAACGCTCATAAATATAGCTTGATTTATATAGTGGAGTAGCATTCATTCAAATATGGTCCCCAATGACCAGCCTGCTGACTACACATATCAAAAGATGGACTGCTAGAAAGAGATACTAATACTGCATTAGCTGAAATGGCAATCCCATTTGGCCACCAACTGCAAACCTACCTGGAAGCCACAGATGTGCTTTAAATAATGCTAGACGGGAAATAAAGAGAAATGAAAAAGATATCAGTGCTACTAATTTAAGAAAGGATTAAAAGGCTAGTTAAACAGCTATATTTTGAAGTTTCATTTTAAATTATTCATTGTGCTGGACATGCAGAAAAAATGACAAAGCATGGGGGATATGGTTTAATTAGCCTAAAACTTTATTAACTTGATTCATCTGGGAGCTATCTGGCAGTAACTTGTGCAGTATAGGTTATCATGTCCTCTTCATTCTTTACAGCCCATTTAAAAGAGGTTTTTTCTTCAGCCTGATCCCGATTATCATCCACTGGTACTGTCTCATTGCAATTGCAGGCAAGTTTAGTTGCCTATTAGTCCACACATTTTAGTTTTGCTAATATCCGTCACCAGATTGTCTACTGCAACCTTCACAATTCAGTTCAGCCTCTTTCATCTGCCATGGGAAAAGGTACTGGATGTACTCTGAAATGTGGTGGTCTCCTCAGTGTTATGCTAGCCCCTCACAAGGTCTCTGTCTCACAAGGTGCACAATAAGTGGCACATTGGACTGTTGCTGGGTGCCAGACTATAGCAATGACATAGAAAGTACCTGTGCCTCAGCTGGGATCATTCACCAGAATTTCTTACCTGTATCCAGTACCTTAGTCACGCTTCCACACACACCCTTCCAGTAATTCCCAGGCCTGAACAGGGTGCAGATTATATTGGTCATTCACTCCACTCAGTTCTCATTCTCTAATGGCGTGGGGAGCAAACTGGTTCACATATGCCATGCATGCTCTTGTTTCTCTGTTGTAAACAGTGTAACTTTGCCTCAGTCCTAAACCAGTGCACAAGCAGGAGTGTAGGGCTGCCCAGAATTACAATTAACCATAAGGAATGCTGATTTCCAGCCTCTTCCAAATGTAATTCCTGAATGCCCCAACTAGCGTAAAGACTATAGCACGAACCTCTTGTAATATTCTGTTTACCACCCCTGCTTTGTATTTGATATCTCAAGGTCAAAAGACCATACCGTTCCTGTGCTTTAAGTCTCTAAACTTCCACATGCCCAGTCTTTGCCAAGATAGTTACCTTTTCACTGCTGTAAACAGTCCACAAAGGCCACCTGGACTATGGCCCAGTGCAGAGAAAAACACATTGTTATTTCTGGCATATCTAAATTAACCAGGGACAACAGATGTTCTGTAAAGAATACTAGGAAAAGTCTTTTGGCTCTACTAATTAACTGGCAATTTAATGTGGCTCTGTTTTCCATTTCCAACTTAATTCTGTTCATACTGATTTTTGATTGAGCCTTTTCTTCACTTGAGATTTTCTTTCTGAGCAGGTAATCTGGATGATCTGCTTAGCCTAACAGCATTTTACAGGCTTTCCCCTGAAGTTCTGACACAGAATTGTGAAGACTTTCTATAGGATACAACAAAGCTCTTCTGCATAGTCAGTTCTGACCTGAAGAAGCGTTGAGAAAATTCATAATCATTGGAGAGACGGAAATCACTCAAAGTGTAGGCAAACTAAAAGCAATGGACAGTACAGATATCATTTGAATTTCATCCTTCTCAGGTAATAGGCCTCTCATTTCTGTTTAACTCATTGAACTGAGGCTTACATACAAGCCAGACAAATATGACAAAATATATGAAGCCAAATGTTTATTCAGTTTGTCTTTCTGCTGTCAGGAAGTTAATCATGAGTTCTTTGCATTTTCTCAGTTTTACTCACATGTTGTTAGATATCCGATATGTATGTTATTTTGAGCATGGAATGTGAACACTAGAAAAACTTTGTACTTCATGTTTGAAATCCATGCTTTTTGCTTAACTAAAACAACAGCAACAACAAAACAAAACAGACAAAACAAACAAACAAACAAACAAACAAAACCAAAAACTTCCTGCACCATATTTTATGAATAGCTACATGAAAGCAAAAAAAAAAAAAAAAAAAAAAAAAGAACAAGATTTAAATGACAGGCAAAAATTGAGGAAAAAAGTGATGGGACACAAAATATTTTTAATGCTCAGTAAACTCTCTCAATGGACTACCAAATATCAAAAAGCAAAGGAAGGCATTGTCTCTCCAAGTGGTTTTAGACATTTCTTTTTATCAGAATAAACAGAGTGTTTATTATTTCTGACCAGCCTTTAATGACACATAGGCCATTGTTGCTCTTGTACTGGGCAGTGGTGTCCCTCAGTGAATGCCTGGATCTGTCCTCAAACACATACAATTCCATGAAATCTAAGTAAGTGACTTTCTACCACATTCTGAAATACTGAACACATCTGAGATGAAGAAACTGCAAGGCTTTTGAATAGAAATTGGGAGAAATGTTTTACTAAATAGCATGCCTTAAGCATTTGCCTTTAGGTAGGTCACTTCAGCAGAGCAAAACTGTTCATGCAGCCTTCCTTTTTGAATACCAGGTTTGACTTATAGCTCACATGGACAACAAATCTATCAAATCTAGTTTCAAAATGTATTTGTTATAAGTTTCCAATTGGCCATGTTGTTGAAAATTCCAAAACATCACTTGCCTATATAATACAAATTAGGCTATCTGGTTCATGGCAGTATCTTTGTCTAGTGTAATAGTGTATGCTGCCAATCCTGTTTATGAAATCCTCAGTACACAACAGCAGGAAAACACCAGGTACTTGAATATATCAAGCAGGATTATTTTGATATAGAAAGACTGACAAACAGTCACATCCAAGAAGATATTTTACTTCATGCATTAAAAGAAAAGAAAGGGTAAAACAGAAAGGAAGATTTGGCGCTTAGTATTCATGAATAGAGTTGTGCAAATAATAGATCTTTTGGTTCAGTGGCCTTTCAGAAATGTATATACCTGGAATTTCTTGGGGTTTACTGAACATATTCAATCCTTATTTTCATTTTAAAATGCACTTACATAGCTCTGTTTGTCAAAACTGATTTTTTTTTTTTTTTTATTTCTCACTTTTAATCCCTGCATTTCCCACCTTAGACTATTAATCAAATAGTATCAGCATTTGTTTTACTGCTCTAAAACTTTGTTTTCAGCTATTTTTCTGCACAGTACACTTTGAACAGCTCTGCTTATGAATATTGTGTGCAAGAAGAAATAGAATGGTGCTCT
The DNA here is from genome assembly GCF_009819795.1 of Aythya fuligula. Classification (NCBI taxonomy): domain Eukaryota; kingdom Metazoa; phylum Chordata; class Aves; order Anseriformes; family Anatidae; genus Aythya; species Aythya fuligula. The sequence continues at coordinate 130,576,000 of NC_045560.1, forward strand.
TATAAGAAAATAAAAAATAAGTATGAAAACCTATGGATTTTGAAATCTATACCATGTACAGTCAAAACATATACATTCAAACCATATACATTCCAACCAAATATATGCTGAAGCATTGTGTAGATTTAACACATTCTATATCTGCTGTCAAAGTTCATAAGCTAGGACAGATTCAAAGAAATTTTCTAATGAATTTATGGTTCTTGGCCTTGGAAAGATGTAGGCATGGACTAAACAGTAATTACAGGGAAATAAAATATCATATCCGTTGTTGATTGTAGGGAAATAGATCTCACACATAAGAAGTAGATTCTATAAATGATTGTTGCAAAATGTTTGCCTTGCATGGAATACCCAACATATTTACTAAAGATAAAAGATGTAATTTATATTGGCTATTATAACTGTGTAAATTTGCAGCACCAGCAGAATTTTAGCATATCTCTGCCTTACTTTCATGAAAAATAAACACCCCCTGTCACATCTGTCAAGAAATTATTTAACAAAAGCCTACTAAGGTAATAATTCCTTGGGCAGAAATTCCAGCAGAGAGAAAAGGCAAACTAGTATAGCTACTCAAGACATAGAGCATATGTAAAAAATGCATAGAATTAGGGAAATTAAGGCTGGAAGGGCCCTTGGGTGTGGAGGGATCCTCTAGTCCAACCAATGTTCAAAGCAGGGCCAACTTCAAAGGGAGTTGAGGCTGCTCATGGCCTTGACCAGCCAAATGTTAGATGGGGAGAGCACAACCTCATTGCATCTTGTTCCAGACAGAACATGAGCCTCTGAAGGCTGAGAAAAGGAAGTTTCTCAGAGTGGAATGAGACAAAGTAGATAAAAAGCAAAATTCCTGTTCTAAAACACTACTCAGCTAGCAGAAATGATGTGGTTTCTATTTTGAAGGAAAGTACATTAGTGAGTGCCCCAGGCTGGCATGTAAGCAAACGTACTGGTAGCTCCAGTGGGTGATGCTTCAGAGCATCGGGACATTTTAGGGTTAATTATAATGTTTGCAGTGCACTGAAGAACTCTCTCTAGGTATTTCATGGAACAGGAAACACTTCCCGCAATTTGCATTAACAATATTGTAATTCATGAAAAGTGTGTCAGATACACAAATATTAATCTCTAATTCTGTGTCACCACAGTGACAGACATTTGCACAAAATAAATCATCACCATAATTATAGCTGTTAATTGGGCATTCAGATACCTTTCTGGTTAAATGAGTTGCATTCATGATAGGGTGATAGGGTTTTGTATCTGATCTGCCTAAATAATTGCCCTTTTTAACTTTACTGACACCAATCCCCTAGCCACACTTTAGGGCTTATTTACGTCTGCTATCCTTCACACTCGTGGAATGCAGAAAAAATTAAAAGCTCAGAACAGGAACAGGAATGTACAGTCTGCTCAGTGCGTAAAAGTCCACAATGGGATAGTCATGTGGCACAAAAACATATGTACAGTTGTGAGGAAAAAGACAGAAACCTAAAATTCTTTAATAAACAATGGATGGATATGATATGGAAGGCATTTCACAGCTCCTATGTGACAAAATAGGTTATTCTTATATCAGTGTTAAAAAGTCTTTTGAGAGGAGGTAGTGGAGACACTTTTCCAGAGATGAATGATACATTATCAGTTCCTTCATTAGTATACATTGTCAGTCACTTTGTTAGGATTTGTTCCTATGCTTTTCACTGTACTAATATTTACTTATATCTATTGTCTCCCCACTTCTGACCAGTTTCTGTGCTCAAAATCATCATCAGTGATATCAGTGTAGCCCAAGGAGTAAGTATGCTCTTGGCTTTGTCATTCTTATTTATTTTTGTGTGTGATTGCTTTCTATTGGCAAACTGAATCCTGTGCATGTTCTCTTTCTGATTAGTACAGAATAAATGGGAAGGGTAAGTGACAACATTTGACTTTGCCTATTCAAGCAGTGACACAGGGTAGGACATGGGAATGAATAAAAAGCTGTTTGAAATTAGGCAATATGCACGTGAAAATGAAGATGTGTCAGCTAGCGAATAGAGCTGGGTCAGGTCTCAGACCTCTGCTACCTTTAATGGGACCAACTTCTTGTGAGAGGAAACTGGAATAATATTAAGTGAAGCATGGAACAAATAAAAGCTCTTGGAGAACTGCTTTGAAAAATGAGCGCTCTCTGGCAAATGAAAGTATGTCTCAGTTGCATAATACTGATACGTCCAGCAGGCTCAAAGCAACACAATTACAGCAGGAGTGCTATTGTACCAGGGACAGAAGATAAATGAAGTATTGATTTCTGAACCAGCAGCATGCCACAAAAGGGACATACACTATTTCCATGGGGCCAGATCCTTACTTGCTGTAATTTGGTATTTCTTCATTGAAGTCAAGCTGATTTATGCCAGCTGTAGTTCTGGCCAGGTATATTTATAACAAGGAGGTGTAAATAAAAGCCATGCTCAGAATGTTTGGTTGGGGTTGGTTTCCAAAAGCAGAATGATGAATACACACACATTGCAGTTTATCAGTTCTTTCAACTTACTGCAAATCTCATCCTTCAGATAATTTCCGATTGGTCTTTAGCTTTTCTAAATAACTAATTTCCCTTGCTTCCTGGAGTTCTGTCTCAGCCTGGTGTTCTCCAACTCTAGAACTAATTTTCCTGCAAAGATATAAAGACAATTGCTAACATGTCCACTGCAAGCTCTCCTGCATCATGACATGGACTGGCTTTTCCTGAAAAAATTAAAAAAAAAAAATATTTTCCACCATGAAAATATTAATTTTTTCCTTTGGGTTTACTTTATACTTGCCAGAATGTGCCACCACAGTGGAGAGTGATCAGAGCTGAAACATCAGCTATGTATCCTGCATGTATCAGTGACTGTCAGCCATACAAATTGGACCACTGTTTTCTGCATACTCAGAGGTGAATCTTGGAAATAAATCACATCATTCTAATGGTTTCAAGGCTCTGTTATGAATGCAAGCAGTGTGCTCAGAGCATGTGTCATAACACATTGATGTACCGCCAGGACAAAGCACCATGGCACACTCCTCAGAAACTTTTACGTTTGTACCTATCTATTCTATTCTATAAAAAATCATTCTATGTGTGCATTATTTGTTCAAGTGAAGTAAGGAGCAGCTAATCATTCACAGTGGAATAGCCAAACAGAAGCTATGTGGCAAGTTAATCCCTATACTCTGTCCTCAAGCTTTTTGTGGTTGCAGTGCTATTAAAATTTTGAAGATCAGCAAAAATGCTGCTGATGTCCCTGTTGGTCAGCAGTTTATTTTACTTTCATATGCACTTCCCATAGATCTGCATGCAGCATTTCCTGTTTTCAGTATACATATTAGGGGAAACAACATAGGCAGGCTCCCTGACAGCCAGCTTTGGTCACTTTTGGCATTCATTGACCTAAACAAGAACACAGACAAAATTCTCTTATTCATTTTTTACGTAAGTGAAGAAGAGGTTCCAAGCTACTTTAGTATCAATCTAAACTTGTCTAAATATAGAAGAGTGTAAAAATCCACTGGAATATATCTCTGAAATATTTTTATCAAATTTTCTTCTCGGAGAATCACCTGGACAATTGTTTTTATTTATTTATTTCCTCTTTCAGGCATTTAAAAGGCCTTGATGCATAATATATACTTACATGTAATTTCATCCTAGCTACACTTGGTTTTCTCTGACTTACACCATTGTAAGTGAGACAAAAATGTCATGCTACTGAGGACTGAAGTATATGTTTGACACATTCAGAATATTAAGGCATGTTGTAGAGAAGATTTTTTTTCAAAAAGCAAAAAATTCCCCCATAGTTGTATATGTGCAATAATTGCTGGTAATTGGTGACTGAAATTAAAAACAAACAAACAAACAAACAAACAAAAAAAAACATTCCCAGTAGATAATGTTGCTTTAAAAGGAGTTACTAAGAGTACATTATTTTCTATTTGATATACTAATTTGGGTTTAACTATAGATCAACTGGATTAACACATGCCTCTTGAATCTTGTTAACATATTTTAATCAGTCTATGGATTTAATACTATTCACGATAATATCCAAAATAGAGCCATTCAAAGATTTTGCTGTCTTTTTTTTCAAGTTTGTCATGAACCATTTGGACTCTGTACTTGAAGATAACTATCCCTTAGTCAACTTCAATGTACAATGCATGGTACCAATATAGGACTTCACTTAACACAATCATTAAAGATTCTATTATGGTGTAAAACAGAATCATGAATCTGAAAGCCTGTATTGATTGGTTAGCAAATCTTTCCCCATAAAAACACATGTATTTTGATTTGTTTATAATCAATATATATGTGTGTTATGTATAAGGCCACTAGGGCATATTAAAAAGAAAACAAGAAAAAATATCAGTCCCTTCTGGGAAAAAAAAATCATTTTTACAAGAATTTTTCTTCTTTTATTTTTCTTGTCCTGTCCTGTCCTCCTTCATCTGTCCCCCATGTTTTGTTTATTTAGTGGAAATTTGGTAAACTGGATTTCCTGAATTTCATCTGCTTAATTAGCATAGAAGCTGATAAGCCTGTTGTAGGGGTTTCCTTTGTTTTCTGAGAGTGCAAAATTCATATATCACCACAGATTTGCATTCTGCTTAGCGTAAATACTTAAACACCTTGTGTGGTGCATGCTGACTTAACATAATGTTTCCAGTATTTCTCTAATTCATCGAAATGCAAAAGAGGACTCTACATTCTTTTGAGCTTTCCTGGAGGAAATTGAAAAGTGGATTGAGTATACACACGGAAAGGTGCAGAATGGGATCATGCAACTGAAATCTCACATTTGAGGAGACGGCAGGAAAAATGTCTTGCGTTTGTCATAGCCTCTTACTCAAAATGGTCCTGATTCATTTAATGAAGCAATCTTTTATAATAATAATAATAATAATAATAATAATAATAATAATAATAATAATAATAATAATAATAATAATAATAATAATAATAATATTTTTTTTCCAGGATACACTGGTTTAACAGTAGAGGTTGTGAAGGTCCAGAGCATGGAGCTGACAATGAAGAAGCAATAAATTTGCTCATCTCCTTCCTACTAAGATCTATACCTGGCGCTTGGCCATAGACTACCATCAATCAAAGCCAAGTTGTTACAATGAATTCTGAACTTTGTTGAAAAGTCAATAGGAAAAAATGGACCTTAAGCAACAGAAATATAGAAAATGGTACAACTTTATTCACATAAATCAAAAATGGAAATCATGTCATTTAACAGTGTTAAGAGTGTTAAGATGTCAATCCAGATTGTTAAGAAGGGCAATTTCATAGAATCATAGAATGGCTTGCGTTGGAAGAGACCTTAAAGATTGTCTAGTTTCAAAACTCCTGCCATGGGCAGGGATGTCACCCACTAGGTCAGGTTGCTCAAGGCCTCATTGAGCCTGGTCTTGAACCTCCGGGGATGAGGCATCTAAAATTTCTCTGGGCAAATTTGCAACAGAACATTACACAAATGGAGAATAATCATTGAAGACAAAGAAAACCAAACAATTTCTTCCTTCAGTAAAGGAATAATTACTTTTCCAGCTTGCTGCTTTTTGTCACAAAGATATATATGTGTAGCTGGAATTAAGAAAGGTGATTTTATTGTTGTTTTGGTTTGGTCTGTTTTTTGTAGAAAGATAGTTGCTTTTAAGAAACAGAACTTAGGGCCCTGAAAGCCAAAAGATTTCAGTTTACTGCTCTTAATCACATTGATAACTTTTTCAACTGAAAGTGATTCCAGGTGATATTTTTATTTATCAATTTCCTATACAATCAGGATTAAGCATTGTGGAACAGAGATACTCATAATACAACCTGAAGGAAGCATTTACAGTGATAAAAAATTAAACACCCTGCTATTTTATTATTATTTATTATTTATATAGTATTAAAAGTGTCCATAAAGCTTTGCAAACATGTGGAAGGATACGCAGAAGCTAACAGTCTAATTTAAACAGATACAGCACTATAAATAATCAAGTATACAGGCAAAGCGGAAGAGGAAAGCTTTGATGGTAGCTGTTGGATGTGACATGAATCCTCAAATCTGTATGCATTCATGGGCTATCCACATTCAATCTATCTTCTCCTAGGTGGTACTGAGAGGTCAGCTTCTACCTTTCAGTGGCCTAGGAAATCAGCTACTGTCATTGACTAGTTATGTTTTCAGACAAGCTTTTTTCTGCTCTCCCTTATTTTACTTGTCATTTGAAAAAGCTCCTTATAAATGTAAGTAAAGAAGTTCTCTTTTAAATGTCTCTTTAAATGTTACCTGAACTGAAAAACAGTTAAAAAATGTTTCAGTTTCTATGATAAGGTTTTTGCTTACAATGTTGACAACAGATGTATTTTTTTGGTATCTATTGGCTTTTTTCTTTCAATCTGATGATTGAGTTCTGAAGACAGGAACTATAATTTTGTTATGTACTTGTCCAGAAATGCTTTGTTCAATGCATGCCTGGAATTTGGTGCAAAGAAAATTTGAAAAATAAATAGATCTTATTATAATTGCCAATGAGTTTTAAGGATGAAACATATAGAGAAGGAAAAAAAAAAAAAAAGGCCAAAACCACAAAGTAGTGATCCAGTAGAATGGTTTAAAAATTCTAATTGTTAGAAGGAATACATTCTTATTCCAAAATATCACTCATGCATTGCAGACAATCTCCTTACAATCTTCCTAGGTTTCCCTCCCTGTCTGCTTTCTCTCTGCCCATTGAGGTTGAGCATATGTATCCAGTGTAGGTGCTGACGGGAAAAACAAGGTATAACAAGGTATGATATTGTTCCTATAACCTGTAGTCTGTATCTTTACCTGCCACAGCAAGAAGCCAGACACAGATTTTTAGAGCCAGTTCTCTTTCGTGTTTTCATGAATGACTTGGACACACGACTTGCATAAGTAAGTTTGAAAATGATACTAAACTAGGAAGAGCTGTGGAATCCCCCTGAGGGTACAGAGGCCTTGCAGAGAGATCATGATAAATGAGAGGTCTGGGCAATCACCAGCTGTATGAAATTTAACAAGAGCAAATGGTGGATTCTGCACCTGGGATAAGGACAACACTGCGTCTATGTACAGATTGGGGGGTGAGTGGTTGGAGAGCAGCCTTGTAGAAACAGATCTGAAGTTCTGGTTGATAGTAGGTTGAATATGAGTCCACAGTGTGCCCTAGCAGCTAAAAGGGCTAACTGTACCCTGGTGTTCATCAGGCACAGCTACCGTCTGGCTGGGGGAAATGATTGTCCTGTTATGCTCTGGTGCAGCCTCACCTCAAGTGCTATGTGTAGTTTTGGGCACAACAATATAAGAAGGACATAAAACTACTAGAGAGTGTCCAAAGGAGGGCTACGAAGATGGTGAAGGGTTGAGAGGGGGAGGTGTATGAAAGGTGGCTGAGGTCACTTGGATTGTTCAGCCCAGAGCAGAGAAGGCTGAGGGGAGGCCTCATGGTGGCCTGCAATTTCCTCATGAAGGGGAGCAGAGGGGCAGGTGCTGAGCTCTGCTCTCTGGTGACCACTGATAGAACCTGAGGGATCAGCATGGACCTGTGACAGGGCAGGTTCTGATTGGGTGTTAGGAAATGTTTTTTCACCAAGGGCTTGTTTGGGCACTGGAACAGGGTCCCCAGGGAAGTGGGCACAGCACCAAGCCTGTAGGAGTTCAAGATGTGTTTGGACAATGCTTTCAGACACATGGCTTGATTTTTGTGTGGTCCTGTGTGGACCCAGGAGTTGGACTTGATGCATGACCCTTGTGAGTCCCTTCCAATTCAGGATAATCTATGATTCTAGCCTCTTTGTATCCATTATCCATTATATCACACTAGAAAATCTCTTTTATTTTATTTTATTTTATTTATTTATTTATTTATTATTTTTAATCTCAGGCTTGTAATTCATAGTTGCACATGAAAGAGTTAAGTCTCAGCCTAGCTGCATGTGTAGAAGGGGCAGATACTGCAGCTCGTACAGTGCTGTAACAAACTCCAGTGTAAGGAGAAAGAGATAGGAGCAGAGCAAAGCAGAGCTAAGAAGTGGTCTGGAGCTTACAAGTGAAGAACATGACACAGATTGGAGGAAAAAGGGATATCCTCTGTTGCTTAGGCCTTTTCTGGAGTCTTGAGATGCAGTCTGGAAAGAGGAAATGTGATGATCAAGAATTTGGACAAGGAGTAAGGTGGCTACATACATGTATAAGGAAGAAATTCGCTGCTTACAAGAGGTAGATAGGACTTTTAAGATATGTCACACAAAAGATACAATAGAGCTAAATTTTAGGCCTACTTGCAGGGGGTCAGGTTACCCCAAGGAGGTAAAGGATGTGGAGGTAGTAAAGGAAGACAGTCATGGGAAGAGAAAAAAGGAAGAAGAGGATGTGGTACTAATGACTCTGTGTTTATTTCACTTAAAAATGCCAAGAAAGGTATAATTTGGCACATATGAAATTATACACTTCACTTGTAAGAGAGAAGCATCAATGTATTTATTGGTATTATATAGTGATCTAACAAAGGTTAATTGTAAACAAGATAGTGACTTAATAAGATTTGAGATGGCAAGGTACACTTGTTTATTTATTGCATAGAGGACAGGGTAAGTAAAATGTATCAAGGAGAAGCTCTCATTGAGTCATGGGGTTCAGAGTAGACCCCCTTGCTTTTTAAACTCCTAAACTAAAGAGGTAAGGAGCTTACGTGCAGCTCAATCACTCCTAGTCCCAGACTAGGTCAGTGGTTTATGTCTAAAGGTTTATAGCATAGAATCATTAGGGTTGGAAAAGACCTCCAAGATCATCTGGTTCGACCATCACCCTACTACCAATGTTATTAAACCATGTCCCTAAGCACCACGTGCAACCTTTCCTTAAACACCCCCAGGGATGGTGACTCCACCACCTCCCTGGGCAACCCATTCCAATGCCTGACTACTCTTTCTGAGAAGAAATATCTCCTAATTTCCAACCTAAACCTCCCCTGCTGCACCTTAAGGCCATTTCCTCTAGTCCTATTACTAGGTATCTGCGAGAAGAGGCTGATCCCCAGCTCCCCACGCCTTCCTTTCAGGTAGTTGCAATTGATCTAAGATATAATCGTAGTGAAGCTTACATGTTTTAGCAAGCTATTAACCACTTACCAAGGTTCTGTTCTGGCAAGGAATCTCTTGTGAACAGTAGGGGATTTCTGCAGCAGGCATGACCTTGAGAGGCGTACCTACTCAAGGGGAGATCCTGGTAGCTCCGAGGGCTCTTGAACTGCTAGTTATTTATGGGATAAGAGGATGGCCTAATGGTCATATTACTTTTTGGTGCATGCTCCATTGGCTCTCAGGTGCTGAGCAAGATGTCTGTTTCTCCAGAACCTAGTTTGAGCTGATATTGCAGTCACTATCTGCCTGAGCAACGTCTCAGTTTAGCCAGTATGCTGGTCAGACGTGTGGTTTGATTTTTGAGTGGTCCTGTGTGGAGCCAGGAGTTGGACTTGATGATCTCTGTAGGTCCCTTCCAACTCAGGATATTCCATGATTCCACTATCTGCCTGAGCAAGGCCTTGGGTGCAATGGCCAGTGTTTGAGCAAGGCAACAGACTGAAGGCGGGGCAGGGGGAACACACCACCACATATCACCATGGAGTTGCTAAGTTTCGAGTTTCCCAGAGACATTTTTATTATAATATGCTCCTTTAAAGTACCATTCCTGAAAGCAAGCTATAGATGATCCTAACAAATGGGTTCCCTTCAAAGATGGTTCTGAATCCCACAGATTTCCTACTCATGTTCCTAGGCCTTTGTTAGTGATGTTGGGATTCTGGGCCTGTGGGAACAGGTAATGGCAGAGCTTGGATACTGAGGTATTCAGCAAAAGAAAATGTTAGGTAAACTTCTACTTGTCTATATCTGCAGACACTGTATCCTGTTAAATAATAGAGGTGTTTTCTTCTCTATTAATAGAAAAGTAATGTACGAATGTATGAATTTCCTTGTGAAAAACCTTACTCCTGGGTTACTGGGAGTCTGACTAGTAATCTCGTCATAAAATGGCTTTGAGAAGTCAAGAAAGATATCTGAGAGTCACCAGAACAGAAACTATGGCTACAGGAGATGGACTGAAAGAAGACAAATAATAATACGTTCTTTCCTGAATGTAGTGCTAACCTCCACACTGCATGCAACAAATCCTGCCTGCCTGCAGCTTGCATCTGACAGGCCTAAGGCAGTACCTCCAGAAAGGGTTTAAAGAACTGGCTGCACTTCCTCTACCTCTGTCAGAAATGTGTCTTCCTTAGTGATAATTACATGAAGAGCTCATATATTCTGCTTTATGATCTCACTGTGCTATTGCAGTCTTTGGGAAGGGTTGTGGTGCAGTGTAAATCCTGGTTGATACTTGGTGTTGGGGTTAGGCTAGGCTAGAAAGAATGAGAGGATAGAAACAGTTCTTGTTTGTTGTTTTTGTTTTACTTTTGTAATTTATATATATATATATATATTTGGGGAGGTAAAACTATAGGAAAAGCAAATCTTTTTAAGGGTGTATCTAAAATTCTGAAAGCATATGTATTTCTTTCCACAGACACAGCTCAGAGTAATGTGGCAATTTATTTCATTTAACTTGCACATTTTATTCTAATTATTTCGTTTGGATTTGCTAGTACTCTTGGGTTTCTAGTGCTCTGGAGTCTAGTTTTCTGTCATCCTAAGTACACACAACTTCAGTGTCTCACAAGATAGTACCTCATTGATGTTTAAGCGTCTGGCAAGCATTTACATATATCTTTGTGGCTTTACTCTGCACTGATACTTCTTTGTTTGTCATATTGATTTTGTATTTGCAGTCACCCATTGGCCTTGACGAGGATGAATGGTTATGTATTGTTTATGCTGCGGTAATGCCTCAAGGCAATGACAATTCAGTGAGAGAGCTGGACCCTGTACAAATGTCCAACTGGATGGATAAACTCTGGAAGAACAGTCTGCCAGATAAACTGTCAGAACAGGTAAATAGGATGAGCTATCCTAACAAAAACAAATGACAGGATAGAGTCCCATTGGTTTTATTATAATAAAGACAAAGTCAATGCTGACATAGTGAAGTGATGAGAGTTTAAGAAGACAATGAATTTAATTAACTTTATAAGGGAAAATAAGCTGAATTTTAACACTGCCTCATTAAAGAAGCACTAAACAAGGGAATCGCTCTATCACAGTGTCTTGTCCCTGGCCTAGTCTCCCCTCTGCCCCAGTCAAGACCTAACCTCTTCGGTTATCTTGTTAAGCAAAGGTCATAAACAATAAGATTTCTCTTTTAATAAGTAAACATAAAATCACTGGAGATGACTTTTTTTTTTTTTTTTTTTTTTTTTTTGTGTGTGTGTGTGTGTGTGTGTATGTGTTTTGTTTTATTTATTTATTTTTCTCTCTGAAGGAAGAAAATATCCCCAAGAAACTTCTATGCATGTGGTTTTGGTCTTCTGGGTTGAATCACCGTGCCATGACATTGAAGATCATTCCATAATCCAGAACTACTCACAGCAGCAAGTCATGGAGGTTTTGGAGCACACGGTACATGTTTTACTATTTCTCTGTGGCTTCTCTGCCTTCCTTTCCTCTTCAGGTTTGTCTGTAAAGAGGGAGTCTGTCTGGTCTTAGTTATCTGAGAAGTCACCTTTTCTGCCCTGTGTAATACTGCAGCCACTGAGATTAGCTTGCCAAGGGAGCAGTCTCTGGACTGAAGCTTCTCAAGGCTAGCATCTGATCTTCACCTACACAACTGGCTTCCTCTGCTGATCAAACAGATTCCAAGTCACATGAATGTTCTTGAAAGCAAAGGGCTTTACTTAGTATCTGATGCTACGTCTTGGGTTTGCTGAATGTGTATGGTTATGCATGCATTTGTCAATATTAGAAATGCATGTATATATCTATTATAATGTTGTGCCCTACTACAGTTGATATCAAGGCACAACTGAAGGACAAACTGTCTCAGCTGAGCAGGGTGAACAAGCAGTCAAACCCTTTTCTTAGGTTTTCGTTGTCGCCCTCTACAGCTCCAAGTGAACATGGATCATAGCTAATGGAGGGAAGCACAGTTACCCCATCTGCTCTGAACAGCAGAGAGATGGTGTGCCCCACAGAGCTTGGCCCTGATTGTATGAGGGCCTCTGCCCTTTGCAGTTGCTGGTAGCCTGTATTTGGACATTTTTTTGAGGACTATTTGCCAAAGACCAGAACTACAAGAAAGAAATTCCCTTGCAGAGGATCGACCACCTTTTTCAGGCTACTTTGTGGAAAGTAAGCATGGCCCTAAAATGTGCTATGAACACTGAATAAAACAAGGGCAACCTGTAGGTTTTTTTTTTTTTTAATTATTATTTTTTATTTTTTAAATTATTTTTATTATTATTTTTTTTAACTTTCTCCATGTGTCACTGCCCTCCTGCTTGTGGGTGAATCATTTCAGATATGATTATGAGACAGGCCTTGCTCTGAATGTTATGCTGCATTTTACCATCATTTTCTTAGATTCCAGAATTAAAGACTGCCAACTGGGAAAATCTAATCTTACCATTTACTTCAGATGTGTCCTTCATAGTTAGCTTAGTTGATAAAACATTCAGGCTTGCCCTGGAGAATGTACCTAGCAGTAAAACAGCTGCATAAAGCCTTGTAATGGTAGGAAACTTGCTGCTGTTTGTCCAATAGCTACTGCTAGCATTATGTTGACACATCTATGCTTTGGATGATAGGACCTACTAATAAGTGAACTTCTGACACTTCGTAAACAAGTACACATTTGACATTGCTGTTTTCTTGCCTAGTTGGGCAAGATTTTTCTCTCATTAAATCATAGTAATTTTTACCAACGTGAAGATTTCTGCACCTGTCTTTCAGGAATTTACCTGAACACCACATCTAGGCGTAGAAAATCAGTCATCACACCCAGATCACTTTTCTGCAACTGTCATTCCAAGGACATGTTCATTTCCCCAGATCATTTAAAAAAAAAAAAAATAATTTCTATTTATTGAAAAGTAATAGATGTAGAAAAATATGTACACTGTTGCTCTATGTTCTGAAACCTAAATTGCCTAGAGCTGCCCTGATTTCAAGCTTATGAGTCATCTAAGCTCAAGCTGTACAAATTCCAGAGGGCATGTTATTAAATAATGCATGAGTGATGTAATTTCACTGTGTATCTTATTAGCAAAATGCTACAGGAAAGAATTAGGGTAAAGAATCTAAAACTATTCTGGTCCTCTCTCTGTACTCCTTTTTAAATTTTGTTTTATTTGTTACATACAACAGGTTGATTTGAGTGATAGGTTAATTTGATTTGATTTAGGATAGGATTGATCCTATCCTAAAGTGATAGGATAACAAATCTGTGTTAAATTAGGTGACAGTGACAGTTGCTTTCTTGTTAGTGATGAGAAAAATTCTGAGAATCCTTTCTATTTTGAGCTCTAATTCTGAATCTGTCTTACACTTTCTTCTTTCTCAGTGTGGGTATGTATGTGTGCATGTGTGTATCCAGTATATATACAATTATGTATGAATATAAAGACCAGGAGACTACATATGTTTTCCACAAAAACAAAACAAAAGAAGGATTACCTCTTGGTCTCGAAGTTATCAAAACCTTTTTATTAGCTCTGACACTGTATAATATTCTAGTAAGCAATCAGGTTATGCAAATAATAATCTTCTTTTATCTGGAGATATGCATCTGTAATTAAGAATGTCAGTCACCTTATCTTGTAAACAGTCTGTTCTTAGTACACAATACAAGATCTGGTGCAGATGTGTCTGTGTATGTGGAGAGCCAATATATCATTTTTGCTGCATCTAAAGCCTGCAATTTCATGCTTAGCACTTGGCATTGTAACCATGGTTATCTTCGGTTAGATGCAGAATACAGAGGCTTCAGCAGAGGGATTTTTTTTTTTTTACTTAGACCTACAGCAATCAAAACACATAAAGAGATCAGCTTTCCAAATATAAATACTTAGATAGAATGTGGTGAAGGCAACAATATTATCTATTATATGACACGTGATATTTAGACTTTATTGCAGGTGCTTTTCCTCAAATTTCTTTAAAAACAAGAGGACTACTAAGTCATGCAGAAAGAAAAATGGACCTCTTTCCATGAATGTTTTCCTTGTACAAAGAGTAGAAGCTGAAAGGCTGATATTTCTATTAGCACAAGGTTAAAGTGACACATTATCACATGTTCAAAGGATTGGCTATTTTATTTTTAATTTTATCTCCAAAATATCTAGCACACTATTTCTAATTTTTTTTTTAAATAGAGGTTCACGGCTTTGATATTAGCCTAGATTTCTCTACATACATGTATTTTATGAGGCTCCATATGGCAGTGTTTGTTGAACAGAAAGAGTTTACAGCAGAATAAATGAAGCAGATGACCAGTGCATCTTTACAGGTTGAAAAAAATTGATTACAGACTTTCTGAGGAGTGATTGTGACTCCTTTTTTTATGAATACTGAGTACCTATATACACAGTTGTAAAGTTTTTACTGTTCAAGAGCAAACAGTTTTCTGTAATCTTGTTTTTCTGTGAAAAAAAAAATGTAATATTGTTGGTCCTAGAAAAATTGTCTCTATAAATTGCAGAAAGTTTATACAGGCTTGACTGGGCTGTTTTTTTTTTTTGTTTGTTTGTTTGTTTGTTTGTTTGTTTGTTTTTTCATTAGAAGTCAGTAGGTAGTGTGCTGCAGAGAATCTACATGTGCTATGCAGCAGCTAGAGGATATTGTTTGTCAGGAACAGCACAGAGTCAAACTTGGTTGAACCCTCAAAGCCTCCCAGGCAGCTCTGCTGCAGAAGATTCTTTGTTCAGAGCATCCTTCCAAAACAAAATTGGATTATCCTCTTAAATGACAATATCTACTGTAAGGAAGAAGGGTGGGTTGAGCATTAGCTCAACCTTTCAAACAAAAACACTTACTTCGTATCTGTTATTTTTATTCATTTGCTGGGGCACTGACCTGGTAAATGGAGGTTGCTCTGAAAATTGTACTTAATAGCTGCTGCTGTTATTTGCCATACCCTATGAATGAGTGCCCTACTGTGGCAGTCTACTTGGGCTTGCTCAGCTCCAGCATCTGCTGTTAAAAACATCTCCCTCAAGCCAAGGGTAAATCTGAGAAGCACTTGGGACCCCTGGTGTCACTTTGCTGCTGAGCTTGTGCAGAGAGATGGAAAGCGTGTGCTGTCTCCTACCAAATGAAGGTTTTTGTCGGCATTCAAAACAGCTGCTATTGTGGCACACAGTCTTTACTGCTCTGAGGAGGCAGAGTGTTGCGTGGGGAAGGGCTGCAGCACTGGAAGAGACATGGAAAGACATTAGTGTAGCTGGGGCTGACTCACATGCAAGCAAGCATGGAGAAAAAATCAGTGAGTACTTCACTGGAGGCTAAAACCAAAGAGTAGCAGTGGTGTCTGAAAGGCAAATGTGACACTTATTTAAAAGCCCTGTTTAAAGAAACCAGGCACAGTATTGTGCTTCTTCAGGGTTTTTCTAAGGGCTGAATGCTGAGGGTCAGAGTTTGGATTTAATGTAATACCAAGAGAAACAAGTAGCTATGACAGCTGTGGAAGACAGGTTTTCTGCCACATCTTGGTCAAGGACAAAAGTCTATAGAGAAATGGGGAATTCTTTTCAAGTATGAATACTTTTCTTTTAAATGTGGTGAATCCTGTGAGTCCAGCCTCATCATGTATTTCCAGAGGTGGGTCTGTTATTTGTACTATGGTACAAAAGCCGAGGGAAGCTTTCACACTGAATTCTTAGTGCTAAACAGTGCAGTGATACAGTTGCAAAACTCTGATCCTTTCTACAAAGAACCTACAGACCTTAGACAGAATATAACAGGAGACCTCACAAAATGAAGAGAGCACAATGAGGGAGGGGGGAAGGAGAAGGAAAAAGGGAAGGTTTCTATGAAGAGCATGAAGGAAATATTGACGATTCTACAAGGATGAAATTTTCATCATTCATTTTGTAAACAATGTGGATTGCAATGTTAATTATTTGGTTACCTATAAAGAGGGCAAACTATGAAAACTGTTTTAGCTGATTTTAAACTTTAAGCCATGTAGGATATTCATTATAAAATCTAAAGTTATGCAAAACTCATTAGATTTTAAATTAGCAAAAAATTACACATTATATCTTCAGCCCAGTGGAGAGCCAAATCCTCAAATTTTGTGTTAGATTAAGGTAACACTTGGTGAAATTTTATAGTGAACCAGGTCTGGGCTGTGCTTTTTCTTTCACATACAAATGAAATCAGTTATAATTGCTTTCATGCAGCCTGTCTGTAGTGGCAAGACTGTATTGGCACTTTTAACTGAATTTTGCCTTGAATTTTTAGATTTATCTGAATATAAAATTCAAAGCATAGCTCTGAGTATGTGAGATCAAATAAATCAAAAGCCAAAAGACTTCATGAATCCCTGCAACATGAAATAACTGAGTTTTGTACAGATCTGCTTACTACCTAAAAATAGTTTAGTCTTATCTCTATACAGAATCTCCTGTGATAGTATAAGGAGTGATAAAAACCCAACAGATACCTGAGAAGCTAAGTCAGTGGCTTTAAAAGAAAGCAAGGGAAAAAAAGACACTTACTGTGATGTGAACTTTGTTCCTCTTTCAAATGGCATTTAAGTGCAGTGACTGTGGTATTTTCTGTAAATGGATTATCATGCAGGCTCTGTATGTGTGCCATCTGTGAGTGTTTTATGCTCTATTCAGTATAGCAGACTAGACTTTTCTTCCTTTAAAAAGAGAGAATAAAAAGACATATGGAGATACGGTAGAACAAGAACAACAACAAAAAAGGTGAAGGAGCAATGTTTATGGTACTAATTTTAATAATAGCTCTCCTTCATAGACAGTATTGAAGCTGTTGCTACTTGAAATAGCCTTAGTTCCCTGTGAATCCGATGCAGTCCCTGTCAAAACCTTTAACTTTTTTTTCCACTAGGTAAGATGTTGTTGTAAAGCTGTTGTTGTAAAGCTGTTGTTACTTACATAGAAACTGAAATAATGCTTGCAAACAGGTGAGAAGTGATCACATGCCCAAAGGGGCTGCAGCCTGGATCAACCACATAGAGGAGAGAGGAATGTAGGGTATGAAGGAAAAAAAAGGACTAGTTTGATAGCCAAGTTCCTATCTCCAAATTCAAGAAATGCTTCTCTTTCTTCAACTCAATCTCTTTCATCCATTTTATTAGTTCTCTGAATATATTTTAGTTGTCCCATTTAATTTTTATTTTCAATTTTGGCCAAATTTGACCAGTTTTTAGACACTTGTTGAGCTTTCAACCAGCTTACTACAGGCATGCTTAAAGTTAAGCCATGTGCATATTTGTAGGGTCAGAACCTTTTTTTCAGATATTAATCTTTTTAATTTTTCTTTTACAGACAGTTTAACTGCTTTCTCAGTAATTGTGATAAGAAAAAATATCTAATTATTTTTTTTCAGTATTGACCAATTCCCACTTCGGTTTTGAGTTCCCTTTTCTCTTCTCTCTTCTATCTTCTAAAGCTTTCCATACATATTTTTTAGGATGTTTATTGTTACTCCGGACAGACTCAGACTTTTTTTTTTTTTTTTTTAAATTATGAATAAAATGTCCCAAAGCATATTCCAAGGCATAAACACTTTTTATTTAATATTTTTCTCTGTTGTTTTTTCAATATTTTCTACTTTAACACCGGGGAATTTTTAGTGCTCTGCTAGTCTTTCAAGTAATCAATGGCTTTATTAACTAGTTTGCAGTGACAAGAAAATCTTTGCCAGTCAACAAGCAGACTGTACGTTTAGCTCTTTCTTAGAAAATTCTGTACACTACAACTGGACCTTACTTCCAGAATTACTGATAACCACAAAATGAGCAATCCTACTTTAATTATCAGCCAGTCTGGAAATTCAGATGTAACTCATCTCATGACTTAGGTCTTTACTTGCATTGCAACTAATGAGATGAAAGATGTTTCAAGGACTCTAGATAGCTGTTAAAAGGTTCAAAAATACCTATTGGAGGGAGGGTATATGCAGCTGTATAATCCACTGGGAAACATACAAAACAGATTTTAATCCTTAGTTACACTGTCATCTCAAATTTGCATGTGAAGTGAGGCATTTTAATGCTTACCTTATGTTTTAAATCACGAGAAGTTAAAGAAGTGTGTTATGTGGACAAAGTCTTCAGACAGTTTTCTGTTTTCCTGTTGATATCGAAAACTAGCCAAAGACATTTCCTGTGGAACAGAACCAATCATACTTTAGGATTTATGGTTTTATGACCAGCTGAAAAATTTTGTTAATGTTGACAGACTGCTAATTGCCCAGTGTTTTAGGCCTTGATCCTTATTGCTATGGTAGTCCTTTTACTGTAACATTAAATCAATTCATTTTTTTTCATGCAATTATAATTCTTTTAGACCACTATAGGTTTTCAAAGTACTGTGAAGATAGCTGTATTTTTGTTTGTATCTAAAGAATTCCTGACTGGTTTTAAATGCAAAAGGCAACACCAATGAAGTGTTGAGGATACATCACAAAACACTACTCACTGATACAGGACGGAGAAATAAGCAGAGAAAGCTCAGGCAAAGGGCAGGGCCGTCCTGAGCATGGCAGCTTCTGGTTCTCTGCCATGGCACTGGAACCTGCAAATCTTGGAATGACATGAGAGGCAATGCTACTATACATCTGCTACTAATAATGCTACTACATCACTGCTGTTCAGTGGTGCTAAATGCAATACTCCCATGCTATTATTATTATTTTTTTTTTGTAGTTGTTGATGTGCTCTTTGAAACAAAACCTATTGGCAAAAGGAAGTTTTACTGTAAAAAGGAAATCAGTTTTCCCACCAGTTATGCTTGATATAGTTCAAATTCTAGTGAGATGTTCTCAGTTATTGTCTTATAATTATGCATCTTGGAAAGAGGTTGGCTCACTATACAATATTTTTGCATTATACCTTCTCTGAAAATCTTCATAAATCAAACTCTACTTCTACCTGTAAATTTAAGCAGTTGGAGGACAAATGAACAGTCAATCTAGCACAATCAGATGAAAGAGTAGGAATAGTACTTTCTTATTTCTGTAAGAAAATAGAAACATCCCGACTTGACCAGCCAGCAATGGGGTGAATGTTTCAAATATTTTTTTTACTTTCCTTTTTTTTCCCCCTTCATTTCTGGAGGCAGCAAAGAGGCAAAAGAATTCTGCAAGGGGTGAAAGCTGAGTAGCTCTATTGCCTTCACTCAAAATTGCTTTGCAAGTGGGTGCATTAAGTATATAATTTTTTTTACTAAAGGGATTAACTAGCATAACTAGTTTATGATTGCTTAATGCTGCAAACCATGTGAAAGTAAAAATATGAAGCAATGGGACATATGGAAAAAGCATTCAGACAATTTTAAATAGCACTAGCTAGGATTAACTCCTATACCACATTTACCTCTGAGATGGTAAAGAGGACTTAATGAAGGCAAACAAATATTATCAGGAAAAAGTATTTTTGTCTGACTTTAGAGGTGGAGAACTAAAACAGTGGAAAATGACCATCACATCCTCCTGAAAGGCTAAAAGACTTTCTCAGGAAATGTGGTGATTGGACAAAGGGTAATAATTTTAAAGTAAAAAAAGTTAGATTTAAATTAGACCTTAGGAAGAAATTCTTTACTATGAAAGTGGATAGGCACTGGTATATGTTGCCCAGAGAAGCTGTGGGTGCTCCATCCCTGGAAGTGTTTAAGCCCACATTGGATGGGGCTTTGGCAACCTGGTCATCTAGTGAAAGATGCCAACTCCATGGCAGGGGGAGGTGGACTAGGTTGTCTTTAAAGGTTCCTTCCAACCAAAACCATTCTATTATTTTTTTTTGCAGATGTGTGCAGTGGATGTTTAAACCATGTAACTGATAGGGAAACAGTACTAAGGTTTACCTTGAAGCTTGCAACCACTAAGCTACAAGCCTGATCAGAAAATTTTGTCAAGATCTTGCAAAACAAATGTAGAAAACCCAGGAAATGATCTTCACTGTCTTGAGTCTCAAGGTGGCCAGCATAAGACATTGTTTTTCCATTTCTGAGACTTTTCTGATAAAAGGAAAAGATGGTAACTATTTCTTTCTTTCTTTATTATTATTATTATTTTTTTTCCCTGTCTTTACCAAATTGAACTAATACTTAGTCAAGGGCACCTATATGCCAGAAGTAGGTATTATTTTCAGAATAAGTATGTGTTTTAAAAGGAAATGAGGAGCAGCAATGCCAAAACACCTGGAGTAAAACAAGTGGTTTAAACTATGGTGCTGAGCAACTTTCTGATTTATTGCTAAGAGGAGCAAGGGAGAGCCTGGAAATACCTATTATTAAAACAACCACTTTTCTAGCTTGGGGAAACAAATTAACTTAAAGATGATGCTATCTTGGATATTGAAAGTGAATGTAATATGCAAATACTAGTTATTTAAGTCCTCAGAGCCCTTTCTAAATGGTATAATAAATACCATTAGGTACTATGTTATCACAACTTCTGATTCTAAGCTGTTATATGTTGGAGTGAGATAACTTATTTTCTAGTAGAAATGTATTACTGCCTATAAACCTGTGCTGGATAGCAGCAACACCTTTCCAGTTCTGCAGTAGTTAATAAAATAATAAGTTTGGATGTTGATTTGAAATTAATCACAGGAAGATTGCACTGCTTAATTACATTCTTGTGAGGATGTAGATACACCAGGATAAAGGTGCTATCTTAGCGTATCTATTCCCCCGCAGGGAAGGAGAACACACTGTTCTCCAGTACACACACATGCAGATGTAGTGCAGCTGTGCCCACACTAAGAAAGGCAGTAGTATAAATATTTCAGTAGGAAATGACATTCCTAGTAGAAATAGTACTAGTACAACCACTGAATGTATACCATACCCCGTGGACAGCAGCTTATTCCTCATTCCTGTGATAATAACATTAATAACAGTAGAGTCTTTTGGAACTAATCTGGATTACGAACATAATTTTGAACAATATGCACCTCACAGTCTGAAGATAATCTGCAACACGGTGATCAGGGCAAATGGCCATGTTGAGAAGGACATAAGCAATTGCAGTGGATAAAAATGGATATATTTCTAAATATTTCTAAAGTTATCAAATCTATACCATGAATCTAACTGTCCTGCTGGATCCATATATATGTATATTAATTTTATATCTTTTGAATTGTGAAGGCTATGATGCTTTTATTCTCATTCTGAAACTCCAGATAAAGGTCTACATTTACCCCATTTTACAGGTGAGGGAAAGAATCAGAGAGTTACTTTCCAACATGCTTTTGCCATTTTATATATTTTAATTCAAGTTATCCCTTATACTTTTCCTTTCCAAAGAAAACAATCCCAGTCTTTTCAGTCTTTCTTCAGAGAACTTGCTTTTGTATTTGCGTGTCCTTAGCCATTCCTATTATTCTTCAAATCCACTTTTATTCTACTATGCTCCATCTTTTTGGATAGTACTGAATAAAGTATTTCCGATGAGTCTGCAACTCTGAAACATTTACTGATACTGTGACTTTGCCTGCAATGTTTTCTGTTCTATTCTATTCACCTGAGAACTCACCTTTCTGAAATATGATTTCCTATTAAATGGGCATCTCTCATGGGCTAGCAACTGAGTCAACCATTTCCTGAACTGATCTTGTTAATTTAAAACAAAAAGTGCAAAAGAATTCACCTTCCCCCTCCAATTGCCAAGAGTGTCTATATCCCCGGAAATCACTATGCTGAGAAGACTCCTTGAACTTGAAAAGATAGCAGATAGGCTGGTTATGGCAATTGCCTATCATCCTTTGTGATACAGCAGCCAGAGTCTGTACTTACACTGATAGCAATGAAGAAAGTACAAGTGTTCTAACACTCCAGCTAATTACACAACTGCTGGAGGTGAAATGCTCCACTGAGGTCAAAAAAGACCCTGTTGGTGCACACACTGATCTCACAAAAGTGTTTGGGATTGAGTGGCTGCAATTTCCTTGTTTTCTGAAGGATCCTCTCAGTTTTCATTGAGATAAAGGAAATGCCTCCCGAATTCTGTTACTTGACTCTCTTGTATTTTGTTCTGTGAATAAGATCCTCAAAGAATAAATACTTGCAGAAATCTATCTCCAATTTCCCATTATTGTTTGAAAGATGGCTTAGAATTTTTCCTTTTCATTTCCTCTGTAGTGCGTTCTGCTAAAAAGTGTGACATAGGTTAACATAGCTTAAATGCTGTAGTCTGGAATTATTCAAAATTAAGAACAATGAATCCTTCTCTCTGGCTTAGGTTAGATAGATAGAAAGCTTTAAATATTGAGCCAAACCTGAGTTTAATGACAATATTAGTGAACTGTTATCTATTTATGTTAGTGTTTTTTTTTTTTGTTGTTTTGTTTTGTTTTTTTTTTTTTTCTTCATCGATGATCTGGACGAGGGCATTGAGTGCACCCTCAGTAAGTTTGCAGATGACACCAAGTTGGGTGCATGTGTCAATCTGCTCGAGGTTAGGAAGGCTCTGCAGGAGGATCTGGATAGGCTGCACCGATGAGCTGAGGTCAACTCCATGAAGTTCAACAAGGCCAAATGCCAGGTCCTCCACCTGGGGCGCAATAACCCCAAGCAGAGCTACAGGCTGGGAGGTGAGTGGTTGGAGAGCTGCCAGGCAGAGAAGGACCTGGGAGTGATGGTGGATAGTTGGCTGAATATGAGCCAGCAGTGTGCTCAGGTGGCCAAGAAGGACAACAGCATCCTGGCTTGCATAAGAAACAGCGTGGCCAGCAGGGCTAGCGAGGTGATTGTCCCCCTGTACTCGACTCTGGTGAGGCTGCACCTCGAGTACTGTGTTCAGTTTTGGGCCCCTCGCTACAAGAAGGACATCGAGGTGCTTGAGCGGGTGCAGAGAAGGGCGACGAAGCTGGTGAGGGGCCTGGAGAACAAGTCCTACGAGGAGCGGCTGAGGGAGCTGGGCTTGTTCAGCCTGGAGAAAAGGAGGCTCAGGGGCGACCTTATTGCTCTCTACAGATACCTTAAAGGAGGCTGTAGTGATGTGGGGGTTGGCCTGTTCTCCCACGTGCCTAGTGACATGACGAGGGGGAATGGGCTTAAGTTGCGCCAGGGGAGTTTTAGGTTGGATGTTAGGAAAAACTTCTTTACTGAAAGGATTGTTAGACATTGGAACAGGCTGCCTAGGCAAGTGGTGGAGTCACCATCCCTGGAAGTCTTTAAAAGACGTTTAGATGTAGAGCTTAGGGATATGGTTTAGTGGGGACTGTTAGCGTTAGGTCAGAGGTTGGACTCGATGATCTTGAGGTCTCTTCCAACCTAGAAATTCTGTGATTCTGTGATTCTGTGATTCTGTTGACTATAAACTAAACCTTAGCAATGATTACATTACTTGCTTACCTTTCAGGTAAGTATATTTGTCTTAGATGGAAATTCATGGTAACTAATCTTAAAGATTTCAAGTACATCACTGGAATTTAGGTCACAATTGAAAGGCAGACGAGTGTTAAGAGGAAATGACACTTGCTCAGTAGCTACTTCATTTGAAATTTCTAAAGCTATGGAGGTTGTCTCCAGATGAGACAATTAAAAGCTGATAAGTTCCTGAAAAACAAAAACAAACAAACAAAAAACAAAACAAAACAAACAAACAAACAAACAAAACAAAAACAAACAAGCAAACAAAAAAAAAAAACAACAACCCCACAACTGTTTCATAATTGCTGTGGTAGAGCTGGAACTGAAAATTGACTGAAACTGAAAGCATATTGATATACATTTATATAACAGAGAAATCTGTAGCTCAGCTTTACTAAGGCAGGTCATGCTTACTACATATTGGATGGGATGTGGACACATCCCATGGGACCCCTTCCCATCACAGTGGAATTACCAACCTGCAAAGACAGGACTGGGATTTAGAGAAATAATTCTGAACCAAAATTAGATGATTGTTCATGCTAAAAATTGCCTGTTTTTCAAGTCTATAAGAGTAAGAGATAGGTAAATTGAGATGATATGACCTTGTAGCTTAGACAGAGCAAGACATATTGCAGCTGATGAGGTGTGAAGAACTTTATCTGGCCTCACCTGAGAGCAGAGATTACTCCACTTAGGCTTTTATTCTGCAGTGTACATATCATATTGAAAAGCAGGGGAGTGTGGTTCTTAAAGGACAAATTAAAGGAGAACTAAAATAGACTCAGGGTCTGGCGATTAGCAAACAAATAGATTTCAGTGGAGTCAGGTAATCTTAAAGATCTGGGAACGTGGGCATTAGAGGTGGTGGGAAGACATGGGAAGACAGCTAAGGTAACTGTTGATCCCCTTCCAGTGACAGCTGCTGAATATGCATGCTCTTTTCACGGGGGTCTGATTGCTGAGAATAGGAAGAGTGAGTGAGCAAGTTCTTGAAGAAGTTAGGAATAAGATTGGGAGTCCTAAATTTAGTGCAGTCAAGCAACAGCCCCACTTCCCTAGGCTCTAAAGGCAGTGGGAAAATATCATCATAGCAAAACCATGGGGAAGGGCCATAAGAGATTAAGGGCAGCCCTTCATCACAGAATCACAGAATCACAGAATTTCTAGGTTGGAAGAGACCTCAAGATCATCGAGTCCAACCTCTGACCTAACGCTAACAGTCCCCACTAAACCATATCCCTAAGCTCTACATCTAAACGTCTTTTAAAGACTTCCAGGGATGGTGACTCCACCACTTGCCTAGGCAGCCTGTTCCAGTGTCTAATAACCCTTTTGGTAAAGAAGTTTTTCCTAACATCTAACCTAAAACTCCCCTGGCGCAACTTTAGCCCATTCCCCCTTGTCCTGTCACCAGGCACGTGGGAGAACAGACCAACCCCCACCTCGCTACAGCCTCTTTTAAGGTATCTGTAGAGAGCAATAAGGTCGCCCCTGAGCCTCCTTTTCTCCAGGCTGAACAAGCCCAGCTCCCTCAGCCGCTCCTCGTAGGACTTGTTCTCCAGGCCCCTCACCAGCTTCATCGCCCTTCTCTGCACCCGCTCAAGCACCTCGATGTCCTTCTTGTAGCGAGGGGCCCAAAACTGAACATAGTACTTGAGGTGTGGCCTCACCAGAGCTGAGTACAGGGGGACAATCACTTCCCTAGCCCTGCTGGCCACACTGTTTCTGATACAAGCCAGGATGCTGTTGTCCTTCTTGGCTACCTGAGCACACTGCTGGCTCATATTCAGCCAACTATCCACCATCACTCCCAGGTCCTTCTCTGCCTGGCAGCTCTCCAACCACTCACCTCCCAGCCTGTAGCTCTGCTTGGGGTTATTGCGCCCCAGGTGGAGGACCTGGCACTTGGCCTTGTTGAACTTCATGGAGTTGACCTCAGCCCATCGGTGCAGATCTATCCAGATCCTCCTGCAGAGCTTTCCTACCCTCAAGCAGATCGACACACATGCATAGCTTGGTGTCATCTGCAAACTTACTGAGGGTGCACTCAATGCCCTCGTCCAGATCATCGATGAAGATATTAAAGAGGACCGGCCCCAGCACCGATCAAATGGAAACAACTAAGAAAGGGTTTGTGAGAAGAGTTTTTTGTTTGTTTGTTTGTTTGTTTTTTCCAAATAATTTATGATCTGAGTGACCCAGGTTAGCAAAATCTGATTAAACTGCAAATCTGTCACTAGTATTTCTCCAGGACATTTCTTACCTTTATTTTAATGTAATCTCCTGTTTGGTTACAACTGCAGATATAGCTAAGAAAAATCGGAGAATGTTAATTCGTTTATGTGTTTAGACCTGCAAAAACATTTGCTTATGGCTGTTAGCTTTTTGGTTTGTTTAAATTTGTATTCTTTTTCCTCACTCTTTTCCTTTATTATCATTTCTACCAGAAGGGTTGTCTGGTCGTGTATTTTTTTTTCAGATTCTTACTGCTTTACTGGGATCTTTTAAAGCTAATTGCTTTTTTTTATTTATTTATTTATTTATTTATTTATTTATTTATGCTGCTGTCATGGCAATAACATATTTTTTCCTGATGTGAGATGTGCATCAATGTATCTTTTTTTTTTTTTTTTTTTTTTTTTTTTTTTTTTTTTCCCCTGACATTACTTCTTCTTTGGTAAATGGGTTATAAAAAAACCTATCATTTTCATTTCAGATGCCAGGAGTGAGCTGAAAAAGAAGGCTTTTTGTATACCCTGCTGCTCTGCCTGGGAGGTAAAAAGGGGTAATCTTTTTGCACACCACACGAAGCAGGTGATATTCTTTTGCTACCAGAAGGATCTGAAAACTTTGTGAAAATGGTGCTGTTTAATACTTTCCTGTGGCAAAGGTTAGCTCCTACATGTGTGTGTTGGTTGAATAAAACATTTTCTTATTAAAGTGATATGCTTCAGAAGGATTTTGTAACTGATGAAAATGTAGGAAAAATACAGATTGCTACTGAATTTTTTAGTGACACATGTCACAGACCTAGCTGGCTGCTGCATATCACAAAATACAGAGAAACATGCATAGTCTGTTCGAAGGCTGTTTATTTCAAAGATACAGACATTTAAAAGAGCTGTAAAGGGCATATTATTATGCAGACTTTCAAGCATATTAAGTCTATTTGGAGAAATGTGATACAGATATATTGCTGGCAATGCACAAAGAGGTTATAGGCATGCTGTGTGCTAGACAATATGGAGTTTACAATATGGAAATAAAAATTGATTCCATGAATGCGTAGTACTAATATATGCAGCCTTGCAGGACAGCTTTCTAAATTGAATTAAAAATGCAGAATTTATTGCAACCGTTTTGGACTTAGGGAAACAACATGACCTTGTCATTTCTATACCCTCCTGATATGTATATGATAGGAAAATATAATTTCTCTTTCACTTCAGGAGCAGTTACTTATGGCTGTATTTCCTTCCGGGCAAATAAAACTGAAATGGTAGAAGAAACCTTTTACCTGTGAGCACCTCATTCTTACTAATTCCTGCTATTTTTTGTCAGCATCAGAAAATATATTGTCAAAACTGTCACCAAAAATAAATTCAAGTGGAAGGTATTTAATTTCCCCCTGCCATACTGCTGCATACTGCATGCATGTTCTCTATCAATCAGAACAGGAGTCAAAATTCTCAATAAAGAAGGAAACTTGCCAGTTTTCTGATGTTAAAAATATATATATTTTTACTTTTTTTTTTTTTTTTTTTAAATTATTATTTCAAGGTCTGGATTCCAAATGTCAGATATGGAAAATTAAATTGATTAGATCAATTAAAAAAATTCTCAACAACTGTAATTTCAAAAATATTCCTAGAAATTGTGAATCAGCATATCTTTGACATAAAATACATTTATGTACTGATTAGGCACTTAAGTTTTATTTTCTCACAGACTTTACCAATTTTGCTGAAGTAAAACCTAGAGTAAGAGAATAATACATATATTCATCATATATACATGTACTTCACTGAAACAAATTAACGTGTGTGGTAAATGAAGGTAAAAGCTGCTCTTGAATCACAAAGAAGAAATGTGGTTGAGAGCTTGGTGGATAAGGTAGATACAATGAGAACAAGAGCCAAATGAGCTAGGAAAACAAAAGACAACATGGGTGTCACAAGGCTCTTCCAAGTTTACAGTGATTCAGAAGCTGGAAGCCTTAAAACCTGTATGCAGAGAAATATAAGAACAAGATGACATTACTTGCTTATTTTACCAGATAACTTATTTCAATTACACTTTTTTTTTTTTTTCTTCTTTATATATATAAAAAAAAAAAGCTAAAAAGAAAACACCACCAACAAACCAATTGAACAACAACAAAAAATATGCCTGATAAAACCAGACACTACCTATTTAGGAATTAGCGGAATAAAACAAGGGAAATCTTGAACTGACCATGAAAGTCACCATCTCAGTTCTGCTCCTTGAGATGTGATTTGGATTATATCTGGTTTCTGGAATAGGACCCATCATGGGCTTGATATTAACATCATGGGGATGAGAGAATGTTCCAGGGATACCTCCTTGTGGCCTTTTAAAGGGGTCTTATAAAAAAGATGGAGAAGGACTCTTTACTCAGGTAGACAATGGGGAATGGTCTTAAACTAAAAGAGGATAAATTTAGACTAGACATTAGAAGGAAATTCTTCACTGAAAAGGTAGTGAAGCACTGGCAAAGGCTGCCCAGAGAAGCTGTGGATGCACCAACCCAGAGGTGTTCAAGGCCAGGCTGGATGGGGCCTTGGCCAACCTGATCTAGTGAGTGACATCCCTGCCTGTGGCAGGGGAGTTGGAGTTAGATGATCTTTAAAGTCTCTTCCAACCCGAGCCATTCTTTTATTCTATGATTCTATGATTCTAGGATTCTACAGTTCTATGATTCTATGATTAAAGTGCCAACCCAGCTCAGGGACAATTTCTGACTTTTTGGAATGGCAATCACAGCATATCATAAGCAAGGTTTTATTGATGTCAGAATCCACACTGGAAAAATAGATGCTTCATAGCATCTGCTGCTCCATAAAGAGAAGCAGAACATAATTAAACATGCAGCATCTTGCACACTATGTACAGTGTTAATCTAAGCAGGTAAATCAGCTCAGCATGGTTAACAATGTAGAGGGCATACAGTATAAACATAAATAATAAAAGCAAGAAGACATCCTTTTGCAGACAGTGAATAATAATCATCAAAATGGACTCTACAAGGACAAGTTACTGATGCAAAAAGAAAGCAACCATAAAGCACCTACATGCCCCAGAAAATCAAGAGAATGATTAGAGAGATTGTTCCTGCTTTCCTATTCCCAAACTTCCTAGGTATTAGTACTTCATAAAATAGTTCTTCAGCTATTTCCACATGATTAAATTTTGGTTATCTCAGTGCAGCAGGATAATTCTATTCAGATCTGCATGAATTTCACATTGCTATCTCTTTTTAAATCTGTAATATATATAACAATTTGTTTTCCTTTTAAAACAACAAATGGAATAAAACTGTTGTCATCTGGTCAGATTTGAATTGTATTGCTTACTTTGGCAAGAGAAATTAAATTTTACTGGGAATTTGACAGATAATCAAAATGAAGCCACAATAGATTTTAAATTTTTCCAGAGAGTTGAAAAAATCAACTACCACTTTGTAATACCATTTGTTTATAGAATTTGTATGACAATGACAAAACCTTGGAACTTGGAACTTTTCTGCAATAAGTTTTAAGCTTACAAAATGGTCATTTAATAAATTTTCTTAATAAATTTGCCAGGTCTGTTGACAAGGTTTCTGTTTTACTCAAGGGGGGAATAAGAAGTCAGAAGGACAGGAACATTTCAAGGTATCAGTCCAAGGGCTACTGTTACTTCTGTGTAGTCTCAACAAAGCTAAAGCTGAGCCTCAGGTGTTCCGTTTGTTTCTTCCCAGATATCTAGCCTAATGCCCTTCCTTATTGCTACTGTAGCAAAAGGAAAAACAGCAAAGAACTCATCTTGCTGGCTTTAATTTTTAGAGAATTTCTTATAGACGAGGTACCAGATAAATCACATTCTGGACCTACAAGTTTGAGAGATGTCACATCATATTCCCTCCTTCCAGTTAAGGAGACACAGATGACATCAGCTCCTTTGGCATCATGCATTTCAGATCTGTATTAAATTAACACAGACAGGTATGTGCCTTCATCCCTACTTGACTGTAAATATGTTCATAGAATCATAGAGTGGTTTGGGTTGGACGGAACCTTAAAGATCACCTAATTCCAACCCTCTTGGCATGGGCAGGCATACCTCCCACTAGACCAGATTGCTCAAAGTCCTATCTGACCTGGCCTTGAACACCTCCAGGAATGGGGCATCCACAGGTTCTCTGGGCAACCTGTTCCAGCCATGACTCCTTTTCCTATCACTACACTGACTACACCTATCCAGCTTCCCTCTAGGCTCCCTTTAGGTCCTGGAAGGCCTCTGTAAGAGCTCCCTGGAGCCTTCTCTTTTCTATGCTGAGCAACTGCAACTCCCTCAGCCTGTCTTCATAGAAGAGGTGCTCCAGCCCCTTGATCATCCTCGTGGCCCTCCTGTGCCCTTGTTCTAGTAGGTTCATGTCCTTCTTGTGCTGTAGGCCCCAGAACTGAACACAATACTCCAGGTGTGGCCTCATGAGAACTGAGCAGAGGGGGACAATCACCTCCCTCATCCCTCTGGCCACACTGTTTTTGATGCAGCCCAGGATATGGTTGGCTTTCTGGACTGCAAGCACACATTGCTGGCTCATGTCAAGCTTCTCGTCAACCAACACCCCCAGGTCCTTCTCCTTAGGGCTGCTCTCAATTCATTCTCCACCCAGCCTGTATTTGTGCTTGGGATTGCCCTAGCCCAGATGCAAGACCTTGCACTTGGTCTTGTTGAACTTCATGAACATCCCTTCCCTCCACATGCATTGACCACACTGCACAGCTTGGTGTCATCAGCAAACTTGCAGAGCACTTAGAAACTCAGATTAGAAGAAGCCTCACACAAGTTGAGGTGCAGTGTTACCCTTGGGTATACTCCATTATTTTGCAGAGCAGTCAGGTCAAAAGGATGCCCAAGATTACCTGCAGGGTCTATTGCCTTAAGTAAAATCCCTTATTGTCACAGCTGGGCAAGCCTTCGATTTGATATTGGATACAAAATAAAGAAAAAGGATCTGAAACACATCTTAGAAATTTTCCACAATTTCCTGTCCAAAAGATTGCTTACCACAAATTGCACTTAGTAGGTGGCAATCTAGCTCCCTTTGGCTTTTGGGTGCTCTTTATCTGCACCTTTTTCAAAGGCATAAATATTTACAATAATATGTTTAATTTTAACTTAATAATAAAAAATATATGTTATGATGCTTTCCCAAATTTTCCATTTTCAAGTATTTTTTTATTATTTTAAGCAAAATTTACTGTGAGAACTGCTCTAGTTTTTTTTTTTTTTTTTTTTTTTTTTTTTTTTTTTTTTTGTTACATTTCTCTTGCCTTTTTTGAGCATTGCTACTGTGCAAGATCCTACTTCTTCACATTAAAAGTCACAAAAATTTCAGTGGACCCTTTATGACAATGTGTTTAGAAGACTGAAAAATGTTTAAAAAGTGAAATGTTAACATTTTAGGAAAATATTTTTTTGATGTATTGACATGAAGATGAAAACTTCTGCTTGAACCATAAAACTATGCAAAAGTATGAAAAACAAGCATTGATTTGCTTATTTTTTTTTTTTTTTGACCAGTTCTTCAATGTCAGATAGAATAGGAATCTCAACAGAGACTGAGGTTTCCTGAAATATTTATTCCACATTTTTCCAAAGAATCTACTGCTGTAAGTGTATCCATGAAATAATTATTTTTTTTAAACCCATCCCTTTCTTTCAACCTCAAAAGTTTCTTTGCATTATATGCATACAATAATTATCTCTCAGTCCTCAGCCACAGACTGTTTCCACCCTCAGAAAGTTCTTCTGACAGCATATTTTTATTGCTGCTATTGCATTGCCTTTAGCTATTTTAGGATTTTATATGACCACATGTCACTGCTATAGCTGAGCACATTTTCCATAACATGGTGGATGATAGTCTGTGATTCAAAACAATAATTTTGGCAGTGATAACTGATGGGTCTGCAAACGTTTTATGGTCTAAACCATTGCCCTGATATGATTTTATTTTATTATTTTTTACTTTTTTGTTGTTGTTGTTTTTTGTTGGTTTTTTTTTTTTTTTCTCTGGAGCAGTATGGTCACACGTCAGGAATCTCTTTTATATATGACCAAAATGCATCATGTTAGAAAATGTATCAGCTATTCATAGTTAACACTAGAAGCACTGACATGTTTTCTATTATGATGAATTTTCCCAGTGTAGGGAAACAATATGTAATATTATTTAAAGTCTGTGTTAAGGACAAGAATACGGTCTGTTAAAATAAGAATCAGCTGAAGATGCTGTACAAATGTAATTTCTTGATCTGTGCTCAGGTGCTCTACCAAGTGAAGCCAACTCCATCATAGGAGAAGCAGAACTGCCTAACTTGATGTTTTTGGCTTCCATACATTTGTTTTGCCTCACAGATGAAAATTAGATATTTCAGGTCTCTCAGATGGTGTAAAATCCACTAACTGGAAGGAAGAAATGAACAATAATATTTACAATTTTACATTTTTTGAATATCCCTATTGTTTTTCAGATAGGATTCACTAAATTTTCAATAATATTTTATGCTCCACAATCATTATTATTCAAACTATATAGCTTGTGGTCTGTGCATAATCTGGCAAATTAATCTTCACATTATTGCAGGCAGTATGTACACATCTTGCAATATGGCATTCTTGTACTGCATAGTAACCAGAGGGAGATATTTTTTCTTCCCTATATATTCCTGGAAATGAGGAAAGGAGACACTAAAGTAAATAATTTTCTGGCTGGTTTCACTCAAAAGCTCCTGTGGAATGTGCTGATAGCTTTAAAAGAACTTAATAAAAAGTTGGAAAAGGGGAGATTGAATAGGATAAGTAATAAGAACCAAGGTGAAGACAAGCCCTGAAAGATAAAGCTACTGAAATATATAGAGCTTCAGCAGA
The DNA here is from genome assembly GCF_009819795.1 of Aythya fuligula. Lineage (NCBI taxonomy): Eukaryota > Metazoa > Chordata > Aves > Anseriformes > Anatidae > Aythya > Aythya fuligula. The sequence continues at coordinate 130,608,721 of NC_045560.1, forward strand.
ATCTTTTGAATTAGTTTGCTCTTAAACCACTTCAACTGAATATGGGCCCTGGAGTGCAATTTGCAGTGATACCAAATTGATAGAAATTGTTTTTCTATAAAGCACCTTGGAGTGTTAGCTTTGATTAATCAGAAACAATTATCACAGCTAACAAAGCACAGCTACAAACACAGAGAAACCACAGTCATGGTGAAGTTCATAGCCTTCTTGCACCTAGACCTATGAAGTTCCACAGGAATGTAGTCTCACATGCAGGACAATTTGTTTTATATTATTGCTTCATGTATATTTTTTTGAGCACCACTGTTATCAGGTGTCTGTTTCAAAACTAGAAGAGCTTAGTCACCCTTGGGAAATAACTTGGCTAACTTTTCCTAAACATCCAAGCAACAAGACATAAAGGTTTCCTAGTGCACCCAGGCCAGTGTTAGGGCCCAAAGCCAATTTACAGATCTGGGGCAAGCCAGTGGAAATCTTAATTAAAAACAAATTCTTCTCTTAGATGAGAGAGGGGCTGGTATTCTGGGGACCAGGATATTTAATCATTTTTCTCATTTTGCTACTTTAAAATATTTCAGACTAAATATCACCTGGTATGGAGGGCTTTGTTGGATTCATAGTCTCTACTGAATTTACTTGCAGTAATGGTTGATGTCCCTGAGTGACAGGGAAGTCACACCTAACCACCTCAGGAACTGTGAATCTAAGTCCTGCCCCTCTGGGTTAAGCTCAGAGATGCTTGCAAATAAACTGAACCTGTTGACAGTCTGTATAAATACAGTGAGTTATGGGCTGTGGCAAGTCAAGGTTGAACAGGAAACTTATTCAGCCAGCTCTGCAATGGGAGAAGGATTGGTGGTCAGATGAAGGCAACAAATCCTTATAGCTCTGTGACCCGGATCATGAGTCAGACTCTACATTAGCTGTTTCAGGGCCAGAATTCTTATTGCCGCTGATCAAGAGAACAATTACATCACTTGAAATGCAGGCTGACAAAGATCCCCTGGGCTATGCTTGTGAGTGCTCTCTGAATGTTCAAGACAGCTGCTGAAATGCAAGATATAATATATTCACTTTTTTTTTTTTTTTTTTAAGTATTATTATCTGAATTTCATCTTTTCCCAGATAGCATCATAAATTTTTTTTTTTTTTTTCTTCATTTTTTTTTTTTTTTTTTTTTCTTTTTTTCTCCATGGGCACTAGGGGTGGAGTTTTTTATAGATTTTTTTCATAAATCACAACTAGGCCTTCCAAAACAAATAAAGGATTAATTGTTTTCTTATGAAGACTATCATAGCAGCTCACCTTGAAGACCTACTTGTTTCTTTTCCTAAGTGCTATTGGAAATTACCCCCCAAATACTGGAAGTTATGGTTTTTATTTTGCAGTGAGTAAATAGAGGTATAGGGACATTAATAATATATCCCAGAAAATACTTTTTGAGCTGTGGAACTGATCAATGATATACATGTCTATCATGCTGCAATCCAGCATAGAATCACAGAATCATAGAATTAAAGAATCATAGAATCAAATATTGGCTGGGGTTGGAAGGAACCTTAAAGATCATCTAGTTGCAGGCTTCCTTGCCGTAGGCAGGGACACCTCCCTCTAGACCACATTGCTCAAAACCCAGCCTGGCCTTGAATACCTCCAGGTATGGGTCATCCACAGCTTCTCTGGACAGCCTGTTCCAGTGCCTCACTACCCTTTCAGTGAAGATTTTCTTCCTAATGTCTAAGGGGCCAGACTTGCATCCTACACAGACAATGGCAGGGATGAGAACCCAACAGTTTTCTTTGGCAAAGGTATCCCTCACCGTCACTCTATTTTCTTTCTCCTTTATGTTCTCATTGCTGTGAAGCAAGGGAGTGTTCTAAAACCTGTTTCTGCCTATTTGCAACACATCTTTGACATCACATTTCACAATCCTGGACTTCCTTCTTTTCACTTTAATTTTTATTATTCATTTATTTAGTTTCCTTGCACTGTGCATCACCTCTAAAATCAGGAGCCAGACGTAGATTAGGGACTGAATCCTTCTTGCCAGTGGTGCTTTTCTTCCTTCCAGCCATCAAACAGCTATTCTGCACTGTCCTCTGTGGTGAAGGTTTCAAGAAGAAATCCTCCTGCCTCCCAGCTACACTGGGGCAAAAAATGAGGCAGGGCTGATGAGGCAAAATGTGCAGATTTTTTTTTTTTTATATATATATATATATATTTACATTTTTGTGTGTGTGTGTGTGTGTGTTTGTGGTAGGTTATGACAACAATAAACTCGGAGGTTTATCTCTATTGTATTAGGAATTGTATGAACCTCTAACAGTGATGTCCAAGGAAATGCTGACTGTTGCAATGAACTCTGTGCAAAATGAAATAGCATGAAGGAAGTGCTGAGCGAAAAGAAGCACAGGTTTCATTTCTTACTGAAAAGCATTGCCATCTATGGAGAAAATTGATTCCTTCAGCAATTGAATCTACAAAAATGCATTAGGAATACAGGAAAAAAATCACCTTTAAAAACGAAAGCATCAAATAGTTATTTGGAGAGGTTTGCAAGTTTCATTTCTATTAAAAATGCAGTTGCAAATGAGTAAAAAGTTGCAGAGAAAGCAAAATGAAGGAAAGTTTGTGATACAAAAATATTGGCATCTCTAGCTCATCCTGCTCCTATTACCTATGGTTTAGCATGATGTATTATGTAAATACAGAAACGTGCCTTTTAAAACCTGAGTAAAGAACTGACCTGCAGATTAAGTAGAGTCATCTTATTATTGCACATTGAAAAGTATGTCCTGTGTTACAGGTTTAGATAGAGGGGAACAAAGGAACTACTCTGAGTTTAATTTTTCAATGCTTATTCCAAAAATAGATTTGTAGTGTTAAATAAAGAAAACTGAAATTCAGAACTGATGTCTTGTAAAGTCTTTACTTTTGGTATGGTTGTCCCTTATCTGCAGTTCTCTAAGGAACAGAAAAAAATATTATGCATGATATTAATGACACATAACACACTTTTAAATATTTTTTACTGTCTTCCTTCTTGATAAGTTAATTATAGCATTAAGAAAGCTTTAGTATTTCTTTCTAGTAGGGACACAAAACATCTGTATTTTCATTTTTATAATATTACCTTTCATTCGACTTATCTTCTAAAAGAGAAAGAGTGAAGTACATTTATAATATGATGAGATAAGAAAATGCAGACAATATGAAAGGATATCAGAACACAGACATTTTTCCAGGTAGCTTATTCCACTTCAGAAAAAAATACTCATTGCTTTTGTATTGTTCCATTTATGATGTAGGATGTGAATTGCTTGGGATGGGATGCTGCTTGCAGTGCAGGCAGCTGGGTTAGATGCTCTCATTTAATTTGATTTTATAAGCTCCGAAACTGTAGGCTGCTGGCATAAACAGCTGATCAAATTAAATGCCTTCTTGAACAATAAGGAAACAAAAGAAACAGTTTCATCTGCCTATTATTTTTTAAAACGTTCATGTACTGAAGGAAAAACAAACAAAAAACAGAAAAAACACTGGAAAGGAAATACAGGTGGAGATAGTTTTGAGAAGGGAATTTTCCTATAAACATTTTTCTCAGCTTATAGATAAATCAGTTGAACGAGATCTTTAAAAATCTTGTGACACTGATTACAGAGTAAAAGTGGATAAGCACTTTATAGAATGTAATTTACTCTTTGTACATTAATTTTATGTTCAGGAAATATCCATGATCAGACTAAAACTGAACTACAAAATAAAATAAACTTTCTAACTAATGGTTATAATTACTGCATTTGGAGATAATTCTTGTATAGATTAATGACAAATCAGTAAATCCTGCTGCAGTATATGTGTTTCCTAGTTTTGAAATTTGAGCTTTGTTGCATTTCACTTCATAACTTTTAAATATCCTAATTCTAATTTAAATCCAGAAAAAAAAAAAAAAAAAAAAAAGGAAGCCAAAACGATATTAATTCTCCAGGTTAAATCATTTTAGGAATGGTACTGCACACAGAGGATTAAGGATTTATGCAGTTTATATCACTTTTCATTTTCTGAGCCCCTTTAATTTTGTCCTCTGGGATACCATTAGCCAGACTGTAACACTAAAAAGACTTGGGTTTGATTCACTTCTACGAACTTAGGAACTTTGGAGAAACTGAGTCCAACAAAAATACTGCAGTTGTGGTTTCTTGCATTTCTGTCTAATAATATTTGTGGACATAAGGAACATCAGTGCTGCAATTTTGAATGACAAGAGGACAATTTAACTTCAGTAGAAGTCAGTTTTCACTTTTCTTTATAATTTCAATTTGTTGGGGTGACTCCAACAAATGGGGGAGTGGTTTTGTGCTTACATTTCTTGATCACTACAGCTATTGTTTTAGCTCTTCTGTGGAGGCCAGATTTCATCCCTAAATCCAAGTTTACTTCCATGCCTCCAGCTAGGAAAGCCTTTTATTCAGCAGTGAGAATCTCACTCTGTTTGTCCAGGTCTTCTGGGGCTCTAACTAGTGTCTGCCTGGAAAAAAATACTGTGAAAGGCCTTTATACTGCCTAATCTAGGCAATAAAAGCAGTTTAATCTGTATAATGTGAACATTCCTGTAGGTTTATGACAGTTGTCCCCAGAATTTCTCTCTACTGTTTATCTAAAATCTCATTATTCAGCTCTTACTTAGTCAGCTCTCTGACTACATAAATCTTATATTTTGTCATTTTAATTCTGTCACATCCAAAAAAATCAAGTTGATTGTAAAATGATTGAAACAATTGGGGTTCATAACAGAAACAAAGGGGAAAGCATCTGGAAATGATTTGGGCATTATCCCACCTTAAGGAAATACCTTGTGCAATTTAATATGGATTAAACTCTATGATTACCAAACAGACTCTGTAGGAGTGCCTATACTTATGGATTCTATCCAGTGTACAATGTAAAATTTACTGTAAATATCCTGAGTTATTCAGTTGAATTCAAAGTGACAGAGGCATAATTAAGACTGGTCTAAAAATATGGAAATTGGACTAAAACTTTTCCATGCTGGAATTTTCAGGGTGGGTTGCTTTGTCAGTTATAGGTTTACTTCATTGTGTTTGCCACAAACAAGATTTTACGACAATAGAAAAATTTCAATAATTTCAGCTGTAGAATTTGGCTTTTTTATCTGTTCAATTAATTGATCCAATTAATCCTTTGCTTTTTGCTCTATGTCCCTCTTCATCCAGGTTTCTGTGCTATATTTCAGAGGTTAAACTTGGAAGTTTAACAAAATTTTCTAAAATGAGTTTCCAATAACGTGAAATTAGAAAGTGACTGAGGCAAATTTAAGTAATGATAATAACAGAATCCACTGATTATCCACTGTCAGGCATTGACAGCTGATGCATGTTCAGTATGGGGTGAGTACTGCCAGTTCCATCAGACTGTCTCCATAATGTCATTGCTCATAACTCTATACACTGTCATTTTAGTCTGAGATGGGAACAATGGCTTTGTCCTATGAAAAGCAGATATTTCCTGGGCTTTGTGTCGTCAGTACAATGGGAGAAACTGGTCAAAATGAGGACGGTGTAAGTGAAAGCTGAAATAGATTGTCTAGCATTTTGTTCTGCTAAGCCTCAAGATAAATAATGTTTGCCAGTCTGTGTGTGGTCACACTCTTGTTCTTGCTGCTAACAGTCATACCTGTGGCACTAAACAATTTATATAGCCAGTAATATATCAACCCAGAGAACGAATATGAATGAGTGAACCCTCTGAAATGCCCTTCCTCCACAAAATCAGCAGAGCATAACACATCAAAATAAAGGTCAGCACAGCCCCAGTGTAAACACTGCTAGTTTTCTTTGATTGGTTTTAACTCAGAGTCCCATTTATCAGTGTTAGCCACCCAAATGATCTCTGTATTTCCAAACTGTTTCTAATTTGTTCTACTGCAACCATTAAAAAGGCAGACAATTATTTCTCTCTCTTCTTGTTCATCATACCTTGCTTTCTCTAAAAACAGTGTAAAAATTTACACTTCAGAATTCCAGAAGCAGACAGGGATTAATAGTTCTACTATTACTGCTCATTATTATTTTTGAATTTTGAAGTTACTCTCAGACACACAATAACAGAGGTAATGAGAATAAAAGAGCATCCTAAAGACCACATCTCTCAGATAAAGTTTTCTTAACTAGAACCATTAAGGAAGACTAAATCTGGGAGGTTTGAAAAGTTTTTAGTCATTTTACTGGCAGTCAGCTAAGGAAAATGGGACCGAACATCTACAATATGTGCTTTTAGCTTAAGGGCCAGTAAAACTGATTAAAAAGGCAAAAGTAGGAAATGTCATGATTTAAAAAAAAAAAAAAAGACAATAAAGATAAATAGATTTGGTAGGAAAACAGTATTCTTTTGCTAGCTCAAAGAAAAAGGAAGCCACCTTTAGCTGAAAATCTTTCCTGAGTGGATCAAAAGGCACAAAAAGCACATTGATGTTGTCCAATTTACTTGATTAAATATTCATAGTGGGACTAACAGTAAGATTCGCCTCCACTTTAATCAATAGCAACATTGTTATTGTCTGTGGTAGGTGTGCTTATGGCCCTCTTTGCCCAAATGAAGATGATGCATATTTCTCAGGCTTCAAGACCTTTACAGAACTGTTTTCCATCCGTTTGGTGATTCAGTTGCCATTTAGCGACATTTAAAATGTTGTGCCACATCTGAGACATCCAAACAGGGCAGGTACATATGACTTGGGGAGACCTGCCTCCCTGAATGAGGACTGTGCACTGGGTCTGGCCAACCACCACAGAGAGACAGACAGCTGTATTATGCAAGGCATCTCAAATGACACCACGTAACTATATTGAGGCAAATGTTTCACCTCAGGTTTTCTGATCACAGACTTTAAACCTTTTTCCTCTGCTAAAGTGGCTTGCCATGATTTAAGTCACAAAGATTAGTGAGGAGTTAATTTTGGTCACAAACAAATGTACAAGGCATTGTACTTGGTGTTGTTGGATCTATCTCCTTTTATCACCATTACTAGCTTTTCCAAAGTGAAAAGATTCTAAGCGTTATCAGTTTCTTCCACCGTCTTGCAGTGCAAAACTAGAATGGGAGCACTTACTCTCTTGATTTTTGCTCTCTAATCCAAATTCCCTTTTCTTTCTCTTGCTGGGCCTTCATACCACTCATTCAGTTCTGTATGTATTTTGTCAATAGTGTGAGAGCTCTTCCTTTGAAGACCATCAGGGGTCCATGTCAGTAGTGATAAGGACACATTCTTTGCTGCTGTAACTTGACACACGGCCCAGTGAAATCACCTAATACATTAGCTCATTGCTTTTCCCCTTGAGTTAAATGAAACAGAAGAGGAAAGATGCTTTGGTTTTAGTGGGTAACTGAAGCAGATAATATCCTTTAAAAGGAAACATTAAAATCCTGAATTTCTGTATTTGCTTTAACAGCTCAGAATAAAGGCAAGAGCAGGTTGGTAAGCATCACTTGCATAGTTTGGTAAGGTCAAGAGCAAGGCTGAATATCTCTTGAAGTGCACAATTCAAACATGAAATCATTGATTACCTCAGACTTATTGTGAATCTTTTCTCCTACCTGAATTATAATGTGGCTTGACAGTTAAAGGCAGATTTGTTGTTAAGTCTGAAATGCATGGTTGACTAAATCTTGAATATAAAGATGGAACGTGTTTTCAAGCATGTATAAAAGCAAACCTCTGAATCCGTACTCTGTGCTCTCAGATGCCTAGTAAATGTCAGGAGCTAGAAATAATATAGAGGGGTAGAGTGACTGACTTATGAGGAGTTGTTCAAGGATCTGAATGTTTATAACTTGGCCAGATAACTTAGCAGGAAAAGGTAACAGTCTCCAAACACTTTAACAGTACAACTATGAAGAAAGGCAAGGGATTTAGGCTGATGAAAAGGATATCCAAATATACATGCTGGAGCAATAATTAATAGCAGAATTCTGACAGCATTTTCTACACAAATATTAAAAAAAAAAATCCTTTATAGTGAATTAAACCTTATGACATCAAAATGAAAAGTATAAAGGAAATATAACACTCCTTGTAGCTGAGGAAGGCTTAAATAGTAAGAATCAATTCCAGAGTTATTCTAGACTTATTCAGTGTCATTTGACACATCTTTCAGCAATCCAGGTAGATTATTTTTTTTTTGTTTTTGTTTTTAAAAAGAGAGTCAGTCCTGAAGTAATGGAAAGAAATCATACAAAGAAATTCCAAAATAATATTTTCAAGATGTAAGGCCTATTATTCTGAGCAATAATCTTTACTGGGAAGTAGTAGGAGACTTATCATTGGAGTCAATATTAGAGCTCTGGAGGATATATTGCAGAAAGCAATCTTGTGCTGGCATTGGCAGTGACTGCATGATATATGCATATATATATTTTTTTTTTCCTATCTCCAATACCTATTATTTTAAATTAAACAAGAACTATCTCACAGGATTCATGCAATTTGCCTCATGAAAAGGGAAACTTTGAACAAGACTATAAATACACCTCTGAGTTTTTATGACATCAAGTTGCCTTGATTTACTGCAGTGTCTCTGCAACCTTATGCAGTACTGCTTGTAATTCAAAGCTGTTCCTTGTAATACATAATAAACATTTTACTTTTCCATCTTTGCTCTGTCTCAAATGGTTAATGAATATAAATTGAAGATGAATACTGGCAATTTTAAAAATACATATGATATATTTTTTTTTTCTAAAATTTGTTTAACTTTTGTAGGTTCCAATCTCAAGGCTATGTGAGGAATTTTCCCACATGTCTGCATTGCTTTGTCTGTGTGAGTACTAAAGCTTAGCGCTCTTGCTTTTTCTATTTAAAGGTTGTTGCTTGAAATAGCCAGAGAATTTGACTGTTTTTAAGAAACAAACATTTTGCACTTTCATCTGCTGATGAAACTCTAAGTGACAGTTGCATTGTAGCTTGTATAATCTACAGGAATATAAACACATGCTTTAGACTGCATAACATTTGGCCAGAGATGATTTGCTTCTTGATTTGAAAATATGACCAATTAAAATAGGGTATTGTTGATCACACTGTTCATTATTTTAATATTTTAGGGCATTTGAAAATGAAAAATATTAGCAAATGGTGCTGTCAAATACCTCTGATGATCTCAGTAGGGTGATCTCAGTAGGGTGATGCATACTTTGATTCACATCATTCCACAATTCTCATCTGAGTTACATCTGTACAAATGCATTTACTTCAGGGGAGCTCTGCTGGAATAACCAAAGAAAAAAGATATGACTAATATTTCTCATGAAAAGGAATAAAAAATGGTCAATGCTGCATGAAAGTGCCAAGTGGGCATTTGAATACTCTCTGCCTCATTGTTTAACATTTATATGGAGATTGTGGATGTCATTCTGATCCTAGCTGACATTAGTTTTTGCTTTGCTAATAGTACAGCTCATTTCAATTTATCAGTTTCAAGAATGAAACTAATCTTTACTTATTTGGAGAAATCATTTCATGATATACTTTTAAGTCTATCATTTGCATGCTAGAACGGTTCTAGCTTCTAAACTGAGAAACTGTGTTTTATTTAAAAATCTGATACGGTATAGCTGTAATGAAGTCTCCTTTGACTGAGACCCCAGTCAATTTATACTTTAAGGATACAAAGCTTATTCTAAGTCTAATAAGGAACTAAGATTTCTTATATCAACATCTGTGATTACTATTTTACATAATCTCCTGTTACCTGGGAAACTCCATCCCATCCAGCTGCAGATACATGTATGCTTATTCACATTTCTTGGTTGGTCTGTAATAAACGTGCATGCTGAAGCATAAAATCTTTAATCTTTGGATGACATCATGTAGAGATCTGTATTTTAAACTTGTGAAGTTATAGATATTAAAAAAGGTAGCAAACTGGGTTGGTGGTGAGACACTATGTTTAAATGAGATAGAAACTTCTGAATGTAGCTAATTATTTTAGGGACAGCAATTTGTACTGTTGTTTTGTATATCAAGGCCAGATTGTCTAGGATAACTGTCAACATTGCTAGACACCATTATCTATGTACAGGGCATGACCAGGCAAGCATAATGACCATATATTTACATGAGTCCAGCATTTTTTATCCCCTTTTCTTTCCATTTCTTACATACGTTCCTCCCCAAATTACCTAAATCTCTCCTCTTTTCTACTTTTGGTTCCTCCGCTAAATGTTCCAGTAGAAGTCCTGTGCAGTTTCAATATACTCTTCTGCCTCCCATAATGTGATCCACCAGTAGGCAGCAATGACCCTTAGTCTGGCATGAGAAGTGGAGAGAGTTCCTGATGATTTGTGGTGATGGCTTTTGTGCCTGGGCACTGGGGCTGAGGATCTCCTGGGGAAGCCTGAGAGGGGTCTGGACAGGGAGTTAGTTCCTCAGGAGTCCTTCTTTTGTGTTCCCACCTGCCAATGTGCCCCTGTGCTCTTCTGGCTTGTGGACATCAAACATCCCTTTGACTGTCTGATGGCTCCTGTAATGGGCCTGACAGTAGCTGGGGCAGGATATTATTTGGGCTCCCCACACCTCTGCCATTGTCTCTCTGTGCTCCTTTGTGATTGTGCAGATGAGCTTTTATCACTAAACACTTTCCTCTTCTGTTAGTATACTCATTGAAGTGATTTTGTTTAGTTACTCTGATGGCTAAAAGGAAGAAGAATGAATCTAAGGACAGTGTCCAGGAAAGAAGCCATTTCTGTCTTCCTCTATGACCTCGGATAACTGAATTGGTCTTCCAGGGTGATCTGAGGATAAGCACATAAAAATCTGGATGATACACAAATATCAAAACAACGGAGTTCAAGTAAGCTCTCAAGGTCAACTATCACAAAATACTCTGATGATTGTTATTGATATTGTGGTAGCCTGCAGCATTATTTTTTTTTGTACTTGTTAGTGGTTTTTTTTTTTTTTTTTTGGTAGTATTTTTAGCTACCAGGATTTTCAGTTATGTCTCAGAAATAGTATATAGACTATTCCTAAGGAATAGTAGAGAAACATTCAATATTTACAAAAATATTTTTTTTTTTTTTCTCATAGCATGCCTTACAATTATAAATGTTTTCTTTTTCCTACAAAGCACCAAGTTCTGCAAGCTAAAAGCATGCAACACAAAGAGCCAAGGGACCTGCAAGATACTATTAATTGAGGTGTATAACCTCACTGTTCTCTTGTCCATCTATTTCCTTAAATAACAGGCTTGCCTTAGTGGGAAATGAAAAAAGGTGCTGTGGCCAACCCCAACAACACATCTTTTTCTGTAACTAAATTACTCAACATCAATCATTTAACAGCCTACTGTGGAATTCAGCCTAGGTATAATTGTGGTTTCTCACTTGCTTTCTGTTAAAAAGGATTCCATTGTTCAGTTAATGCACTTGAGAAAACCATTGCACCCACTCTGAGTAAAAATAAAACCTTCACTATTCAAATCTGTTATGGATCAGCATAGTCACTAGGCATAAAATGGCCATCCATAATGATTTATCCTTGTAGATGAATTACTGAGTACATATCGTAATGCTTTTGAAATGCAGTTTACCTAGGAATTGTGCAGAAGTATTTAATGTCAAATGATATTTTTCAACTGATTGTTTGCATTTGCTTATTTTTGCTCAAAGAAATGGCTGAATGGTATTAGTTTCAAAATGTTTTGTAGGAGACTGTTCAAAAATTATATAATTTATTATTAAATATTTTTGGAAATTTCACAGAATCATGGAATCATTAAGGTTGGAAACTACCAACATTACAACTAAACCATCTTCCAAAGTCCCTTTCCTTAGGGACCTTAGTCCAATCTTTCCTTAAACACCCCAGGGACGGTGATGCCACCATCTCCCTAGGCAACCCATTTGAATGCCCGACTACTCTTTCTGAGAAGCAATGTCTCCTAATTTCCAACCTAAGCCTCTCCTGGTGCAACTTGAGGCCATTCCATCTAGTCCTGTCACTAGTTATCTGCAAGAAGAGGCTAAACCCAGCTCCCCACACCTTCCTTTCAGGTAGTTGTAGAGAGCAATAATGTCTCTCCTGAGCCTCCTCTTCTCCAGACTAAACAACTTCAGTTCCCTCAGCTGCTCCTCATAAGATTTGTGTTCCAGGCCCTTCACCGGCTTCTTGGCCCTTCTCTGGACATGCTCCAGGGCCTCAATGTCTTTCTTGTACTGAGAGGCTCTAAACTGAACATGGTGAAGCTTTGAGAGTGCTCCGTTTCCTAGAAAACAACTCGTCATCCTCCAAGTTGTCTTTGTTCATCTACTGTCTTCTGTTCCTTTTCTCCCCTCTGACAGAACCATTCTTAAGCAAAGAAAAACATTTGGCAAACACACCCTTTCATGACTGGGATGAGATGGGTTCCCTAATTCCACAAGCACAAAACTAAGGCACAAGGCCTATTTTCAGAAAAACTTCAGAACTTGTCAGCTTCCTGAGCACTTCTGTTTTTTTCTGGCCACCTCAGGGGCACTAGGATCTACCATGTAACCTGTCCTGTCCTCACCTGCGTCACTGCTGCACCACTTCGTCCGGAAACATACTCCTTTTTGGGAGGCTAAATTACTTATTCCTTTTTTTTTTTTTTTTTTTTTTTTTTTTTTTTTTTTTTTTGTCATTCTTTTTTCCCTTTGACTTCTTACTTCCTATTTTCATTTGAAATACTTTTCCCATCTCTATTTCCTAAAGTCATAGGCAATAAATAATGTCATTAATAGCAGCACACAATTATCATTTGTTTCTGGAGTTAACATCCCAGGTACCTTGGCAGGTAGTTTCATTATGAATGGGGGTATCGGACTTACAGTTTCAGGCACTAAAAGTATTCTTTGCTAACATTAAAGGCAAACATCCTATACCACTTTTTCAGCAGTAGACCTCTGAATATGCATTACTTAAAATAAAATAAAATAAAATTATTTGTAGCTTACAGGTTTTAAGTCTTTTTGTTTAAACTGCTGTCAAGGACAGTGTAATAACCCCTGCTGGATATGCTTGGGATCCATGTATGCATTTGTTTGTTAAATATAAGGTAAATAGCTTGTTTCTCATGAGCCTTTAAATAACATTTCATGACAAGAAATAAATTTGAATATGCAGTTGGTAAAGCACTTCAAGAAAAGTCCCATTATTATGTTCTGCATTGTTCAAGTCTCCATCCCATCCAGGCAAATACATATGATAAGTGTTAATTATAACAGGAATGTTAATATTCCACTGTAAAGAGATACTTCTTGTTCTCAAAGTTACCATCAGTTGTAGTGAGCTTTAGTAACAAATCGGAGAGGTTTTTTTTTACCTGCTTCTGGCATAAAAGTAACAAAAAAGCTGTGGAAACAGGACAAAGATATTCTATGTTATCTGTGCCCCCCTCATTATATTTGACATGCCCATCCTAAAATACCAGTTCCTGAGCTAGAGAAACATCAGATTCACAGATAATAATTTTTTTTTATCTCTTAAGTGGACACAGCTTTTTAAGAGGACACTTTTAGGTAATGCTTGTAGAGTCTCATTTACATCTTTCTCTTTCTATGGGGTAGAGAAGGGAATACAGGAAATCAGAAATAGGTAAATCTATTATCCTGTGCCTTAGTATCAGTTCACATTAATTACAAGGTTACATTTATAAGCTATTCTATTGAGACGTTTTATCACTTTGAAGCCAAATGAAACATTCCACACATTTTTTGAATCAGCTAAGATAAAAGGAGTATATACTAACTCTGTCAGTATCCAGCTCAGGACACTTCCATCTCAGCCAAAACTTTGAATGTTATCACTTAAAAGCTTATTCTTCTTTGGGTTACATCTTTTTAATTGATTTTACTGTATTTCACATCTATGTGTTTTTCATTTCTTTTCAAGTTTCCTCATTTTCTATTCCTATTATCCTTTCAGTCAAGTCTCTTTGTATTCCCACATATAGTTCAGAGTTTTAAAGACACTTTTCTCCAGTTCTTTGCACTTTTATTAGTATATAGTCAAATGGTGATGAGAGATCTTATTATTACTATTTCATACTGCTCATTGCCATGAGACTAATTTTATTTCTCTCATGAAACTTCAAACAATACATTCTACCCCTTTATATTTAGATCAGATGGTGAGGATTTATTATAAGAAAGGATTAGTATCACTGAATATCCATTACAAAGTTTGTTTTGTGAAAGTTGTACTTGGACTTTAATATAGTATCTAACCTCAAATGCCACAATAGACAACATTCAAAATGGAGGTTATTGAGTATAACTCTGCTGAACTAAATTAAGCTGAATCTGCTTATACTGGAGCTCATTCTATTCTGAAACTGAAATATGAACATGAAAATGCATCAGATAAAACACTAGTGTCCTGTTAATGAAGCTTAATGGCAACTGTTCATCTAATGTTCTAGATAAACATCACACACATTGCCAAAAGCAAATCTAATTAGATATGTGAAGAATTCCTTTAGCTCTGTTCTCACTTACTGAAATGTAATAAATGAGGGTAGATCTATGTCAATTTGCTATATTAGTTTTTAAGCTGTCTTCAGAATGCATCAGTCTGAAGTGAAAAATAAAAAACACAAAAAGCTGTGGATATCCATGGAATATTAAATGCCTCATTTTCTGTATCAGGTCATTACTGAAATCTTTATTAATAGCTGCATATTTGAATTGAGCCTTCTTATGTGTATTGTATGCATATTTAAATCTGAAAAACATGAAAAAAGATATATATATATATACATAAGCTTTGTATACACCATGCAGTCATTTGGTCATATCTGATTACCCCATACAATTAATTAGAACTAAATGCTGGCTCATATTCATCATTTATCAGAAGTTATTTGAATAACAAAGAGGATAAAATACAGAACTGCATCAAGAAGCAGAATGGGCATTCAGTCTGGAAAATACAACTGCTCATTAGAGCCATATTAGGTCATGGCTGCATGAAGGGTATTTAAAATGCAGAAGAATTTGAATGAATAACAAAGTGTTTTTGGAAGCTGATTTTATAAATCAAGATAATTGTTCTTCTAAATAAAAGAAATCAAAAGTTCCACAGACTTGGTATATAATTCATGCTTCAGCCAATTTAAATTTACTTCTGGAAATAGCATGATCACCCTCCAAACAATTTTTAAAAAGCATGCATACAACAAACAGTGGCAGACTTGCAACAAGGCATGGAAATGTGTGCATGAGCATTGACTTAAAAATGAATGGGCTTACAAAATTTCTTCAAATATATCCTGGGCAAATTCAGCTCTTGAGGATGTCAAAAACTGAAGCACTGGTCAAAAATCAAGCAATTCTGTAGAATGGGCTAGGGACCAACAGTAAATTGCAAAGCTGTTCACAGAGAAAAACAAAACTTATGCTTTTGATAGAGGTACTGGACTATGATGTCCTTCTATGCCTTTTCTATCTGAAAAAAAAAAAAAAAAAAAAAAGCCTTTCTGTCTGTAATTGGTGGGAATGTTGTGGAAGCATGGAAAAGACAAATTTAGCTGCAAATGCTGCATTCTTTGCATTACAGCAGAGCTTTGTGAATGTTGCCAATAAGAAATAACTACAATTTCTATTTCCAATGTCAGTTATTTGATTGATAAATAATAAATACAGATCAGGAGTACTGGGATGGCTATAAAGAAAAGAAGTAAGAATTCAGAGTCTGTGGCAAAATCAGTCAATTCTGATGGTGTCTCTCTGTCTGTCTATCTTCCCATCTGTATATTTAATATCACCTCATCTCATCTCATCTCATCTCATCTCTTCTCATCTCATTATATGTATTTCACCAAAAGTTATTCCTAGTTGTTTCCTTGCCCAAACCAAATCAGAAGATTGTCAATTTATCTTCCCTTGCGTAGTTTTAAGGAGTATAAAACCATCCTCTGTTCTTGAAGATTGCCATTTCCACAGTGGGCCAAGGCTGACATTACCTTTTCATATTCTCCTAGGATAAATCTTTATATAAAACGGATTTTTCTTTCTTCTGTGATTGTCTAAAGTGGCCTCAGATACCTTCTACTCTGTCTAGTAGACAAAGCAGAGTATGGTTTCCTTCTCCCCAGCTGAAATCACTACAACTTTCTGGAGATATTTTAAGAAGATATTTTGTCTTGCCTTGAACTGCCTTGCATTGCAGGTCTATTTTTAATCCCAGTGCTTCTCCAGCACCTTTATTTCATGTCAATGGAATGCTTCATGCCTCAGAAAAACATGTTTGTGATTTTATTTATTTATTTATTTATTTATTAAGCATTTCTAACTATTTATTGTTATTATGATTACCTGAAAAGCAGTAGTAAGGTATTTTAAATTTTATGCATTTTAAAAAGATTTATTTTCACTTTGTTAGATATGCAGCATTCATCCCTCTTTGAATGCTAAGCTGCACAACAGTGAAACTGTGAAGGGAGGCTGTAAAACATGAAAACACACTGCATTCTGCTAGAGAGCAGAAAGTAGTTTACATTTGAGACATAGAACACTGTTACAATTATTTGATTTATTAGGTATTCTGTCTTAAACTTTTCTTCCATGGTAGGAAAAGTAAATGAGTTTATGTTTACTTGAGTATATAAATCTGATGTAATTACCTCAAATAAAATAATAAGGGTAATTTGCCCCAAATAATATTGCAAGCTTTACTTGCTAATTTGATCTAATTTGATTTTAGTTAATACATTAATGTCGTGTATGAGCTCTGGGATAAACAGTGTCTGAGTTTTTTCTGATTTTTTTTTTTTTTCCAGTCAATCCACTTGTTTCATGAACATACCATAGCCCCCTTAGGCATCTGTAATTTAAAACTAAATGTTTTCCTTATTGGTACCCTGCTGACTTTCAGTTTCTGCTAGCCCCAAATGAAATGTCAAAATATAGCCAAGTCCCTGTAGATCAGTCTAGTGCCAAATAATCAGTGCAGAAATTTTATTCTAAAAATGTGTCTTTATTCAAGTCTTTGCATTCAAAGACATTTAACAAAGTACTGAAGAGACTTTTATAGACTTTTATATATTGCCACAGGGATCATAATTACTTAGGGTTTCTTTATAAAATGTCATTAGATGACCTCTTTTTTTTTTTTTTTTTTTTTTTTTTTTTTTTTTTTTGACTCTCAGAATGAGTCTCCTTTGTAAAATAAAATAATGTTGTAGATCTGGAATGATCTATCTAATATTATTTTTTTTTACCGAAATTATAAATCATATATTACGAGGAACTAAGTGAAACAGTATATTGAAGTAGGTGAGCAATTTTATAGAGGAAATTAAGAGACATGGTATTATTTTGGGAAGATAAAATATTTTTTATCAATGCTAGAATAGTCTTGCTAAAAGTTCTAAATTATGAACACCTTTTATGCTCATAAAATAAATTATGATCTTTTATGCTTAAAAATCTTAATTTTGAGTAAAAGACAATGAAAGCACCATATATACTGGTGCTGATTCTCTGGTCTATGAAGAACAAAAAAGGCAGAAAAAAAAATAAATCTTCATATGTACATCTTATAGTTTTAATAAACTCTCAAGTCACATGCTTTTGAAACAACATAAGAAATTGTACAGGCAAGCAATAATTGGGAAATAAATTGCATACATTTTTCTTTTTATATATATATTTTTAATAGCTAAATAAACCAGGAAGAAGTTATATCTTTAAAATGCTTTATACAGTCATCTTAGTTAATATCAATGTGTGGGATAGCAAATATCTCACTGCTTTTTGAAATGCTCCCTTTAAAAGCAAACCCAGGGACCAAGTTTTCACCATGATACTCAGGTTTCTCCAAACATTTTGCCCTGTGGAAGGTGTTCTCAGATCTGATGTTTGGAAATCCTACCCACATGAAGAAAAAAAAGGTGTAGAAAGCACTTGAGACACTTGCCATGACTTCCAGAAGTCCTACACAGTGACTGGAACAATTGGAGGTATATCTGGAACAGTTGGAGGTATATATAGAAATTTCAGATTTTTCACCATTAAGGATGTTAGTCCTATTGTGCAGAAAGAACTTGAGAATGGCACAGATAGACTAATGCATTTAATATGTATCTAGGTTTCTGAGCATGAAGACACCAGAGGTCTAAAACACAGTGCCTTGATATTAGTTTTGTTTGTTTGTTTGTTTGTTTGTTTGTTTTCATCTGAAAGGTGTTTCTTTTTCTTTTCTTGGAACAATGTTTTTGCATATTTTTTTTTTTCTCTCCAAGCATCTTGAAGCTTTACACTTAAGGCCATCCTTTTATGATATTTACTTATCACTTAGACTGAGGAGTGAGAAAGGAAGGTCAATAAAAATAGCATCGTAGAACAAAACTAAAACACTTATAAATAAATATCCTGTAAAGCACTTCTTGTGTCCACAGTGGTATCGAGTGGTAGGAAGGAATCTAAATCTAAAATTTTCAGTGTTATCATGTCCTCTTCAAAACTTTAGATTATCAAATTTGAAGTAAAACTTATCCTAATGAAGATTATTTTTTTAATAAATTCCCTGCTATTTTTTAACATATAAATTTGGTATTTTAAAAAGTGTATAATAGTGTTTAACCTATTGACCCCAAAGCATTTAAACTTGATAAACCTGCCTCACACAGTGGTGTAGCAGGTAAGCGTGGCTTAACTTATTCTACCCAAGAAAACTACAGCATCAAGCAGTTGAGTAAGTTGACAGTGGTTAGTAGCCAATCCATCATAACATAGAAAATAGAACACAAAACTACATCTGTACTCATTTCATTGGAACAGGTTGCCCAGGGAAGTGGTGGAATCACTGTCCCTGGGGGTGTTTAAGGAAAGGTTGGATGTGGTACTTAGGGACATGGTTTAGTGGGTAACATTGGTGGTAGGGGGACTTTTGGATGAGATTATCTTGGAGGTCTTTTCCAACTTTAATGATTCTATGATTCTATGATACTGGCCAACAGGGCCAGATGTGGGCCTGAGCATTGAAATGACAGGTTTTTTTTGTTCCAACATTAGTGGGATTGCTTGCATAACTTATTGGAGCCCTTGATAACTAAAGCATGTCACTATTAAATTACATTTATCTACTATGTTGTTGAAATTGCTATTATTTCCAGTCTTTGTCCAAATTCAGAAATATTGTATCTACCTTGTATCTAAAAAATTGTATCTATCTAAGTAGAGGCTTTTCTAAGCCTCTACTTGCATCCAATTAAGCCAATTATAAATAGGCTTAATATGCATTTCAGGTCTTGATACCTGTAAGATGCAATTCATGTTCATCCCTTACAGAATGTGTATGTGAAGCTTAAAGAATCAAAATTTCAAAAAGCTGTATTCAGAAGGCAAAGATTAGCAAGTCTCATTAGTGTATTCATCATGGTTGGTGAATTGTACTCTTGAGAGCTGATACGTTATTTCAAGTGCTGAGTTAACTAAAAATGTGACTATATATCACACATTTATTTTAGTGATTGTGCTAAAGAAGAGAAGTAGTGAGGGTAGTTGAAATTCTACTATACCTCATAGAGAAGAAATAGCTTTGAATTCAGTCCCCCCCCCCCCCCACTTTATAAAAGCAATGAGAACCTGTAAATTAGTCACAGGGTCTCCTGATGTTGCTAAAGCATATTATTAGTTTCAAAAACAAACAAACAAACAAACAAACAAAAAACAACAAAACAAAACAAAACAAACAAACAAACAAAAAAAACAACACCAGAAAACCAACTATTTTAAAAGATAAAATGTCATAATCTCTTGTTTATCCTGCTTTCATATCAATATAAAGAATGGAAGTTAGTAGATAATTCAGCGACATCCACTGCTTGATTTAGAAACAAAGTTCCATAGTCATGCCAAACAACTATTCTTGTGCAAAAACATTTATAAAAAAAGAGAGTCATATGTTTTGAATATTTTTTTATTTTTTTTTTAAAGCAGATGTGACTTTCTTTTCAGGAATAAAACTGGAGTTACATTTCTGAAAGTGTTATAAATATGCAATATTTTCCAGTAATCTAAGTCTGCCTATTTTGAATCTGGATTTCTGCACCATTCTGACAAACCTTAAGGATGGCTGTCATCAATTTGGACTTAATACAGTAAAAGAAAGTATCTTCTGTAATCATTATATTCTGAACTGCCTGAACTACAGACAGTGCAGTACTTTTCCTGGCCCTCAGAAAATATCCTGACAACTGGTTACAGGGTCATCTTATTTGATTTTCTTTCAGATCCGTGACTACTAATTTTTTGTCCACGCATTTGGGCAGTTTTAGGAGAAATGGTTACCATTCTTGTTCAAGCTCCTCCATAGCCCAGATCTTTTATGTCTTATTTAAATGATATTTAACAAGAACAATTACGCAAAAAGATGGATTATGTCAATCCTTTGGTTTTGGAATAAAAATTCCTATGCCATCAATTTGTGCTGCACAGAAGCTGTCAGTGTGCTGACAGCAAACCCATTGGATACTGCTTGGGCTTTGGGCAGAGTAGAGGTTTCTCTCCTTTCTGCATATGAATTGAAACAGATTTTAAATATGGATTAGGTATAAATCTCTCCAGAATGTTGCTCCTTTCATATTGAACCTAGTGAGATGTGGAGCCTCTACAGTTTGATGACAGTAGTGTTACTAGGGGAAGAGGTCTCTGGGTAACTGAGTAGGCTGCTCCTTATGCTTGAACATCAAAATTACACAGAATTCTTTTTTTCAGGCATCAAAATAGAGTTTGTACATCTTGTTCTATGTGACATTCCCAAGGCTGTGACTAATATGTGGTAAAGAAAAGCTCAGTGAAACTTGGCTAATTCCCTAACCTTGGGCCCTTTCATCTTCATGTTTCTAGTGTTAACACAGCAGTAATTGCCTGAAGGATGACGTTTACAGTGATGCAAATATCTTAAAGATATTTTTTCTCTTTTCTTTCATTTCAGTACAAATGACTGAGAATGACTGACCCGCTTATGTTAAGATGGAAAGACTAGAGTCTTCTGAACTCATACCGTTATAAAGAGCACCATCTTCTAATAGCTCAGTATCAAATATATATAGCTTCAGCATGCAATGCACTTGGTTTTGATAGGTTTCCATTAATAAACCCTACATGTCTTCTCTTTCCATAGCTTTTCCTCTTCTCCTTCTTAATTCCCCTTTTCTTGCCCTCACCCCATAGACACGTGCATGCACTTTCCTAAGAAGATCACAGCATTTAGACTGAGACTACTTTATATTCATCTGGACCTGATTAGAGTCAACATTTTCAAAGGAGACAAATGGGGGGAAAAGTAGGCATTAAGAAACACACCACTGACTTGTGTAAAGTTCTAAACAGATGGGGAAATGTGCAGAAAACTGAAGCATGAAATGTAATGTTAAGTGGAAGGAAATATCTTGATTTTATTGTCAAATCCTCATGCTACTTAGCAGCAAAAAAAGAAAGAGGTCTAAAAATAAACTGTTGTCACAGGGCTACAGAAGATATATAGGAAAGAATGACTTGCATCAAGCTTGGTCCAGGAAAATAAATAAATAAATAAATAAATAAAATAAGGCCATTAATGAAGATGGGGGCAGTCATCAGAAAACATCTGACATTAATTTTTATGAAGCAGTTAAAATTCTGACTGCAGCTCCAGATTTGCATGTGAACTATGACCAATCATTCACTCTGAAAACAATATGAGATAAATTTACAATTTAGCTTGTGATATGTATAGCTCAATACAAATGAATCAAACAACATGCAATAAATTTCATGGACTGTTAAGTTTTAGTTCTGGAGATGTAAATCACAGGTAGGATCATATTACAGTGGGAGATAGCATTGGTTTGATAAAACACTAAAATAGAAAGTCAGATCTTGTTCTGAATATCCAGGATTCAGGAGAGTGAAAAACGCAATAGAGAGATAAAAAACCATGGGGGAGAAAAGCTTATTGCCTTAAAGAAACTCCCAGAAACAGCAGCAGTGAAACCACCTGTTTAACCCCCATGAAGAGACTATACACTTAATCACTGAGCTCCACTTGGAGACGAAAAATTCTGATGAAAAATTCTGAAAGTCTGTGGAGACACAGTGCACAAGTGTAGCCTACATGATTTCTTTCAACCTCAACTAGTTCTGTCATAGGAACACAAAAATATTTTATTCTCTTGTCTTGAAACAGTTATGGATTTTGATGTCATGGCAATGACATCTATATTTTTCTCACTATCAGGAGAAGGTCAGACAAGTCATAAAGCAAAATGGGTTTATATTTCCAGTATACTCAACTAAGCTCTTGTGAAGATCCTTATTTTACTTATATTTACATAAGATTTTGAAATAATGCAAATGCCACAGTAAATTTAGAGTTTAATTCAGATAATGATTCTGTGGAAATGGAATGGATATCCATGGATATGGATATGGTGAGGGGTCTGGAGAACAAGTCTTACGAGGAGCAGCTGAGGGAGCTGGGCTTGTTCAGCCTGGAGAAAAGGAGGCTCAGGGGCAACCTTATTGCTCTCTACAAGTACCTTAAAGGAGTCTGTAGTGAGGTGGGGGTTGGTCTATTTTCCCACGTACCTGGTGACAGGACGAGGGGGAATGGGCTAAAGTTGTGCCAGGGGAGTTTTAGGTTAGATGTTAGGAAGAACTTCTTTACTGAGAGGGTTGTTAGACATTGGAACGGGCTGCCCAGGGAAGTGGTGGAGTCACCATCCCTGGAGGTCTTTAAAAGACGTTTAGATGTAGAGCTTAGTGATATGGTCTAGTGGAGAACTTGTTAGTGTTAGGTCAGAGGTTGGACTCGATGATCTTGAAGTCTCTTCCAACCTAGAAATTCTGTGATTCTGTGATTCTGTGATATTGTCTGTGTGAATGTAATTGTGACTTCTCTTATAAGGCTTCAAAAGTGAGACTTTTGCGGCCACCCAGGCCTTGCAAAAAATGGTGTGGCTCATTGGAGGTGAAGGTCTTTGTTAAACATCTTGACACAAAAGTGATGTTTTGTTCAACATCATTGATGACCTTGATGAGGGAATAGTGTCTGCCCTCAGCAAGTACGCTGATGACACAAAGCTGGGAGGAGTGGCTGACATGCCAGAAGGCTGTGCTGCCATTCAGCAAGACCTGGACGGGCTAGAGAGAGAGGTAGGAAGAAAGAAAATTAGGTTTATTAAGAGCAAGTGTCCTGCACCTGGGAAGGAACAACCACATGTATCAGTACAGGCTGGGGGATGACCTGCTGGAGAGGAGCTCTGAGAAGGACCTGGGGGTCCTGGTGAATGACAGGTTGACCATGAGCCAGTGGTGTGCCCTGGTGGCCAAGAGGGCTAATGGGATCCTGGCATGCATTAAAAGGAGTGTGGCAAGCAGGTCAAGGGGGGTGATCCTCCCCCTCTACTCTGCCCTGGTCAGGCCTCACCTGGAGTGCTGTGTCCAGTTCTGGGCTCACTGGTACAAAAAAGACAGGGATCTCCTGGAAAGAGTCCAGTGGAGGGCCACAAAGATGATATGGGGCCTGGAGCATTTTTCCTATAAGGAAAGACTGAGAGACCTGGATCTGTTCAGTCTTGAGAAAAGAAGACAGACATTATCAATGTTTACAAATATCTTAAGTGTGGAAAACAAAGGGATATGGTCAACCTCTTTTCAGTGGTTTGTGGGGACAGGACAAGGGGCAATCGTCATGAAAGGATCACAGAAAGTTCTGCACCAACATGCAAAAGAACTTCTTCACAGTGAGGGTGACGGAGCATTGGAACAGGCTGCCCAGGAAGGTTGTGGAGTCTCCTTCTCTGGAGGTATTCAAGGCCCGTCTGGATACCTACCTGGGCAACCTGCTCTAGGGAACCTGCTTTGGCAGGGGGGTTAGACCTGATGATCTCTGGAGGTCCCTTCCAACCCCTACAGTTCTGTGATTATGTGAATTTTTGTTTTTTCCCTGTTTATATCTGAACAAGTAAACTTCACTGAAGGGGACTGGAGGACTAATCTCCCCATCAGCATAGTAAAAAAGGAATACAGCACTGAAAAACTCAGGAAAGAACTGAATATTTCATACAAAGAGAGTCATTGCCCCAGTGACTCAAAATGATAACTAATTTTCAAGCAGTTACCTAGATCAGTTCTGATTATACTGGCCTAACTGTTGTTAAGAATAAATATAAAACATTTTAGGAAGAGAGAGAATTGAAAATGAATTTTAAGGGTCTGAAACTAAGAAAACTTATAGGAGCCATGAACAGAAAGAGGGGGGAAAAGACCATAAAAAGAAGAAGAAAGGAGATGAAACATATATTTAGAGATTTATACTCAAGAGCCTACCAAATGTGTCTCTTTCATCACACAGTGATAAATCTACTGACCACTATCTTTGTATAAAAACAAATCAGCAGCTGTGCCTATATGCCTATCATTAGAGAACTCTCTCTGATGTTCTCAGAAACAAGTCATTTAGCCTGCCTTGAGCAAATGTCTCATTAATAATCTTACTTCTTTGTTTTTGTTGGTTCATTAAGTTCATGCATGCATAAAGCTGCTGCTGCTGCAGATAATGTGCAGAGAGCCCTTAAAAACCAAGGCCTTTCAAACTGTTATAACATTTATTAATTCAGGAAAACACTATAGATTTCTAAAATCTTCAACCAAGGTAATTAATTAGTTGATTTAGTTGATTTTTTTTTTTCCCACAACATGTTAATTTACTTCTCATATTTTCTGTTTGAAATAAATTCTTTGCTGTCAAGACTTTTTTTTTTTTTTTTTTTTTTTTTTTTAGCAGATGTTCTTCTCTGTTCTTTCTCCACTTATTTTAATTTTTACCAGGAGTAAAATGGATGCCAGGGTACATCCCTGTGCATGGCTGTGCAAGTCCCTGCTTTCTTCCTTTCAACTGCACTCAGAAAATAAAACAACTGGAGGGTTGTAGCCAGCATTTAAAAATGCTTCATTATTTGTTGCATTACAAAATAGAATCAAAATGTTTTCTTTGCTTCTCTATCTGGCACAAAAGAAAATACCTCATTGAAGATATTAAGAGAAAAAAAAAAAAAAAAAAAAGAGGATAAAAACTACTCTTCTGAGAGAGTAATCTAGCCTGCTAATCTGTAGGAGCACTCTGCAGAAGTACTTTCAGTCCCTCCTACAGACTGTCACATTTTCGCACTTTGAATAAATTGCTAGATCTTTGCTAGTGCAGATTCTAGAATCCATCAATGAGGCAAATGGCCTAACAACCAGGATGGAATCATTTATGCAACCTGGCATAATGAAAATTCAAGCCTTTTTTTTTTTTTTTTTTACAAAGATATATAAGATGTATAAGTGGGGACTGAAACGTCTGCCTCAGAATACCTAAATAGTTATTTATTAAGACATTCATGTGAAAAGTAAAATATATGAGTTCAAATTCTGGTCCTCTGTCAAGCAGAGGCTTTGGACTTGGATTATCTTTTCTCTTTTTACAAATGTTGATTTTTTATTTGACAGTCTGTTACTTGTCTATCACTGTACCTCTTGATATCCTTTTCATTTGCACAGATGTTGTCTCTACAAATGTAAAGTTGTGAGCTTGAATCTGCCCAGAAATGACAATTCCATGTCTCTGCTTTGTCTACATCCCTAATTGTGAGGTGATTGTCCTCATCAAGTAATGGACCAATGTTTTCTCTGGTCCTCCTTGTGTTGTTAACATATTAAACAAAGGTCCTGTAATTGCCTGTTTCTGTGCTCCTAAGAGGTGGTACATAAAAAATGACCAGCAATGATGTCTTCAAAAGCAGTTTCCCAGAGAACCTTACTAACTAGTTCCCTGAGCAGCTTGAGGTCTGCTGTCCCCATATCCAGGGTTGAAGTTTTGGTGGCTGTTTTCTTCCTACCACCAAAATTTTCTTTGCAACTGTTTCATGGTCACTATGGCTGATTTAGCCTGTCTGTGTAGCCAGCTTACTGCTGCTTACGTTTTGAGTTGCTGGTACCACATTTATTTTATGGTTTGTCTTTAAATTTAAATTTGTCTCTAAATATTTCTAACAATAAAATTATTCAACAAATTCAACCTAAATTCAAAAAGCTTTTAGTTGTACAGAAGTCATTTTTGGTGACTTTCAGTGTTCAAAAACCAGACCAAAACATCAGATGTAGTGCTAAATGCTGCTCAGACAAAGTTATGAGACAAGCTGTTATGAGCAAGATAGAAAAGGGAAAGACTGGAGGAAGAAAGAAATTGAGGTAGATCAAACTAAATAAAACTTCATAGTACAGTTGTAGCTAGCTCATAGCATTTGATGCATTTTACCTGATTGTGTAGATAGGTAGGTTCTTGAACATAACACAATTTTTATGAGTTCACACTACCTCATCTTCTGCTCTGTTAGTGTTAGCTGAACAGAACATAGTTAGTTAATTTCTACCAGAACAAAATTGTCACTTAATTGTGTTTCTGGCAGACTGTAGTTGGGACTCCTCAGCAGCATGTCAGGGGAACTAGGAACATTAGGGAAAACCCAAGCCCTCTCACACTGCCCAGAAAGAGCATTGACACTGATATTGACACCATCAATATTTAGATTACTCAACTGTTGTTATACTATTTTTTTCAAATCATATTATAAATTAATTATTAATTGAATAATATTTTGTTCAAGTATTACTAATAACTTTAATAATTTGATATATTTGTACTGTAAGTCCAAAAGTCCTGTAAAGGGATCGAACCACATAAGATTCCCTGCATTGTACCAGACCTCAGTAAATATTCTATGTGGATAGCTTTAGTAGAGGTTACTTTTAACGTTCAGACTACTTGCTTGGCACTTCCTCCTCTCCTCCTTTCCAAGTGGGAATTTTGCATAACAATTTCAAAAATATCTGAGCTCTCTGAAGATTTAAATATCTGTCCTACTGATTTAAATACAATTTCAGCTCCTAAATCAGCTAACCAATTTTTGGAAAGCTGCCATTTTTTTTATTTTTTTTTTTCCCCTCCATGTGTTTTTAAGTTATATTGTGCTACCAAAAGAAAGGGAAAATTAATGATGCTTGTAGTTTAAAATAAAATAAAAATAAATCCTGAAAATAACACCTTGGAATTTGAATGGTGGGGTTGGTTCTCATTATTTCAGCCGTTCTTGCTCTTTTGACTTTTTAATCCTCACGTTCATTAAATTCAGTTGGAGTATTAGACAAAAAAAAATTGTGTTCTGATTTTCTAATTTACCACTTCACCAGTGCAGACTTCATAGACTCACTGTCTTCAAAGTAATGGAGTGGAATTCAATATATATTTTCCTTTGAAAGAAATATAAATAGCATGAAAACTGTATTTTGCTTGTATTGAGGCTGAGGCTAAGATTCCAAAATCCTGAATAAGTAATGTAGTTTCTTATTACCAATTCAGAAGAGACATATGGTGTGGCAAGACTCCTGGATTTAAAACTATGTAAAGTGCTTTTAAAAAAGGGTATGAAAATATGTAAGACTTAATAAATATTAACAGAGAAGTAAGAATGCAGTCTTAAGCATTTAGTTCAGCATATGTATCGATTTTGTGCATGCTACGTGATGAACAGATTCTGTAGAAAGCTATAGGCACAGGATCTCTCACGCTGTACAAGTTCAGGACACAGTGCATTGGAGAGTTTAGCAGCAGGTAAATCTTCCAGTACTGTGGTTCAAAACTTACTTGTAGTAACTTCTGAAGTAAGTTACTTCAAAACTTACTGGTAGTAACATGCAACCAGGTAGCACCCTTACCGTGAAGGTCTGTGTCTTTCTGGTGTTTGTTACTCTTTTTATTAGCTACATAGATTAGCTAAGCAGAAAGACAGATCAAGGGAGAGAAGAAATCAAGCAAAAAGGCAGAGACCTAGACAAATGTAGAGTTGTGGCAAGACAGCACAGTCAAACAACAACAACAACAACAAAAAAAAACAACAAACAAAACAAAACAAACAAACATACAAACACACACACACACACAAAAACAACCTCCAGACAGCACAAGCATTTGGATGACCAGACATATTGAATTTGAAGAAAACTGATACCTTCAGTTCTGCTGAGTTGGTTTATTTTCCATCTATACTCCCAGCCTAAAAACCAAACCAAAGGAAACCAAACCAAACCAAGCCAAAACAAACCAAATCAAACCAAACAAAACCTGATGGGTGCTATTTCTCAGGTTTAGATTTCAGACCCAGACAACCTAGGAAAGATAAACAATATAGAAGCACATACATGGAGGTTCTTATTGGCCTGTCTCAAGTGAACAGGATCATAGAATCACAGAATGGTTTGGGTTGCAAGGAACCTTAAAAATCACCTAGTTCCAACCCCCTGCCATGGGACCACCATGGGACACCACCCTCTAGACCAGATTGCTCAAAGCCCCATCCAACCTGGTCTTGAACACCTCCAGGGATGGGACAGCCACAGCTTCTCTGGGCAACCTGGGCCAGCGCCTCACTGTCTTTATAAGCGAAGAATTTCTTCCATATGTCTAATTTAAAGCTACAATATTTTAGTTTAAAGTCATCTCCCTTTGCCCTCTAGCTATGGTCCCTGATAAGGATTCTCTCCCCATCTTTCTTGTAGGTCTCTTTTAAATACTGGAAGGCCGGAAGGCCGCTATAACGTTTCTTTGGAGCCTTCTCTTCTCTAGACTGAACAATCCTAACTTTCTCAGCCTTTCTACATAGGAGAGGTGCTCTAGACCTCTGGTTATCTTTGTGACTCTCCTCTGGACCTGATGTAACAGGCAACTGACTAAAATAAATTCATTTGTGTCTCACAATGGTACAAAGCAACCATTCAGTGTTGTACAATGATCAGAATCTCCCAAAGGAAAATGAATTTAAGTTCTGTTCTCTGATGCTTTTCAGTGAGAAAGCTTCTGGGTGTACTTCTGAGGTTCTTAATCATCTGCAGTGTGGAAGTCCCTCAAGACCTTAGTAATAATCATAATTCATTGTGAAGTTTTATTCTGCTTCAGTTGTATTTTGGGGTAAAGTTTAATTAAAAGATAGATGCAAGATCTAGACATTAGAATAAATAATTTGAGGGTGATGGTGAGGTGGGAATAAGGATATTTCAAAATGAACAATATCATCTGAAACAAACAGAAACTCCTCTCCAGTAATGGAGAAGAGTGAGGTCTAATACACTGTGACATGTGACATGATTTATTTAATGGAGTCTCCATTGCTTGAGTGATTTCAAACCAAATTTAGCAGGAGAAACAACACTATGCTATAGCACAAAGCTAGCAAGTGACAGACAATATTATGTGGATTTTTATGTCTTCATTTCTAAGGAGTATGCAAAGAGTAAAAACCAGTGTCATTATTTTCAAAACACCATGGGAAAAACTAGAAAAAGTCTGTATTTTCCTTTTCTTACTCCCTTGAGAGTCCTATTGCCATCATCAGAAAAAATAAAGCAAGCAGTGTGTAATTCATCTGTTTAGAAACATACTGTAACTTTGGGAAATTATTCCATGTATTCAAGTGCCTACTAATTGCAGTCACAGTTGCTTCTTTCAGCAAATCAACATAATTTAGTACTAGATATTGAAATTTTCACTATGACCTCATCTGCCACTCCATCCTCAAAAAATATTTGCTTTAAAAGTCTTCAGGAGCATGCTTTTTCTGCTTAATGAGGTCCATTTCAATGATGGTTGCAGAAGTAGAGGGTTAACAACAATATTGTGGTACCCTGCAGTTCACCAGTTTGGCTTTCCATCACCTGGTTTATCTACCCTAAGACCAAATTATTATCTTAAAATAAAATGAAAAGCTGCTATTATTGCTTAATGTAAGTACACTTAAAATTAGTAGTGTGCTTGGTAAGGTTAAATAAGGAGGTCTTTGATGCTAACTTCAAAAATTACATCTCTGATTTAACTAGAATAAATGAGATGGTTGCTTCTCTCTAATTAAAGTAAAAAAAAAGTATCTGTAGTACTTGGCAATTTTCTGTCACTTAACACTATATTACAGTAGCATTTATTACATTCATTATATTATAATTGCAATTACCTTACATTTACTGAGGGTCCTATCCTCTGAGAGGATATTTTCTTCATCTGGTTGAAGAAAATAATCATATTTGTTTGAAACCAAAAAGAAGCCTGTGTACCAAACTGAAGGTGAAGTCCATGGATATGCTAGATATTTCACCAGCACAACCCATTACTCCTTGTCTCTGTTACAGAATTATGGTGATACTGCCAGCAGCTAGAAACACAGTCACTAACCGCACTCAGGGGCCCTGTTTGCAAGGACACAACTGCAGATGTGTTCTAAAACAAACAGTCCATTTTGGTTCATCCCTGAATTTTGTGTAGCCCTGTGTTTGTTTGTTTATTTATTTATTTATTTATTTATTTATTTATTTCAGACAGACAGTGATGAGCTGTAATGGGTGACCAGCAAAGAGAAAGGGAACTCCAGCTAGTTTTACTCTTGCAGATAGCTAAAGCAGCATGGCACAGATGGGTGGCCAGCCGAGCTGAAAGTTTAAGAGAAAGAAGTTGAAGGAATATCTCAGTGAACAGTGAATAATAACTTGACTAAATGGGACATTTTATCAGAAGGGTCTTACCTTTTGTGTGTGTGTGTGACAAATGTCATTTCTTTCTTCTTCTTTCCTGGCTCTCTCATTGGTATTCATGATTTTTCCATTTTGGCTTTAAACATTAGCACTATCATGCTTTGTTGGCAAGAATACTCCCTTAACAATATATTTAAAACTTAAAAGCCTGAATAATTACTCTAAGATTATTTTTCTTTCTTAAATGGGCATCTGATTGCACAACATAGAGTACATATTGCGTTAGTTTCTTAAGTCAGTGAAGAGAAACAATTAAATGTGATCTATTACTGTGTAAATTGTGAATATTCACAATGTATAAAAAAAGAGTTTTCATTTATTAGGTCTTCATGAAACCCATGAAAATTTCGAAATTCTTATTCCCCAAGACATACAGAAAGAAGATAATTACTATGAATTATTCAATTTTTGTTTGCAGTAAGAAGGAAATTGTTATAAAAGTTGAAGTGACTACTTCTGTTTGTAGATCAAATGCAGACAGAAGCAGTGAATACAAACTGCTGAATAAGTGAGCAATGCAATTATACATAGAACAAATAATTCAGGAAAGAATTATTCTACTGTTCGAACAAAACATTGGGTCAATTCATCTATGTAAGGTCATTACATTTTGTGAGTAATATACTTTCAAAACATTCAGAGCACAGCACAGAAAACATTTGTAGTCTCACAAATCTATCCGTACTTGTTATTGTTGTAATTTACCAGACAGATCCTGCTGTTTTGCTAAGATCTCTGCCTAAGCCATTGAAATCAAAGGAAGCTTTGATTTTAATGGGAACGAGATCAAGGTTTAGCCACTCAACATGTCCTTGAGCCAAAACAAAACTTCCAAGGAGGTTAATGTTGAGAGCACTGTTTTGATTGCATAATGACGCCAACAGACAAGATAGGAAAAATCATTGGGCTGCACTGAAATTGAAAGTGTACGTGTCTATTTTAAACTGCAAATACTTCATCTAACCTACTGTGCTGAGCAGTCACAAAATGAACCTATGCAGCAGCTGAATCGCTGTCCATAAAGCAAAAACAAGCAATGGAATGTTATTCTGTTCCCATAATACAGTTATTTCTATGTTACTGCAGCAATAGTAAGAAACTTACAGTACTCCAACACTGAGATGCTACATTTTTTAAATGGTTTACAGATGTATTATTCTAAAACAGCTTTTTTTTTTTTTTTTTTTTTTTTTAGTCTACCTATTTATTTATTTATTTATTTTGTGAGTCAGTGAGATGCAGTCTTTACAAAACAAAATTATTCAGCAGGGTGATCAATTAGATTTATCCACCAGAACAGAGGCAAATATTGAGTAAAGCCACAGTTTTTCAAAAGATTAAAGTAGAGGCAGCTAACCTTTAAATTAAATTTCTGAATAAATGTATTTACTGTATTCTCAGTAGATGACTTTGGCTTGAGATAGCACAACATAGTTTAGAATCTGATTTTGGCAGGAAATTCTCTTTAAGGGGTATAACCCTACAAGCAGAAAAACTACAGGAACACATCTTGTTAAATTTCAAGAAAAATACTAATATTCTGCCAGAAGGTTTTATAATATGGGGATCTCCTGAAGGTGTTTCCAAAATACATATATTTTTTTTAAACTGAATTTTCTTAATTATATTATTGCATGAGCAAAAGTAATTAGAAAATTGCATTCCCATTTTAAAATAAGGTTGGGCTAAACATTTCCATTTATATTCTTATTTTGGCAGTGACGCTGGAGGTTTTTTTTAACCTGAGTCTATATAAGATTCCCTGCACTTCCACATTGCTTAGAACCCAAGGGAACATCTGAAACTAGTTTCAGATTCAAGACTAAATTTTATGATTTAGTTTATCATTATAGTGAGACAAACAGTCCTATTCATTATAGTGAGTCAATCTATATATTTATTGGCCAGCTTATACTAAGTAACAATAAACTAAATATACTAAATATTCTCCTATATTGTTAGCTAATATTATTTATATGTTTTAATTTTATTCTACAGTTTCAAAGTTGCTTCTGTAATCCTGCTGAAATACTTCATCCACTAATAGTCAATTTTGCTTACTGAGAAAGATGATAAGAATAGATAGGAAGATATCAGAATTTAATAGTCTTTTCAAGACTTAATGATGCAAATCAGCCAATGCATCTGTGCATATTAATTCAAAGCAATCCTACAGTAATGAAATGAAAACCTGTTTTTCTAAAACAATGGTAAATGCAATTAACAGAAAATTTTAAAGGAAATTATAATCTTAGTTATTTTACTAAACAATTCATAAAATGCTGCTAAGGTATTCAGTGGGTGTAAACATCTGGTGTTTATGCTTCTTCTGCAGTACCACAGATGACTAATTATTCTCCGGGTGTCACGGAAAAAAAAAATGGTTAATCACCCAGTCAATTTCACCTAATGTTCTGCAACTACGACCTGCTGTTTCCAGGTGTGTGTGTGTATTTGTGTGCGCGTGTGCACGTGTGTGCATATATATATGCATGTGTACAGGTAAGAGTATTCTGGACCTCATTCCACTTCTCCCTGGGGAGGTAAAAGGTTTAGCAATGATACGGATCCAGACTAAACACTTTGTGGCAGAGAAGTGGGATGAAAAGACATATTTAAGTTCTTTACTAACACAAACTGGAGAGAAAGAAACAAATCTCTTCTTGTTGAATCTCTTCCATAACTCACAATCCCATAAAACACGATGAAATGAAGACCTAGAATGACAATAAGATGTTGGAAAACTAGAAGATCTGACCTAATATTCATTATGATAAGTAGAACCATTACTTCATTCTTGCCCTTTACTTAATATAGTCATCACTCATGTTTGTGGGACAGCAGTTATATACCAGAAGCTATGATTAGCTATTCTCAGGCTTTTTGTCAATATTTGATGTTTTTGCACAGTTCAGAAGCTCCTTTGAATCTCCTGCAGATGTCTACCATTATGCTGTTTAATTTAACAGAGTGGGTGGATTCACTGAGCTACTGCATGGACAGATTAGGAAATGAATTTTCTCAGGATGACCTCTAAAGGACAATTATTATTCTGAGCTGATGACTTCTTTTCTTCACCTGATGTTGTGACTTGGAAATCACTGCCCTTCATATCACTCACACAGATGGATGTTATACATGGTTATTTTCAAATGAATTCTTGGAACGCTTTTTAGGTTTCACCCCTAAAAAAATACCTCACAGTAACACTGCAAAGAAAAAATAAGTTTCTCTAAAGCTCAAGGTTAATAAAGCATGTGGAAAAATTAGTATGAAAAAAGTGGTAACTAGCCAGAGAGCAAAAAGAAATCAAACAGGGTGAAGTAAAAAGATAGTTGTGGTATAAGTTGGCTGTCATTGAGCTTCATCCCATTAAAGACAAGGTTGTATGAGGCCCTGGACAATTGATCTAGTGGGTGGTGTCCCCCGGTGGTGTCCATGGCATGGAGGTTGGAACCTCCATGAGTTCTTTAAGGTCCCTTCCAACTGAAGACATTCTATGATTCTATGTTTCATCCCCAATAAATTAATATACCATTCCTCCTCAGCTGGTTCCTATTGGTTGTGCCTCTCTTGTTCCCTCATCTTTGCAGTTCCTTTTGTTCAGAAGATGTGCAGCAACATGTTCATTTAATGCCTCTTCCATTGAAAATATCTGAATTCAGATCATGTTTGCAAGGTAATCAAATGGGTGAACAGAATAACTTCAGACATGCAAACTAGGTTAAATTTATCTGTTCTGGATGACAAGGAAAATGATGCTGAAGAATCTTTCCTGTTTTTTCTCTAGAGACTAATATCTGGAAT
Organism: Aythya fuligula; assembly: GCF_009819795.1. NCBI lineage: Eukaryota > Metazoa > Chordata > Aves > Anseriformes > Anatidae > Aythya > Aythya fuligula. The sequence continues at coordinate 130,643,167 of NC_045560.1, forward strand.
CTATGGCTTCCTATTTTTCATACTGAGGTTAACTTGATTGAGGCTGTCTCAGTTTGGTTTGACAAGTGCAACAGTCATTCTCCCCAGTTACAGAACATAGATATATGAAAATGTATGCATGAATATATATGAAAATCTCCTGGATTATACCAGAAACATGCAAGGCCCAAATACTACAAGCCATCTCCAGAAGAGTTTAATGACTATTATATCTAAATTGACTCCTCTGGACTTCATCAATTATTTATTTTTTTCACCTTTCATATTTTGTACAATCTCTGTTACTACATTAATATTTTTGTTCTCTATATAGGATAAAACTCTTCAAGCCATTGTTTTGATGTCATGTGTGTTTGCTTTTGTTTTTACATTGATTCTTTTATTTATTTATTTTTATTATTTTTATTATTTTTCTTCTAAATATTTCTGCCAGAAGTATTTCTTGTCATCAACTTTGCCTGCAAAGGAAATACACAGTCTGGATTCCTTACAGATAATTAGTGGATCAAATTGTAGTGACAGCTGGGGGAGGAAGGAGGTAGCCGCAAAAGAAGAGTGAGAGGTAACAGACCAACTAGGGACAGTTCATCACAGCTTTAACAGAGCAGGAATTGTGAGCAGCTCATTACTGAGCATGCCCCATGGGTGGCATTTCAGCACCCCTTCAGGAAGGTCATTTCTCTATCTGTTTTTTTGATATTGTGTTAACTGCAGTGTTCTAAATGCATTTTTTTAGTCACAGATGGACAGTTATTGCTGTAGGGTGATTATTTAAAACACTTTTTTGGGAGGAGAACTTTTGATCCAGTCATTTTTTTTATTTATTTATTTTTTTTATTTTTGGATCAGTATTGTGGTTAAATCATGGACCAATTACGTGAACTTAAAGAAACTAATATACTTGTTCAACTAGACATATCTTACAGAGATGTCAGTAGAAAACTTTAATACAACAGGATTACTGACATTTTTCCTCAGTTTATTTCCGCACAGCCCCTGGGATGAGCAGAAGCCCCCTGTTAGTCCTGGGTCTGGACTTGTGCTCATGGCCAGGCTCTTTGCATGTCTGTATCTAGTGCTAACAGTGACCACTCTGTTAACTCTGCAAAGAATCAGAAAGATAGGGGAGGAAGTTGTGAGTAGCTGTGCTGATTAAACGAGGCATCAGTAGCAGGCAGTCTCAGTGTGACCTGTAGCAGATGTTGTTTTTAATACCATTCTGCTGCAACCACCACACCACACTATACTGACAACTCTGTGAGGCCCAGCCAGAGGGAATAGTAGTCTCAATACCTGAGCCATCTCCCTGCACTTGCATTGTCCAGAGCAGAGACCAGCCACAGGCTGCTTCCGAAACTACTATAACACATGAAGGCTGAACCATTTTGGAAATCTCCCTACAGCTGATCTATGTGTCTGACTTTGGCCTTGGGACAACACTGCAAGAGCATACAAGCTACATGGGGACTCCAACATCAGCAGCCTACAATGTAAGATAGGCAGATCTTGGTGTCCTAGACAGTTAGAGAAAAGCAACCATGGGTCCTTAAACCACACAATCATCTTGCAGTGAGCATCTAATTCAAACATCACTACTACATCTCCTCAGAAATAAAGTTAAGATGTGGTATTTGGCTGCCCTGTATAGTAGAAATTCTAAATACAGCCCCCTGTTTAAATAGGACAAGGCAGAAATCAAGCTTTCAAAGGATTTAAATGAAAATATAAAGTCTATTAGCAAACCTAGACCTAATGATTCTCACAGTCTGACATTAATAGTGTTAGTTTGTTGAAATTCAAGACATATTATGATATTGCCCTTCTTTTTCTCCCTCAAAAAATGCTTTAATGGCCTTTAAAACCAGCATAATCAAGCCATGATTCTATTGTCAACAGTCTGGAATAAATCTTGCTCTCTGGCATTTACTTATTAGGTAACATAGTCACGTTTCTTTCAACCGTGCTGTGAACACAGAATAAATGGCTTGTGATGTTTAGCACTCTTGGTTAAAATCCCATTTTTATGGTTCAAGAAAAGTGCTATGACCCATGCACTACAACTACTGATTTATCTGCACAGCAGCTTGGGTACAAAAACAGTTTTAAAATACTTCTGAAAACATAAAATGTGCTAAAAACAAACAACAGAAAATCACACTGTTTCTGGCACATGCAAAAATTCAGAGAAATTCCTTAGCAAAAACTTAATGCAAGTGAAACAATCGTCATCTCTGTCATCAGAGGGACAGAGGCACCCATCTGCAGACCTGATGGTTTCTACTCTGATGGTTTCACACTGACAGGCAACTGAATTCTACCGCAACTACTCACTCACTCCCCCTCCTCAAAGGGAGAGGGGGAGAAGAAAGTATGATGGAAAGAAAAGGCTCACAGGTTGAGATAAGGATAATTTAATTAAAGGGAAAAGAAAGAGTAAAAAAATAAAAATAAAAAAATAAAGTATGCAAAAAAGGCTGCATGGAAGCAAAGAGAGAGAAAAAACAATTATTCTCTACTTCCCATCAACAAGCAATGTTTGTCTATGTCCTGGGAAACGGGGCCTCAATACATGTATCACAGAATCACAGAATTTTCTAGGTTGGAAGAGACCTCAAGGTCATCGAGTCCAACCTCCAACCTAACACTAACAGCCCTCCACTAAACCATATCCCTAAGCTCTACATCTAAGCGTCTTTTGAAGACTTCCAGGGATGGTGACTCCACCACTTCCCTGGGCAGCCTGTTCCAGTGCCTCACAACCCTTTCAGTGAAGAAGTTCTTCCTAACATCTAACCTAAAACTCCCCTGGCTCAACTTAAGCCCATTCCCCCTCGTCATGTCACCAGGCACGTGGGAGAACAGGCCAACCCCCACCTCGCTACAGCCTCCCTTGAGGTACCTAAAAAGAGCGATAAGGTCACCCCTGAGCCTCCTCTTCTCCAGGCTGAACAAGCCCAGCTCCCTCAGCCGCTCCTCGTAGGACTTGTTCTCCAGGCCCCTCACCAGCTTCGTCGCCCTTCTCTGCACCCGCTCAAGCACCTCGATGTCCTTCTTGTAGCGAGGGGCCCAAAACTGAACACAGTACTCGAGGTGCGGCCTCACCAGAGCTGAGTACAGGGGGACGATCACCTCCCTAGCCCTGCTGGTCACGCTGTTTCCTGATACAAGCCAGGATGCCGTTGTCCTTCTTGGCCACCTGAGCACACTGCTGGCTCATATTCAGCCGACTATCCACCATCACTCCCAGGTCCTTCTCTGCCTGGCAGCTTTCCAACCATTCCTCTCCCAGCCTGTAGCTCTGCTTGGGGTTATTGCGCCCCAGGTGCAGGACCCGGCACTTGGCCTTGTTGAACTTCATGTAGTTGACCTCAGCCCATCGGTGCAGCCTATCCAGATCCTCCTGCAGAGCTTTCCTACCCTCAAGCAGATCGACACACGCACCTAACTTGGTGTCATCTGCGAACTTACTGAGGGTGCACTCGATGCCCTCGTCCAGATCATCGATGAAGATATTAAAGAGGACCGGCCCCAGCACCGAGCCCTGGGGGACGCCACTAGTGACTGGCCTCCAACTGGACTTGGCTCCATTCACCATGACTGTAGCAGTTGTTCAGGAGGACAGATGTCTTCATAGTGAGAGCCCCTTCCATCTCCTTCTCTTTTCCCAGATTTTATAGCTGAGTGTGACTCCATACAATATGGAATATCCCTTTGGTTGGTTGGTTTAGGGATGCTGTGTCTGCACTGCTCAGTAATAGACAAAACATTGGTGTAATACCTGTGTTGATCTACCTGTGTTAGCTCCGTCCCAGCCAGACTCAGTACACCTATCAACTAGTTAGGTTTACTTCCTCCTCTGATTACTACCCCTGCTGTTATTCCATGAATCAATTCCATTGATTCTTTTACCAAATTATAGAGCATGTGAAGCTGAGCTGTCTCACTTGCTGAGCTACCACTCTGAAAACTTCTTAACTGTGATTCAAAGCAGGGCTATATCTCATCCAGATTTTCCTGGACTCCTGGAATTTTCTGCTGAATAAACTTTGCATAGATAGGCTTGAAATCCCGATAGGTTCAGGAGTAAAACTTGAAAGCTGAGCAGACAGGAACCTTTCCCCAGAACTCCCAGTACAGGACTGCACTCTTCTACTCCATAGCCAACTTTGTACATGTTTGCTCCATCACACTCTTCATCCTCTTTTATGCAGTGGGAAATCTATTGCTTTGAAATATATTTTGTACCATGTAGTTTCGGAAGTGAAAACCGTGTAGTGTAGGTATGTGTAAAAGCTAATTTAGAGCTACCTTGGGTATCTTTAGCAAGACAGAGTTTTACAGAAACTGCAGCAAATCTTACCTATGTGACTTAACCCAGGTTTATTGAGTCCAAATACGAGTATATGAGCTAAAAGAACTTTTCTCTAAAGCCATGCTTTTCAGCCAAGACTGAAAAACTACTTTCTACTGCTACCATAGTAATTACTTTCTCATCTCCATATCTCCCCTGACAAGCTATATAGTTCACCTTCCTCTACAGTGATTTACTCTTAAAGGAGAAAAGGGGGATGGGGGTGGGGTGGGGATGAAGAATTACAAAGCAGTCCATCCTCTTTGCTTAAACCTATGGTTAGTCCCTGACTGTGCTTGGAGAATGATGACAAGATGTTCTGCCTCTGTTCTCTTACACAAGAGGCTTCAAAGGAGACAGGGCTTTAGCCTTACCCATATGCTGGCCAGTAGACCCAGCCAGCTGAGCTGGCATTCTTCCAGGAACAGAGAGATTCTGCATTGCCCAAATTCAAGGCCATGCCCAGTAAGTTAAAACTATCCTTCAGAGATACAGCCATGCAACAAAAGCTCTCTCACAATGAGTGTTCCAAAACTTTCATTTAAAGTAATGTAGAGTTGCTGAAATTTAGACATTTTATAATACTGTGATGTTCTGGGAAGGGATTTTGTTAGTCAAAATACTATGGAAACAAGTGAAAAACTTGAAAAATAATAATGAAAGTTTTTAGATTATGGTGGAAATCACCTGTTTAAACTTTTTTTTTTTCTTTGTTAAAATATTAACAAGTAAGTATTGAAAGGTTTTATATACTGTATTTTATAGAATCCTATAGGTTGGAAGGGACTTTCAGAGCTCATGTAATCTGACCTCCTGCTCAGAGCAGTTCCAATTAGTACATGTTGCTCAGAACCCTGTCCAACTAAGCTCTGTGCATCTCCACAATGGAGATTTCACAGCATTCTGAGCAACTAGTCCTGTGTTTTTGCATCATCTTTGCATTTCTTTTTTTCCTAATCAGGTCAGAATTTCCCATATTCCAAGTTTTGTCCACTCTCTTGCATTCTTCTAAGTTACCCTTCTGACCTGTGTTCTCTATACTTTCTTCTTAGGGAACTGAAAACTGCAATAATGTATTCCCTGAATCTTCTGTTTTTAAGACTGAACAGACTGTCCTGGTATGCCACAGCCTCTCACCTCCTACCCATCTAATGCCCATCTGCTAGAAATTCTCATATCTATCAATGTCCCTCTTGTACTGGGGAGCCCAAGACAGGATTCAGTAGTTGATGATGTATCATGAGTGCTAAGTGGGAAGGAAACATCAGTTTCCTTGTCCTGATGGCTGCACTATATGCAATTGACCCTCTATGCTGCAGGAGCACATTGCTGACTCATGTTCAGAATATGAAATTAACCTATATTTCCAAATTGAAGCATCTGAGTAATTCCAGACATTAAAATATTTCTATAGAATTTTCAGCTTTTCATTCTGCTTCAGAAAGGAACAATAACATTTCCTTTTGAAATTTCTTGGGAATGAAAATGAGATTGCCCATAAACTTTATTAAATAGGCTTTTCAAAGATTCCATTCTGCAATAATTAAAGTACTGCAATTAGGAAAATAGCACAAGCCCACTCTAGATTCCATTTCAGATACCTGTTTAAATTGAGATGTCCCAATATGTTCTTTCTTAACCTGAATGCTTAAGGATATGACATTGTTGCTAAGCTGAAGAGGTCTTCCTAGATCTTCTACTTGAAAAATATCTGCTTGTAGTGTAATATTTGTAGGTCAAAATGATATATATATATATATTTATATTTAATACAAAAGAAACAGATATTTTGCTATAACATGTTCATGGAAATCTTTCTTGATATTATACTTATTACAGTTAGCTCAATTGACTTCTGTAACCACTCACACTGCAGTGCAGCACATTTTATTAAATCAGCAACTGGAGCAGCACTGTACAGGAAACAGGAGTGTATAAACAGGATATGCAGTGGACAAATAGTTCTAACAAGTATAGAATTTTACATAAAAGCCACGCTACTGGGTAATACATAGATATTGAGTCAGAAAAGTCACCTGGGAATAGGTCACAGAGATTCTCTTCTCTTTCTTGAGAAAATTCTTCCAAATGGAAGCATAATGCTAAAGCAAGTGCTTAGGTAACACAAGAAGTACTGCTAAAACACTCTAACCTCCCATGAGTAAAAAATCACACTGAGGATTGTGCAAGACTGCTGCATTCTTTTGTGCATGTGCTGCTACCAGAAGCCTGGAGTGTAAGAAAAACTTCCTCTGTCACATTGAATGAGTGATGTGTATTTGTTTCATTTACATCTCTGTTGTCATCATAGTCTGAAAATAAAAAGGACAAAGTATTTCTGATTAATGGTTTCTTAGGAATACAAAAAATAAGTGAATAACAGATGTAGGTCTTTTTAGACTATGCAACTTTGTTAATATTGAAAGTTTGTGAAGCTCTGAATAAAAGTGACATTCATTAGGAATGACATTATTTTTCTGGTGATTCAGGGTGGGATTCATCTTGTCTCACTTCATCCATCAAAGCATGAAATGTGCAATCTAAAATAGTGTGCAGCCTAAGAATAACCATCTGTTTCTGTTGATCCTGGAAGGTACATAGAGAGTTTATCTTACAGTATATACCTAATTTTTTCTGTCCAATGTTGCCTGAAGTGCAACTACCCACACTTGTCTGGATGACCTCATCATCTGACACTGACCACTTATCAATTACTTTGAATCAATCAAAAAATTCTGTAATGTTTACTATCCTCCTCATTTCTTTATTTCCTTTTTTTTTTTTTTTTTTTTTTTTTTTTTTTTTTTTTTTCCCTCTCATGACAATTTCTATCCATATAGTGAATATTGATGTTGCTGGACTGCTTGTAATTGTTTCTTGAAATAAGTATTTCTCCATGTATGCCACTGTGGGAGTTGTCTCCAAAGAAATAAAACTAGCAGGATCTATAAACAAAGCAAGCCTCAGGTGAAAACAGTGCTTTATTTTGCCTAAAAAGTCTGGAAATTTCTCTCTAAGTGTTTGTACAAAGACACATATATCTGATCCCTTTCTACATCTTCCTTGCTCTTCAAGGAACCCAATGAATCATTCCTTCATTCTTTAACATTAAGCAGTTTGCACATTCCACGTGGAGAATGCATTCGTAGCCAGCTGATCTTTAGGCCTCTTAGCACGATGTCTGAGCAGTCTTCTTAACAAAGAGGTTCGACTGGACTTTCAAGAGGGTGAACTTATGACTGAGATTTCCATGCCACTGAGAAGTTTTAATGAACCTTCTCTTCCTTTCAGGAACACAGTAGTTCTTGAAGTACTAAAAAACGTTTCTTCTAGGCATAACAAAGTCTCACCTTCGGTCAGCACCAGACTTAGTCAGCCTATTCATCTTCTGTTCCTTTCCTAATTACTTCATCTAAGTTTGATAGGTTTGGCAGATATCTCAGGAGGAAGTCTGCATGGGTCAGACAATCAGACGCTTCTGACTGTGGCCTGAGGTAGGGTTGAGATACCTCCTTATATCACTCATGCTTGCTTCCCTTCATAGCATAGAAAAATTGCCTGTATGTTAAGTTCTCCATAAATTAAAAATAAGGTGATAAAAATCCCCACAACACATTACTTCATGTTCCTTTCTCACCCACACTGAGAAAGAAACAAACAAAAAAACCCTTAGTTTTTCGTCTAATTTGTTTATTTTGCAGGAAAAAAAGCCACAGCTTATATACTGAGAATGCGGGAATATTTGCAAATAAGCCTATAAAACTAAACTCTAAATAACATTTTGATAGTCACACATATTCCTTCAATATCACAACTCAGCCGGAGGAAGATTATTTTATAAAAATAAAACTTTTTAGACTCTCCATTCATCTCAAATATCCTTAGATTATCTCTTTAAGTCATTTCATCTTGTTAATGGCATGTGCTGTCTGCACAGCACCCTGTGCATACCAATATTGTGACTTGAAAACGGTGTTACTGAAGGCTCAATCCCAAAGTTACTCAGATGTTTTTTCATACTGCTTGTTCATCTGGCCAGACACTGCTCTCTCTCTCTCCCTCCCCTCTCTCTCTCTGTGTCCCATAACTTTAATAACCTCCTGAAGGTCAGAAACCAACCCTGAGAAAGAATGATATTGCAGCCTTTACTTGTCGAAGTGCCCCTTATTTAGCCAGGTAACTAACACTCATTTTGGATTTTGAATGTCAACATGTGAATCCTTTGTGAATCTTGTCACAAATCTCTCTGGTGAAGATCTTCAAACTATCAAGGCAGTATTCCTCTGGTTTTAGCAGGAATTCAGAACCTTTCATCTCCAGGGATTTGAATCTCAGTCATCCGCTGTAAAATGTGGGGAAGTCATTGCTTTCTCATATGAAAGGTCTTATAAAGGCAGTGACACTATATTTTTGAGATGTTTGTAGATTCCTGTAGTAATGGGAACTACATAAATAGATTAGACATCAAATCAGTTATACCAAAAAAAAAAAAAAATGCCCAACAGCTGGTACCAGGAACACATCCTTAATACAGGCTTATACATTAAAATAGAAATAAATACTTGTTTTGCAGCTTGCATGCATTATAACACACAGCTGAAATAGAGCTAGTGCTATGTAACACTAGGAAAAATTTTAGATGTGCCATATTATGGGAAATCAAGCACACATTGATAACGCCATGTCAAAATCTTACTGAATCATACATATGAAATAGATTGTGCCTTTAGGAAATCTGAGTTGTATAGCTTTCCAAGAACACATGAATCCACTATCCACTTTCTTTTCTTAAAAAAAAAAAAAAAAAGGTACCATTAAATGTAATTTAAAGATATATGAGCTGGTCTAATTTATTCTATGAAACAAACAAACAAAAACAAACAAACAAACAAACAACACTGTAATTAAGAAATTAGTCATGGGAATTTGGAGCTTGCCTTTGCCTCTGCCTCTTTCTCTCTTGCCCAGTCTGGTGACAGTTTTCTATCCTTTCTTAGCCTCAGACCATGATTCATAAGGTATCGTACATGTCTCCTTTTATTCATTTTATTTCATCTTAATAAAAGAAATGTTTACTGCTTCCTATCTCTCTGAAATACTTCACTTGTATTTATGCTTTTTAGGTCTCTTTGTTAACACCCAAGAAAGACATAAGTGTCAGTAGACCAGTAAGGTATAATCCAGATGAGTCTCTTCATTAGTTGTCAGTGATGCTTCTTCCAAGTTACTTCAAGGATATTTGTTCTAATCTCAAATGGAATATGATGGTTACACATCTTTCTATGACCCGGTCCCATTGTTAGCAAAAGGGTTTTGGCATAGCATAACTCTGTTTTTGCTTCCAGTTTTGGAAGCATATTTCATTACTGCATTTTTTGGAAGGACCAGATTACTTTCATACACATATTCTGTGCCAGACAGGTACCTGAAATGTAAGTGTACTCAGTAACTTGCATCAGTACTACAGTTAGCTTGTCTAAAATTAATTCCATACCAAAAATTTAGGAATAGGACACCTAAGAAGAATTTCTTTCTCATACATCTTGTAGAAGATGCCAGAGTCCACTCTATCTTTGAATTTATCAGCAACCATGGGGCATCAATTAGTTTTGATTTCCAAGTTGTTGCCAAGTGTTATTTTTCTGTCTGCTCTGCAGTGGTACTTACCATGTGGCAAAACAGGCATTTATCTGCAAAGCCAGTAGCATTTTGTTCCTTATGTTTTGCCTGCTATGTGACAGCAAAATGACTCTCACAGCGTTTGTTTACCAAATCATTGTTATATTCATTGTTTGTTTTACAGATAATCAATTTATGATAGAAATAGAGCAGATATTAAAACTCCAACTATCAAATTCATGCTTATTGCTTTCAGAAATATATAAGAGAGAAGCCTTATAAACCTAAGTAAGCATTCCTTAAGGATGGAGATGTTTACCCTAAGACACAGTTTTTTACTGAAACTCAGAAAACTAAAAGTATTTTGTTTATATCCATATGTGAGATCTCCATATGTGAGAATATCAGAGAAACCTGCCTTAGATCAATGTAGCAATTGCTATTTTCTGGTATTTCTAAATTAGGCATTGGCTTTCTCTTGCTCTTTTTTTATTTTTATTTTATTTTATTTTATTTTTAATTTTTATTTGTTAGTGGAAATTGGAAATTCACACTTGCATTTCTGCAGAGAACAGGTCATCTTGTCTCATCAAGAGGTCATTATTTTGGAGGTAACCACAGTTTGTACTAAAAGGCTTAGGTCTCCGGATCTGATCTGAGGAACAACTTGTGAGTCCAAACTGAAAAATGATAAATGCATGCTGATTAAAAAGATCCCAATATTATCAACAGTAGAAATATTTCAGTCTGGTCACTGACTTAGACTTCATTGTACTAATCATCATATGAACTTCTGTTCCATGTGGCTAATAACAACAACAAATCTGTATTCTCTTTCACTCAGATAAATTGATAAGATAAATCATACTGTATTATTAGAAAGGTGGTAGAAGAAAAACAGCCTTTTTTTTTTTTTCCATTTTGCATCTGTTTTCTTTCCCTTTCTTTCCGTTTTCATAACAAGAATGAAAATAGCATTGTTTCTTTAGGTGAGAATTGCCTTGAATTGTATTTTTGTTCTTGTTGCTTAGCAGCAGCGATGCAAACATATGGGTGTGTCTGCTTCGAGGGCATTTTCATTGCTATTTAATATCTTTAGAGAATTTTCCACATTACCAAGACGATGTATCCGACTTGCTTCAAAAAATCTACAGCTCAGTCTCTGTTTCTCAATTTAACAGCAAAGTGGTTAAAGGGAAGGGCAAATATATTGTAAGATAATGCCTGTCTTGCAAGGGAAATGCATACCCATCAGTGGCAATGCATTTTCTATTTATTAACAGTGTATCATTCTCTTCTGTACCTTGTGTTATAATTCCAAATGAGCACGCACAGTTCTGTAAACTGAAACCACCAGAGCATTTGAGAGGATTAGGAGAGAAATATGTAACTTTTTTTTTTTTTTTTTTTTTTTTTTTCCTTTTTCCTGAATGTCTCCCATTAAGTGGTTGGAGTTACAAGTGAACAATGGTTCTATTTGTTATTAAAGTTTAGAAGCCTAAAACAGTGAGGGATTCAGATCTGGTGTATGGTCTTTGCATATCTGCTCTAAGGATATGCCTGCAAAGATGACATTAAATCAATATTTTTTCTTTATGATTTTCCAGACTTTGAGCCATATTGATATCCAGAGTCTAGCTACTACAGATCACAGATTTGCTACATCCCCTTGATCCTCAATGATCAGCTGCTGTAGTGGACTTGGAAGAGGAAAAATCTTCAAATTTGCTAGAGCATTTAAACAAGGTTGAAAAATTACCTTGATTAGGGAGCCTTCTGAATACTTGTAAGCAGAATTGATGGTTATTGTGTTGAGATAAAACAGCAACAAACATCACAACAACAATAACAAAACAGCAAACAACAGCCTTAATAAGCATAAGATCTGTTCATAAGTGAGTGAGAGAACTAACTCAGAGAACAAAATATCTCAGAACTTTAGAGGTATTGTGTGATTTTATTGTGTGATGAAAAAAAAAAAAAAAAAGGAAAAAAGTCCTTCAGCCTCCGCACAAAAATAAACATATAATCACATATACAATATAGAGTTGCATTTTTATAGAAAATAGGAATATGCAAGAAAAGGTATTTAAGCAACGAACTAAATGAGTTTGCAACAGCAGTGGCAGCTTGCAAACCAACAGTATATTAATATGTGATATAATGTGAAAGTACTTTACATCCTATATGGACGTAAATGTTTACTTGTTACACTTAAAGATATATATATATTTTAAATGATAATAATGGTTACGTAATAGGTGAGATGTTACTACAGTAATGCTAATTATGATCCCTCAGGAGGCCAATTTCTGCTACTTTTAGAAGATGGGAAGTAGTTACCAGAAAGGTCTACTTTCTTAGAAATATTCTTTCATAGCCCATCTTAACTGCTGGTTTTTTTCCAAGATTTAAGCATGAGTTTAAATTCCATTGACTTAGCTAGTTTGCAGATTTTTATGGCCAGAAGACCCCTAGCTGCCAGCTCTAAGTACCTAAAACTCTGCATCTGACAAAATGGATTCATTTTAGTTGGAAAAGCATTTTAGACACTTGTAAATGAATAAAGGTAGTGCACTGGAGAGCAATATTATGTTGTGGTTATTAAGTTGTCTGGAAAAAGTCAATACAAATGGCATGAATCTGTAGGAAATAGAATAAAAAATACATTTAAGGTGAGATTTATTTACCTGTCAGTCCTGTATATTCCTATGGATTCTTTGGTATGATAAGGATTTATGGATTTTATGGACTAGCTGAGATTGACACTGACAGGTGATTTGTGGCAAACAGAAAAAAACAAATACCGTATATATAATTAGTGCATTTAGAAATATTTTAGAAGGCTGTATAATTCTTGTCTCTTTTGGAACAATTTTTATAGTTTTGATTAAAGTGTGCAAGGCTACTTTCTTACCTACTTCTGGTAAAAAACAAAAACAAAAGCAAAACAAGCTGTTTTGAGGTGCAAAACATTTGATAATTTGATAATTAAGCTAATTTGATATTTTCTACCTGAAAGTTGAACCAGTTTTCCAAACCCAACTTTTACAAAAATGCTCTGCAAGTGAAAATTAATTCAACAGTAAGAGTAAAAGCACTGCCACATTTTTTTTTTTTTTTTTTTTTTTTTTCCCAATCAATTCACTGTTTTCTTGATTATTGAACCAATACATTATGTATTATTTCTGTATTTCTGCCTTTTCTGTTTCTAAGGCAAATTAGAACCAGAGTTGCTGTGAGCCACTTGCTGAAGCTCTGAACTTTCCCAACTTGTAACTTTCTAAGCTGAGCGTGCTTGGTATAATGTATAACTATTCAGTGCTAATTGACCTTCAGCACAAAGCTACCTTCTTTTCCATATCAAAAGATGACATGCTGATCACTGCAGTATTTGGTTAGATCAAGGAAAAGGCCTTGCGTAGTCACTTTTAGTCAGAATGTATAATGAAGGCTTCCTTCAGTTTGAGTTCAAACATAAATGGAATGCTTCCCAGGGTCAAGGCTCCTGCGCTGCAAAAGTCATTCCTGGATGTGAGGTAAGAAAGCTGAGAAACTCATGAGTCTGGCCAATTACTCTGTCAGGAGCAATCACTGACATCAGTCATACAAGGTCTGTGCTTTTATAACTCACACTTATAACCCCTAATCTACCAGGAGCCATGCTGAAGTCTGCTGTCACATCATTTCAATCACAGTCCAGGTATCACACTTTTTCTTAAAATTTTTTTTTGTAAAGAGGAAATTAGGAAAGAAGTGATGTAAAATTTTATCATTAAGAACTATTTGGAATTAAAATGAAATGCAATATGCTAAGGTGCCTTTCCTTTAAAGCATAGACTATAGACCACTTGTGAACAAATCATTCTTTTGGGTATTTAGAGAAATATTTTATCATGGCCAATCCCTTTTTAAAGAGCTAGATGAAGACTGCAGGTTGGATAATTTAGATCAGGTACCATGTTCTTGAATTTTACTCTGTGCTATAAACATGTTGTTTTTCATCACTCTGTGGTGGAATGGAGGAATTCCACCCTCAGGGACAGAACCTCCCTCCCCATACATCCACCAGTATTAAGAATTAAGGCAATGTGCAAAATTCACTTTTTTTTTTTTTTAATCATGTTCCCCCTCAAATGTAACTGCTTACTAGAAGTGGTTCTATTCATTTGTTTATTTATTTATTTATAATAATTATTATTCTATAATTCATAGCACTTGAATTTCTCAACAACCATTTTCAAAACATATTTTTATTGAAATGGAATGTTAAAAAATGCAGAATTCTTATTTCATTTTAATCAAAATTTAGCTATGGTAACTTCAAAACACAAAACAGTAAAACAATGAGAAACAGGCTGCTAAATGAGTCTGAGACATATTCTTTAGGTATGGAAATGTATATTTATTGTATGGCTTCTCTGATGAAATATTTTATTTATTTATTTATTTATTTATATCTTTTATGTGTGACACCAGCATATTTGCACTGGCAAGAGTAGTAGCAGCTCAATTCAGGAAACCTGAGTAATAATACAGTTACATACTAATGAATGTAAGATTGGCAGAGACCTCTGGAAGTCATCTAGTCCAGATCCCTGCCCAAGCAGGGCCATTTCCAAGGACCATGTCCAAGCAGCTCTTGAAGGTCTCCTAGGAAAGAGACAACCTTTGGTGGCCACACACACAGTCTCTCTTAGTTCAACAGCCACAGTTATCAGTCTTGAAAACCTCTGGCTATAGATGGATACAAGAGGACTTTTATTTTTAACAAATATTTAATACTTTCCTACTGTAATGGGGAAATTTGAGTTCTGATTACAATTTCAGGCTGTATGACTGCTGCTCTTCAAAGAAAATATTTTTTCTCTGGAGATTTCATAAAATGTATTAGATACCAGGATAAGCTTTTATGGACAACAGTTGCTGAATCAATTAATATCTCCAATTACACAGTTTATCCATATCTCCTTTGAGAATTCTTCATTGTGATAAAATGTATGGTGATAAGCATATACAGTGAATGTTATTTTCCCTAATTTGTCAGATTTAAATGAATTCTATTTATTATCAATTTCTTTGTAATTAAAGTGGACACATTGTTATTGGAAGTAATGACTTAGTTGGTAATTTTTATTGATTACCTACATATATTAGAATGAGATAAATGACCAGTATAATTGTTTGTGGATTGTTGTTTCCTGGACACTCATTACACTTCAGACTGAAATAAGGGATACATTTCTCAAAGTGAAAAAATATTGCTTTTTATTAGCTGATCCAAATACTCCTGAGTGTCAAAAGAAAAAGATGGGGTTGCAGGTCTTCATTCACACACAGAGAAAGTCTCGAGGGCAGGAGTTGAGTGAATACCGAGACATATCAGGAAGACATACTCCTCAGCTCAAGGATAAGTAGCAGAGCCAAACAAGCATTTAGGGTGGAAAGGACTCTTGGAGTCACCTGGTCCAATGCAAGATGAACTCCTATGTTTGTCTGTGTTGCTCAGTTTGCTGCCTTTTCATAATCTCCAAAAAAAAGAGGTTCTGCAGTCTCTCCAGACAATCTGTTTTTCTACCTTGTATTAGAGTGGCCTCAAATTGGGCACATGCTCCAGAAGCAGCCTTGTAAGTGCCGGGCAGAAAGGAATAAATATTTTGCTTTGCTTGCTGACTATGCTTTTGCCGAAGCCCCCAGGTGCGCTTTCAAGGATCATCTTCTCCATAATTTTACCAGGCACTGATATGAGACTGAAAGGCCTGTAATTACTATGGTCTTCTTTCTTGCCTTTCTTGAAAATTGGCACAACATTTGCCAGCTTCCAGTCTACTGGGACCTCTCCAGATTCCCAAGATCATTGAAAAATAATTGAGAGAGGTCCCACGATGACATCAGCCAGCTCTTTAAGCACCCTGGGATGAATCCCATACAGACCCATGGACTTGTATGGATCCAGGTGGAGCAGCAAATCCTGTGCACATTCAGGGTCAGACTCCAGGTTTTCTTTTCCCATTTTTATGTGCATATCTACCTCTATTCATAGTACAGATGCCTTATAAATGACTGTGCCTTCTCATACCGTAACCAGCCACTTAGAAATTTGCCTTTACAATGTAGAGCATTGTTAAACACAGGTCCTTTCCTGAATAAAACTTCTAGAAAAGTACCACTGAAAGCAGTGAAAGCATTTGCCTAAAAGAGCCTTACAATTGGAACAAAAGAGAAAATCCTACCATTTATTAATTAACCCTCAGCCCTTTTCTAAAATATACATTTGTCAGGTAAAATAATATCTGTTCTTGAGCTGAACATTTATCTCTGTGCAGATGGTAATAAACCAGTGTTTTCTTTAAGGACAGAGCATTCTTGTAAAAATGGGGTGGGAGTGAATACCAGCTATACACTGTGGTACAACAGCATATGCTGATCAATACTGCTCAGGATATAATTACATATGTTCTTTTATTGTGTATAATGTCTGTCTAGATTCTTACTTTTTGTATTTCATTTGAAACTCAAAATCAAACACATAAATCAAATTGCCTCTTGACATTTTATTCCTATTATTTCAAATCAACTGTGTCACGTAATTATTAGATTTCTCTGCATTATCCTTAAATGATTGTGATCAAATATATATATATATTTTCTTAACAAACTTTATTATTATTATTATTATTATTATTATTATTATTATTATTATTATTATTATTATTATTATTAATTTTTTTTTTTTTAACTTAACCCTTTGGCCTAATTTGAATCCTGAATATCCTGAATAAATTTTTGCATCTGATTTCATCTAAAAATGAGGCTGCTGAACCACTCAGGACTCCTGTGTTTCATAATCTAGCTACGACCTGAATTAAATAAGGTGTGCCTGGCTTAGGAATGAAAACTATTAGTGTCTGCTATATTGAGTGGAGGGTGTGAACATTTGACTAGCTGTGGAACCACAGAGAAGCTGAGGTAGGACAACACATCTGGGGATTGCCAATCCAGCCCCTGCTCAGAGGGGGCCCCCTACAGTAGGCTGACCAGGGCTGTGCCCAGTTGGGTTTTGAGTATCTCCAAGGACAGACACTCCACTATCTGTCTGGTCAAGTGAAAAACTTTATTTATGTTTTAAAGTGTAACTTTTCATGTTTTAGTTTGTGCCTGTTGCCTCTTTCCCTGTCTCTGGATACCACTGAGAAGAGTCTGTCTGTCTTTATTCCTTTGCATCAGAAGTAATATGCAATATTTAGTTTACATTATGGACATTTACGTTATGAACATTTTCATTTTGTCCGTAAAATATATTCATTTACACAAACTGAACCTTAGAAGTCTGGACAGCTACAGCAGAGGAAATTTTTATTCAATCAATCAATTAATTAATTTATTAATTTATTTATTAAGCAGAGGTTCCTGGGCTTGTTTAGATGGACCCCATGGCTCTGCCTATATCACCATTTCCCATTTACATTCTCTCTTCTGGACCAGCTTTCATGTCTTGAGCCCTCTGCCCTTTCATGTAATTCTAGAGGCATGTAGCATTGCTGTTTTCAGGAAATGGTACAAGATCTGATGTTTGGAGTGTCCCTGTCTCTCTGTTCAACTTCCTAGTACCACACTGGTGAGACACAATGGTGCTATCATCCTTCTGCATCCTGTGTTTAACAGATGGCCAAACTGCAGAGCCATGGAGCAGCTGTGAAGTCCCTATCTGTACTAGTCAATGCCATACCATAAAAGACACCTTAGCTTGTTAAGCAGCGCTATTATATATTTATATTGTTAAATAATAATAACATGGTTCAGAAGTTTTGATACCTGAAAAGATAAGGCTTTGTCGGTGAAGGGATGCTCCCTGGCTAATTACCTCCTCTTTTCAGTAGCTTTAAATTAACTTTGACAGAGTGTTTAGGAGATTTCAATAATTCTAGTTTTGGAGCTAGCTGGGGAATCCATGCATATTGCAGATATACATCTATTATTTGTATGTCACCCCAGCACTCCCTTAAAAATAGTTTTCTACTTGTAGAATAGTTATGCTATGTACTTGGTGTGAAAGAATAAGAAAGGTTGGTTGCTCTGAGCTGTGAATGATGACAAGGACATATATGTAGTTTTGGGTAAGTATACAGGTTCTGTTACATGCTCCTTAGCATCTTCAGGGTGTCTTTCCTTCCTCTGAGCCTAATGCTTACAACCAGTGGTACAGGTTAGCTGGTAATTAACATAAACCACAAGATAAACCATAAGAAATATGTTCATATATATTATTGGTTACAGTTCCCAGAGATGGTTTCCATTCCTATAGAAACATGCCCCACTATCAGTTGATGAAAATGGAAGAAATGCCATCAAATTCAGGGGCTCTTTATTTCTAGAAACCACTTAAACTTCCAAATTCAGTATGTTTTAAAGGGGAACTATTTTTTATTGTTTTGATTACAGTATGATTGAAAATAAATCAACAATAGCAAAACCAAAACAAAATAACAAAAATGAAATCAAGGCATTAATACATTGGGAATTGTTCACATTTATTGGGAAATAAGAGTTCCTATACAACAGAATTATTGTCTCTGGTGTTAATCTCGCAGAAATATCCATCTCTCTCTGACCTTAATGTGAAATGTTGATACTTCAGCTTTCTGTCAGTGTCAATTCAAGTGGAGCCCAATACAGATAAACACATTTGTGTAAACTGTTCTTTGTTTGCTTTCTAGGATAATTAAGTAAAAGCCTAATAGATGAGCTCAATTACTCAAAATTAATCACTTTCAGGTTGGTTAAATCATGGCAGATTAATTGCTTATATCTATTGCTACATTTGATTTTATTTTTATTTTTCTATCAGCAGAAATAACTAAGTAGCTCTCTTGTCCTAGTATAACATTTCTCATTTTGTAAGATTTTTCTTTTTCATTATAATAAATTTAATTATAATAAATTTTACTTCCATTAATATTTTAAAGTAAATATTTTGAATTTTATTTTTATATGGTTAATATTTTGGCTGCTGCTATCCCAAGCAAATTATTAATCAGCGTCAATACCTAGCTTCTTTCTGAAAGTTTAGGGAAGAGTCAAGGAAACTCCAGGCCAAACAGTCTAGCATTAGTACTGAATTCAGTTCATGGCAAAGTATAGGACTCAAGTTCTAGCAATGGTTGAGGATTTTAAATATATTAAAACATTTCAAAGCTCTAGTAAATAGATTTTACACTAATTGTTTGAATGGTCAAGAAAGCAGTTTCTGTATATTACTAACATATTAAAGATCTGATACTTTTTGCTTTAAGCCATACATAGCTTGTTTTATAGGAAGAACCTTTACAGTTGCCCAAGAAGGTTTGAATTCACCTCAATTTGAGCCATCAAAACATAAAGCTTATAAATGATTCTGGTTATCTCTCATAATCACTGGAAAGGAAATGACGGAGGCATCTCTAAAGCATGAAGGATTCCACCCAGAATCCATTCACTCCACCATCACATGAATTCTTGAATATTCTTAGATTCTTAATTAGATTCTTAATTCATGAATATTCTTAGATGCCCCAATTATGTGATATGAATTCAAACACCTGTGGCTAGTACCAAAGATGACGATGACTACTACGACTACGACTACTACTACTACTACTACTACTATTACTACCGTTTGCTGAACAGATCTTAGAAGTCTGGATAATCAATCTGATATTCTGCCAAACTGGCATCATATGTTAGTTTTCTTCATGATAACTGAGGATGTTTATCCTATCTTCTGGATATTCATCTTAGGAAGGGAAACACTGTGACCTGGAGTTGCATCCCTCCATAATGGCTATTCAGCTATTGTTTTGCTCCACGGTTCATGGCAATTCCTCAATGATAGAAAACATGTAAGAGCTGGAATAGTTGTCCGAGCCTGTGTTTTCCAGAGATAGCTTTTTAGCATCAAGAATTCCCACATCTGTCTAATACATGGAGTGCTAAATAATAGTGTTGGAAAAGCTAATTCAAATGAATGCCATCACTTTACTGTCATCCTGGTAAGAATGATTTATTAAAAGAAAAAAGAAAAAGGAAACAAACAAACAAACAACAACAACAAAAATCACCTGACGTTGAATTTTATGTTGGGATTAAAATAGAAGTCACCATAAACAAGCTTGTCCCCTGTTTGGGGATGAGTAGGAAAAGTACAATGCCAAGGAATAAGAAAAAAATATACTTGTTTATCAGATGAACACTAAAAGTTCACAGTGGAAGGTATCAGAATGTTGACCCAGAACAGATTAAGATTAATAATGAATGGCTCAGCTATTGTATTGATCAGTATATTGCCTGTGTCTATTTTGTAAGGAATAAAATATAAAATATTGATTAAGGCTACTGGCAAAATATTTTAGCTATTAAAGTTGCAGCATTTTTCCTAAAGCTCAAGGAAGTGTTTAATTAGATGTATACATATCTATACACATGATTAAAATACTTTACTGGCAAAGGTTCTGATTTGGTAATACAATGCAATTCAGGTTTATTACAACTCCTTTACTACTGTTTCTGTAAGCTGTCATGTAGCTTGTAGATTATACAGAAACTTTTGCTATAAAACTATCAAAATACTATATATATAGAACAGGAAGTGTTTTAGCTCTTGTTGTATATAGACTGGCGGAAAGAAGGAATATTAAAGCGGCTATTTGTTACTTGAGAGATCTGCTTCACAATTAGAATCTTCCTGAGGGAAAAATACAGTACTGAACTCATTAATGATACAGTAGAAATTGATGAAAATTTGAAGAAATTTAAGGGGAGAGGTGTAAAATAAGATGGAGGAATAACAAAACAAGCATCTTCACCACACAAAGATCTAACTGTAACAACACTGCAGACACTTTAGCAAAATGATGTTGTCAAGAGTGTAATGCATAATTGCAACTTCCAGAAGTCACAGCAATTATGTTATGAAAATGAATGTTAACCTTGTAGAATTTATCAGGTAGAATTTATAATGCTGGTGGAAATATACAAATGTGTTGTGAATTTCCTAGGGATGTTTTATCTAGTATTATATTTCCTCTACAGACCAAATGTACTTTTGTTCTGGTCCTGATCAGAGCAATAGTCTGGACTAGCACTACTAGAAAGTGAGTTCATTCACAGACTGTATTAAAACATGCAAGTAAATGACATTCTCAGGAGGGGTATATTCTCCGTACAGAAATTGTTGCCCAGTGTAAAATAAATAATTATAAACTCTTTAACTGGGTCACATTTGTGCAGGCATCTTTTACCATTAACAGAGATCCTGCATGCAGAATATACAACGTAAATCTTCAAAGCAATTATTTATTGTCTCATGTACACAGCTGATAAAAATTCTAACATGCTACTAGGCCAAGCATTAATTTGCTCAGTGGCCCTGAGGAGACACACAGCAAGCCTCTGCTGGCTGGGAAGTCATCAGTCAGTTGCAGAACTGCCTTGCTCCTTGCAAACGGTTGATTCTCTGTGTTGCTAAATGCCCATATTTTAATTCTTTAAATATTCCCCCCCCCCCTTTTTTTTTCAATGAAACTTGTTTATTTTATTTTATTTTATTTTATTTTATTTTATTTTATTTTATTTTATTTTATTTTATTTTATTTTATTTTATTTTATTTTATTTTATTTTATTTTATTTCCATTCTTGAGTCCTTGAAATAGTAACTATTTTTAAAACAAATTCTGCCTATGTTTTTACTTTTCTTATCTTGGTTGGCTTTAACTTTTGTACTTTTTGTACTTTTTGACACCTCAGCAACAATTTTCTCTGATTGAAAAGTCACCTAGTTATGCTACACAAAACTGGGCTTTTGGTCACAGACAGATGAACCCCTTGGCTGTGGGCTACTGGATCTTGTAAATTTATGCTTCTGTATCTAGTAACCTGATTGAGGTCATGTGCAGAACTCCAACTGGGCTGAGGACATATATATATTCCTGAAATCATCTCAGTGTCTCTCCAGCTTCTTGCCCCTTCCTCTCAGCCTTGCAAAAATCCAGACAAACATCTACTATACTATTTTGTGATCGGTGCCATCTATATCATAGATAAATTGAGTAAAACTGTTATAAAAGATGTTTATTTTTTCCCCCTTTTTCTTCTCTTTTCCCCTTTTCCTTTTCCTTTTCCTTTTCTTCTTCTTTATTACTGCACAGAACACAGAAATGAGAGATTTGAAGATGGAAATGTTCTAGTCTTGATGTGTAATTTTATTTCTACTGCATGAGCCCACTGAATAAACCTTTCTGCAAAACCATTAAGAATGTTTTAGTTTGGTCACGCTTATGTTGTCCACTCAGATGAAGTAAAATGATTTTTGTTTCTGCTGTGGAATGGTCACTGGATTGTTTGGCAAGTTCCCAAATTTGAAATGCCATTAAGAGGGAAGAAATCATGAAAAAGTAAAATCTGATTTTTTTTTTTTTTTTTTTTGTTATAAAAGATAGCAATAAGGAATAGGGTAGAACAAACAGAATAGGCAATGTATATGTTTGTGTTGTAATGTCTACAAGTCACAATATATTCTTTGTAAGAAATCATTTCATGCAGGAAAGTGTGTTCATGACCTATAGCAGACCTCTTAAATTAGTCATATGAATTTCATCCTAATGATACCTGTTTCTCTTTGCTTAATATAATTGAACTGAGAATAAGTACTTCACAAGGAGACCTGTAATACAGATCTCTAAAGTTAGGTGATGTGAATCCTATCCATGTTATTTTTAATGATTAAGTGAATAGGTTTGATGTTAAAAAAAAAAAAAAAAAAAAAAAAAAAAAAAAAAAAAAAAGATTAACAGGGGAGTAGAAGAAAGAATTAATTGTGATATTCCTAAGGGATTGACTGTTCCTTTCAGTACTTGAAAGTTCTGTTCAGAGAAATGGGGACTTGGCATACATAATTATTATTATTATTATTATTATTAATTTTTCCAGAGGAACTTATGGGAATGGTATTATCCAGTTGCTAAAACAACAAAAAACAAACAGTTGCTAAAACAAGAATTTTATTATAGCAAAGGGAAATACCTGAGAGGATCTCATCAATGTGTATAAATACCTGAGGTGTGGGCAACAGAGAGATTTGGCCAACCTCTTTTCAGTGGTTTGCAGGGACGGGACAAGGGGCAATGGCCATAAGACAGAGCACAGGAAGTTCCACACCAACATGCGAAAGAATTTCTTCACAGTGAGGGTGGTGGAGCACTGGAACAGGCTGCCCAGAGAGGTTGTGGAGTATCCTTCTCTGGAGATATCCAAGGCCTGTCTGGATGCCTACCTGGGCAGCATGCTCTAAGGAACCTGCTTTGGCAGGGGGATTGGACCCAATGATCTTTCGAGGTCCCTTCCAACCCCTTCAATTCTGTGATTCTGTGAAACTTGGGATAATGAATAGCATTTTGTTTATATTTGAAAATGTGACTTAAAGAAACGTGAAATGCATTTGGCTTTTTTTTTTTTTTTTTTTTTTTTTTCTATCTTCATGATAAAAAGCTGCATAATACTTTAAAATGGAACATAAATAATATTTGGAATAAACAAAATAAATAAATGTAACATAATAAATAAATAAATGGAAGATAAATAGTACATTCTCCCCCTTGAAGAATGTAGAAAATATTTTCAATAAATGAAACTTATACAGAAAAAAAAGTTATAAATGACAATAAAAATGATTGTGAACTTTAGAAATGGTACTCAGCATTTGAAGCCTCCAGTTATAGAAGTATATGTTACTTCCATGCATCAGATTGGTATATGTGAGAGAGATGATATGATTTATAGGTGACTTGAGGAGGCATTGCCAAATACTATGTTCATAACACTAAGCTTTTATCTTCATCTTAAAATTTGTTTTAAAATAATGATATTAAATGAATGTGGGAAAAAAGATTTATTTTAAATAAATAAAAAGTTATCAATGAAAATGAACTCACTGTATTAACATGATTATTTATACCAGTGTCTGGCTATCAGCCTCTTCTTTGAAGCAAGTAGTATATTGGACCAAAGATATTCTTCAAGATAACTCACCACATTTTCTATCTTTATGAACAAAATTTAGATGTTTGCTCCTGTTCTGTCATGTCTGTTTTACGAGATTCTGTATCAGACTGCAGGGTCCAAATTTTTAGCTTTTGATAGAAAGGGCTCTCGTGAATGTGAAACCCATTATTCAGAACCTGGACTTCAATATCTTCAGCTGTTTGAAGATCTAACTTTTCTGAAGAACCGTGTCATGGATTCCTCTGCATTCATGGTGTAATGTGAGCAACACTTCAGAGCTTATCTTGCTGAGGTTTCAGCTGCTGCTGCTGCTGGCCAGTTCCTATACAAATCTACATTTGGTAACAGCTTTTCTTAGGTGCTTGGTAACTCTTGAGTCTGCCAAGCAGTTATATAGTTCTCTCTAGTAAAGAGAGAATGAGACATATGAATGGATCATACCAAGGTCACTGTGTGTGGTAAGGTTCTCTTCTCCTTTATCCCACATCCCATATTGAGAAACAGAGGTTTAAATGTCAGTTTCAGCCTCAAACACATTTTACATTATTTATCAATTAAGCAGGAGTAAATGAAAATTGGACAGCATTCTGGAAATTTTGGTGGGTTCCAAGTTCTTTAGCATTGCTGGAGTTTAGAAAAGTGGTATGATACCCAACTGGGTTCATGGTATAGTTCATTTCAAATACATAGACTGATATTCTTATTTCATTACTCTGATCCTTTACTGCTCAACTATTATAGTTACCAAAACCTGCAGCAGAATACTAAGAAATGAAATATTGAAAGTCTTAATCTTTTTGATCAAAATGTAACAATTTTATAAGCAGTGCCAGAAGGCTATGAAACTTTTCTTCTCCGTAAAAAAAGAACTAAATTATTTAACCACGAACAAGCTACATATAAAAGAGTGGTTAAATGACAGTATAACTGTCATGTATATGTATATGACAGTATAACTTGATAAGTATATAACAATATGTATATAACTTGATATGTTCATAGGACTTTGGCTTTATAACTAGCTGTTAAATATACAGAAATACATACACATCTGTAGGAAGTTTAATTGTCAAATGAAACAACAGATTATAAGAGAAACATAAACTGTCAGTTTTTACATGAAAATTATTAACAATTCTGGAATATTAAGTCTTCAAGATGATAAAAAGTCAGCTTCACCATTTGCCTTTACTGAAGAAAATAACAGACAACCACTTTTTAATTATGGGAACAAGCCACTTATTCCATCTTAAACAATGGAACCAAAAAGGTTGTAACAAATTTTTATCGCTTGTAGATATTTTGATCAAATCCATTTTTATTATAGAATCCATTGGATAGATTTTTCATGAATTATGTTCCTTTTACTGTCATTTTACACATTCTCCAAGTCCTTTAAGGTACAATTGGGCATTTTCAGATCATATAATGTAGGTACTATTTTCCTTTTTGTACTCTTCAGTTTCTATTACAATAAAATTTCTGAGATGACCATTAAATGTCATTTCAGACAGTGAATAAGTACTTGCAAATTTCAATTCTTTTTTTTTTTTTTTTTGGGGGGGGGGCGGGTGGAGGCAGAACAAAAACATACATATAAAATTATTACCACTGTGGAGCAAGAAAAAGAACACTTAAGCATTTAAATTATTCAAAAACTTGAACTATAATCGAAAAGTCTGTGTTAGAATTGAGACAAATATCTTGTCCTGTTAAAAATATTCCATCAACGTAAAATGATTTCTAAACATATCAGGACCTTTCAGATGTTTGTAATGAAAAAATTCTCAGTTATGTCTTAGGCTTACCATTGGTTTAGTTTTATATTTGTCAAAGTATTCTATATTATTTAAGATACCATAAGAGTTTTCGTAGAGATAAACATCAAGTTGATGAAAATTTTCCTTTTTTTTTTTTTTTTTTTTTTTTGGTCCAGCCTTCTGGGCTGAGAAGTGATGCAGAAAAAAATAAAATACTATAAAAATCAGCCTTGATAAAACTATTTGTTGTGTTGGTCTTGCGTGGCCCTGGCCTTTAATTTATCTGAAAGTATAATATACATTCTACCATATCTGACTTTGATTCCACAATGAAGAATAATAATGTTAGAGTGTATTCATTTCTTCTACTGCCCATAGGAGCCACCACTTGCCTTTGCTATCTGTGTTAGGTAATGCAGTCTATATAGATGTTAAGGTATTATCTGTCAGGTCAGTTTGGTGCTCAAACTCGATCTTTAAACTTAAACTTCCAGACTGCACATGTTGCCTTCATGATAGCTTAAGCTCCCCCTCTGGCATGGGGTGATCTGGGGTTCAGAGATCCATGTTCATGCCTGAGATCTCATAGCAGACACTCAGAACAGGAAGCAGATGGCTGGAGCCACCAGGGTCTTGCTGGAAGAGGCAGAGCAGCAGAAGGCAGTGGAAGGAGGTGTAATGTTGGGATTGTGGGCTGGGGGTGGGAATCACTCACATAAACAGCACTGAGCCCTGTATGAACAGGGGACCCAATGAATCACAGAAAGTAAGTTTTCAAAAAGTTTTGACTAATTAGTGAAATATCTTCCTCCAGACATTGTGCTCCTTGCCTCCTCACACTGCTTTCCCAGTTAGTTGTGGGATAATAATTTTACTTCATATTTAGTATTTACCTTCTTAACAAGTACACTTTTTTTTTTTTTTTAATTATTTAATGGTTATGAATTCCCTTACTGTTCTGATTTCAAATATTTTTTTTTTTTTTTTTTTTTTCTTCTCCAATAATTAATAGCACATCCATCAAATGTATTAGTGTGATATTGGAAGTGCTATACATCAGAGAAATGAAAGAATCAAGTCTTGGTTTCAGTTTCTGAACAGCTCTAAATATAGTTTCTCATAAATTTATGTTTTTACAGAAATATGACACAGTAATTGGATTATCTTTGAACATTCTCTGTTAAATAGTGGGGAACTTGCATATGTTTGCTTTGCAGATTCCTAACAAACAAAAACAGGTGCTGCTGGCATGTAGGTTACCATGCTAAGACCCTCAGCAGTGGCACTTTCTCTCAGGAACATTTTCAATGATCCCAGTTTTTGCTTTGGAAATATTCTGATCAATATTCAGAGGTTGCTTCTTCACAACCTCCAGGTGACAAAGTAGAATTCTCATGTATTTCAGAACTTTGCTCAGTTGAAACCTGTGAGAATTACAAGACTGGAAACTGGATCTATGAAGAAAATGCTTCATATTTAACAGGGGAGCCATTATGAGGGAGCATGACAATTTCATATATTAAAATCTATGCTTTCTGTTTAGTTCATTAGATAAGATCTAGTGAATCAGTGATTTATTTAGTACATTTGTGTGTTTCTAAACACATTCTCAAATCCTTGTTCACCTTCCTTGAGCGTACTTTCCTGCATGGGAAAAGTGTACTAAGATTAAACAAATATGTGTCCTTGGAGTGATTTTGAAAAAGCATATTCCTTCATTCAGCCTTTTTTTTTTTTTTTTTTTCTCCTTTTTTTTTTTTTTCCAAGAAATATGTATGAGGCACAAAATCTGCAGTTGTGGATGTACACATGCTGAGAATTCTACATCTGTTGGTTAAAATGAAGAAAAAATCAACACTATGAAGAATGATCAAAACCAACAAATAAACTTTCCCTTCAAAAACTCATAATTTAAATCTCAGGGGACTATTCAAAGCAATATATATAAATATAAATAAATATATATATGTATATATATTTGAGTTGTTACTGTTGAATATTGTTTTTTGACCAGACAGTGAAAACAAAGATTTAGTAACATCCTATGAGAAACAGTTGTGTTCACTGTGTATTGAATCATTACCTAATTGCCTTATCACAATGGTTTCAATTGTTTCAGTGACTTTGTGGCTCCAGTGGATTTGGTGACTGAGACAAGTGAAATTGTTCTGTCCTATCCACGGTATAAGTTGTGCCACTTTGCTTTCTAACTTGGTGCAGTGGGTAGAAAACAACTAAGGATAATGAAAGCAAGTAGAAGCAGCTCCTCCTGTTTGCTGAGATCTATGGCACTGTATGTTTAGTAATATCACTCTTTGATTACTCCATACTGAATGTCAGGTTACATGAGAAGGGTGCTTCTCCTTCTGACTCTAACATCCTGCCCATTGTGCATTGGGAAAGTGGTAGGTAAGAAACAAAGGGTCTGGTGCTGTATAAGCACCTAGCACAGGCTGTACTATAAATTTTATCAATAATTAATGTGGCAATAGAAATTATTGAGATTTAATATAACAATTACACTGATATTCAGCTAGTTGAGTTTCTAAACGTGCATTAGTAATCTGAAAGTGAAAATACATTTTACAAATTTAGGTACACAGTTTGTCTAAACAGTTGTCTGGATGCCTAGAGCTTTTCTTAACAACATTTTCAATTTCCTTTCTGTTAATCTAGAAATTCTAATAACATTAATATGAGGTTAACCAGAACAAAAACATTTAAGATGTTATTTCTCTGTCAAGAAGAGGCAGAACCAGACTTTATTTATTTATTTATTAAGAGAAGGAAGCTGAGAGCAGAAGTTCTTGTGGATGTCCACTGTGTCACACACCTTTTCACCTGCCTATTTACATCCACTGCAGAATGTATTTCATCCAAGGGGTCTTATTCTGAGCATATTCCAAATAAATGACAGTAAAGACACAGATTGCAATCATTCTGGCTTTGACTTGACAGTAAAGAACTATGAGGATGTTACTATTTCTATAATGTGGTAAATTATTGAAATGTCAGTGCTCGTGCCTCATTTTTTTCACCTTATGGACTTTGGGTAAAATATATACTTCGGGAAGATCTTGCAGGATGCAAGCCAATTGCAGTATATAGACAAATTTGATCAAACTGACAAGGTATTGCTGCTATGGAAATCCTAGGTAGGACAAACGTTCACTGCTCTTGTTCACTGTGATTTAAAAAGTATTACAATTAGCTGAATCTAATTTTATGTATAAAAGACTATTAGAAGCCAGGCAATACAATTGTAACAGCTATTGTTTTTCTGTTCTAAAAATCTTAGTTTGGCAAATAAACTGAGAGTTGCAGTAACTTGAGTTAAAAATAGAGAAACCATTAGAAAATATATGTTCAGTTTACACTGAAGCATAAAGATTACTAACATAAGTAAGAGCCTCTGTGGAGGAATGGAAAGTCCCCAGAGCATTTTATTTCTCTTTTATAATAACTGTCTCAATATATCAGAATGATTGACATTACAATTAGAAGGCCAAGAAGTTTCTACCTTTATTTAGTTTTAAAATAATAATAGCAGCTGTTTAAGGTCTAGGACCTAAGTTAAACAATAACAAGCTCACCTTGATTCTGACCAAAGTCTTGTTATTAGACATTAAATAAACAGAATCATAAATCCTGATGGAGTTACATTGTTTGAGACTGACTTCAATTTTGTCAGATCTTTGGTATCTTTAATTTTGAAATAGTTGTGCAGAGCTGCAAGGGACTATGCAAACAAGTATTTATGTATTGGATATCCAGTTTCCTCTGTATGCTAACAAATGGATCAGAATGCTTTTTGCTTATGAGAGAAGGGAGAATTACAACCAGAAACACAATATTATGATTAAAACGGGTCATAGGGGGATCAAGGGCAGTGCCATGCACTCATCTTATGTAATAGCAGTTTATTCTTAGATCTGTCAAGAAGTGAAGCAGCTCCTAGGGACAAGGATCAATGAGAAATTATTTTCAGGTTTAAGGAGACATTTTGCTTAACTCTATGACATCTAGCACTGCTACTAGAAATGACAATTCTTGGCAAGGTATTCAGTAGATTTCTTTGTAACACACTTACCAGAAGGCTTCTACAGAGCACTGTCCTGAAGTGAACGAGA
The DNA here is from genome assembly GCF_009819795.1 of Aythya fuligula. NCBI lineage: Eukaryota > Metazoa > Chordata > Aves > Anseriformes > Anatidae > Aythya > Aythya fuligula. Next base: position 130,673,062 of record NC_045560.1, read on the forward strand.
TTTCTGACCTGGTTTGCAAAACTCCTGCATGAAAGGCCAGATAAGGCACTCCCAAAACCTGTTGTTAACAAGGGTGATAACACACATGTGGTCTACTCAAGTAACGTATTTCTTCTTCTGTAGTGCCTCAGTTTTTGCCTGTATCACTTTATTGAGACTAATTTTTGTTTCTATTACTAGAAATACAGCACATAAGTCAAAGAAGGTTCCTCCTTCCTTGATATTTAATGACTCTCAGCCCCTTCCATACATATATAGTAAAATGCTCTTTGTGCTAAATACATTTCACCTGCAAGTTAGATGAGCACTTAGCTCTTTCTGTCAACTACTAACAAGAAGAATTAAAAATTGAAAAAAATAAACTCTTTTGTAAAGAAAAACATGAATTGGAAATAACTTTTGTTTTGATTTTCATCTATTCAGTGCACCAAATATATTAACTGAAACTTTTAAAACTAAATATACCTTATAACCACTGTATTACCCTCTTCAAAAAATATTTCTTTAAAAAACATCTACTTTTGAAATTTAGCAAGCAATATTTTGATGATCTTATACAGTCACCATATTTTTTTTTAATAATTTATATTTAGTCTCTTATTTTTTAGCTCTACAAATACAGAGCTATCATTAAAATAATTTTGTAGGTCAAATTACAGATTACTTTTGTTGAACATGTAAACAGCTCTGTGTGTAAAATAAAAATAGTACTAAAAGTATTTATAAAAAATGAGGAAAAATAGAAGCAATTAGAAATATATTTTTTTTCAGTACTGTAAAGTTACTTTATAGTACAGTACTTTTGCAACACTATTAAAAAATACTATGAAGTATAATTTCCCATTGTACTGAATTGTACTTAGTTTACTGATATAGCTTGCTTGGTTGTAGTCAAGAAAAGCAGCAATCAAAAATATTACTTAAATTTAAGTGATAACTTTTTTGAAGGTTTGTTTATTTTCTCTAATCCTACTTCTTCTGGAGGTTAAGACTCCAACCATCTAGAATGACCTGTTTCTGCCCTTTTAGCTAGATGTCAGTAGTTTCTGATCCTTTGCTTCTCATAAATTGAGCTCAGGCACACTAATATATTTCAGTAATAACTTTACTAAGTTGTTTTATAGGTCTTCCCTTAAACCTACCTTCTTACCTGCAGCTGAAAGTTATGTCTCAACTGAAAAAATTTCCTGGCCAAATTATTGTCTTAATTCCTTAAAAATACAATTCATGAATTCATTGTTTTAGCACTGTAGTATAGTTCTATAATCTGTTCTAAAAAGAACACATATGCCTCTGATGTTATGTTGCAGGTTTCCAGTCTTCGGAAATATTTGAAATTTATTTCTAGTTAGGCTTAAATCAAAATCCCATTAAATAAGACATATATATATATATATATATATATATTAATAAAAACATACTATTTTGGAATAAAGGTTAGCATGCAGTGTCTTAGAGCAATTTGAATTTCTAATATTTTTCATTTTTAGTAAATTCTATATTTATTCAATATTTTTCAATTGTAGTGTATTTGAAATGGTAGCAGGCTGTCAGATCAAATTTCTGTCAGTATTATGTATTATAACATAATACTTAGCAGAATTTCTTTCATTATAACTGGAAGGATTCCTTGGGCAGTTAATGTAAATACCTTATCACTTACTGTATTATGGGGCTTTGTTTATAAATAGATCAAGAGTATAATTCCAGAACAAATCATACCCTTCTTATTTTGCAATGAGACAACTGGAAGCCTGGTGTTTTGAACATAACAATGAGTACAAATTTGAAAAAAAAAATTGAAAAATATTTTCGTAACATTCTAACTTTCTAATGTTAGAATAGTAATTTCATTATTAGATTCTACTTTTTCTAAAATATCAATATTATACTGCTCATGTTATATATCTTTTCTCATGGTTTAGTTATGTAAGTAAGAAAAAGAATATAATAAAGCTTAAAGTAAAAATTTATTTGCAAGATATTCTGAAAAAAAGCATAACAATGAAAATATCAAAGGTCAGAACTGAAAAGGACCCAAACAGTTATTTGTCTTAGAAATCATGAAGTTAAAAAAAAAAATCATAGTTTGTTGTTCTGGTGCATGATCTTTGACGCTGTAGAGTTGGCAACATTGCATAAATAAGCAGAAGTTCTTTCAAGGTAGAAAAAAAAAGCCTCTATCAGAGTGCATAGAAGGTCTTCTCAATATCTATGCATTTACTGCTTTGATACCAATTCAGTTGTTCAGGGAAGAAGCAATCTACACAGCTGAAATGCCTATAACAAATTGTTGCAGTCCCTAGAAGATTAGCACATAGGAGAGACATAGATTCTCTCTGTGGTATTTTAGTTAACCTCCTATGTCATGTTCTCCACTATCCATCTCATGTATGATTTTGAAAAGGAGTCTAGATAAATTAATATTTTCAGGACATGCTAAATTTAAAACAGTTATCAGCTGCTACCATGGATTACTTTTCTCCTAGTTTCATTTAATAGCATATGCCTAGTTGGCGTAAAGAAAGGACAGAGACAACAGACACTAAGAAAGAAGGTCCTTTAGTATTGAATGACAGGCAGAAAAGAGGATTTAGGAAAAATTCTGTAAGCAAAGAACTTCTCCCAAATGTGAACCCAATCTCCTTATAAATAGGTATCAAAATATTTGTAAACCCAGAAAAAAAAAAAAAAAAAAAAAAAAAAAAAAGCAGGACTGATAGATCACTTTGGCTCTATTTTTGTCAGAGCAGTTTAAAACCACTTTCTGCGTGCAGATGATGAACACTCAGTTCAGCCTACACCTATATTAATACAATGGCAAGGCTACAGGGTGAAATGGGACAAAAGGTGAGGCACTGTGAAAGCAAGGTTTGCAGTATGACTTTGCTTGAGCATTCTTTGGTAATTGAAGGATATGGAAGGCTTGCACATATGGGGTTTTTCATGTGTTAGATAATGTCACTAGAATGGCAAGGAGACACTTTTAGCTCTCAGAGGCATTTTTAACTCTTTCCCTCAGGCATCTTCTAACCACTGTTTCTTCCTTCTGCATAGCCCTTTTCTCTGGACTGCAAGAGCAGCTATCAACTTGGACGAGGCATATTTGCTTCAATTTGGTGCTTCTGTTGCACTCTGTTTGCTATAGGTCACAGAAGAGGTGAAATGGACTCACTGCTGGACACAATCTCTCTGATTGCCCTAAGCAAGTGTGATCCCCTGGGTGTTATACATCTAGAATTTGCTGTAAACTCTATTCAATATCCATTGATATTTGTGTAATTCCACAGTTCAGGAGACTGAGCATTTGCAGCCTTTATCAATTAGCTGCAAAAATTTAGAGCTTTAGAGATAAAGTTTCAGCAGGAAGAAACCATTTAAATTCCAGAGAATGAACACAGTTTCCATGGAATTATTAGGGCAAGGTTTTACAGAGACAGGCAATGTATTTCATTCTATTTTAATAAAGGCTATTTTTTTTCCCCTAGACCACATAGTATACAAATGCTATTTTTCTAGTCATGCAGAAATCACAAGCTCCAATTAGCATTTTAATATCAATTTAGGAATTTAGTGTCACTCTAATAGGAAATATATTCTTTCCTTTCTTGGTTTCATATGTATATTTACTGAACGGGGATGTGCTTCATTGGCATTTGTCCCTTATTTGTTCAGTTTACAGCCCATTTTCCAACCCCTTTTTCATTTAACTAGGTTGATCAAGGTGATTCAAAGCTTTCTGATTTGCCTCCCCAGTTTTTCTGAACCCTGATGTAGAGAACAGAAAATGTAAGGGCAATTTCCAAAAAAACATATTTAAACTTCTCCCTACAATGGGAGGCAGAAAATGAGTGATGGTGAGACTGAGCATTTCTGAATCTTTCCAGGTTTTCTTTCAGTGCTACGCAGAAGCATGGTGTGGTGGTTTAACACCAATAAGTAGTTCAGCACTACCACACTGCTCTCTCATTCCCCCTCCTCAAAAGACCAAGGGGAGAAAATATGATGGGGAAAAACAAACAAACAAACACAAACAAACAAACAAACAAACAAAACACACCACGGGTTGCGATAAGGACAGGGAGGTTATTTCCCAGTTACTGTCATGTGCAAACCCAACTCAGCATAAGGGAAATTATTGACTATCAGTAACTGACTAGAGCAGATGGTCCAAAACCACCTTCCCCCTCCATACCCCCTCTTCTATCTCCTTCACACAAGTGGCACAGGAGTACAGGGGCTGTGGTCAGTCCCTTGCGCTTTGTCTCTGCTGCTCCTTCATGGTCACTCTCTGCCCCTGCTCCACGTGGGGATGCCGTCCTTCATTAACTGAGCCTGCGGGGGCTTCCCACAGGCAGTACCTCTTCAAGAACTGCTCCCACACGGCTCTGTACCACGGGGTCTATCCCCTAGGAGCAAACTGCTCCAGCACAAGTCCCTCACAGGCGGCAGCTCCCTCCACATTTCCTGCTCCTGCAGGGGCTCTCCATGGGCCGCAGCCTCCTCCAGGCCACATCCACCTGCTCCACCGGGGGCTCTTCCATGGGCTGCAGCATGGAGATCTGCTCCATGTGGGACCCATAGGATGCAGGGGGACAGCCTGCTCCACCAGGGGCCTCTCCACAGGCCGCAGGGGAACTTCTGCTCTCTGCCTGCTGCACTGACCTTGGGGTCTTTGGGACTGGTTCTCTCCCAGCTGCTGTTGTGCAGCAATTTGTTCCTCCTTCTCCACCCCATACCCCTCTCACCCCCCCTCCCCCTTCCTTTTTAAATCTGCTCTCCCAGAGGGCCAACCAATGTCACTCACTGGCTTGGTTCTGGCCAGCAGTGGGTATGTTGCTATTTCAATTTCAGCCATGTAATACACATGTAATACATGGGTATTTTCAGAATACAGAAGAAGGAAACTAGATTGTGCTGGCTTTGCTCATTCAATCTCTCTCTCTCTCTCTTTTTTTTTTTTATCTAAGAGATTATTGAAGAAAGCCTCTGTGTGTCAATACAGAGAAAAATTGCACTGAACTGCAGGATGAATGTGCACAAATCATGCATGCATCTTTTTTTCTTTGTAGCATTTATATATTATTTATGTGTGCATTGAGTAAAATTTAGATATTAATACAGTCTTTTTTAATGTTGTATAGCAGTATTTTGGCATCTACTTTCCTGCTGCAGGCTACTAACAGTGAGTTTTTTATATATTCTCAGTCAGAAAGAGAACAATAACTGGATGACCTACTGATCTTATCACAGTATACTGTCATTATGCTGTTTTGTTATCACCGAATATAAAATATTTAAGTAGGAAGAACCTTTGGACTTTCCCAGGAGAAATAACAATAGAAGCCATACTTATGTGTCTATTATCTCTTTTTTCTTTTTCCTTTTTTTTTTTTTTTTTTTTTTTGGGGGGGGGGGGTGAGGGAGAGTGGGTGTGTGGGGGGAAGGTGCAAAGCAAGAATGTCAGAAAGATCTGCTCCCTCCCCTCTTTTAATCTCATTCTGAAAATCACTGTCCGTATTGGTGGCTGCTCACTATGTATTTCTGTATAAGCATATTCAAAAGGCATTTGCTTAGGAAACAATGGCATACCAGGCCAAATACAATTCTGTGCTAAAATAGTTTTCTATTATCCAAATAGAATTATGATCACGCCATGAGGTTGTCTAAGCTTTCAGTACTGAAATGGCCAACAAAATCCTAGACCTTGAATTCAAGCCCTGAAAAAAGCATCAAATATTTAAAAAATAAGTGTAAACATATCTTAATTAGGAAATGGCACCTAAGAAATTTATAAGCCCTTTAGTTGCCTTTGTTAGGATGCTGGCAGCAATTTTACAATACCTCGTATAACTACCAAACCTGTATTAATCAACAGATATTAAACAATTAAGATGCATTCCTTTTATGTCTTCCTGGTAGAATTAACCAGACCTATATCTGTGTTTACTACTTTAAGGCCAAGTGGAGTAGCTTGAATTAAGAATTTCTCATAGAGCTGCATGAATAATTATTTTTTGATCCCAGACCAAACTGAGGAAAACCAACCAAACAATGTCCTTTTAGCATGCCAAACACTTTTTTTTTTTTTTTTTTTTTCCCTTTTTCCTGCCTGGGAAAACAATAAAACATAGCTTAGGGGTAGATCTGGGTACTTTATTCTACCTAAGACAACTTTTTTTCTTTTATTTTCTTTTTTCCTTTTGTTTCTATTTTAAATTTTCTTAAGGCTTTTGTTATTAGTATTATAAACTTAATAAAAATAAATAAACTTTAATGAGATGTCTTAGAGTAAAAACTGAAATATTGTGACATTCGAAGGATTTTTTTATTAAAGAGTTTAAGCTGTCACTAAATTCAGCAAACCTCTAGAAATGCATTCAAATCAGCTTTAAATGAAGTTATTGAAATCCCAAATTTGCTTTTTATTCTATTTTTCATTTGCAATCCACCATGCAATAATGAGAGCATTGTCAAGCTTCTCAATATATACATACAGATCTGAGTGTTCTAAAGAACAGAGATATTTGTAGTCCAGAACCTGGGCTCATGAGAATCTGAAGAGAGCACTTTGGAATGAGAAACAAGTGGTAGAGAAGGATTTCTTATTAAGCAGTATTCTCTTCAAGTGATGAGTGCAAAGTTCAGCAAGGCATTTTGGCATATAATTAGAGATCAAACTTCCTAGAAATTTAGGCTTGATTTTCAATTTGGTCCCTTCTCTGTTTCTTTTTTCTTAACACCATTGGTTCAGAAAACACATCGGCATCTCTCATGGAAATCTTTCAGTAGATCTGCCAGCTTTCCCTAGGTAGATGATCTTTTTACCATTTCCCTCATATCTATTTTTCAGAAGCAATAAATTCCTCCACTAACTTCTTTGTCTCTCCTGTTATTTTCTGAGTCAAATTTCTTAACTGTTCCAGTTTTAACTTTGGTTATCTTTCCAGCACTGCCCCAACTTCCTATGCATTTTTCAACTATTCCTAACTATCTACTTCCTTTAGAGAGTTCCTGCTCTCTACAGGTGAGAGTAAAGTAAATAAACATAAAATAAGGTATACACCTTGAAGTGACCTGATGTCACTTTCCATTTGTCAGGCTAATATGTAGATAATTTGCATTTGTCCTATCACAGGTTAGTCTTCTTATTTTAGTTAAAATAGACAGACACAGGAAAACATGAAATAAAACTGAAGTGCTTTAAGGGAAAGGGATTTAGACAAATAGAAAAAAAAAGGCAGATTTAAAAGAAAACAAACAAAAAAACAAACAAACACAAACCTCCAGTACAACACTACAGTGTTATATAAAGTGATTAGGTGAGGAACAGAGCATTTAGCAGTCTAAAAGAAGCATATAGAGCAATCGTATTTGTTTTGGATGTTTCTCCTGTGATGTTTTCTGGATTTATCAAGAACTATAATTATCTGTGCAGGTCAGTTGTTTACAACCACATCTCTTTCTCTTCTCTTTCTGTTTGATTTTTTGCATCATTTGTTTCATGTTATTTTTTAACATGAAACTTTGTAATTTTTTAAATGTTACTGAAAATATGAGTAAACTGCATTCAACACTCATGAGAATCTTTTCCTGGTAGGCAGCCACATATGACATTGCCCATTATACTTTGTAAAGTTGACACAAAGCTCCCTAGTGTCTGTTTAGATGATGTAATTGAATTAATTGCTTATAGTAAGCTGCTCATGAGAGGGGGGTAAAGTAACAAATGTCAAACCTTTGCCAGGAGATGATAAGACATCATTGGGAAAAGTGAGCTTGCATTATGCCAATGGCAAATCTGGGAATATTCTTCATATTTCATGTCAAAATTTGTCTTTCTATCTCACAAAATGGAATATATATTCTGGTGGGAGGACTAAAATAAAATTCAAAGGTTACTAATGATAACACCACCTGTAAAGACATATGAATGTATGGATGATTTATAAATATTCATATGTATTTTTCATTTACTTGATTATTCAATTATTTTTTCCCCCATTTCTTTTTATCCCAAAGTTGGATAGCCATTGGAATATATCCACAAAGATATCTCTATCAGAGCTATATATATTATTTTCAGTTGATTTTAATAATGCAGTAACTATGTACCAGTAATCTTGATTATACATGGAAATTTCTGAACTTTTAGCTGACCAGGTTAATAGAGTTTTTAAGAAAAACATATGGTTTGGATTTGTCCTTTTTGCATACACGTTGTCGTATCTGTCAAGTAAATATACTTAATGTTAAGTAAATATACTTAAATAATACTTGAATTAGAATAAATTAAAATATAACTAACTCTTTTGTGTTTGGAAAAAGCCAAAAAAAAAAGAAAATATTTCAAAGAAAAAAAAAAAAGCATCTGCATTTCAAAAGAAGCTAGAAGGTAAACAGGTAAAACAAAAGTAATGTTTTTCTCAATGGTAAAAAAATATTTTCAAAAAACCTTTTTTTTTTTTTTTTTTTTTTTTTTTTGATACCCAAAACTTGGCTTAAAATTTAAGATCATTTAATTATTAGGTTATTAAGATCTCTTGGTTATTTTCTTTTAAATGTATGTCGTGGTTTAACCCGGCTGGCAGCTAAACACCACGCAGCCGTTCGCTCACCCTCCCCCCTCCCTCTCTGGGACGGGGGAGAGAAATGGAAAGTGAAGCCCGTGAGTTGAGATAAAGACAGTTTAATAAGACAGGAAAATAATAATAATAATAATAATAATGATGATACAATGGTGATAATACGAAAGTAATAATAGTATGTACAAACAAGTGATGCACAATGCAATTGCTCACCACCCGCTGACCGATGCCCAGCCTAACCCCGAGCAGTCCGGCCCCCTCCCCCCGGCTAGCCACCCCTATATATTGTTTAGCATGACGTCAGATGGTATGGAATACCCCTTTGGCTAGTTTGGGTCACCTGTCCTGGGTCTGTCCCCTCCCAGCTCTTACTGCACCCCCCAGCCTGCCCGTTGGCAGGACAGAGCAAAGGCTGAGATGTCCTTGGCTTAGTATAAGCACTGCTCTGCAACAATTAAAGCATCGGGGTGTTATCAGCACTCTTCTCATTCTAAGCCAAAACACAGCATTCCACCAGCTACTAGGAAGAAAATTAATTCTGTGCTAACTGAAACCAGGACATCTATCCACCCCTTATTCCATACCATTTATGTCATGCTCAGGTTACACTCTTTTCCATACATTCTAATTAGTCACCTATAGTAATCATGGTAGTGATAATATACAGTATAATATACTATTTAACATGGTGCAATTCAGTTCATGGGCTATTCTCACCCAGTATTAAATCTCCTTGAGGTACACACCGGACCTCTCCGTTCTTTTGCATTACCCACCAAGTATATCCAGGTCCCTGAGCGAAAACAATTCCACGAATAGGTTTGCCTTTTCCTGAGGCAGGAGTAGCCCAGACTGTTTTACCCAGCATATTTTTTACATGCACTACAGGAACTTTATCCCCATCTACAGTACGTAACAGGTTTGATTGGGCAGGTCCAGCTCGGTTGGTAGATCCCCTAGTATTGACTAACCAGGTGGCCTTTGCCAAATGCGTATCCCAGTTTTTGAACGTCCCAGCGCCCATTGCTTTCAAGGTAGTCTTTAACAGGCCATTGTATCGTTCAACTTTCCCGGAGGCTGGTGCATGATAGGGGATGTGATACACCCATTCAATACCATGTTCTTTGGCCCAAGTGTCTATAAGGTTGTTTCGGAAGTGAGTCCCATTGTCTGATTCTATTCTTTCTGGGGTGCCATGTCGCCATAGGACTTGCTTTTCAAGGCCCAGGATGGTGTTCCGGGCGGTAGCATGAGGCACAGGATATGTTTCCAGCCATCCGGTGGTTGCTTCCACCATTGTAAGTACGTGGCGCTTGCCATTGCGAGTTTGAGGGAGTGTGATGTAATCAATCTGCCAGGCCTCTCCATATTTATATTTCAGCCATCGTCCTCCATACCAAAGAGGCTTTGACCGTTTGGCTTGCTTGATTGCAGCACATGTTTCACAGTCATGAATAACCTGTGCTATAGCGTCCATGGTCAAGTCCACCCCTCGATCACGAGCCCATCTGTATGTTGCATCTCTACCTTGATGGCCTGAGGTGTCATGGGCCCATCGGGCTATAAATAATTCACCTTTATGCTGCCAATCCAGGTCCACCTGAGCTACTTCAATCTTAGCAGCCTGATCCACCTGCTGGTTGTTTTGATGTTCTTCAGTAGCCCGATTCTTGGGCACATGAGCATCTACGTGGCGTACTTTCACAGCCAGGTTCTCTACCCGAGCAGCAATATCTTGCCACAATGCAGCAGCCCAGATAGGTTTGCCCCTACGCTGCCAGTTGTTTTGCTTCCATTGCTGTAACCATCCCCACAGGGCATTTGCTACCATCCATGAATCGGTGTAGAGATAGAGAACTGGCCATTTTTCTCGTTCAGCAATGTCTAAAGCCAGCTGAATGGCTTTCACTTCTGCAAACTGACTCGATTCACCTTCTCCCTCAGCAGCTTCTGCAACTCGTCGCGTAGGACTCCATACAGCAGCCTTCCATCTCCGATGCTTCCCCACAATACGACAGGACCCATCAGTGAACAGGGCATATTTCTTTACATTCTCTGGCAACTGGTTGTACAGTGGGGCTTCTTCAGCACGACCCACCTCCTCCTCTGATGATATCCCAAAGTATTTGCCTTCTGGCCAGTCCATGATCACTTCCAATATTCCTGGGCGACTGGGGTTTCCTATTCGAGCCCGCTGAGTAATCAGTGCAACCCACTTGCTCCATGTAGCATCAGTTGCATGATGCGTAGAGGGGACCCTTCCCTTGAACATCCAGCCTAGTACCGGTAATCGGGGTGCTAGGAGGAGCTGCGCTTCAGTACCGACCACCTCCGAAGCAGATCGAACTCCTTCATATGCTGCCAATATCTCCTTTTCAGTTGGAGTATAGCGGGCCTCAGATCCTCTGTATCCCCGACTCCAAAACCCCAGAGGCCGACCTCGAGTTTCCCCAGGTTCTTTCTGCCAGAGGCTCCAGGTGGGGCCGTTCTCCCTGGCTGCAGTGTAGAGCACATTCTTTACATCTGGTCCTGTTCGAACTGGCCCAAGGGCTACTGCATGGACTATTTCCTGCTTGATTTGTTCAAACGTTTGTCGTTGTTCAGGGCCCCATTCAAACTCATTCTTCTTACGAGTTACTTGGTAGAGTGGGTTTACAATCAGACTGTAATTTGGGATGTGCATTCTCCAAAACCCCACAACACCTAGGAAAGTCTGTGTTTCTTTTTTGTTAGTTGGTGGAGACATAGCTGTTATTTTGTTGATCACATCCATTGGGATTTGACGACGTCCATCTTGCCATTTTATTCCTAAAAACTGGATCTCCCGTGCAGGTCCTTTGACTTTATTTTGTTTTATGGCAAAACCGGCTTTCAGAAGGATTTGGACTATTTTCTTCCCTTTCTCGAAAACTTCCTCTGCTGTGTCACCCCACACAATAATGTCATCGATGTACTGCAGGTGTTCAGGAGCTTCCCCCTGCTCTAGTGCAGACTGGATCAGTCCATGGCAAATGGTAGGGCTGTGTTTCCACCCCTGGGGCAGCCTATTCCAGGTATATTGGACTCCCCTCCAAGTGAAGGCAAATTGTGGCCTGCACTCTGCTGCTAGAGGGATGGAGAAAAATGCATTAGCGATATCAATTGTGGCGTACCACTTGGCTGCCTTCGATTCAAGTTCATACTGAAGTTCCAGCATGTCCGGCACTGCAGCACTCAGTGGTGGCGTGACTTCGTTCAGGCCGCGATAGTCCACTGTTAGTCTCCACTCGCCATTAGACTTTCGCACTGGCCATATGGGACTATTGAAAGGTGAATGAGTCTTGCTGATCACTCCTTGGCTCTCCAATTGACGAATTAGCTTATGGATGGGAATCAGGGAGTCTCGGTTGGTGCGATATTGCCGCCGGTGCACAGTTGTGGTAGCGATTGGCACTTGCTGTTCTTCGACCCTCAGCAACCCCACAACAGAGGGGTCCTCTGAGAGACCAGGCAAGGTAGATAATTGTTTAATGCCCTCTGTCTCTAAGGCAGCAATACCAAAAGCCCACCGGAACCCTTTTGGGTCCTTGCAGTATCCTCTTCTAAGATAGTCTATGCCAAGGATACATGGAGCATCCGGACCAGTCACAATGCGGTGCTTTTCCCACTCATTCCCAGTCAGACTCACTTCAGCCTCCAATACAGTCAACTGCTGAGATCCCCCTGTCACTCCACAAATATAGATGGGCTCTGGTCCTTTATAGCTCGATGGCATTATAGTACATTGTGCACCGGTGTCTACTAAAGCCTTATACTTCTGTGCATCTGACGTGCCAGGCCATCGAATCCACACAGTCCAATAAACTCGATTGTCCCTTTCCTCCCCCTGGCTGGAGGCAGGGCCCCCCTAATCCTGGTCAGAATCTTCCTCGTTTCTGTGTTTGAAGGACTGTCTGCTGGAAGTTGGAGCAGCAAACTTTTCGGAGAATCCCTTTTTCCTGATTGTTTTCTTTTGCAACTCACGTACCCGTGCCTCTAGGGTCGCGGTAGATTTTCCATCCCACTTTCTCATGTCCTCTCCATGGTCTCGTAAGTAAAACCACAGGATGGCACGGGGTGAGTACCCACCATATCGTCTTCCTTGTGTGGGTGAACGCCTACCCCTGACAGCTGAGACACTGCTTTGTACAGGTGCGAAGGAGAATAATCTCTCTTCAAGTTGGTGAACCTTTTCAGAAAGTTTCTCCCAAGTGTTCTCCTTTGGTCGGTGGGCACTGGTTGGTTCAGGTGGGGAGGACAATAGATTCTCTTCAAGTTGGTGAACCTTTTCAGAAAGTTTCTCCACAGCTGAGACACAGGCCTGTAAGGAAGAGGAGAGACTTTCTTCGTACTGCCGGAGTTGTTTAGCCGCTTCACCCACTGTGGGTTCCTCATCCTCTTTCCAGGCCATTATTGCCAATGAGCTGGCATATGATGATGGTGCACTCCGTGCAAACTTCCGCCACATGGGTCGTGTACACTTGACTTCATCTGGATCTGTGGATGTTTGTTTGAGGTCTGGATCCTCATAAATCACTTCCCGTACAGCTAATTCCCTCAGGTACTGGATTCCCTTCTCCATAGTGGTCCACTTGCCTGGTAGACATAAAATATCTTCCTTGAAGGGATACCTTTCCCTCACAGCTGAGAGGAGATGCCTCCAGAGGCTGGTGGGTCGTGCTCCATCTGCAATTGCTTTGTCAATGCCGGCGTCTCGAGCAAGGGATCCCAGCCGCTTGGCTTCCCTGCCGTCTAATTCCACACAATTGGCTCCAGAGTCCCAGCACCGGAGCAGCCAGGTGACAAGCTGCTCACCTATACAGCGACCAAAATCTTTTCGCACATCTCGTAGCTCGCGCTCGTTTAGGCTTCGGGTAGTTACTGTTGCTCTTTCGGCATCCTCATCTTCCTCCTCCTGAATCCTTGACGGCCCAGCGTCGTCATCATCTTCGTCATCTCTATACTTAGTTTTGGCAGAAGCCTTACCTGGATTGGCAGAAGACTCTCTGCGTTCTAAACGACTTGAATTTCTATACCATATTTTCACCTTCTCTACAGGGGCAGCTTCTGGGGTCCCATCTGGGGTGCCAACTGGTCTAGATGCCTGCCCATATCCTCCCATACTCCCTGCCACCCACAACTATACTGCCTCCGGGCAGATCTCCGGATGAGCTTCCTAAGTAGTTGTTTAACTTTAAGCAGAACCTGAAGTGCATTCAGGAGGCAGAACAACAGGACTATGCTGGTCTGAGTATCCCAAGGATATTCAATATCTTGGAGAGCTATTGTAATAAACTCGGAGGATAAGAGGGTGGTGAAGGAGGAAGGGAGAGTGATCAAGGAGGGTACAGGGGTGGTGAAGGAGAAAGGGAGAGTGATCAAGTAAGAAAAATTATCTTCCCCTTTCCCCTCCACAGATTGACTCCCTAATGAAAAAAGGCAACAGATACAATTGCTAATAGTTTCCAAAATACAGTTTCCAAAGTATAGAATCGAAGATGTTACTGAGTACAAATACCAGGTTAGAGTCATGGCCAGATATTTCATCATCTCATAAGCCACTGATACAACACACAGTACCATAATGGTCTGAAACCAGGGCCCGGAGAGGATAAACAACATGACAGAGAGCACATACGGAAAATAACGTGCTATAATACTCAATTTGGAAAACAGGCGCAGCACAGTTGAGATTAAAGCAATCAGCATTATGACAAGTGACTATTAAGCAGGTCTAATACTTATACCAATTTTAGTTTAACACACTCTGGTCAGATCTGCCGTTATCTCAACCTTTCGTGCCCCACGTTGGGCGCCAAAAAGACTGTCGTGGTTTAACCCGGCTGGCAGCTAAACACCACGCAGCCGTTCGCTCACCCTCCCCCCTCCCTCTCTGGGACGGGGGAGAGAAATGGAAAGTGAAGCCCGTGAGTTGAGATAAAGACAGTTTAATAAGACAGGAAAATAATAATAACAATAATAATAATAATGTTACAATGGTGATAATAGGAAAGTAATAATAATATGTACAAACAAGTGATGCACAATGCAATTGCTCACCACCCGCTGACCGATGCCCAGCCTAACCCCGAGCAGTCCGGCCCCCTCCCCCCGGCTAGCCACCCCTATATATTGTTTAGCATGACGTCAGATGGTATGGAATACCCCTTTGGCTAGTTTGGGTCACCTGTCCTGGGTCTGTCCCCTCCCAGCTCTTACTGCACCCCCCAGCCTGCCCGTTGGCAGGACAGAGCAAAGGCTGAGATGTCCTTGGCTTAGTATAAGCACTGCTCTGCAACAATTAAAGCATCGGGGTGTTATCAGCACTCTTCTCATTCTAAGCCAAAACACAGCATTCCACCAGCTACTAGGAAGAAAATTAATTCTGTGCTAACTGAAACCAGGACAATGTACAAGTTTACTACCTACTTTATGTTCATAACAGAGAAAAATGTTAATGTTGCAAAAGACCAGAAAGATCCCTCCCTCAAAAATGTTAAGGATCTCAGCTCAGTTGCCGTCACAAAAATGTGCAGTGCAACGCTTAGAAAGTTATTGGTCAGTGAAAGGAGAATAGTTAATTTCAGTTCCCATGAAAACATTGAATTAAAAAAATTATCAGAAAACTGTGTGTTCAAGTGGCTGAAATGTATAGCCAGCTGTTTTCAGAGATATTTTTATTATTTTATCAAGAAAACTTGATGGCGTACATGTCTACAGAGCAAATAAGTGATCAAATTATTTTATAGATGATTTGCATTAGGTTTCTGGATTTTAAGCTTTTTATGAATATAGCCAATTTTATGGAAGATTCCCTCAGGAAACTCCCAATGGTTCATAATTTGGCCTTCTTCAATGTCAAATAGGCTATGAACAAGCTTCTTCATGGTAGAAGAAGACAAATACTTAATACACTGTGAAATATTTAATATGTGTACCATCCTATGAATTTTGCTATATTTAAGAGGCAAATTCTACTTTCAGCATTCTTTGTTTTTAATTCCTCTGTGATTGTAGAGAACATTTCTGAGCAAAACCAATACTTTATACTTTATTACCCAGTGTTTATGTTGTAAACACAGCAGATGAAACTATCAGATTGTATACAGCATAAATATTAAAATAATTTCTTAGAAGTTGCATCAGCTACTGTGGTGGCTACTACATTAATTTCTTGTTATAAATTCTTTTATACTAAATTAAAATGTATGTGCAATAATATTAAAAATCACAGAAGTTATTAAAAATTCCATGTTATTGAAGTTTTCCAGACACTATCAAGGTACTGAAAGCTAAACCTATCAGACTTCCTTCCTATCAGATATTGTTCCTAACTCAGTCACTGATGTAATGTGTGCCTCCCTCTCTAACCTCTCCTACATCTGTACCTCTCTCACTTTTTTTTCCTCCAATAAATTCAATGAGAATTTTTCATTTTCTTTGTGCTTTGTCTATTATTCTGTAGGTTCACAAATGTTTAGTGTGGTATCTTTGAAGACTGTCATACAGGAATCTGTTTTGAGTAACTAAGCTATAGAAATATTTCTTGCTAGTACTAGAGACAGAACATCTTTCACTTAAAACTGTCTAAATGGATTTGTGACTGCACATATTGACATGAGATAGATTTGATTTTCCACATCATAACCTAGACCTGTGCGATGCACAAGCTAGAACATATGACTAAAAGTCACAGAAAGTGACGGCAGAAGGCAAGCAAAATACCTTTAATCAACCTCCTTATCATCTCTTCCTTGGAAATTTGGTTCTTAAAGCTTCCTAAAGCTTCCTAAAGCTTCCTAAATTCTTCCTCAACTTCTACTTTCTCAGGAAGCATACATCAAACTCCTGCACCAATACCATGTAAAATGCATTATTTTTCTTATACAGTTACTCCATGACAGCAGAATGACTGGTCATCCTTTTCTGAAGTAACATGGCAAATCCTTTTACTGTCCAACCATTTGACAACTCCAGTCAAAGTCATCTGTTCCTCCCACTTAAGTAAAATACCTCCTACTCTGGCAGTGGGAGGTCATGTTTCTGCATTTTCACAGTAACTACTGTGTTCCTCAATTTTTAAAATAGATAGTCTGAGGTCTGATTTTCAGAAAGCAGATATTCAGTCTTCCACTCTTAACTGTTTCACTGCCTCAAATCATCAGTCACTTTTGAATACATAGACCAGAAAATGCAAGGATAGATAATTATTACCTCTCATAAGAAAGGGTACACTGCAAATGAAGATTTTTTTTTTTTTTTTAACCACTCTGTGGTAATAAGCATACAGAAATTTGGAAGACAGGTTTGACAACCATGCACTAGTAAGAATCCTCTTTCAATATGTTATGCAACTTCAAGTAAGTCTTGCACATTTCCATGTCACTTCAAAGATTTCCCTTTGCTTGTAATGTTCTGCTGAGTTTAATCTACATTGTGTAACTGCACTGATTTTGGCCATATTTGGGTACCAGTATTATAGTCTACAGTATAGAACAACACACACAGAAAACAGCAGGGCAGCTCACAAAGCAAAGCTGTCAATCACCTCGCATAAGCCTGGTTGTTCTGTTTTGCCCAACTTCAGAGTCATTACAGGAATAAATTCTTGGAGCAATCTCACTGTTTCTGAAGAGTAAGAACTGTAGTGTTTGAGGTTCAAAGTATAAAATAAATAAAAACACAAACAGTTTAAAAATTTGCATCCCTGCTCCTTGGAATTCTCACTCCTCGTACTTGTGATCAAATACATCTTCACTTGTACTGTGAAAACTGAGAGGTAAGATTCAAATCGGAAAAGTTGCATAGAAATATTTACATTTATGTATGTATATGCCTATAATTACATTATCACCCAAGGGTTTCAACAATAAGTGATTCTGCAAAGTGTCAGGAACTTTAAGATTTAAACTATAAAAAGACATGTTCTTGACTTATTCCCATCAGCCTTCTGATGGACTGGAGAAGAAATACATGTTTATCAATGCTGACAATAATTATCCAGGAAAAGAAAGTGATAACCTTTATCATGTCAAACTGCTTAAACCTAAAATATACAGTTTCTGAGGTGCTGTCTAGTCCAGTTAACTAATAAGAGCTCTTCTGGAATGCAGTGACAGTGTGCTGACAAGCTCCAAGTCTGTGCAAGATCAAGGTGACTTAGAACATTGTACCAATTATCTGTTGGATATATAACAGTCTTCTACAGCTGTCATGTTTGCAGAAAAAGAAGTGAGAACAAGGAGAGATACCTTAATGAGATATATGGTACCATGGTCTCTAGTGCTCTGAATGAGGCATGTGTCATGGATGCCTTGGATACCTTCATCCTTCTGTATATTTGACTGGCTGTAAGGGCTGTGTCAAGGTGTGCTATCTCAGGCTGGATTTAGAGCTGGCAGAAAACAAAGTGATGTTACTTGGTGCAGAAGAATCTATCAGAAACTTAGTATGACTGCAGACTGGCATGACATGAAACATTCTTTGTGCAACAAATATATAATGAGCAAAAAAATGAACCCAGTGTGTTTCCTAGCAGTAATCTGGCAGCCTGATAGGAAAATGTTGTAAATGTTTACAATTATAGTCTTTGCTAGTGAAACCCTATTGGGTTTCGCTAGCAATGCTCAATTTAGCAGGTCATCAAGCTGCTGTTATTAATCTGGAAATACTGACCAAACTGATAAAAGAAAAAAAAAAAAAAGTTGTGTTTAAATATTTGAGAAGCAAGTTCAGTGTTATTTAATACATGGAAGTTTATAGTTTTGGTATGGACTTTTTATTAATTTATTTTTTTCACAGAACACAGTTGAAATTCTTTAGAGATGAAAGCAGAAAATATATTGCAAAAGAAGTATTAAACTTGAGTTAAAAACTAATTTAAATATCAAAACACTATTTTAGAAATAAATAGTTTGACTGATGCTACAACTAATCATCTGTATTGCCAAAGCTCTCCTGGATTAAACCCACATAAATCCCCAAAGCTATTTGTGTATAGAAATTTTTAGATTAAGCTTTTGAATAGTTTACCTAACACAGTGGAATTGAAATAAAGAGGAGGGGAATGAGATTGGGATATTAGTCCTGTCTCTCAAATCACAAAATCAACCTAACCAGAAAATGAAATGCTTTTCAATTTGAAGCAGAAGTTCAAGAGACAAATGGTTTTCTCTTCTTTATCTATGAGCTTATAAAAAAACAAATAACAACAAAACAACAACAAAACCCCTCTAATTTCCTAATTGCAGTCCACTGTTAGCATTTGAAAATACTGTAAGACAATCTTAATTTAGTAAAACTCGGATTAAAAAATATCACCATAATCAAAACAAATTTAATTAAGAAATTTGTGCTCTAAGAGCAATAGCGATTCTTTTCTATACTTTTATTTACATTGTTTTTGAGGAAGGGCTACCTGGGAGGGAAATTATTGATATATTGGAATATAAGAATAGACATTAGAAATATTGTGGAAAAATATATTTTTTCTTTCTGTGTCCACTCAGTTGAAAAAAAAAAAAAAATTACTGTAATTGGTAAAAAGTACGTAATAGTTTACATACTGCAACCTCTATTGTAATTTAGTAATAGAAACATAAACAACGGTTTAATGTTCCATTTTCTTGAATTTCTTACAGTGGTTTTCCTGTTGCTTAATTCTAAAAGAGCACACACCTTGTGTATTTATTCTGTGAAAATAAAAAATAAAAAGAAGAAGATTTTTCACACAAAAAACCTCCACCCAAGCAACAGCCTGAACTATAATTTGCCTTGGCATAAATAATTCTTCATTATTCTGTTCTTAGAATTACCTTAAAAATATAAAATTGATTCTAAAATACTAAAAATACCACACAAATTTTTCTTTCACTGACAAGGTGTAACAACTTGGACACATGAAGAGTTGTGTGTGCATTAAATATGACTGATAAAATTTCCTTAAAGGTTATTTACAGGATTAAGAAATATGTGTAAAACTCAGTATAAATTTCTCATTTCTTTCATTTTTGATTAAATAAAAAAAAAAAAAAAAAGATTTTGATTGCTTCCTTGAGCAAATATCTCACAAGATCTCTTTTTTGATCTCTTTCTTTTGTTATGAATATTGACAAAAAATGTTTACTGAGGAATAATAAAAAGGAAGCTGAATATTTGCAATACTGTGTTCTGAGGGAAAGAAGGGAAGGGGAAGGGGAAGGGAAAGAGGAAGGGGAAGGGGAAGGTGAAGGGGAAAGGGAAAGGGAAAGGGAAAGGGAAAGGGAAAGGGAAAGGGAAAGGGAAAGGGAAAGGGAAAGGGAAAGGGAAAGGGAAAGGGAAGGGGAAGGGAGAAGAAATTCAAGATGAATATTACTGTGATATGCAGAATTTCAAGTCCTGAAGATTAGATTCTTGTCTCTGGGAACAGGCATTTAGAATCAAAGCTAACTGCCCATTTCCTAGGTAACTGACAAGACCTGTGCTAGGGTCCATGAGGTCTCACTCAGACCATTGCTGCAATGGAAAAGTCGATTCACAAAATAAAAATAAAAAAAAAATCACCAGAGAGATGGTGCTTCCTTCATCATGCCTGGACTGAAGGGAATAAAAGTTCCTGCATGCAGGACTATTCAACTTGGGTACTAAATGTGAAACATTGCTGCTCAGAAGCATAGACTGTGCTAGCAAAGAAGATACATCATCTCATGATCTTTGACTTCCTATGCACTTTCATTTTCTTTTAGAAACTCCACCTTTTCATTTTCCTCATAGTATAGCCCCTGTTTGTATTTTAAGTCATAGGCTGGCTTTGCTAATGAAATGGAAGACCTGAGCTCTGGATCTGGCTTATCAAATATAGAACATTCAATGAACCATAATATTCGATGATTAATCTTAAAGAAAATATTTCAAAATACTAAGAAACCCCGAAAGAGTGTGTTTACTGTTCCTTGCCTTACATTTTGCATGGGTGTTGCTCCCTCAAGAAGTGTTTCCATTTTACCATTGTTTTTTTTTTTTTTTTTCTTCCATTTTATGTGGTAAAACCAGAATCAGGCCTAAGAAAACTAGTAAGTGCTCTAAGGAGTGAAAAGCAAAAAATGTAAAATTAATGACCTGGTCTATCATTTTTAACAGAGACTAAATTTCATAATCTTAATGTCACTGAAAGTAATATTTGATGATAAAGGGTAGTTATATGAAGAGGACTTAAGCAACACAATGTGTAATCTTGAAATGTTCCAGAAGGTAGAGTAGAAACTTTAATTCTTGGGAAGATGTGTCAACATACAGAATTCAGGTCAATGCTGAGATATTCCACTCAAAATAACCAGTGGGAAATACTGAAGAGAGGAGATAGGCTTGCATATCCTGGCTGAAAAGATATTTGGTGCCTAACCTCAGAAAAGACTGGAGGAAGAAGAGGTGGCTGGACTGATATTGCATTTTGTACAAAGGTTGTACTCATCACTTCACCTAGCCTAATGTGATATTGCCTGGGAATCCCTAGTCTGGGTAGTTTGTTCCAGAGCAGAAATGTAACCCTGGCTATTCTATATTCCAGGTTGTACTTGAATATGGAAAACTGTCATTATCAATTACTTTTCTTCTTTGCTACATCTGTGTGGAAGCAACTGTGCTCAGAGAATTCTTGTTCATTCAGACAGCAGAGGTGAGGCTTGGTTTGTGAATGACAGGGCTGATGCATGTGATGGATGCTGAAGTTCTCACACTTAAGAAGAAACTTCAAATGTCAATATTAAGATCTAATGAAAATGTAGGCTCACAGTGATGTCAAGTGCTTATAGAGTTAAATATCAGATAGATGCAAATACAATGATTCCTAGTGTCAATATTTTGGATGTACAGCTATGTAAGGCAGTTGGAAATTTGTGAAGGTTTCCCTAAAACTTTTATTAATTTTTAGCCTATAATAAAAATAATGGTATTAAAAATAACCAGAGCCCTAATATATATCTATTTTCACAGAAGAAGGGCATTCCAGTGACAGAAATTTTGCAGATAAAGGCTAATGAAGCTTTTTTAATATTTTTTTTTTTCTCATAAGTTTGCTGTAGCTGTTATTGTCACTTTGTAAATAAACGTTTAAAAGTAAAGACTTTTTCCTATCCTTTGCACAGATATGAATCTTAACCAGAATGATGCAATGGCAATACAAGCAAACCTATAGGAAAAATATTCTTCTATGCATTGAGCTAAGCACTCAGTGAGAAATTATTAAAATTTTTTTAAAAAATTAAAAACAAATAAAATGGGTAAAAATCATTCCTTAGCCACCTGTGAAAGTTTTAAAGACCATTCATGTGCATGACATTTTAACTAATTTAAGTAATATAAATAATTAAATTTAAATTATTTTGATTTATTCTAATTTTAACAGTAGTAATGTTTCAAGTAAGTGGAAGTAAAACTAAGACTAAATATACCAGTCAATATCACTGATACCTAAGAAAACACAAATGGACTCTTGTTCTCACTGAGTTTGTTTAGCTCAGTATCACATCTCTGTGACAATGGTCCACAGTGGAGTTCTAGGAAAAACAAAACAAAACAAAACAACAACAACAAAAATATGTATGCAGTAATAGTTCCCCAGACTATTCCCCTAGTCTCAACAAATTGCAGTCCAGAGGCTCCCTGTTCCAATGGGGATGCTTTTATACTTAATAGTCCACAGATCTTTTCCCGTGATTTAAGCCAGGTACATCTAGATCCTTTGTGAATTTTTAGCATGCACTCTTCGGGAAGGAGCTCCACAGCTTAATTACTTGAAGAACAACTTTTTCTTTCTTCTGAACCAGAATCTTGAGCTTTTTTAGCACCCATTAGTTTTTGTACTTTAGGGGATTTTTGTACTTAAGTGAATAATCATTAGCCATTTCTCTTCTCTATGTTAATTGGTATTTTATAGAAAGAATCCATCAGGTAGAAATATAATCCTTATTTCAAACAACTAGAACCTTTTGTGTGCAATAATACAGAATGATCTCATATGATGTTATATAGTTCAGGTTAATGCATAGCTGCAGAGAAGAGAAAGTACATACGACATAAGTAAGTCTATTGGAAGTGGCTTGTGTATTTGGTATACATGAGTGGTTAGCTTTGACATGAAGGTTTAAAATTTATTTCTAGTGATCTAAATTCACTTTATGTAAATGTGAAATGTGAAGCTAGCATTATATGTACCTATACTGGTATATTTTGCAGAAAAAGATATTCATGCTAGCAGTTTTATGTGCCTGTATTAATGGTTCTAAATGTTCATTTTGACCGTGGCCTCTTAATTAATACTACTGTATCTTTTGCAAGCTTACCATGAAATCCAAGGGCCAGACTGATCATTGCAGATCATGCAATGATCATTGCAGTATCATGCTGAATGTATATCAGGGGATATTTTAACAGGCTTCAAAATAAAATTCATATTTCATTTTTTAAAGTTACCTAACATTTAAATAAAAAGAATTATGACTCTTTTAAACAATCAGATTATTGGAAAGAGATGTGGTCTTAAGACCTAACCAAGTAATTTTACAAGGAAATTGAATGTGTTAATGTTAACAGTACTCTAGTAAATATTTCTGACATTGATGACATTATGTATAACAGATCAATAATTTTCAGCTACTTAATTATCTGGGTGACTGCATTTGACAATTCAAACATAAATAAAATTCTTACCTAATCTCAACCTTATAAAGGTTGAGAGAATTGCTTCAAAAGACTAAAATGCCTTAGTCTGAAGCAAACACGGTGTTTCCAGTAGCACTAACCACTTATTTTTTAAGTAAACTGTTTTCATTTTTCAAACATTTTGATTGCAGAAGTGACATTAAGGAAGTATAGAATATTTGTATATTGCAGAAGTACCATAGGAGAACCACTCGAAATGGTGTAATTTGCTCATTTCCAAATGGTCTCAAAGAGTTAAAACACAGGGTAAAGATGCAGAAGGTGGATAAACAGACAAGTTTATCCAGGGCTGCCTCTGCTGATTATAGTATATTATTTGAAGTAAAATGGAATATGATCAATTAAGTCAATTAAATAGGTTATATATATATATATAGAGAGAGAGAGAGAGAGAGAGAGAAAGAAAACAAATGCCAATTTCTTTTTGTTTTTCAGTAATGCAAAGAAATTTTGGCAAAGCTATTGCTGCACTTTGTTTTCAGCTAATTAGGGAAAATCATGTAACTCCAAAAAGGAATAAAACTTTCTTTAAGGATATCTAAAATCTTATTAAAGGTCTAGATCTTGATTTCATAACTGATCTAATGTAAAGATGATCCAAAATCAAGGAGTTCCTAATTTTTTTTTTTTTTTTTTTTTTTTTTTTGGTGTGTGTGTGTGTGTTTAAACAGAGAAAGAGTCTACTGAGAGTGAATCACTGTAATGCTACAAAGAATCAGTCTCTCTTGGTGTGTTCAGAATCCACTGGTTTCCATTCTAGCTTTTTCACATTCACATCTTAGACTAAAACCAACCAAAGCAATATATCATTTTGTTAACAAGACACAAAACACAATGGGATTGTTTCTAAGCTCTTTTCAGAAAATACAAATCAATAAAATATCATCAGGATTTTTTATATTTTTATTCAGAATTTACAAAGAGTAGAGAGATTTCCTCATTTCTGCCATATTTGCAAAATGGAGTGAAATTGTAGTTTAGGCACTTGAGCTGTGATAAACATAATAGAAATACACAGGCACAATATTCTTTGCTGATTTTATTGGCTTTTTATAAACAATACTGTACACACTTTAAGGCACTGTCTGAACAAAACTAAGATGTAATACGCAGGTTTTTTTTTGTTGTTGTTGTTTTGTTTTTTTGTTTTTTAATGCTATTTCTGAGATTGTGGCCAAACTGCTCTGCCTACACTTAGAGAGGTTGTTTTAAAAAGACAAAATCAGAAATGGTTCAGAGAAGAGTTACTAGAATGATCTGTATTATTCTAGTAGCCTGGAAAACATGTTAGGAAGAATTTAAGAACATTCATCTCATCATTCATGATTTATCAAAAAATTCTTGCAGAAACCCTAACAAAACATTTTGGATCTAGAGATCACGTTATGTTGCTTTTAAATTTCATGTTGTGGATCAGAATAATAAAAAACAAGAAAAATAAAATAAATACAAATAATAAATGAATAAAAATAAAAATTAAAAATAATAAATAAAATAATTAAAATAAATATATTAAAAAAAAAAGAAAACAAAAAGAGAATATTACACTTTTATTCTTTTCTTTTTCTTTCCTTTTTTATTTTTTCTTGAGGAAAATGATTACTTAAGGTTGTATTATTCTTTCATTTACATTTACAAGTTTTATTTTATTTTATTTTATTTTATTTTATTTTATTTTATTTTATTTTATTTTATTTTATTTTTGCTAAAGGCACTGCTTCTCCTGTCTACAAAAAGGCAAGGAATAAGCCTTTGTCCATTATTTAAACAAGGGTGGAAAACCTAAGTTGTTAATATGACTCTCTGAAATTGCTTACAGTTAGGCTGAATATGAAAAAGGTTTTATGTATCTTGTGAATTTATATATCTTGTGTCTTCACCTTTTCCCATAATGCAATTTAATTTTTAAATTTTGTGTGAAATAAACACAAAGCAATATTCATTTCACTCAATCAAGATAAAATCAGAATAGCTATTGCAATTTTTAGTTTTTAACTTGAAAAAATACATTAAAATTAATTTCAGTAAAAAAAAAAAAAAATCTATGGAAAGATAAAATGAAAAATTTAGTTTAGAATGACTCATCTAGCTGTTTCCCTGAAGGAAACTGACATATTAGTTCAAGATTGAATATTTGAAGGATCTGATGAGTTTTGTTCCAAAAACATTTATATAAAACTATTCAGGCTTTCTTAACAAGCTTTCCACTGGCAGAAGATTCATTGACAAGGAATAATGGCAGCTGAGAATTAGTAATTCTTTTCAAAACACATGTTTTTTTTGAAATTCTTTTTATTGGAATTTCATGAACATTAGTATAACAAAATTTCTAACAATTCTATAAAATCCACTTTCTAATGCAGGGTCAGGGTAGCTCTGTAAATTGAACAAGGAAAGTACAAAATTACTGTTTCTCTTCATTAAACTCCAGTGGTTGCAGCAGATGTGTATCCTACATTGCTGATGTTTAATAAAGAGAATCTGCATTTCTGGATGTTATATACAGAAATTAACCTTTTGCCTTTGCTTAGTGTCTTCAGTATGTAAATAAAACATATCTGTTGAGTGTTTTTTATAATATGAATCATAAGATCAGCATTTGCCAGTTTTTGTGTTGTCAGAGAGGAACTTAAAAGGCTTCCTTTAAGAGCTGTTCCTCTACAGGCATTTTACAATTTGCTTTGTTTTATTTGATCAGATGTACAAAGCCTGAGAAACCCCAGCGATACAAAAGATAAGGAAAAGAGTATCTATTTTAAATAAAAGGATATTATTTTAATACAATAATTATAAAATATTTTTAATTTATATATAATTTACATATATTATATTACATGTAATTTTAATTTGTATGTATTTTAAATCTATATATAATTATTTTTAATTTATATTAAATAAATATAAATTATAAATTAAAGATAAATAATTATAAATTATTAATTTATTAAAATTAATATATAAATAATTTTAATAAAAGGATATTCTGTTTAAAATGCAATTTATTTTCCATTTTCACATTTTCAATTCCAGCTGACTTCCCTTCCCTTCCCTTCCCTTCCCTTCCCTTCCCTTCCCTTCCCTTCCCTTCCCTTCCCTTCCCTTCCCTTCCCTTCCCTTCCCTTCCCTTCCCTTCCCTTCCCTTCCCTTCCCTTCCCTTCCCTTCCCTTCCCTTCCCTTCCCTTCCCTTCCCTTCCCTTCCCTTCCCTTCCCTTCCCTTCCCTTCCCTTCCCTTCCCTTCCCTTCCATTTATCTGTCTGTCTAACTGTACTGGACATTGCCAATGACTATCAGTTGTGTTTGAGTCTGACATTTGAATGTAAATGCAAAATGATTGCTTGCAAGTGTTTACCATTTGTGACATGTGTCACCATTACAGAATCACAGAATCACAGAATTTCTAGGTTGGAAGAGACCTCAAGATCATAGAATCCAACCTCTGACCTAACACTAACAAATCCTCCACTAAACCATATCCCTAAGCTCTACATCTAAACGTCTTTTAAAGACCTCCAGGGATGGTGACTCCACCACTTCCCTGGGCAGCCCATTCCAATATCTAACAACCCTTTCGGTAAAGAAGTTCTTCCTAATATCCAACCTAATTACCATTTTTAATAATCTGAATAATATTGTTTATCCAATTGTAGCAGTAGTTTTGCCAGGAAAATAAAAGTATCAATACTGTTTGAACACTGTGGACTGGAAAGATGTTCGATATTCAAATATAAATATGATACCAAGGGAGTAACGCTTTTTATTTCTTTCCATGATAAACCATATGCTTGCAGCACCACTGAACATAATAGATGAAAATAGAGTCATATTTGACTAGGAAGGTTGCAGCTTAGACCTTTGTGCTTTTGAAAACTGAACAGATGATCATGTGCTTCACTACAGAAGAGTCCACCTTTTTATTATATTATATTATATTAGTGGACAGACAGAATTACTTAGCAAATCGAGAAAAAAAAAAAAAAAAAGAAAAGAAAAAAAAAAAGAAAAGTTCTCCTGGTACAACTGCTCTGTTCCTTTCTGCACTGTGTCTGGGAATCACCACATAATTTTATGTTTGTACCTACTTCTAGATTTTTGGATACTGAATAGCTTCACTAATATAATTGATTCACATAATGCTGTTACACAGTTGAAACTAAAACTTAGTTATTACTTGTGAAAGAAAAACAGGAAAGCAGGTGTTTGGGTAGATGATATCATTAAGTACTACTCAGATAGATGGGTAAATTCTTCAGAAGGACACTCATAAGGTTCTTATACCCTTTTCAAAATGTGTATTAGCTGTTTGAACAGCTGAGATTCCCTCTACAAAATAGCATATCCATAATATGACTGTTGTGCATCCACTGCAAAACATTTAATTTTATATACTTTGTGAGCCAAGGCAAACTAAATTTATTAAAGTAGGTCCTGAAAATGTTTTAATATGTTTGAATTCTCAAATATTTAAAAATTCATACAGAGTCATACACATATTACATACACATGCATGTATTCAAATTCAGCAACATGTCCTTGGGAAACTGAGATTCGCATGTACATTTTGCAAAAGCCAGTATTGTGCTGTTTTAGTTTTTAAACTCCAGCTCTCAAGAAGTGCGTGCATGTTCTTTTAGAGAAAGTCAGCAAGCTGTCAGATAAAGTTCTCTGAGAGAACAAAATGGTTTCAATTTGGAGGAAAAGTCTTGAGAATTCTAAAGAGCTGTCAAGTGTACTTCACTTTATTATTGATTAACATTAGGTTAAATAATAAAACCACAAAAAAAAAATAATTTCAGGAAATAATAATAAACACACAAACAAAAAAAAAGCTTGCTTTTTGAAGAAAAATTCAGGACGAGGGGGAATGGGCTTAAGTTGAACCAGGGGAGTTTTAGGTTAGATGTTAGGAAGAACTTCTTCACTGAAAGGGTTGTGAGGCATTGGAACAGGCTGCCCAGGGAAGTGGTGGAGTCACCATCCCTGGAAGTCTTCAAAAGACGTTTAGATGTAGAGCTTAGGGATATGGTTTAGTGGGGACTGCTAGCGTTAGGTCAGAGGTTGGACTCGATGATCTTGAGGTCTCTTCCAACCTAGAAATTCTGTGATTCTGTGTGTGTACTGTTTCTGTTTTACTCTGGGAATTTAGACTCTTAACAGGAATTACTTTGCAAATTCCTGGGTACACTGATTGTAGTGCTTGGGATTTAACATATTCAGAAGGGGAAATGTAGATGTGATAAGCTATTGATTATCAAAAAATGCTTGATCATATAAATCAATACTGTTTCATATTTTACATATATAGAATGATAAGCCTGTGTGATAAAATAAATAAGTAAAGCAGCTTAGTCACAATGTTTTATTTAATGATACATTTAAAATAAATGATCAAATAAATAAATAATTGCATTTTATTTTTATGTGAGCATTTAGTATAATTCGAAAGATTGATGGAGAATATAAACTGACTAAAAGTTGAAGCTGACTTCATTTAGATCCTACTAAGTCAGTATCACACCTACAGTATGTATATTTAATAATACTGATAAATTTTATTACTCTTCTTTTAGTAACATTTAGAAATCCCACGCAGGATCGCATTTAATGAAAACTGAACTTTTATTTGCTGACTTCTAAATTATACATGGCATAGTTCTAGGATCTTTTGCTATCAAGATTTATTTATTTATTTATTTATTTATTTATTTTTGGCACTGCATTTAGAGAAAAAATTTCCTGAATGTCTGGTCTTCAGGGAACATTATGTAGGAGGGAATAACCAATAATTAGTTTGATTTTTCAGCACGTGCTAAGAAGTGGGGAAGGCAGGAAGGCAGCAGTGTCATCTGTCAGTTCTTTTATATGTTTTTTTCAGTAAGCTGCTTTTTAGGTGATTCCAAGAAACATACATACATTAGTTTTGGTATACTTTATTCTAAACAAAGACAATAGTTTGCTTGAGATGTGGGGAAAAATAAAAATTAAAAATTAAAAAAAAAAAACAAAACAACCAAAAAAACAACCAAACAAAAACAAACAAAAACCCCACAAAACAAATAAAAAGCAAACCAAAACCAAACCAACCATCCAACCAACCAAAAAGAAACAAAAAACCACCAGAAGCAGATAATCTCAATTAATGTAAGTCAAGTCCTCCTTGAAGAAAAAAAATACTCTGAACTATTTAGAATTCAGCATTTTTGTCTTCTATTTAAAGTATTTGCATAGGATAAAAATAAAAATAAGGGATAATCCTATGCAAAATCTGGTGAAGTGTTATATCAAGAAAGGCTTATATAATAATATATAAATAAGCAGTTATGTAAATATGAAATCCAAACAAAAAAGCTAAGCAGTACCTATCCATAAAATGAAAGGAACAGCTTATTTAAGAGACAACAAGTTTTATTTAATTCTTACAAAGGACAAACATTTTAAGAAAAATTGCAGAAATAGTTCTATAGTATTCATGCCTGACTTACGAGGGTTCACACAGGCCATAATTTCCCTGCTGTCTTATGTGCAAAGATAAGCTCAGAATTTCTCATCTTAAATCCAGCCAGAGACAGGCTGGTGTTTCAGGAAGAACACACTTGAGTTTCAACACTATGGATGGTTCCACATATTCCTTCTGGGCAACTCACCACTACCTTATCTTACTGAACAGGAAACATATGTTGCAGTCATGCATCACAGGCTGTGAAACAGGATACCTTTGTTGCTGTTGTTAGCATATCTACCTCTTTGCTTCCAGCAGGTGGAGTGGCTTCAAACGCCAAAGAACACAACAGGCTTTTTTTCATGCTTGCTGAGGAAATATATCTACTTTTTCTCTAGGCGATATGTGAAACCAGAAAATAACTTTTCAGTAATTAATTTTGCTTGAGTAATAATGGTTTCTGGATTGGCCAGTTTCTGGAGTGTAATGATCAGGTGGATTAAGACTGTAAGGCATTTCCTGAATCTTTGCATTCAGTCTTCACTCCTTGTTTAAAAATGAAAAATATAGCTAGACATAAACCTTTAGGCCAGTAGAACATTGCCCTCAGGCTGAAGCCTAATGACGAAACTGGTAATTTATTTTTATCAATTTATATTCTAGTCATTAACAAGAAGATAGATTTTCTGTATTGTTTATTACTTAGAAAGTTGATCACTGACAGATTATTATTATTATTATATTTTATAAAATAGTACTTCATTGAATGTCTTAAACTGTTCTATTAGAAATGCAGTTTAATGCTGTGGCTTACTATTGTCATAGTTATTAAAATATATTATGCTATGGAATGGTGATCTGAAATTAGATAATATATATAGGTATATTATATGTTAGAAATATCTCCTTGAATTTAACTAGGAATTATAAATGGTTTAGATAATTAGAAAAGATGGAAAAACAAACAAACAAACAAAAAGTATAGAACAGGTATACAAGGATACTCAAGAAGACATTTAAGGAGACTTACATTTATGTACAATCAGACATAAAGGGCAAGGGTAGAAATTAGCTCTAGTGTTAAAGCTATCTAAAGACAGCAACATTTTTTTTTTTTTTTAACACTAAAAACGTACCTGTCCCAGATGAAATCTATCTTGCTGTGTTTAGTAAGGTGCTTTTCTATGTTGACATGGCAGTTCATCCCTTAAGGAATAAGCCAGATCATGCACAGCTAGCCCTAATGACAAAACAGAGCTAAAGTCTGACAATTCCCTGGATATCACTGTCTGTATTTGAGCCTGATTACTTTTAAATAAACTTGAGAAGACAAATGCACAGTGGCATGAAGAAGCATACACATTTAGTGAAAAATAAACAAATTAACTTTCATTGCTAAGTGGTAAAATTAATGAATAGATACAGCTCAAGATTGTCTAGTTATTCATTGTGTTTGAGCAAATTACTTGTTTAATGAGCAGAGCAATGTATCAAAGTTTGTGTAGATGTAGTATTAAGTAGAAATTGTTCTTGTCTGAAGTCTTTGGACTTCAGACTGTGATACTGTTGTACTTGTGATGGGGATTTTGCCATTAGTAATAGGTTTCAGTGGTGTTTCTGGTAGTACCTCAGTCACAGTCTTGATATGATACTGGTTTAAGTTATTAATAAGAGAGATCAGAATTCCTGAATAATGGGAGATGCATACTCTGGAGAAATATTCTAAAGCTTAACAGGTCTCTTCTCTCACCAAGAAAGGCAGAATTTCTTCATGGAGGGGGTGGTTAAACATTGGAAAGGGCTTCCCCCATCCCTGCAGGTATTTGAACAGACGCTGAGAGACACATGGCACTAAGAGACAAAGTTTAGTGTGGTTCAGATTGATAGTTGGACTTGATGATCTTGAGGTCTTCTCAGACCTAGATGGTTCTGAGATTCTACAGTTCTATGATTCAGTGTTCTTAGCTCACTATCTATAAGGTATTAGCTAAAAAAAGGATGAGTACACCGGAAATTCAATGTTTTATTTAAACTTCCAAAAGTTTTAGGTTGTTGTTTTTCGTATCCAATTATTGATTTATAGTTATCAACTAAATGATCCCCATTAAGCAAAACTCTCCATTCCAGACTCGAATGCATGTTTTGTATCTCTGTCCTCAATGGGAATCCTCAGATGCTTTAAATTATAAAGACAGGTTTCCTGTCTTAGAGTCTATATAATTGCATTGATATTTAAACAGCTTTGAATTTAAAGCAAAAATAAATGGCAAAAATACCTATTTTCTAACAAGATGCTTTAAGAGAAAATGAGAAAGATTATTTTGTATATTTTTAGACTTTGATACATTTCTCATTTATATCTGGACAACTGAATGTAAATTCAACTGTATTATTATTATTATTATTTTGTATATTTTCAAACTATAATACCAATTTTATGGCAGTCTAGTATAGTTACATATTAATATCCAAACTCAGAAAATAATGCAAACATAACATAAAAATTAAAAAAAATGTAATGGAGAAGACCTTCATAGAATCATAGAATCATAGAATATCCTGAGTTGGAAGGGACCCTTAAGGATCATCAAGTCCAACCTTGACACTATCCTATCCAGAAAGCAAAAGGTTTATCACAGAATCACAGAATCACAGAATTTTCTAGGTTGGAAGAGACCTCAAGGTCATCGAGTCCAACCTCTGACCTAACGCTAACAGTCCCCACTAAACCATTTCCCTAAGCTCTACATCTAAACGTCTTTTAAAGACCTCCAGGGATGGTGACTCCACCACTTCCCTGGGCAGCCTGTTCCAGTGCCTCACAACCCTTTCAGTGAAGAAGTTCTTCCTAACATCTAACCTAAAACTCCCCTGGTTCAACTTAAGCCCATTCCCCCTCGTCCTGTCACCAGGCACGTGGGAGAACAGGCCAACCCCCACCTCGCTACAGCCTCCCTTGAGGTACCTATAAAGAGCGATAAGGTCGCCCCTGAGCCTCCTCTTCTCCAGGCTGAACAAGCCCAGCTCCCTCAGCCGCTCCTCGTAGGACTTGATCTCCAGGCCCCTCACCAGCTTCGTCGCCCTTCTCTGCACCCGCTCAAGCACCTCGATGTCCTTCTTGTAGCGAGGGGCCCAAAACTGAACACAGTACTCGAGGTGCGGCCTCACCAGAGCTGAGTACAGGGGGACGATCACCTCCCTAGCCCTGCTGGTCACACTGTTCCTGATACAAGCCAGGATGCCGTTGTCCTTCTTGGCCACCTGAGCACACTGCTGGCTCATATTCAGCCGACTATCCACCATCACTCCCAGGTCCTTCTCTGCCTGGCAGCTCTCCAACCATTCCTCTCCCAGCCTGTAGCTCTGCTTGGGGTTATTGCGCCCCAGGTGCAGGACCCGGCACTTGGCCTTGTTGAACTTCATGCAGTTGACCTCAGCCCATCGGTGCAGCCTATCCAGATCCTCCTGCAGAGCTTTCCTACCCTCAAGCAGATCGACACACGCACCTAACTTGGTGTCATCTGCGAACTTACTGAGGGTGCACTCGATGCCCTCATCCAGATTATCGATGAAGATATTAAAGAGGACCGGCCCCAGCACCGAGCCCTGCGGGACGCCACTAGTGACTGGCCTCCAACTGGACTTGGCTCCATTCACCACGACTCTTTGGGCCCGGCTATCCAGCCAGTTTCTAACCCAACGAAGCGTGCGCCAGTCCAAGCCAAGAGCAGCCAGTTTCTTGAGGAGAATGCTGTGGGAAACAGCGTCAAAAGCCTTGCTGAAGTCAAGGTAGACCACATCCACAGCCTTTCCCTCATCCACCCAGCGCGTCACTGTGTCATAGAATGCGATCAGGTTCGTCAAGCAGGACCTGCCTTTCATAAAGCCATGCTGACTGGGCCTGATCGCCTGCTTGCCCTGCAAGTGCTGCATGATGACTCTCAGGAGGATCTGCTCCATGAGCTTCCCTGGCACTGAGGTCAAACTGACAGGCCTGTAGTTTCCCGGGTCTTCCCTCCGGCCCTTCTTGTAGATGGGCGTCACGTTTGCTAGCCGCCAGTCGATTGAGACCTCCCCCGATAGCCAGGACTGCTGATAAATGATGGATAGTGGCTTGGCCAGCTCCTCTGCCAGTTCCCTCAGTACCCTTGGGTGGATCCCATCCGGCCCCATCGACTTGTGCACATCTAAGTGCCGTAGCAGGTCACCAACCAGTTCTTCATGGATAATGAGGGCCACATCCTGCTCCCCATCCCCTTCCACCAGCTCAGGGTACTGAGTATCCAGAGAACAACTGGTATTGCCGCTAAAGACTGAGGTGAAGAAGGCATTGAGCACCTCCGCCTTTTCCTCATCTCTTGTAACTAAGTTTCCCCCCGCATCCAGTAAAGGATGGAGATTCTCCTTAGTCCTCCTTTTTGTGTTGATGTATTTATAGAAACGTTTTTTGTTATCTTTAACGGCAGTAGCCAGATTGAGCTCCAGATGAGCTTTGGCCTTCCTAATTTTGTCCCTGCACAGCCTCGCTACTTCTTTAAAGTCCTCCTTAGTGGCCTGCCCACTTTTCCAAAGCTTATAAACCCTCTTTTTCCTCCTAAGATCAAGCCACAATTCTCTGTTGAGCCAGGCCGGTCTTCTTCCCCGCCAGCTCGTCTTTGGGCATGTGGGGACAGACCGTTCCTGCGCCATTAAGACTTCCCTCTTGAAGAGCGCCCAGCCTTCCTGGACCCCTCTGCCCTTCAGAACCACCTCCCAAGGGACTCCACCAACTAGTGTCCTGAGCAGCTCAAAGTCAGCCCTCCGAAAGTCCAATACAGCGGTTTTACTGGTCCCCTTCCTGGCCTCGCCAAGAATAGTGAACTCCACCGTTGCGTGGTCACTCTGCCCGAGACAGCTCCCGACGATCACGTCCTCCACCAGTCCTTCTCTGTTTGTGAAGAGAAGGTCTAGCGGGGCACCTCCCCTGGTAGGCTCACTAACCAGCTGCGTCAGGAAACTAAACAGCTGCGTCAGGAAGGGGCGTATATATATACCCATGTATGTGGGTATATATAAATCCCAAGTATACATGTACAGTGTCAAAATACCAACTTTTATTTATTTATTTATCTATTTATTTATTTATTTATTTAAAGGTGTGGTATATTTAAAGATGAGAGTTATGGAGAGTTCTAAGTCTGAATAACACCTAAACAAGTACAACATAAGAAGATATATATATGTATTTGTGATGCATGAAGCATCTGTATGCTACATCTGTATGCTGTGTTCATCTGTAAATGTCATGATGTTAAAAAAATCTTTATT
Organism: Aythya fuligula; assembly: GCF_009819795.1. Classification (NCBI taxonomy): domain Eukaryota; kingdom Metazoa; phylum Chordata; class Aves; order Anseriformes; family Anatidae; genus Aythya; species Aythya fuligula. Next base: position 130,708,108 of record NC_045560.1, read on the forward strand.
GCTTTCTACAAGTGATATTAATTATTTAAAGTTTATGAAGTGCTTTGGAATGTAACTCATTTGTAAATACACTAGACAAATGTTAAGTAGTGTTACTATAAATTTAAAACGGCAACAGAAATCTAATAATATTATTTTATTGATTTGCTAAATGACAACAACAAGCTGGGTTTGCTCTGCTGTGTAAATGTTTCTGTGTTACCTTGCTGCAGAACTTGTTTCTTAAATAATTGTGCCCAGCCCAGGAAAAAATATCTGTGCACAGATGTGGAGCTCTGTAAGCATGCACCCAAACTAGAGTTTTTTACTACATATAAGGAAGTATAGATATGGCAGAAGAATTATGGGGAATATTAAGTTCTTTGGTTACAGGTGCAACCAAATTACTTTGGAGCATTCCCTGTACAGCTTTTTTGTTTGTTTGTTTTTCCAGAGTGACTTTTACTCCAACATGACGAAAACACCAAAATAAACAACCTGGAGAATTAAGGGCCGTGGTTGTTCTCAATCCCAAACGATTCTTCTTGCATCCCCCCAGGGGTAACTGCACCTGCTGCTTCCCTAAAGCCCCTGTACACCAATGCATGGAGCATGGGAAATAAACAGGATGAGCTCGAGATCTGTGTTCGTTCACGAGGCCACGATCTCGTTGCGATCACTGAGACGTGGTGGGACAGTTTGCATGACTGGAATGCAGTCATGGAGGGCTATGTCCTCTTTAGGAAAGACAGGCTGGGGAAGTGAGGGGGTGGGGTTGCCCTTTATGTGAGAGAGCAATTAGAGTGCACCCAGCTCCAGCTGGGGGAAGGTGAAGGGCAAGTGGAGAGCTTGTGGGTAAGAATTAAGGGGTGTGCTGGTATGGAAGACATGGTGGTAAGGGTCTACTATAGGTATCCAGATCAGGAAGAGGAGGCCGATGAAGCCTTCTACAAGCAGCTGGTAGTAACCTCACAGTCATGAGTGCTGGTCCTCATGGGGAACTTCAATTACCCAGACATCTGCTGGGTAAGCAACTCGGCCAGGCACGAGCAGTCCAAATGGTTCCTACAATGCATTGAGGACAGTTTTCTGATGCAAGTGGTAGAGGAGCCGACGAGGTGGGGGGTGCTCCTGGATCTCATTCTTACCAACAGGGATGGCCTTGTTAGGGAGGTGAAGGTTGGGGGCAGCTTGGGATGCAGCGACCATGAGATGGTGGAGTTCCAGATGGAACTAGGCAAAGGAAATAAGGCTAAAAGCAGGATTGCTACCCTGGACTTCCGAAGAGCCAACTTCGACCTCTTCCGGGACCTGCTTGGGAGTATCTCATGGGCTAGGTTGCTAGAAGGCAAGGGTGCTTGTGAGAGCTGGGCTACATTTAAGCAGAACTTCTTCCATGCTCAGGATCAGTGCATCCTGAGGAATAGGAAATCGGGGGAGGGGGGCAGGAAACCCATGTGGATGAGCAAGGAGCTCATCAATAAGACCAAAAGGAAGAGGATGGTCTATGAAATGTGGAAAAAGGGCCTGTCCTCTTAGGAGGAGTATAGAAGGGTTGTCAGGGCCTGCATGGACGTGATGAGGAAGGCTAAAGCCCACCTAGAGATAAGGCTTGCGAAAGAGATAAAGGATAATAAGAAGTTTTTTTTCAAGTATGTAAACAGCAAGAGGAAGACTAGGCATAATGTGGGTCCCTTGCTGAATGAGGGGGGTGTCCTGGTCATGGGAGATGCTGAGAAGGCAGAGATACCGAATGCTTTCTTTACTTCAGTCTTTGCTTCAAGGACACTCCCCCAGGACTCCTTGCCCCTGGCAATAGGACAAAGGGCTAAGGAAATAGGACAAAGGAAATAGAGGGCTCCCCCCTGATTGATGAGGAAGTGGTTTGGGAGTGTCTGACTGGGCTCAATGCACACAAATCCACGGGTCCTGATGGGATGCATCCATATGTGCTAAGGGAGCTGGCAGATGTGATCGCCGAACTGCTCTCTATCATCTTTGAAAGGTCCTGGAGAACAGGTGAGGTGCCTGAAGACTGGAGGATAGCCAATGTCACTCCGGTCTTCAAGAAGGGCAAGAAGGAGGATCCAGGAAACCACAGGCCAGTCAGTCTCACCTCTGTCCCTGGAAAGGTATTGTAACAGCTTGTTCTGGATGCCATCTCCAAGCAATTGGAAGAGAAGAAGGCTATGAGGACTAGTCAGCATGGATTCACCAAGGGGAAGTTGTGCTCGACCAACCTTGTTGCCTTCTATGATGGCATCACCAGCTGGGTAGATGGAGGGAGAGTGGTGGATGACTACCTTGACTTTAGCAAGGCTTTTGATACTGTCTCCCATGACATCCTACGAGCAAAGCTGAGAAAGTGTGGGATAAATGAGTGGATGGCAAGTGGGTTGAGAACTGGCTGACTGGCCAAGCTCAGAGGGTGGTGATAGGTGGAGCAGAGTCTGGCTGGAGACCTGTGACTAGCGGTGCTCCCCAGGGGTTGGTGCTGGGTCTGGTCTTGTTCAACATCTTCATTGACGACCTTGATGATGGAATAGTGTCTGCCCCCAGCAAGTATGCCAATGACACAAAGCTGGAAGGAGTGGCTGACATGCCAGAAGGCTGTGCTGCCATTCAGCGAGACCTGGACCGGCTGGAGAGATGGGCAGGAAGAAACCAAATGAGATTTAATAAGAGCAATGTAGAGTCCTGCTCCTGGGAAGGAACAACCCGAAGTATCAGTACAGGCTGGGGGACGACCTGTTGGAGAATAGGTCTGAGGAGAAGGACCTGGGGGTCCTGGTGGACGACAGGTTGACCATGAGCCAGGGGTGTGCCCTTGTGGACAAGAGGGCTAATGGGATCCTGTTGTGCATTAAAAGGAGTGTGGCCAGCAGGTCAAGGGAGGTGATCCTCCCCCTCTACTCTGCCCTAGTCAGGCCTCACCTGGAGTACTGTGTCCAGTTCTGGGCTCCCTGGTACAAGAAAGACAGGGATCTCCTGGAAAGAGTCCAGTGGAGGGCCACAAAGATGATACGGGGCCTGGAGCATCTTCCTTATGAGGAAAGGCAGAGACCTGAGTCTGTTCAGCCTGGAGAAAAGAAGACTGAGAGGGGATCTCCTCAGTGCGTATAAATATCTGAGGGTTGGGGGACAGAAGGATGTAGCCAACCTCTTCTCAGTGGTTTGTGGGGATAGGACAAGGGGCAATGGCTGCAACTTAGAACATAGGATGTTCCGCACTGACATGCGAAAGAACTTCTTCACGGTGAGGGTGATGGAACATGGGAACAGGCTGCCTAGGGAGGTTGTGGAGTCTCCTTCTCCTCAGACCTCTTTTGACTTTTTCAGTGTCTTGAAACCACTTATTGAATAAGCTATGTTGTAAGCTATGTATAAAAAGGTTGTTATTAATTTTCAACTTTTATAACCTTAAAATGTCTATAATATTCTGTTAAAATTATTTTTTTAAAGTTAGCCTGAAAGTTATAAACTTTTGAAATACTTCAATGTTTTCTTTCTGGAGTAGTCAATATGTTTCAGGGTAATTCTGTACAGGTGTGTTCAATATGAAACTTTCTGTATATTTTAAATGCTAAAGCAACTGATTTAGTGAGTGGCAAAACAATATTAACCAAGAGAGAAAGTTTCTTCCAAGCTGCAATTGTACAATTTTCTTCAACTTAAAATAAAATATTTATTTCTTGAGTAAGTTTAAGTAAATTTTGTAACAATGTAAAGGGTTTCATTACATGTTAATTTCAGAATACATGTATATTGGGTCATTCTTTTAAAAAATGATTTATCATTCAAAATAAAGTGTTTCTAGGCACTATAAAAGAAACAAGCACAGTTTTGGATAAGGTAAAAATGTAACTCGGAAGTGGAATGAAACTTATTGTACATACAAGCTATGTCCTCTGTAATGCATGGCAAAACCTGTTTATTTATCACTGGACCAGGACATATTATTTAGTTTACAAATCTACTTGGATCCTACTGTGCCTGAAAATTATTTATTGGTACATGGAGGAAGAATGGATTTTTATAATTGGCACTGAAATCCACCCTGCTGACATAGAAGACTGACACAATATTAAAAAATATGTGATTTTGCAGTTCTATTTGAAGTGTTCTATTTGAACTCTTATTGCTCTTACTACTAGCTTTTCTTGTTAAAAATCTGCCTTTTGTATCCCATTCATCAGAAACCAATTTCTCTCAACATTTCTTCTTTATGACAGTCAGAACTTCAGGGAACCCACCAATATTATATGGAGTATGTTGCTGAAACACACATGGGGGTCAATATGTTTTATGAAAGCCACATCTCATAGAGTCATAGATTTGTAGAATCATATAATATATGGTATAATCTGGAAGACATTCACTAGGATCATCAAGTCCAACTCTTGGCTCCACTCAAGACTATCTAAAAATCAAACCATGTGTCTTCAACCTAGGTGAAGAACCTTTTCCTATTCAATCTGAACCTCCCCTGACACAGGGAAGTCCCTTGGGTCCTATCACTAGTTACCAACTATTTTCCATTGCTTCTCTCATTCTTTAAAGGCTGAAAGGAGAAGATAAGTATTTAATCTTATACTAACTAGTTTATTGTGTGCAAAAGATACATACTTAGGAATGTGGAAACAAAGCATGTGAAAATGGATTGTATTTCAGTCAGTTCTAGTAAGAAAAAATAAAAAAGCTTTTTTTTTTTTTATGTTTGCTTGTTTGTTTGTTTTGTTTTTGTAGGAACTTTGGCTTGATTAAAATAATGAAAAATATAAAGGCTGATTTTTTTTTTTCCCATCAAATCATTCACATATTTAGTCATGTAACAATATTTGTTATTGAGTTGGTCTTTAAACAAATAGAGTAGGATTACTGCCTGAGCAATTTTTATATAACTGTCGTAGGATCATTGAATGGTTTGGGTTGGAAGGGTGGTAAAGATCACCCAGTTCCAACTTCAGTGCCTTGGGCAGGAACACTTCCCACTAAACCAGATTGCCCAAAGCTCCATCCAACTTGGCCTTAAACACTTCCAGGGATGGCACATCTACAACTTATCTGGGAAATAACTAAGATATTAAAGGAGTGATTCTTATGCCAGGATACAGAAGGCCTATCTGATATGTCATAAATTTCTGTTACACCAGAAAAACACAGATCTTCTGCACCTCACCTGCTAGCCCCATGCAAGTGACTGGAGAATACACAGTCAGATGAATTCATACAAATCGGCACCTACCCATCTAATCTAATGATTGTATAAATTCCATTGTAGTCAATGTAAAGAGGGGTTCAGCTCTAAAGAATGATTTCTGAAATAGAAAGAAAGAATTGTTCTTTGGAATCAAATCTTTTTCTCCACTAGTATAAAGGAAGATGAGAGGACTATTTTGGTCTATCCTGAAAAGGTGTAAGGAGATGAAGCCTACCATAAAGTATCTTTTGACACCCCTGTTTGGACGTACTTAATTTGAATTCATCTCCTGTTGTAAGAATAAGCCTGTCTGTTTCTTATATATACATATATATATACACACACATTTGTTTTACAGTGATTATTAATGGAAAATTTGCTTTTTTATTATGAAGGAAGTAAACAAAGAAACAATCCTCTCATCCCAAGATTTATTTCCTGGAGTATTAGGTATTTTATTAGAACACAGCTATAACTTTGGTACAAAATGATCCCTCCACACTCTTCCTCCCCAATAAAATAAGAAAAAAAAAAAAAAAAGAAGAAGAAAGAACTTTCTGTTGCAGTTATGAAGCTTGGTGATTTTGTTTTGTAGAAACAAATACATTTCTTTAGCCTTTTTCTGCATTTGCCAGGCTGACCTTAACAGTGTCTTATTTTGTAATCAATATCAAGAATGGATTTAATATTCAACTTCAAGCTTCCTTAATGCTTCCTTTCTGCTTATATCAGGTCAGGTTGAGATCCAATTCTTCCTTTAATATGACACAGAGTTTGTTAGCTAACAAAGCTCTTTGCTCATGGGATGCAAACGAGTAATGTATTTTCAATAATTTATGCAATTTTGTAACTTTTAGAGTGTGTGGACAGTTTGGGGTTAGTGTAAAAAATATACTTAATTTGCTGGTAAGAGAACAATTACCTTTGACTGGCTGATAAAATAATTTCTTTTGAAACACCAGAGTGATAAACATTAACAAAGAGAGCAATTAAAACAAGAGAAAAACACTGATATATGAAATGGTTATTAATGCTGTCCTGAGCCTGAAAAGTGATAAAATTGTAAAGTCAGAATGTATAATTTAAATGGTGCTTAAAAATAAGCTAAGTGATTAGGACATGGTCTCTTAGATAAATACTATAGGCAGTGAAGGGCACTATGATATAATCTGGAATGAAATGACCTTCATTTTTCTGTTAGATATTTGGTGAATATTTTAACAGTTAGGTCTCAGGCTTTCTTAACTGTAACAGCTCTCTTTAATAGTATAACTTCTTTCTATCCTTTGAGTTGTCAGCAAACATCTCAAGTATTTCTGGAGAAACAAGGTAATGTACAGGTAATGTTGTAATTTCCCAAAGAACATTGTTTACAGAGTTTACAGAGTTGTGATATTTGAAAGAATAACAAGAGGAAGGAAAAAATAAAAAAGGAAAAAAAAAAAAGAATTTGAGGGCCTTGTTACTCTCCTTCTGAACTTCGGCAAAATACATTCTCAATATAGCTATAAATAAGTGGTGGTAACTTGTAATTCAGGACTATTCCTTGGATTTATCTGGAAGTATTGGACTCTATGGAAAAATGTGGCAATTAGGAGAAGGAAGAAGTCTGTTTTCTTTCCCCTGACAAGGAAAAAGGTTGAGGATGGGTAGTTTGTAGAGGAAAGGAAAAGACAGAAGAGACGGTGCCAGAATGGACCTTCATAGGCGTAACCTCATGCATGCTTGGGAGTGAAGGCAAGGGACTGTGATTCTAAAGAACCATAGACGTCAGTATAACATTATATAACATTTCATATAAGATGAAAGAGATAAGTCTTCACTTTTACATATGGTTACATATCATCTCATCTGCTCCACCTCATCAGTAGTGTGAGAAATCACAAGATGACGGGAAATAAGACCAAAGTCACTTGAGAGAACGATTACTTTAATTTGCGTAGTATATAAACACATATAAAGGTGTAAGAATATGCAAAACAGAAGGAAAACACTACTTTGAGGATTCCACTGGCAAAATGCTTAACTGTCATGTGCACAGTTTATGATGCTTTAAGGAGCTCTTCACAAGATTATTATTTTATTTTATTTTATTTTATTTTATTTTATTTTATATTTTATTTTATTTTATATTTTATTTTATTTTATTTTTTTATTTTATTTTATTTTATTTTATTTATTTTATATTTTATTTTATTTTATTTTTTATATATATTTATTTATCTATTTATTTATTTATTTATTTTGCATGGCTGCATATCTATTATTTCCTTTATATTGAAACTCATGCAATTACTAGTGTCCAGGTAGAAGTATTATGTAGAAAAAGGTCTAAAAAAGTCTACTCTTTATTTTTTTTTTTCCAAAGTCCATAGAATAATAAATTGATTATGAATTTTTAAAGAGTTCATCTTCAAAAAATGTAATTACAGAGATGCACTGGGAAAGAGGGCAATATGTTTTCACTCAAATGTACTCTGGTTTTAGATTAGTCAAAAATCGTTCTGTTTACTTCCAAGCTTACACAAAATAATTGCAAAGCTGGATGACACCACCTGAGAAGCATTCTGAAGCATTCTTAATATCCAAGGTTGTGAAAAGAGGTAGGGGAATGTCTGTTTTCTGAAAGAAATGGTAGGGCAGGAGTAGGGTCGGGAGTGGTTTACTAGTGAAAATAGAAGAAAGAACAAAGTAGAAAAGTTACTCCAAATATTGCCATCCAAATTGTATCAATTAGTAAACAGGTAGTCTCCATGGCATGCACTAGCTGGCATGAGGCCAATATTAAATGACTGCTTTCTACTTAAGAGAGCTAGTGGGTATCACTGTGTGTATGCAACGTCATGTACAGTTATCTAGACTAGGGTGTGCCTCTATTGCAAAAAGAACAGTTGGGCCATTGAGTCAGGTAGATACGAAATTTACTTTTAACTTAATGTTATTATCTTACTATATTTTGGAGGTTCAGGCAGGCACTACAAAACTTATAATACTTAAAAAATGATTTATTAAAATTAAATTAGTGAGTTTTCATAAATAAAATGTTTTTGAGATTCAGATATACCTCTGTTGTTTTAGAAGCAGTAGTGTCATATGCCTTAATTCAGTACTGTTGTATCCCCATACAATAATGATCTCATTTTTACTTTATAAGGCAGTTCATTGGAAAAAAAAAAAAAGGAAAAAATAAAAAAAAAGAAAAATATATAATTAGGAAGACAGACAACCAAAACCAAAAAAGTAAAAAAGTTATTTATAAACTGAAAAGAAGCAGAAAGGCTGTGGCAGAATGAGTTTGCTAAACAATTAGAGAGCAGGGAAGGCAATCAGAGAAAAGATAGCACAGTCTGTTCTTTGTGTACATCTCCTTTTTGCAGAAGTTAACCTTGATTCTGTTCTTATTTGTCTTTCTTCATTTCAGTTAATTACATTAATTTAATAGCTAGCAATGACTTAAAAGTACTGAAAAGAAGGGGAGAAGGTATACAGGAAAAATAGGTTTCATAGTGTAGTGCACAGCAAGATCACCGGTTTGCTGTCAAACGAGAAAATTTAAAAATTGTTTTCAGTATTCATTAATTATTTCACATTTTAAGAGGAGAAATTTCTTTAATCTCTTACAGAACCCTTCCACTCCTTATAACAAACTCAGTATGGAGTGTGTAATGTAGAGATATGCAGTGTATCTTGTATACAGAAGTCTAGCAGAGAGAGTATGGGAAATGGAAAGTGAAAATTCAGGTCTCCTTTCATGGTGTGGTGATTCTCTCCTTTCAAAATATGGAAAACCTTTTGAGAAAATCCATCAGAAATGTTGTTTTAACATATGCTTCCATAGGTCAAACAAGGAGAAAAAAAAGTTTTTAAAAGTTTTTCTTGAAAATGTATTTTCTTTAACATTAGGAATAATTAGATCTAAGTGAACATGTATTAAGACACAACTTTGATAATGGTTCCCATCTTCTGTGACACAAAGTATGGGATGCATTGGGGAGTGCTAGAGGTAGAAAGGAAAGAAAGGTCTGCAGAACTTTTAACTTTCCTACAGACCTATCTGCAAACACAGAGATACTGTTTGCAAATTCCAGTGGATCTTTTAAGACGTAGGTGGAATCTGAAGTTCTAATTTCTGGATTGCTTAAGGTGCCAGTGAAGTTCCAACAGTGTGACAAATGATGTTAGGCTTAAAATCCAGATATAAAGGAACTCCTCTAAAACAGTGAGGAGTGGAAAAAGAAAACATGAAATAGACTGAAAGGCAGCCCAGGCTGCCTTGACAATGAGAATACATTTGTTTAATGGTATCTTAAACTACAATATATTGTGAACAATGTTATTAAAATCAGTGAAAGAATAAAGTGTGGAGTTCTGTGGGTGATTCATGAAAATTTTAAAATGAAAATTTATGGTTCGACAAGGGGAATTGTACACTTTCAATGTTGACCTCCTATATTGGAAGTACCCTTGAGCACAGGCAATTCCTACGTTTATTTTAGCAGAAGCAGAGGTATTTTCTTAAAAACTGTCCATTTCAGTTCTGAATAATATCAAGCATATTTTTACTGCCCTTCAACATAAAGGTTATTTCTAAGTGTGGCAGAAAAGCTATATACCTTACCTGCACTTTCTAAAGCTCAGAAGATTTCTGGATTTTACTCCTAGCATCACTTTAGGTAGCCCCAAATCGCAACCTGTTATTGTAACAGCTCACACAGAGGGTTCCTCTGGAAGTACTGACTTTAATGACACAGTGCTTTTACAAGGGTGAACCTCAGTGTTTTAGATGGAGTAGTAACAACAAGCCTGCTGCTGATTGTTGAAATCCCTCTGAAAAGCAAATGGGTGGTTTTCTGGAATGTCCTTTGAAGTGCAGACACTTACATAGTTACAGGATCTTTCAGGTAATCCAGCACCCCTCCATAGTGCCAGAGAGATTGCTCTGGACCTTGCTACACAGGCACTAAAGCTTGTAAATGAAATAAATGTATGGAAAATCTGATTTCAAACTTTGCCTTGAGACTGTTTAGTACAGTCATTTAGATGAGACCATTTAGACCTGGAATTACAGCTACATGAGTCTAGGATTCTGGTGTTACAACTACATTTTGAATATAAGAAAACAAAGATTAGTTTCCCATATTCAGTTTTTAGCTGTAGCACAGATATTGTGGGCAGAATTCTTCAGTTACGGGTAATACAAATGAGATTAGATTGTATTCTGTGAAGTATATGTTTTATACTGTGCTTTTTACAAGGCTTGATTTGAAAGCTAAAGCTCATTTGACTAAAGTGAATATTTCTTAGAATTTTATCTAATGTAAAATAGCCCTTCTAGTATGGAGTGCCAGGGAATGGTGATGGTGTAATCATCTTTCACATAATCTAGTTTTTATTCTTGGATCTGTTATTGATTACTGTTCACAAAATGATGGAGGGCAATCCATAATTATTTTACTATGCATCAGCTATAAATTGAAGGCAATGATTCTGCTCTAGATTTTCTGATTGATAACGTTACATTGAAATGTTTTAAAAAAATAAATCTCAATACAACAGTTTATACCATCTGAGAATCTTTCCTTGACTGACTAAAAATACTCAAGTGACAAACAGAAGGAATAAAGTGAAAGCAATTTTCAAATTAATTCTCATCCTTTCTCAGAAAACTTTCTGTAGGAAATAATAGAAAAAAAAAAATAGTTTGCCATTCCAGCTTGCATTAATATTATGATTTTTTTTTTTTTTAAATACAAATAGTTTGAAAAGGCCTATCATTTTGAGTAATTTTCCAGTGTAAATGAAAGAAAAGTGTCATGGTTCATAGATACTTATTAATTTTGTTAACAGAAAGCAATTTACTTTTCCTTAATTAAACTTAACCACTGCAGCCTTTGTTTTAAATTGATAAAAGGATTACAAAATTATCTTTTCAGGTTTGTATAGCAGTTAGTGTTTGAATAAAAATGTCTCTTGCCTGAACTCAAGTTACAATACAGAATTATAAAGAGAATCGCTCTTCAAAAATTTCAAATAATCTTTATGTTACTTTATTAATTGCTGGAGTTTTCCTTTCAGTCCTAAATTATAAAATTAATGTGATTACTGAAAAACTAAGTTGAAATACGTAGGTAGAGCCTGTCAGTCAAAATACAAAGTCCATAAATGAAATGCATAGTTCCTTTTATATATTCAAAAAAATCTCTACTCAGAACCATCCACTCTGATTTAGCTATGAGATTAAATTTCACCAGCATCAGTGGAAGAAATGTTCATTAGAATGGAAATGTCCATTGGCAGATATCCTTCCACTGACTATCCACTGAATAATATGAGTAAGTTGTAATGTCTTTTTATAGCCCTAAAAACAAAACCCTGTTGTATATCCCCCACAAAAACCTAAACATATAACATATACACAGAGTGCACATTACAATAAGCTGCAGCTTATTGTAGCTGACTTTTGCTATGATGTCTGTTTGGAACATCACAGCTGCATGTGACAGTTACAAGAGTGCTTAGTTTGCAAGCATAAGGCAAATGAGCAGGGATAATAGTAATTAAGATAGATGAATAACTACCAAAAAAAAAAAAAAAAAAAAAAAAAAGAGGATGCTAAGAGCTATTTATTATTATTATTATTTTCCAAGTTTGATCAGAAGGAGGAACACATTTTGAAGACAGAAAAATGAGGTGGGATTAAAGCAAGACCTGACAAAAGCAGTGCTCAGCCACATAAAGATGTTCAAAACAAGTAATATGCATGTCTAAAAACTATAAAATGATATAATTAGAATTAGGACATAGACAAGTATGAGTGCGTACAATATGAGGATAAAATTTAATATACATATAATGTATATAGAGCTCCCAGAGAGGAATATTTTTTCTTAAGTTTTCCACAAGGACAGTTATGCTGAGAAAGCAGCTAAGTCATGATGGCTTGAGAAAACTACCAGCAGAACACAGAGAACCAGCAAAACTGAAATACTGAAATGTGGAAGGATCAGGTAATTCCTACTTCAGCCTTTGGTGAAAAATTGTACAAGTAATTGCCTTTTCAGCAGCCAGATTTTTTAAAATTAAATCTCAGATAATACATAGTAAGAACAAAGAAAAGAATTCTTAAACTGGGGAATTGAACAATAATTCATTTTGTTATTTACTCATTAATCTGAGTAAGATCTAAGAAAAAAAAAAAAAAAAAAAAGGAAGAAGATGTGGAAGATAAGGAAATGGGAAGAAAATGAAATAGAATTCACTACATGACTTCCTTGATAGCATAACACTTTTGATAACAGAACAACTATGTATTTAATTTCTCTCTTCTTCCTTAAAAGATCTGATAAATTTTTATAAATGAAAATTTTAACTGCACTGTCAAAGACAGGAAATTAATAAATGTTACACCAGATAAACATAGAACTGAACAAAGGATAAAACCAGAATGAATTATGCTGCAATGGTGTCAAGGTGCCATGGGGGCTGTTGGCTCCCTGTGGCCCAGTGGTAGGGGACCTCTAAGGTGGCTGGACAGGGCCTGGCAGATTGTCCTGTCCCACTGTCCTGACCAGGAGCCAGGCAGCCAAGACACCAGGGCAGCCTCAGGCCTGGGTATCAAAAACCTCTCTGGGGATGGGGACAGGCCAAACCTGGGCTGGGATGTAGGCTGATGGGTCGGCCAGGCTTGATTGGGCCCATAGCTGGGCATGACAGAGTTGTGAAGAGCTGGACACCAGCCTTGCTGAGGTCTTGCAGGTTAGGGGCTGATCAGTTAGGGGCATACATGGGGTTCTGGGCCCTAGGCAGGGTGGGGGAGGCCAAGCAGAGCCCTCAGAAATTGAAAATATCTTTCTGGAGAGTGGTTATAAAAAATTCTCTAAGGCAGAAATTTCAGTTTGAAATTTAAAGAGCTTAATTGACTTTGTTTTTCTTTTGTGGTTTAACTCTATCAGGCAGTTTAGCATCATACAGCCACTCACTCCATCTCCCCACAGTGGGCTGGGGGAGAGAACCAGAAAGGTAAAAGTGAGAAAACTAGTGGGTTGAGATAAAGACAATTTAAGAGGTAAAGCAAAGGCTGTGCATGCAAGCTAAACAAAATAAGGAAGTCATTCACTACTTCCCATCAGCAGGCAGATGTTCAGCCACTTCCAGTAAAGCAGGGCTCATCATGTGTAACAGTTTTTTGGGAAAACAAAACCCATCAGTCTGAATGTCCCCTCCTTTCTCCTTCTGTTCCCTCAGCTTTAATTACTGAGCATGATGCCATGTGGTATGGAATATGTCTTTGGACTCTTTGGCTGAGGTGTCCTAGTTGTGTTCCCTCCCAGTTTCCTGCCTTCCCAGCCTCCTTGCTGGCAGGGCAGTGTCTGAAGAAAAGTCCTTGAATGTGTTCAAGGACTTAAAAAATGTTCATATTCACCTGCTGCTCAAACCAGAAATTACAGATAGGGGAATTAAATACTTGAGGTGATTTTAAGAGCCTTTGCACTATATATTCTTGTTTATTTGGAAACAAGTGACTCAAGCAGACAGCTTGAATACCGGAGGAAATGCTCCCCCTTCCTGCACACCCATGATCCAAGAAGAAAGGGTGGTGTTTCTTTATACCTCTACTTGCAGTTAATTACTAAACAAAAATATGAAGATAAAGTCTTTTCAACCTGAAATTTTGCCTTATAATATAATGATAAGAGGTGTGATTTAGGCACATGGTTATAAGTGCCTCTTTGTTGTCCCTTCTTTTTCAGCTACTCATCATCTACAATTGTTGTATTAGGTATGATATCAAGTATATCCCTTCACAGCCATTTAGCATCCCCTTATGGACAATTTCTCATTTATTTCTCTACTTCCTCCACTTCTGAGACTCTCTGGACTGTCAGAGTTCACTGTTTTGTGGCAATGATAAGGAGAAAGTCAATATCCTCTGCAATCCCCCATCCCCACCCTATTTTATTTGCTCTGTTTTAAGCTGATCTTGTGTATTATCTCCTCTGAGCGTCACTTGTTTTAGTGTTGCTAAAGGATGTTAGGAGTGATGGCTGCTTCCAGCAACTCCTGGCTGCTGGAGCCCAGCCCAGTGCCTCAGCTGCCAGGATGTTTGCCCATGCTGAGGGATGTGACTGCTACTTTCCAATTTGCATGTTCAGCCATTATCAAAGCTGGGCACATATAACACAGGCACACAGACGCATACAGGACACTGACAAGGCTGGTCAAACAGACTGCCATAGACAAGGCACTGCCTTTAGCAGCACCTACATACAGAACCCACATAAAAGATAAGCACAGACAGCCAAGTCCCCAAGTCCTCTTCCTCCATGTTGGCAGGTTATGTCAATATGCAGGTACAGGTATGACACTCTCCAGGTTTACAAGCACACATACATTTGTGGATCCCCTGAATATCATCATGGCCCCTCTGTCTGCCCAGTACCCCTGCCTGGATCCCAGACCCTCTTACCTGCCCTGCGGGTCTCCTGTTCACAGGGTAGTGCAGTTTGATGCTTGCTAACAAACACAGACACATTTGCACTCACACACAGACATCCCACACTTTCACAACCCCTTCTGCCTGCCTTATACCCCTACCTGCACCTAGGACCAACTTCTTGCCACCTAGTCCAGTTTGAGAACTGTGGGTGAATGACACCACCCACATACCACGTTTGGGAATGATACAGACACTCCTTCCCTTCAGCAGCTAGCACCAGGTACATGGGTTGTACCACTGGCACTGAGCCCTTCTCTTGCCTCATGCCAGTCCCTGCCAGCAGCTGGCTTTTTGGACACTGTTCCACACCAGTGGCAGGCACTGAGCCCCCAGTGTGCTGAAAACACAGGCCCAGGGCACCCACACCCCCAGTCTGAGTACAGTAGCTGGTACCCAGATGACTCATCCAGGTCTACCAGTAGATGGAACTTAGTCCTTGCAGCACATAGAGAGTGAGATTATACAGATTATATTTAAGAAAGGATTTAATAAAGAAGAAAGGACAGACTGTGGTGAGCAAGCACAGATCTTAGCCAGACAAATATATTGACTGTCCCTTTTAATACTCTTTTCTGACTATTCCCTGCTTAATTCCTCTTAGTTTCCTTTCCCTGCAGGTTCCCTCATCAGTTCACATAGTTCCACTGACCATCCTCCAACAACCCTCTGGTTTGCATCTGTATCAGCTGCAAAGCTTCAGTTTGCCTGCAGTTTCTCAATAGCCCATCAATTAGTGTGACTGCCAAGGTTTGTTTCTTGTCTTTGTCTCCATTATGTTTGTCTGTCAGGTTTGTGTCTCTGTATATTTTGTTTATGTCTTCCGCCTTTTCCTTAGCATTATATTTGAAATGGTCCCCGATCAGATAATCTTTCTGAAATGAACATTCTCACATTCCACACACTCTTAGCAGTTTGTAAGATTGATCGAGTTTTGTTCTTATTACTACCTCCCTTGTTTGTTGCTCAGATTTGTGTGGGTATATGTTCTTCCTTATGGCTTCCTTATTTTCTTGTTATCACCCTCTGTATTCATCAGACCCTTGAATTTCTGATTAATCTCTTTATTTTTCTCTTTTCTAGGGCTGCTGTTTCTTCCTTAGCTCTCCTTAGCACTATTGTTACCTTTGTATTCCTGCAGAGCTTTAAAAAAATGTGCCCCTGCCCCCCCCCCCCCTTTTTTTTTTTAATTTATTCTTATTTATTTATTTTTCCTGCACTCCTGACACTGCCTCCTTAGTATTCTTTTCCTTGACTGTCCCTTTCAGTATTGCCTCTGGCAGCACTAGGGCATGGCCCAAGCTAATCGTCCTATCAAATTTTTCTGGTTTGAAGCCCAAATCTCTTTGTGACTCCACTCACTTTTAAAACTGTGCACCTAGATTTTTCTCTGGACTAGAGGTAGTTGGTTAAAGCACAAAAAATAAACAACATATCAACTGCAGGTTGAAAAAAACCCTTCATTTACTGTAGCATTCTTGAAAACAACACTGCTATGAAACACCACATGACTGATAGTTCCTCTCAGAAATTTAACTTTAGCCAGTTATTGATAACAAAATATTTCACCCTTCCCCTCCCCCCAAATGTGCAAACAAATAAACCTTTAATAACTGAAAGAAATTTTATTTATTAGGGAAATCAATTTAAAAAAAAAAAAAAAAGTTACTTTCATACAGATTCTGGTAGCATTAAAAAAGGGAAAAACATTTCTGTTTTGTACTATCTTAAGTGGATGATATACGGAGCACATTTTTGCAAGACTGAGTACATATAAAACAGAAAGGCAGCCAGTAACATGAGCAGACCTTTAAGCTGAAATATCTTCAGTCATCTTTTTTCAAAAAAAAACAGGCAAATGAGCTAAAATATGCCATGTCTCAGTTTACAAAACTGGCTCAAACAAACTGGATGGTTTCTCACTTCTGCAAACACATCTGTTTAGCTGATACTTGATATTATTGTCCTGGTTTCAGTTAGAACAGAATTAATTTTCTTCCTAGTAGCTGGTGGAATGCTGTGTTTTGGCTTAGGATGAGAAGAGTGCTGATAACACCCCGATGTTTTAATTGTTGCAGAGCAGTGCTTATACCAAGCCAAGGACATCTCAGCTTTTTGCTCTGTCCTGCCAACAGGCAGGCTGGGGGTGCAGTAAGAGCTGGGAGGGGACAGACCCAGGACAGGTGACCCAAACTAGCCAAAGGGGTATTCCATACCATCTGACGTCATGCTAAACAATATATAGGGGTGGCTAGCCGGGGGGAGGGGGCCGGACTGCTCGGGGTTAGGCTGGGCATCGGTCAGCGGGTGGTGAGCAATTGCATTGTGCATCACTTGTTTGTACATATTATTATTAGTAGTACTATTATCATCATTGTACTATTATTATTATTATTATTATTATTTTCCTGTCTTATTAAACTGTCTTTATCTCAACTCACGGGCTTCACTTTCCATTTCTCTCCCCCGTCCCAGAGAGGGAGGGGGGAGGGTGAGCGAACGGCTGCGTGGTGTTTAGCTGCCAGCCGGGTTAAACCACGACAATTCTTCAACTCACAAAATGAGAGTTGGATTTTAGGAATCTGCAGTTCGGTACTGTGAACAGAGCCGGTATTTTGTCTTGTATTTATTACACTGTGATTTTGTGCCTTTTCTTTCAGCTCTTATACAAAAATGGTTTATTGTTCTAGCCAATAACATCTACAGGTCCCATTTAGCAATAGAACAAGAGAGGTATATGAGTACACTAAGATTTTACGAGCTTGTAATCCAAATTAAATAGTTCTTGATTACGATTGTCTCATGCAAAATTTGTTGGGATTTTTTTTTGTGGATTTTCTTTGTGCTTTTTTTTTTTTTTAAGCCATACCTGACGTTTGCTGAGTGAAGCCTTAGCACAGAAGAGGAACAGTTACAAAGTAAAAAACAAAATTTGGTTTTGTTTTTTAGACAGTCAAAAAAAAAAGGAATGATTAATCAACATAAATATTGGCAAAAGTGGCAAAAGCAAATTTATGTTTATGCAAAAAGCAAATTTATGCTCAGAACAATGAGGACTCCTAGAGTTAAAAGAAGCAGCCTCAAACCTGTGAAGTCGTTTGCAGTGATCAGAATACTCAAGCCTTCTGCATCTGAGAAAGTTCTTTTACATTATGTTGCTCAAGATCATGAACATCTTCATATGGGCAGAAGCCAGGGCATATAAATGAAAATGACAGATTTTGTGGTTAGGAGTGAGAATTGTTACAGAATTCTGGAAGGATTTTAGTCTTGCAAGTTACCACACTATTAGGCAAAATGAAAGAGAATATATCTATATCTAATCTATCTATATCTATATCTATATCTATATCATCTATATCTATATCTATATCTATATCATCTATATCTATATCTATATCTATATCTATCTATATCTATATCTATATCTATATCTATCTAATCTATCTCTATCTCTATCTCTATCTATCTCTATCTCTATCTAATCTATATATCTATCTATATCTATATCTATATCTATATCTATATCATCTATATCTATATCTATATCTATATATATTTAATGTTGTCCAGTAAAGATTAAACAGAAAACAGCTCTTTTGACTGGGTTGTCTCTGGTAGCAATGTTTAGGGTCTTAGTGAGGTACAAGAGGAGAGCTGGATAGCTCCAAGCAAAACTTCTATTTCAAGGCAAAATTTCCTTGTTATTTCATTTTATTTTATTTTATTTTATTTTATTTCCAAATGAAGTGATAGAACAGGGAGGAGAGTTTTGGATATTCACACCTTTTCAATCAAGTGCCCTAAGATGGTAAAGAGACTCAATAGCTCTCTTCCTTGCTTAACTTCTGGTACAAATTTGTGCTCTGCTTTAGGATGGAGAATATTTCCATTTTACAGAAGGATATAGCCTCAGTCTTTCCCTCCTGGAGAATAAATTTGACTGTCCTTGAATATTCCCATGTTAAAGATATCATCTATTGTTTCTTTGCTTGAACAACAGCTCTAACTTCAAATAGGATAAGCTATCTGTATGTCCTGTTTGTATTTAAGGTAGACAACAGATGAGATTCCCTGTGTCAGCTCAGAAGTGTCTGTGGTAACAGTGCAAGGACCATTTGCATTAATACTGCTTCCTAGGGGTTGATATACCTTCCCACATGCTACCAGGATCTTGATGGAGTCCAGATGGGAAGTGGATTAAAAGTTCTCAGCTTGATATTTCTGTTCATGACCTGTCAGACAGGTTATCTCAGCAAAGAATTACTTCACAATGTATAAATGTGTACTAAACCTTCTCTGTCATGATTGTTTGATTTTACCCAATTCTGTTTCTTCAAGTTCTTTTAGAATAATTTTAGCTTCACTAACACTTTTCCTCCTCTGCTCCAACCATTATGTCCTTTCTCCAAGTATCCTCTCTTACACCATTTACCCTTGCCTAAATAAACTCTACCAATCCTCAAAATAGAACAGTAATAATTTTAAAACACATTAAATTAATAGTTACTGCTCATTTTGTTTATGTTTACAATGCCTCTGCCTTTTCTGTTTTCTCTGTGACTCTACTGCATGGTGGTTGTACAGTACAAATGGAGATTGTTTGGCTCTCTGTGATGGTATTATTTGAATAATAAATCTACATGAGAGGAAAAGAGACCTGAAATGTACTGAAGAATTTTAACCACAAGTCCACTGGTCCTTGAGAAAACACTTGAAAGTAAATCCTGTTCTACCCTTAAAATCAGTGATAGAGGTGATGTAAACTTTATAAAGAAAATAAAGTTTCTTTCATAAAATCAACAGATTATAAAAAAAAGAATAGGGAAATTTATAGTCTAAACTAAACTGAACTCATCAGTGCCAACTAATATAGTCTAATATTGCACAGTTCCACTAGAAAGAATTTCACAATATCATTTTGATGATTGTGGAATACATTTTGACAAAGCTTAGCAAAATTTAACTTACAAATTGTCAAATGAAACTTTCACTGATTATTTCTGTTTAATTTATTGACTTTATGCTGTGACATTAAACTTATTTATTTTACTTGGCTTAGTTTTAACATTGTAAGTAAATATAGCAGTTACATTAATGCAAGTTTAACTTTTTTTTTTTTTTTTTTTTTTTTTTTTTTACTGAATTATTAAAATGTGTGCTATAAACTTTTATGAGATTTCCATCTTCCAATTTAATGGTATTAACAGAGTTTTAATTGAGATTTTCACATAAAACTATTATTTTTATTATTTAGAATCTGTATTTCTGTTACTATTACTTCTATGCCTACTTATACTTTCTGTTTCATATTTTTAGCCTGTAGCTCATTCAAGTTCCATTGTAGTTTGCTCTGTCCATTCTGACAAGTGAGGCTGTCTGATCAGTAATGAGATGATTAAAAGAAAGGTTTATTAAAAGAGGAGAGTCACTCAAGAGGCATAAATCTAAATGAGGAAGTCTCTGTCATAACTTTCAACAGTTCTAACACTTGGATAAGAAGCAGTCACCAACCTGCTTCTTTAATTAATGTCTTAAATTGTAGTGGGTAGAAATATTTATCTTTACTAAGGAGCAGAGGAACTATGATAGGCCTTGCTTTCTAAAATATATTTCTTCTGTTGCAATATTTTGTTTCTGAAAGTTACATTACTGTAAAGCTTACTGCTGTCTGTATTTTCTCTAAGGTTCCTGGAGATTCAATGTCTGTGTTTATTTCTGCTTGACAGACTATGATGAAATCATTCCAAATACTATTTTTTTTCTCCTGAGTGATCTCCAGTGAATATTTGGCTCAAGAAATGTGATGACAGTAAGACCTCAGTTAATTCTCCCTTTATGCCTTGTTGGCACTCACCATAAGCTACTATAAGTTCAATTTAATGAAAACCCATTGCTGCATCAAGTTCCATTCCTTTCCAAACACAACCAAAACTCATTTAGTTCAATAGAACAGAATAAGAAATTCCACTAATATAAAGATAAGGCCATTTAGGGAGAGAAAAGTTATACAGTAACTGTACTTTTTTTTTTTTTTTCTTTTTTTTCTTTTTTTTCCCTTAAGGGTGTCATAGTGATTCTTTCCATATTACTTTCTTTTGGCATAAACACTGCAGGGAATGGTCCACTAGAGATTTAGGCATGATCAGACAAGATCCTTTGAATTGTCAGGATCACTATTGTGAGCCTATAAGACTTGCAATGAAGGAAAAGTCATGTTTAAGACTGAAAAGCAGAAGTGAAAGCACAGTTATACCAACAGCTAGATCCACTACATTAAAGTTTCCTGACTTATTAAATGATGAACTGATGAAGTGAGTCCTGGCTTGTGTGAGCTGACATGCACTAAGTCTTATCATCTTGCTGTGAAAGCAGAGATGAAAACTAACTTTGAGTCATGGCTACATGGCTCTCACCCTCTGATGGGGAACCAAAGAGAGTGCATTAGGTAAGCACCATAAATAACACTATCATAGATTAGTTAAAATGAAATTTATTCTATAGCTGGAATTAGCAAGGCAGGAGGATGTTTCATTTCAACAACAAAGTGCTGACACTGCTAAAGGTTATAATTCTTGCTGATATGTTAACTACCTACTGTATCACTGTATTAAGAAATAAATCATAGTTCTATGATTTAGAATATGTGAAAATTGATCTTTATAAATCAGAGTGTAAACACTGGATTTCTTCTGCTCTGCTACTCTGTCTTAGTCTCTCTTAATTCCAGTGGAGTTCCATGCAGTAATTATTTGCCAGCATTAATCTGTGTAAATGTTTTTTGGTTTTCTTTTCTCCAACTACATCTATAATTAACATCCTAAAAAGAAATAGATCTTATTTTTCTTTTTTTTTTCTTTTTTTTTTTTTTTTTTTTTTTTATGACAGAGAAGTATGATATCATTGCAGAGAAGCACAAAACAAAAACAAACAAAAAAAAAACAACAAAACAAAAGGTAAGAGAAAGAATTAGAGTTCTAGAAATATATATATATTTTCTTTCTGACAAGATCTGGAGCTGAAAAAAGGAAGGAACTCATATAATTTATTTCATGCTTTTCAACTTTCCTCTAGAAATGTTCTTCACATCTTTTGTTAGATACGCAGTTTTAAGGATCTTAATAGCAGTTCTGTAGTCAAGGAAAGACCAGACAGTGGTCTCCTATGAGCTGTCATAACCTCTTAGGATACATAGGATACAAATTTGCCCAGTGGTCTCTTTTAAATGGCTTTTATTCTACATAAATTTATGTCTTGGTAAGTAAGAAAAAATCTTCATATTGAGAGAAGGGAATTGTTTTTGAACGCAAAAGTGTTTTTTTTTCTGAAAATCACAGGGGAAAATCTAGCCTAGAATTAGTGACACCTAATAAAACAATAATGTGATGCAGAGAAGCTCAATCTAATTTTGAGAAACTGTTAAAGGTGCTACAGATTCATTCAATGTATTTGTTACTACAAGATATTTATTTGCAACTGTTTGCACTTATATTCATTATTCCGTTCATTTAGGACTGAAGCTTACAAATTCTTAATAGAAAAATAAATCAAATAAACATTGAAATCAAGATCCACTAAAAAGAAAGTATCTGCAATACCTTTTTATCCTGTTAGAATTTCAAATGAAGAAGCTACAGTAGGAAAATAAAACATTACCAGCTGTGTGGAGAGTGCATCTACATTAGTAATTTAATTTGAATCAGCAAAAACCTTTGGAAAAAATACTTCCAATTCTTATCACTCATTTGTGCCACATAGTGCTCTTGAGATTTCTCTCGGATGAAAATTTATTGAAGCAGCTTCATAAAGGTTAGCTCTATCTATTACTGGAAGTCTGTCCTAGCAACAGTCTAGAGATGCTCCAGCATAACCCCTATCACCCCAGAATGTGAGGTAATGAAACATGGTGTTTATGCCAGGCCCTCAGTACCAAGTTTTTGACTCTACAAGACTGCTTATGTTGCACCTCAATAGTTGCTAATATAGATATACAAGTATGTTGAACATTTCAGTGCTAATATTTAGCCAACAGAAAAGTACGATGTACTATCAGTCTTTGCCTTGACAAGTCACGTAAGACTAGAAACCTGTAGTATCAGTTTACTGATGTTTGGAAAAAAAAAAAAAAAAAAAAAAAGCTAAACATTTAAATATTGATCATTTTGCTTCCAAACAGAGGTTGTTCAAGCTCACCTAAGCCTCTTTGGCCAGAAACATCTTAAGGTCAAAGCTAACAGAAAAACATTTCTAGTAGTTCTAAATTTCATCTGGAATATTAAAACCGAGAATTCAAACTTTTCCTGTAATATACCTGCATATATATTTTCAGAAAGGATATTAACATCTGAAGATTGTTTTATCTATCTTTGTTAAAAATAACAATTTAGATTGATGTTTGGTGTGAAGTAGTCTTTGGAAAATAGATTTCAGAATGTTCATGCGCAGCAGAATTTACTAAACTCAAATAAACCTTCTTTTGTATTTCATATTTAGAGAAATCTGTGAAAAAGAGAGAAGGAAAACAAAAACAAAAACAAAAACAAAAAACAACAAAGTACATAGACCGTTATTTCTTTAACCTATTACAGATTGTTTGTTTCAAAGTATGTATATAAAATAATAACATATGAGAAAGAGGTATGGGAATGCATCTCTCTCCCTCCTCCTTCCCATATCCCCCCCATTTTTTTTTTTTTTTTCCTTTCCCTGGAAGCAGAAAATGAGAAATAAAGGAACAATCTTATATTTGAGAAACATCATAGGATTTTCTTGTGAAGCTCATAAATATTCCTTTTCAGTTAGTATAAAAAAATAAAAGGCAAACATGGCTTCTCTATTGAGTATTTCCTCAATTTTTCTTCTTCAGCCTTGAAGCACATTTTGTCAGTAAAACTAATGTTTTCTAAAAAATGAAACTTGTATTTCAACAATAATCACTGTATACAAGCTGAGAGAAATAAATGTTCAACTACATTTATCAGAAGACACAGAGGCTTGCACAGTGTTTCTGTTACTACTCTGTTCATATAGCTAGATTGTGCAGTTACTATCTGCAATAATTTAATATTATTATATAAGGAAAGACCAAGTCAGCCAAAAACATTGGTGTCAGCAGGTGTTATAACACTGAGTTATAACATCATTAGTCTGACAAGTCTGCTGATAGATTAGCATAATATAGGATCATACTGATCTAGCCTCACGTATTAATCAAAACACATCCCCAGACAGGATAAAATGGCTCAAGAGGCACAATGAAATGCATCTGAAATGGCATGAAATAAAGGAAAAAAAAATCAGTAAATATGTATGTACGTGACAGAAAAAAAAAAAAAGAAAAAAAGTATGTGCAAACAAATATCTGGCTCCTTTGTTAATGGTTCCTTCATCTTTCAATAGCAATAGAAACAATTGCTATTTCTGTGGTTATTTCTGGCAATTAGATAGATAAGTACTAAACTAAATGCCTTTGAAAATATAAATTAAAGAAGGCAGATTGATGTTTCCTGGATACTTTTTTATCTGGCACAGACACTAGGCTACTATCTCAATGCCAATCTTCTTCCAAATATTAGGTACTTAGCAATGTGAAAGCCAGGCATGGGTGATACAGTGAAAATACACCATAACATTCATGCTAATCTAAACTGTATCTGGAACAAAAGAGTCTGCTCTTTCACAGGTGCTTTTGCCTGTCCTGATTTCACTAATTTCTGTGCTAGCATTGTTAGACTTCAGAAAGGATATGCCTTGTGTTCAGGTAAGCTTGCTTAAATTTATTGAGAAAGTATATCCCTTTTCTTGAGAAAGTGAAAGTTTTCAGGCACAAGGTGAAGTGTTTTTAGGTACAAAGTTAAGCTTTTTTAGTGGATGAACTATTAAATAGAGGATTTAGACTCAATAAAATAATTTATTCTTAGCTCTATCACTTTTCTACTCTATTACTTTTTTACATGTACATCGCTTCTTCTAGATATCTGTTTCTATACTACTAAGCTAAAAATACGAATGTGTTAGCCATTCATGTTGCAGTCAAATAAATGCAGATATGGCTATAGTTATAACCCTTGCTGCTGACAAACCTACACATCAATAAAATTAGGTTCTTGTATATATCCATAATGCAATGTTTTCAGTACAGAGGCATTCAACACCATTTTGTTGTATGTTAAATACATGTCAGTTGCCATAAATTCTATAAGTGGATACTCCATTAATATACTTTTAATGTGTCTCTGAAACCTTCTACTATTTGCCAGGCAAAGTTGAGATGTTCCTCCGAACAGCAAATGTGCTGCTCCAAATAGACATCCACACAAATCTTCAGATCTTCAAAACTCCAGGAGTTTTGAGGTAGACAAATACTCCAAGGGTAAAGTTCAAAAACGGAGGGAAAGATTACATTGTTTAAAGAACTGAGGAACATAATTGAATGCTGTCTTTTGAGAGATTTATATTTTTGAAAGAATGAGGAAAGACAAACAAACCAGCAGCTACTTTGTAAAACAGAATAGCAGTCCTTCCCTTTCTGGTGCTTTGAAAGAGAATTATCTGTGTTTATCCGTTCAGAGTTTAACAGTACTTGATCAGTTTAGGCTTTAAATTTATTGATAAGTGAATGATATCCAATATGCAATAAATAAACAAACAAACAAACAAACAAATAAATAAATAAATAAATAATGGGCTAATGGTGTTGTTGACTTCTTGCTCAATTTTCATGAAAATCAGGGTCTTGTAGAAGAAGTGTGTTAATATCAAAAGGACAAAACATTAAAATAATACACTTAGTGCACCTCATGAGAACACAAACAACTTTTGATCCAGTTTCCTCTGGAAATTCAGAATTACTATCCAAAATATAAATAAATAACAAATTATTGTTAATTAATTGTTAATATAAATATAAAACATTGTTACATGCATTTTATATGCACATTAGAAAAACACATTTTAATACCATAAAATGTATCCTCCCTGGAAAACTGTCTAAACAGCAGCTAGGAAAACATAGTATAGAGAGAGTACATTAAAGAAGCAAAACAATGCAGCAGACTTCTTACCAAATTCGATATTTTTGCAGTGTATTATATTCACTTTTACCAAGCATATGTCCAATGACCTCTCCATTTTTAAGATCAAATTAAGCTGGATCCCAGTTTTAAAATAAATTTGAACATTTCTGTTCTGCTTAATGAGCCCTGTTTTGTATAAACCAGGGAAAAATTGCAGGAGATGGAGCTCTTCCAGGTTCAGATGTGTTCTCTGTTTGCACCCTGGTAAATTTTAGAACAAGAGCTAATCAAATGTCATCTCCCTGATTCTACAGCAGTGTCTGTAGAGCAGAGTCATGGAAAGCTCCAGTCATGTGTCCAGTCACTGAGTACCTCTGACATAGACATAGATGTATCAAGACTTCAGGACGTGTAAATGCTACCTATAAATCTGCTAAATATAGCCTGGATCTCCCATTGCAAAGTTCTAGGAGAATTGTCAAATAATCAGATTCTCTCAGCTTAAGATAGAAATATAGTTTGATTCCACTGTCATTCTCATTGCTGATCCAAAAAGGAGTTACTTTTTTCTTAATGAAATTATATGTGAAAAATGCAGAAAGCTAAGGAATCTTTAAACTTCTACAGGTAGCATTAAATTTATTATTAATCTTGTATCACAGAAAATGAGCCTGGAAGATGTTTACACATTTACAACATTTAGTTGATCTGTTTGTCTCAAAGCATTAACAACTGTTCTATCGTTTGCTGATCAACTGTCAAATATAATCAAATAATTCCTGACATATAAAAGACCCGTTCTCAAAAATGAGTGAGACTCTGTTGTTTCCTTATGTGATATATTTCAATACTTGAGTATCATTAAATGGTTGTTTCTAATATCAAAGATAAATGTACACCACTGCAATTATTTAATTACTCTTTACACTATCTCCTCATATACAATAAACTAGCTTACTATCTTCCTCTTTGTAGCAACTTTTTACATATCTGAAGGTTGTTAACAAATGCCCTTTCAGTCTTCTCTCCTCTAGAGTATAGGAACCCAATTGTTTCAGTATCTTTAGTAAGTCATATTTTATAGAACCTCCAATGAGTCATACTTTAAGAAATAATATCTTGAGGACATGTGTTAGAGCGCGCTGCAGGAAGTACGGCTGAAAGCACGACAGACACCAGCAGAGTCAGATCATGTTTCTCCATTTTATTGCCCGAATAGCCTAACTTTTATAGTGAACTTAAGGGTTCACTATAAAAGGGCGGACAGTGTTTCACAAAAGATTATTGGTCAAAAGCACTCAGACAAACAACTACAAGAAAACAACCCCACCTGCAAGAAAACAACCCCCCTTGTGATTAGCAGTCAAGAATACAACCCCCTTGTGATTAGCAGTCACGTAGATCTTGTCCTTGAAGCCAGCTGCTGGTAACAATATTTTTCTGCATTCCTCAATTGGGCGATGTGGGAATCATTGTTGTGGGAGCTTCTCATAGTTACTCCGGTAGCTTGGTTTGCTCAGCTACAGCAGGCCGTGAGATTTGATGAGGCCTACTCCTGTTTGCTTAGAACAAGCTCAGATCGAACAACTGTTCCACGGACTCATGTCCACACCCTTTGTGCCAATTCCCAACAGACATGGTAAGCTTATTTTTTTAATTAGAAATTCAGAATACAGCAGGATTAGTTCAGTCATCCACTCAAAGACAATTACCTGATATTAGATGTACATTTTCTAGTGTTTGCAGACATAAGCAGGAGTAATTCTCTATAGACTGCATCTAAGAATTTTTCTCCTTTTTACATGAAGCAACCAGTTAAACAATGGTAATCATAATTCCAAAACATATTCTCATCTGGTATTAATTTTATCCTAAACAAAATTATTGTCATAGCACCAGAAAAAAACGAGTATGAAAGGTTACAGTTAAAAGAACTTCCTTCCTTCCTTCCTTCCTTCCTTCCTTCCTTCCTTCCTTCCTTCCTTCCTTCCTTCTTTTTTTTTTTTTTTTTTGAAAGAGGATGAGAATTTATTTTGCAAGATATACATGCTGCATATTACTGTTTTATTCCAGCTCATGCACCCAACCATACAGCTTGATTTTTGTTGGTTATGCTCCCTGCACCAACAGTTTGCTGGAAAGGGCAGACATAAACTAATGAAAACACTGTCCTTGTTTCTGCTGTCTCAAGTATCAGCCCACACAGCTCCCAAGATGAGACCTTTGCAGCTTATATATGTTAGAATAAAATTTGATTTAATAACTATATATTAAATTGTATTATAAATGCATATAATAGCTGTTATGTTATATCTATACATATAAACAAAATAACTATTAAATGCATTAATTAAACATGTTAAATATGTTAATTAATATATTATATATTACTAGTGTATTGAATGATTATTTATTATGATTAATATATCTTATTATTATACATCTTATTATTATGATTAACATATCTTGCATTGATATCTATATAATGATATTTCTATTATTATATATAATTGCTGTTATACCTATATGTATAGATAGATACTAGAGAGGTCTCATCTTGGGAACTTTGCGGGCTTACAAAAGGTGAAGCTTTGGAGCAGCTTCACACTGTCCCAGTATGGACAGCAGCAGCTGATAGGGCTGTCGTTAACATCCTCAGCCTAGACAAGCAACTGAACCTGTAGGAGATTCTGCATAGATATCAGCTGCTGACCCATCTTCTCCCTGGTACTTGTGACAGCAGAAACAAGGACAGTGCATTCATTAGTTTTATGTCTGCCCCAGCCAGAAAACTGTTAGTAGGGAGAACTACATAGAGTGTCTGACTGCTTGCACATACCAAGGTCAAGCATAAGCTTGGAATGCTTTTTTTTTTTTTTTTCTTTTTTTCTTTTTTTCTCCTTCTCTCTCTCTCTCTCCATTTGTTTCACACAGAGAGCAGAATGTGTGATATGCTACCTGAAATGCCAGCTCTGACCATTTCCCTCCTGGGATGGAAAAGCAGAAGAATAGTAGCTAGAGCATTACATTCATTAATCCCAGTTCCTGTAAGGGTAAGCAGTTGTGGTCATGCAGATTCTTGTAGCTACTCAAGGCATGAGGCAAAATGGTTGAGATCCTCTCATTTTTCCATTTATTTCCTTTCATTGCTTCACAAGAAGAAGGCAGAGAATAACAAGGCATCCTTATATCTCTTCTTTTTTTGCTTCATTTTTCTGCCTCATTTTTTGGTGCCTCAACTTTATGAGTAGATATTTATGTTTGAGGTTTGAGTGTCCAGTATGTAGTCAAAAAGAAGCAAAGCCATAGCTAAATAACACAAGAACAAACAACAAAGAGTAACAAAACTAAATCTTTTACAAAGCCTGTTATCAATCCCCCAAAGCTTATTATTATAACTTTACCAGCTTGAAAAAGCAAAGGATAATTGTTTACTTGACTAAACTGTGATATTTTTACACTAGCTTTAGTGATCTTGCTGCAGGCTGACATGCAACATAAAACAAATGAAGTTTGTGTAATAAGTCAATCATCATTGAATCAGTACTATGATGTATATCTTCTCTGCACAGGACTTCCATACTTCCATGCCCTATCATTAAAAAAAAAAAAAAAAAAAAGTAATTTTAAGGTAATTTTCTAGCTTCAGTTCAAATCTGGAGTACTACAGAAGTGTAATTAGGTGTTTGAAGCCACGAGCTAAGTCAGGGGCCAAAATACAGAGGCAATAATTTAGGTAGAAGAGTCTACATATTCAGAAACCCAATTTTTTAGCAGACACCAGGTATCCTTGAGGAATTAGATATTTGAGGGTAGAGCTGTAGTTGCAGTGGATTATGTGAAAAGAATTAGGATTTGTCTCAGACTAGTTTAGAATAAATTGCCTTTGGTCATGGCGTATTCTCTTATGTAGCCCTATTTTGAGCTTTAAGCATGTCATTTAATTAGTTTTAACATACATTGATTTTTTTTTAATTATTTATATATATTTTTTAGTGCATTTGAAATATACACCATTTTCTGAATCCTCATATCACAAACATATTAAACTTAGGATAAAATAACCGCACAACATATGCTGGCCATATAATGGCCTTACCATGAGAAGACTTTATGAGAAAAGTTAATATTTTTTTAATATTTTCATCATTTGAAAATGATGAAAATACTTCCATCATTTCTGTAAATATATAAAAATCTTCATGCTTTTTCTTTTCCCATAACCTGTTATGTTTTGAAGAACATCAGTTGCTTTGCAAAAACAACAACAACAACAACAACAACAACAACAACAACAAACAAACAAACAAAAACAGAAGCAAAAAACAGTTTTGTTTCTTGTAAATTTTCTTTGAACATTTTGCTGGCAAAAGAAATTTGACCACAGAAGCTTCATCTTTGTTCTTAAAAGTATTTTGTTTCTCTCTAAAAGGCAGAAAAACTGTGTTCTATTAGTAGCTTCAGAAAAAAGTAGTGACTGAAAAGCCTTGTATTAGAAATGAGTTGAGAGAAAATTTTGATCTTCCAACTTTATGTTGAAAATGTCAGACAATTGATATTATGTCAGGAAGCAGAAAACATTGGCCATTGCAATTATCAAGTTGATTATTTTATTTTATTTTATTTTATTTTATTTTATTTTATTTTATTTTATTTTATTTTATTTTATTTTATTTTATTTTTTGTAGAGACAGCTTCCTTAATTCCTTCTTATTTACTGAGTTTTCAACTTTAGTTTGAAAGTATACATTTTCATTCTGTTCACATGTCATACAGAACAAATGGTGAAAGACTGGAAAAATATATAAAATAAATACAAAATGTAACAGTGAATAGAAGCATCTACCTGATGTTTTGATTCATGTAATCATTCTGTTCTCTATAGCATTTCCAAGAGCTGCTGGGAAACCTTTGACTCCACCCTTAGTTGCCAAAAGATGAGGGATATGCTGTCAAAAACAAAGAGAGAACCTTCAAGATTATGTGGCCAAAATGTTCAATAATGGAAAACAAAATGTTTTCTATAATTTTATTAAAGCACCTGAAGAACTGCTATATTTATGTGTAAACTGTATTCTCTGACAATAAAATGAAATCATGTGTTCTACCATTCAGAAATAACAAGGCTTTTAACACATCACTTTTCATGTTAGATAAAAGATGCCTATGGATTAAAAATCCATAATGGGATTACATTATAATCCACAGGTAAGAGCAGGATTCATGTCAAAGGATTCCAACTATAGTTTTATTAAGCTTTCCTCTTACTTTTGGAGATTAACTAGCAGGACAATATCTGACATACTTGATATAGCAACAGAAAGGATTTCTGTGGTTTCCACTTTGTATATCTGTCAGTAACACTAATAGAAGAGCTATTGCTGAGCAGTTTTGAAAGGTTTACTCTCTGAGGTTTATGAGTTTGTTTAGAATGTACTGAGGAATGTGCATTGTAAGAGCACATTTTTAATCTTCCTGGTTTAAATACATTTAGGACTCACAAGCAATTCAGGAAACTTAATGGCCTTTGTATAAAGAGGAATTGGATATGGTTAATATGAAAAGTAGTGTTATAGATAAGCCTGACATTAAAAAAAAAAAAAAAAAAAAAAAAAAAAAAACCACAAACAACCACATACTAAATGAGTATCCTGCAACTTTTGTCTTGCTAGCTTGAAATGGGAAATTCTGCATTTTTCTCTTCCATCAAGCAAGCAAAAAAACATACATGAACCAAATGGCTGTACATGTTAAATTGAAGTAACCAAAATGCTGAGTTTCATCAAGATGGAATAAGTTCACCTCATAGCTTGAAAGTACATGAACTGTTAACACTCATAGCTTGACGATACATAAACTGTTAAAAGCTCATTTAAATCAGTAATGATATGATATGATCTTTAGCATGTACTCTTCATTTCATATAAATGATATGAAAACAAAATGAGCTCCTAATCTGAGAGATCCTCTTATATATATATTAATAATATTTATATATATTAATATATATATCTATATATTTGTAAAGTCTTGATTCTGCTCTTATACAAAGAAGTGAGTTGTAGCACTGTTGATTCTGTTGTTCACAGCATGAATGAAAGTCACTTCAAAAACAAGTTGTAGTTTTCATACTGCTTCTTGCTTTTTCTTATATTACTAAAATAGACAGTATAGAAACATATCTATAACTCTGATTACATTTTAAATGGCTGTTTTATACTAATTCTTCCTCCTGGAAGGTAAGAATACCTATATGAAAACCCAAATAGAACCCAAGGTATTGCTGGAGAAAGCCTATCTCAGAGATCCATGCTGTCAATACAATGTTATCCCAAAATTCTTTTTTTTTTTTTTTTTTTTTTTTTTCAGTTAGACACTCTGAAAACTTAGGGATGAAACTTCATAAGTCTTAATTATATCTAGTTTTGAATTCTCAGTGAATATATATGTAAAATAAACTAATGTTAAAACATTTGTTCAATTCTTTTGGACAGGTCCATGGCATGTTTGGAATTTAAAAGTGCCTAAGAAGTACGCAAGTATCAAACCAAACACTGTGCTAAAGGAGCTAAGACATCTCAACAGAAATGACTATACATTTTGTGATTTTGGTTAAACTGTCCAAGGCTTGCATCCCTAAATATGAAAAAAAATAATAATAAATAATAGTAATCTTATACAAACTACAGTATTGGCAGTCTTTGATTTACTTTATGCTAGGCTAGGTTTTGAGTAACACAGTTTTGTTTTGTTTTGTTTTGTTTTTTAATATATTTTAAAATAAATCTATTTACTGTCTTGTTCGTGCTTCATATTAAGCATTTGAGTCATCTTATTGACATTGGGGGATTGAAGCTAAGCATGTGCTTAGCTTTAGCATGTGATCTGTTTGACTAAAGCTTTTACTTTGAGATTCTAATTCATAATTACTTTTAAAAATAATAACTCACAGTTTCTTTTTTTTTTTTTCTTTTTTCCTAGTAACAACTTAGCATTCCAAAGACTAGAGTTTGATTTGTACTATACAAGATCAACACACAGATGTTTAAGTGATTCACACAGCTCTCGATACCTGTTTCATGGAGTATTTTACTACTCAGTAGCTCTGGAATTTAAATGCTTACCCTGAAAAAATGCTGGGAACATCCATAATTAACTTGAATATGAACAGAAAAACAGTTACTTTTTGAATGCTGAAATTTTCTTAGTCATCACATATCTATTGTCTCTTCTATCCAAGTATCTAATAAAATAATCTTCTAGCTGTAGTTAGCCTCTGCAATCTTCTTGCATCTTCCCCTTTCACATGTTTTTACTGCAGAGGAAGGGAGCTATTTGACAGCTTTCCTGTTTTTTGTTCAAGATAAAATAGGTGGTATACAAGTTGTCATACCTTTCTTCTCAGTCACAGTTCTGTTCTCAAAAGATCGCCACAATGGACAAGAAAACAATTTGCTTTCCAGATTCGTTCATCTATTGTCAATGATACTGAGACTGCATAAAAATGGAGGCCTCCTGGTATTTCTGTACTAAGAAATGAAGGAGATTATAATCATTTCCAAAAAGTATCTAATGAAGTTTTACTCAAGCATGTATCAGAAAAGGGTCAATTTGGATCTGGAACCTAGCATAAAATGATATGGTTTTTCTAAGTCACATCCTTTGAAATATGTTTAAATGAATAACACAATGTTATTTAACTACCCTAGAGCTACTGTGTACCTTCCATGTTAGCTCATATAAAATGTTGTAAACCAATCATTAAGGTTTGTTTTGTGTGTGTTCTTTCATATGTCCATCTCATCAAGGCTCACCCAGTGATCTGTGAGGCAAGCAATTCTGCCTGTCAGCTTTTCTTACACATCCAGGAAAAATGAGCACAAAAGAAATTGACTTCAAGCGATATTCACTTCTGATTTGTTACTTTTCATCCCAGACTTGGGCTATGCCCCATTACTTCCTACACACTGTTTCAGTGCTTGAATCTGTCAGAAAAAAAAATAGTGAGAAGGAGAAAAATGTTGGTAGAGCACTGCAGACAGAGAACACTTTACATTTATTTTAATTCTTTGCCGAAAGAACTGTTAGTTTCCAAAGTCTTTGGAGAAGTTTATAAACATCAATTAGGATAAAAGACATTTGTGTAAAATAAATAAATAAATAAATAAAATTGTAGGTATCTAAACCTTAGAAAGCTCAGTAATTTCTAAGGAATTTTAACATCAATTTATTTAAAAGTTTCAGATTGAAATGCTGATCCAAACAGCTAGGAGAATAATATTTAATTATCACTGTCTCATGCTTATGGTGTTGTAATAAGATGTACCATACAGATTTTGATAGACAAAACAAACAAACAAACAAACAAAACTCTAAAAAGACTCTAATTAACGCAGTATCTTATTAGGATAGTTAATTAGGAAATTAGGGTAATTAGGATAGTTAATTAGGATAGTTAATTAGGATAGTTAATTAGGAAAGTTATCCTTATTAGGATAACTTTCTTCAGACTATTTCTGCCTGCAATATAATTTCTAATAGTTCAGTCCTTTTCAGGACCCCATAAAGGATGAGATCAAGATAGAAGCCTTAAGCCATGCTAAAAATCTCTCAGTAGTCAGTACCTTTTTTAATTAGTGGTTAAAGCCACCATTTATGGTAAATTCAAAGTAGAAATAAACTGTTTTCCTTTTTGCATACTTAGGAATCATTATGTGATTTTTTCTAGTCAGTGACTGTGTCAGCTTCTCCATTGAATGGCAAGGCTTTGCAGCTTCCTACTACTTACAGTATAATTTACTGACAGGATTCTAGTGTATTGTATATGTCTTCTCACTTTCATGTTTTATATCTTACTGATGGCATAATGATCTTGTTGGTTTACTTGCTCCTTTCACTAGCTGTGGAAGAAGAATCTTCATGTTCCCATTTGTTTAGTGGGGACTGTTAGCGTTAGGTCAGAGGTTGGACTCGATGACCTTGAGGTCTCTTCCAACCTAGAAAATTCTGTGATTCTGTGATTTTTATTTTTTTTTCAGTCCTGATCCAGTAACACTACACACATTGTAGCAAGGAAATGGAGATCAGGCTGGTTTGCGTCATAAAATGTTTTCAGTATTTCTCTCTTTATTTGTGTTTCCACTAAAGCTCTTTCAACCATCCCACTGGAAGTGATCCACAAATCTACTTTGTCAGCAAAGACTATAGGAATAGAAATTGAAGAAACTTTGTTCTTCAATAAATGAATAAAAAAGCTCATTTCTTCAGGGTTGAATTCTCTGGAAATTTTAAAAAGCCTACTGAAAGTTTCTCTTAAATTTTTTGTCTTGCAAATTCTGTCTCTGATACAGTGGGGCTGGTAGGGAACAACAACTTTACTTTTACCAGATATAAGTCCGTATGCATCCACAAAAAAATGTGTACATTGAATCCTGTTGTTATGGATATTGACTGACAGAAATTAAGAAGCAAAGAAATCTTCAGTCTGTGTTTTAAATTAGAAGACAGTAACCATGTGAAAACACACAGGAGTTTGAAAGCTACCAGGGAATCTCATTAAAATGACTCTTACTGCAAACATTTTAAGTTGAAGGAGGAAAAAAAAGGAAATACCAAAAAATAGAAATGTCAAAGACTTCTAGATTTCATAAAAGCTATCTACATTATGTAGATTTACCACAAAACCTAGATCAGTTAGCCCTTCTTCTAATATCTAGCATGTTCAGGCATATTAACATAGTCCACTCTTACATAAAAGGAAGTTTCTGTTCACAAAATTTCCCCAGGTATATTTATTCTTTAAATAATGTTCCAAAGAATCTGCTGGATTTTCATTTAGGGTTTCAGGCAAGATGATAAAATCTTAAAAATAAAATCATAATACATCAATTATACAGCAGTACCAGGAGACTTAAGATGATACAATTGAGCCATTCCAGAATGAATTTCATAATTTTATTATATTCCTAATGTTCCATCATTTTCTGCAATTGAACTTTTAGTACAGCATCTTTTGCAGGCTGTGATTCATGTAATCTGAATCAATCCATGAACATAAGGTGTTCATAGATCTCAAATATCAATGTTTGGTAGTTAGAGAAAGTAGTATCATTGCAGCTTAGTATTTAGAGGGCAATTTCTCTACCAGATATGAAATTAAAACAGTATATCTGAACTTCTGCCCCTTTCTGAAGTTTTGGCATCTAATTTAAGGATATCCATTAGATATCTTCATCATCCTCCCTTTTCAGGACCCAGTCCTGAGGAGAAAGCTTTAAAGAAGAATGTGGATTTATGGATTTAACATGGATTTAAATATCACTCAGGTGATATTACTCTTTTTTATTTATTTTTTTTTTTCTAGTAGATCTGCACTGACCAAGTTCTTAGTGAAGGAAGAAAAAAAAAAAAAAGAAAAAAAAAGTTTTCTAGGCTGCTTCAGCATTAGAGGAATTAAAACCAGTCTTTAATGTCCCTGTTCAGAATACATCAGAGTTATCTTGCTGAAGCTGACCTATATGTAGCATATGATGTAATATTTATGTGGACAGAAGTAGGATGAGTGGACAACTTAATTAGCAAGTCAGTAACCACAACACTCAGCTCAGACTGTGATCCTTGGAATCCTTGGAATACATCTATTTGTTCCAGTTACTGAATAATGTAAAATATGTAATAGGGAACAGCCAGGTACAGAGGTAAAGGCACGTTGATTTAGGTGCTGCCAACCTAAGGACAACATGAAAGTGATCTGCCTCAGAATTACCCTTTCATAGCACAATACTTGGTGTCCAGGTATGGAAAGCCTGATAAGCACCCTATTCTCAGCTATCATTTTTTGTTGTTATTGTTGTAATTTTAATTATTATTTCTTTTTATTGCAGAAATGCCATGAGATTTCACAGAATCACCAAAACACTTGATGATCTTAAGTGAATTATGCTTTTAAAAATCAGTATTTACTTTGTTGAACAACTTTTTCTCCATTCAGATTTGTTTCTTTTCCTATACAAAAACTTTTTTCTTTTGTTTTTCTTTTTTCTTTTTTTTTTTTTTTTTTTTTTATAATATATATATATATATTTAGAAAGCTGTCTTTATTTGAATAATTCTGAAAGGAATTTACTAGATCTTGATACAGATGTAGTCATGTATAGGTACAGGTGGAATTACTCATCCAAGAGAGCTAAGTCTTACTATTGCTACATTGTACATAAAAAAAAAAACAAACCTCAATCACATGTTTGAGAAAATAGAGTGAACTGAGTACACAGAATGAGGAATACATGTAATCTTTTAGCTTCTAGCTCAATATGTTATCAGAATATACAGAAGTGATCTAAGTGTAGAAATAGTATATATTGATTGATTTGAATAGTATACATTGACATAGTGATTATATATAATCAATGGCAGACAACATTAAAACCAAGACTTTCTCACTGAAAAGAAATGCCTGGACTAGTAATTGCAAGAGTCCTTGTACATATAGGATAGATTTAAGAGAGAAGCTAGACAATAGGACTTTACCTAATATTTCATCTTTATACTAGGCAAGATTTGTAGCTTGTCTGTTTTACCAATTTTTGGATGGGGTTTTGAACAACCTGGTCTAGTAGGAGGTGTCTCTGCCCATGTTGTGGGGGGTGGAGGTGTTGGAATTAGGTGATCTTTAAAGGCCCTTGCAATCCAAAACACTCAATGATTCTATGTTTCCATGATTTAAGTGTTTCTGTGCATGGAAAATTGATGATGATGATGAAGATGATGATGACAATGACAACTTGGTCTTGGAAGCTAATTGCTTTGACTGTTTTCTGGTAACTCTTTTGGTTTTGATAAGGTTTGGTCAGCTTCAGCAGATGAAAATGGGGCCCAAAGATCAGTTTATCTTCTGACATCAGCTTTGACTTTTTTTCTTTATTCACAGAGAGTAGTTAGTGTTGATTGCTATAAATAATCCTAACTGATTCAATTATATGAGCAGGAAAATCTATGTCCAGTGCTGCATTCCATATTTACAGATGACATCGACACCAAGTAGCAAAAAACCTTTCTAATGATCAATAAAGCTCATTTAAACTCACTGATTACATTTATACGCTTTCTCATCAGAGAGGTTTAAATTAAATATCTTAACTCAAGTTCCTAAATTCATTCAAAATACTGCTGCCTGCTCAGGAACTTCTTAATATGTCTTAGTATTATAATGGCTAGATACATTACCGGATTCATGGCTGGTGAATAAATCACCACTAATATCACTGAAATATTGAAGAGGGTGCAGATTAGAGTAGTAGCCATGCCACTTAATATGAATTGAGAAGGTGTGCATGTTCCCACATTTTTTTTTTTCAGAGAAAATTGTCAATTGACAAATATAGATTCACAGTGTAAAAAATCTGTGCATACCCAGCAGCTTTTTAACACTTTCCTATATTTTCCTATGTATACCTTAACAGAATCAGAATGGCTGAGGTTGGCAGAGACCTCTGGAGGTCATCTGGTCCCACTCCCTGCACAATTAGGGCCACCTGGAGCAGGCTGCCCATGTCCAGGCAGCTTTTGAAGACTCCACAACCTCTCTGAGAAACCTGTTCCAATGCTCTGCAAAGAACTGCTTCCTGATATTTAAATGGAACCTATTTTGTTCCATTTTGTGCCCACTGAAATAACCCTTAATAATTTTGCATACAGCTAAGGATAGTGATGGCATGCTCACTCTTACAGTTAAATCATATTGATTTTTTTCTTTTTTCAATTTCTCAACATCAAAGTTCACCATATCTCTTCAGAAGTTACTGTGATGAATCAAGCTAGAAACTTTTAAGTAGATGGCCAAACACAGACACAACTAAAATTCAGAGTGTCACTGTATGTTCCGTTCAGTCTATCCATGAGCTCCTGCAAAATCCACTGGCACTCCAGTTTTGCTGAAAGTGGCCCTGCTAGCCTTCTTACCCTTTCCTTCTTCTATACATAAGTTTTGCAACTTACATGGAAATAAAATGGCATTTGTACAGACATCTTCAAAGATAGCCTTTCGGTTGTTTCTGCAACATCTGTGCTGGAGAAAACTTTCTGTAGGAGGAGATGAGGCTGTTAGAGGTAAAAAGGATTAGAGATAAAGATATAATGATTTAGGCACACAGTTCTACTGTTGGCTTAAATTCTACAGAAGTCCTTCTAAAATTTTAAATACTGCTTGCAGGTGGTTAATAATGTGTATTGCCTCACATGGGACCAAGTATTCTCTCCTTTTTGTGGATACAGTGGCTAAAAGGAACAGATCAGGGAAAGCTTTTTACCTCTGAAAGGATGCTAAACTGGTGCATATGGTGGCTGGTTTCAGCTGGTTTTCCAAACAGCTCTTTGTCACAGATGACCATGTTTCATCAGGCCCACACACCAAATATAGCTAAAATGTCATAAAAACTATGCAAGATATATTTGTCTCTCTATTGTGCAGACATTTTTTTTTTTATTTTTATTTTTTTCTGTTACACTTCTCCACCAAAGGAGAACTAGACTGAATTAATTCTTTACTTGTCTAGAGATCAATGAGACACTTTTCTTCATGTTTATACTTGTCCATTTCTTTAGTATCAGGAATATTGCCTATTTGGCAAACAGAGAGACCTGAAAATTAAGACCAAGTTGTTTTCTCACATGGCAGTGACAGAAAACTGCAGGTTCATCTTCCTACATCACCATAGTCTCTTTTGCATTAGGAAGATATATTCATTTCCATAGCCATGTTTTATACAAGGAACAAATACAAGTGCTAAACCAACTAGTCTCAAATATGTTGCAGAGTTTTGGTTTTGTCAATTATTTCCAACAAGCCTGAATTACTGACTTTATAGGGCAATCATACTTACTCTCAGAATTGTAAAGTGAAATAAAAAACCTTAAATTCCATTATTTTCACCTGTAAGACAGCCTGCTCTGCATTAAATTCAGGGAAGTCGAAATCTCTTGACTTCTGTTCTTTATAGTCATCTTTTCTCTCTTCTCATGATTGAAAAGAAATCAAGCCAGAGAGACACTGAACAAACTTTGTAGGCATGCATAGCAAAATAATGATTCATTAATAAGAAGAAATTAGTTCATTCACCATATAGGCTTTTTGCAGAAACAAACCACTCTTAACAGGAAGAATGCATTACTTACCAGTACAACAAGCTGTAATCAGAGAGGGGAAGGAACAGATAAGAATTAAGAGAGTAAGTTCAGTTCCTGGAGATTGTATCCCAGATTTGATTTCCTGCTTGACTTTTCACAAACAAATAATTTATTGTGGTTTATGTAACTTTTGGTTGCTGAATCTATCTAAGACAAAAAAGAGAAAGCTGATTTAAGACTTCCTATGTAGCTACAGATAAATACCAGCTTCTGACAAAGAACAATCCAGACTTGCTTTCTCATTCTGTAGAGCTTTTCTATGTAAATACAAGAGGTACAGATACTAAGAGACTGTGTAGCACTGTGTGTTACTATCAAGCAGTTGCCACTTTCAAAAAAAAAAATTAAATGTTTGCATTTCAGCAATAAGGAAACTGTTTTACAGACTATATGTGAGCATCCTAGAGAACCTTTTAAGACACCACACTGGAAATCAATTATATTGGAACAACTGAGTTGAGTGAAGTTGCTTGAGGCCAAGAACAAATGAAGACGAGCTTTTAATTGCATTAATGCTTTAGAATTCTCTTACTCATGATTTTTCATACTATTACAGCTAAGGAGATAAGGAGATGGAAAACAGCCTAGTAAATACGTCAGGGACACATGGTTAAGTTTTGAGCTGTTGGTGATAATAATCTGTGGCAGAAAACAAAAGATATCTTACTACTTGTCATATAGGCTTTCTAGCAATATGCAACATTTGTTGTGTTTTCACCTATAGATTGCCATCTCATGTCAGATGCAGAGTTGCTGAAGTGTAAAAATGTAATGGACCTGATGTAATGGGCCTGTTGAAGTCAGTGAAACTCCCTCTAATGACTTAGCTGGGCACTGAATTGTACAAAAATTTTTTACTCAAGCTTGTTCAACTGTATTCAGTGACAAATGAAGATACCATCATTTTTGAATTACAGATTTCATATTCTATCTGTGAGATAATGCTTTATGCTACTGAGGAAGAATTGAAATAGAAACAGAGATTTAATTTGAGAAATATTTAAAAACAGAAGGCTTCTATGTTTATTTATGCATATTCTTTTATATGTGGAACATATTCTGACTTCAGTAATTACTTCATTAGAGTCTCTGCTGGGAATTTGAAATCACCAGTGATCACTAGTGAGGCAAAGAAATCACCAATATCTATCCTGAACTACTTTACTACTGTTCTGTCTTTTTACTACTTTTCTGCCTTTCCAACTGCTATGCTAGAGATCTCCAACAAGATTCTTCCAACAAGATTCTTAAAAAGTGTTCTTATTCTGTTGCAATTAGTTCAAGTGAAACAAATGAAGTTTGAAGAGAAAGTTAAGCAGAGCTATGTAGAGTATAGAGTACAGAAATGTACAGCTTTATTATGGGAATACTTTAACTGGAGGAACCTGTTTCAATTTCTTTACCTTTTCTATTCAAGTTGAAAACAAACAGGAAAAATATTTTGGATTACCTTAGGTTATTGAACTTGCTCTTTTTGCTCTTTTTTATTGTCTTTATTTATATATGTATATATTTTAATGTATAGACAACTCTTCCTTATCCTGCTCAAAAACATGCATTGCAAAGCTCACAAAATAAATAAATTAATCTTTCAAGACAACTTTGTAAAAAAAATATAATTTATTGAAATTAAAGTCTGAAAACAACATGTTACTTTACTCATTTTCATATGTGACCTGTCAATGCCAATTTTCAAATTCACTTGTCTTAGTTCAGCAAAATACGATAGAATTTGAATTTGTTTGGCAGATACTGCATAGTCTGCTAACCTGGACACGTAATCTTGTGACCTCATTCCTGACAAGGCAGGTGCATAAAGTTGTTGTGAAAATCAGTTTCTAGGCTTGAAATAATAAAATTGAAGCTAAGACCTACTGCAAAACTTTTTTTCCTTCTCTCTGTTCTTGAAACACTTGCAACACACTGTGCCTCGCAAACTGTGAAGAGCTGCACATGTTTAACTGAGACTGTAACTGATACTGAATATTCAAAATACTTTAGGTCTTTCAATTCTCTGGGCAGTTTGAAGTGTGTATGCTTACAAGGGCCAAGACTTTCAGCCTACTTGGTACAGTAGCAAGCTGCTTTCTCAGTGTGTGGGATTAACAGGCTGTAATGTGATACAGTTGATCTGTATGTCATGTGGGACTACATGCATGATGTGATGACACAGTTTTGTGGATTGCACTGTGCAGCAGAGACACAACAGAGGAAAAGGATGGCAAGGACCATTTGATTAGAAGAAACAGTGTAGTTTTGAAGACAGTATCTTGTCTGCATCATGGAATAGAAAGCTTTCTAATCTGAAAAGCAATGGGATTGTCCCAATTACTTGGTCAATGTATTTCAGCAGAAAAGAATTTAGGCAAAAATGTCTATCTATGTCATGGGAGAAGTTATCAGAAATGTCTTTGTTATATGTGGTAACCTACACTATTCAACATTCAATGTTACCTTTAAAGCATTTCAGGTAATCTATATTGTGGCAAGATAGGGGCAAATGTGGAACCTTTAAGATTATCTATTTTTAATGTTAGATATCTATTTTATGTTATCTAGAATATTTGCCACTGGAGACTACCTGAAATGCTTCAGTGTCTATTCTGACCTTGTTTTTGACATTGATTCAGATGTTGATTGACTACCTACCATTATGGAGGAAGTACAGTATGAGAAGTGGCTTACCTCCTGAGGTAGGACTGAGTTTTGTCATATTAAATGAATTCTAAATTAATCTCTTGTCACACACCAAGAAATAATTTCAAACAACAGGCCTTTCAGATATAGCTATTGAATTGCTGTCAAAACCTATTAAACCATCTACTCAATGATCTTACAAGAATTTTAGGGAGTTTAGTTCTTGGGCAAGAGAAAGAATTGAAAATTCCACTGAGGAAGTGTGCACTCTGGCTATAGATTTTCTGTCAGGGAAAATTAATTCAATATGCAATTAAAACATCTGTTTAAAATTTCGTGTGTTTTTCTCTTCTTCCTGGACTTGAATATGTTCCACATGATTATAACGTGGAAAGCTGATGCAGGTTATTATATATAAATATATATT
The DNA here is from genome assembly GCF_009819795.1 of Aythya fuligula. Lineage (NCBI taxonomy): Eukaryota > Metazoa > Chordata > Aves > Anseriformes > Anatidae > Aythya > Aythya fuligula. Next base: position 130,751,043 of record NC_045560.1, read on the forward strand.
TTATATATATATATATATATATATATATATATATATATATATATACACACATATTTCTTTAATACTGATGCACAGGAAAATATTTCTTAAAAATTTGCTAGTAGGTAGTGTAGGTAGCAACAGAGTTTTAGAAACAATACATCTTAGTTTTAATACTGTTATATTGTTAGTGAGTTAAAAGAATATGGGCCAGAGTTGTAGATTTATTTATTTTATTTATTTATTTATTTTATTTCATTTTATTTTTTTTTGTGGAAGTTTAGAGCTTTACCTAATTATTTTTAATGCTTTTAATAATTATATAAAAAATTTTTTTTTTTTTTTTTTTTTCTCCTTTAATTCATTTATTTATTTTTTTCTAATAAGAAAACCAATTTTAAAGCTTCCTTGTTTTCTATGCAGCAATACTGTGTACAAATACATCATGGCTGTTGTATTTTAAGAAATTCATAGGACTATAAATGTATATGAAAATGAAATGAAGCAATGAAAAGAATTCTGGAAGAAAAAGGAAATAAAAGGCTAAGGTGTATTATATTTTTGTAAGACATTGGGATTCTTAGTAGACAACCACAAAAAAAAAAAAAGCTTACAAGAGGAGGTAAAGGCAACTTAAGATTGTACTTATTAATTAATTTTGTTGAAATCTTCCTTTATAAATCTTTCTCTCTCTCTGCACAAACATTTTGGGCTACGTATATATGAAACAGAAAACTGATGTACATATGAAACAGAAAACTGATACAGAAAATTAAAATGTAAATAAGTAGTTTACTAAAATGACAGGAAGATTTGAACTTCTAAAAACTCCCTCAATTGGGCAAACTTATTAATTGTACAGTTAACTCCTGTATGATTCCTCTGGAAGTATTTATAGATTCATAGAATTATTAGAGTTGGAAAAGACTTTCAAGATATCTGGTCCAACCATCCCCCTACCATTAATGTCACTCTGCTAAACCATGTCACTAAACACCACATCCAACCTTTGCTTGAACACTCGCAGGGATGGTGATGCCACCACTTCCCCAGTCAACCTGTTTGAATGGCTGACTGCTCTTTCAGAGAAGAAATGTCTCCTCTCTTTTTCTTTTTTTTTCTTTTTTTTTCTTTTTCTTTTTCTTTTTCTTTTTCTTTTTCTTTTTCTTTTTCTTTTTCTTTTTCTTTTTCTTTTTCTTTTTTTTTTTCTTTTTCTTTTTCTTTTTCTTTTTTTCTTTCTCTTTTTCTTTTTTTTCTTTTTCTTTTTCTTTTTATTTTTCTTTCTTTCCCTTTCCCTTTCCGTTTCCCTTTCCCTTTCCCTTTCCCTTTCCCTTTCCCTTTCCCTTTCCCTTTCCCTTTCCCTTTCCCTTTCCCTTTCCCTTTCCCTTCCCCTTCCCCTTCCCCTTCCCCTTCCCCTTCCCCTTCCTCTTCCCCTTCCTTTCCCCTTCCCCTTCCCCTTCCCCTTCCCCTTCCCCTTCCCCTTCCCCTTCCCCTTCCCCTTCCCCTTCCCCTTCCCCTTCCCCTTCCCCTTCCCCTTCCCCTTCCCCTTCCTCTTCCCCTTTCCCTTTCTTTTTTTTTTTTTTTTTTCCTTTTTCTTTTTCTACCAACTCACAAGTTCCTAAGTTTGTGAAAATAATAGTAGCATCCACGATAATTTCTCAATATTTCTCAATTATTTTTGGTATACTTTTTTTATATTTCTCTCAAGTTGAGCAAGTCCAACTTTGCCTTTCAAGAGGAATAATCCAGGAGAGTTCTGTTGTCTTCTGTGAAGTGGATTGTAAAGTTTTAATAAGATGAATAAAGATATATATTTTTTAAAGTCTTGTAGAAATGCATAGCTCAGATCAGCAAAGAGTAATAGACTCAAGAGAATTCATTGTAGTGAAAGTCATTGGGATTTAAACTATATCTAGACTGCAAGGACAGGGAAAATGTACTATAAAGTATATTTGTGATATTACTGTAAAGTGTTAGTCAAGGTTAATAGGTAACAATTAAACTTAACTCCATCTTTCTCATGTGGTGGTTTTACCGTGCTGGGCAGCTAAACCCCACAACTGCTCTCTCACTCCCCCTCCTTTAGATAAGGAGGGGGAGAAGTAAAGCAAAGAACAACTCACGGGTTGAGATAAGGATAATTTAATTAAAGGGAAATAATTATAATAATTAAATAAAGACTACCATGAACTAAACAATTTAACTAAGGGGAAATAAAAGGGAAAGGGGAAAAAAGGGAGGAAAACAAACAAACAAAATAAATGAAAGCTATATGGAAGTGCAGAGGAAAGAAATTACTCTCTACTTCCCACAAATGAGCGATGATTGACCACGTCCTTGAAGCAAGGCCTCAATGCATGCAGCCGGTGTTCGAGAGGAGGACCGACGTCTTCTCAACGAGAGCCCACCCCTCCCCTCTTCTTCCTGTTTCCACCTTTTATTGCTGAGTGTGACACCACATGGTATGGAATATCCCTTTGATTGGTTTAGGTCAGCTGCCCTAGTGATGTTTCTCTCCTCACTTTTTTGCCCACCCCCTAGGAGGGTTAGAGAAAGGCCCAATGCTGTTCCACTGCTGCTCAGCAGTAGACACAACACTGGTGTGATAACACTGCTGTTCCAGCTACAAGTACAGAGTACGGCACTGTATGGGCTGCTGCCGGGAAAGTTAACATTCCAGCCAGACCCAGTACACTCTCCTGTTGGGCTAGGAAATGAACTGAGTCAGACTTGTTTCATTCAGTTGCTGGAATCCATCAATCAGTCCTTGTACAGACCTGTTGAAATCAATGAATGCATGGAGACTTCTACTACAGTAAACAGTAGATAGTTTCTAGTTTTGGAATTCCAAATAGTTGATCTTTTACTAATAAAGGTGCTTTTAGGATCTACATGTATGTTTCCATGCATGAAGAGCATATTGATCCATATTTTCTCTTATCCATAATTTTAAATAATTTTATCTAATTCTAGTAAATCAGGATTAAAAAAGTGGAACAGTGACACTCAATTAAACTTCATCACCAGAAGAGATTATACTTTAAGCAATTATTAATGCAGTTGCCTCTTTTCTCTTACCAGGATGATGATTTCAAAATGTTGAGAGGGAAAACAATAATGACTTATTTCTTTCTCTCTTTGGAGCAATAGTTCAAACCAAATTGTCACTGTGAGGGTTGATGGCTCTATCTAACTAATAATCTCAGAAATAACCTCAGCTCCTTGACACTCCATACTAGGCAGTTGATTTTAGAGATGGAGTATTGCAGAGTGAAAAAAAAATAGTTAATTAATTAATTACATGAAAAAACAATATCAAAAACAAGCAAACAAGCAAACCAGCAAAAATAATTCAGTAAGAGGAAGGGAAGAATTCATGTTAAACTAAACTGAAATTACATTTACTGTAAGAGACCATGTCTGTGCCACTTGTCCCTCATTTTTCTTTTCCTTGCTCTTGATGGTAATATTGAAAAAAGATTAGGACTGTCTCCCACAGCTTCCTCATTGTGACCAGTTAAATTTGTTCTCTAGACATAAAGAGTATCTTTGTCATTTTAAATAAACTTCATTTGCATGTAATCCTGACACTTCCTACTCTTCCAGAAAAGCAATCTGGACCAGAACACACAGCAACATTAATGCAGCAGAGTTGAAAGAATCAAAGGAAGACATATTTTTTATTAATTATTTTTAAAAAATCAATTCAGACTAATTCCGAATAGTTTAAATGTCTTTGATGAGAATAGAGACATGTTCAGCATGTGTAGCACTGTAAATGTCTAAATGTTTCAAAGGAAGAACCTAAAATGTGACGGCATAGTTATCCTAATATGTGAGTAGAGTTTAGACCGATTGAGGGCTTGTCATAGAATTGTAGAATCATTGAGGTTGGAAAAAACCTCCAGGATCATCTAGTCCTAGTGTTACCTTTTCTTGCTGAGAAATAAAAGATACCCAATGTCAGATAGGAAATATTTAAAGATGAAGAAATATATAGTAGGACTAAGGTGGAACTGAAAATGTGGTTGCTGGTATATTGTGCCTAAGCATTACTTGAAGCTTCATTTGATGTTGAAACTCCATATTTGACCTGCGAGTTCTGATACTGCAACATTTCCTGAGTTTGCCGCTGCTGCAACAGGTAGACTGGGGATGCACAAAAAGCTGTGAGGGTACACAGCTGAAACTGAAGAAGACAAACATATATTCCATGCTCAGGAATAAAAACTGGGAGAGAGGAAAAAGATTGTAGGAGTTTTTTGGATTCCAAGGTTCCCATTGTTTTAGACTGACTGAGCATTAAGCTGCTTGTGAAATGTAGTAAGGGATTACCTTTGCATCACTTAGTGTTTTTTGTTTGGTTGGTTGTTTTCTTTACAGTCTTTATCTTGACCCAAACATTCCCTCAAGTTTGCTCTTTCCTTCTTCTCTGCTTAGTGGGGGAAAGGAAAGAATGAGTAGCTATGTTGGTGCTAGTCTTCTGCCCAGGGTCAACCTGCATCAAAAGTCAGGTAGGCCTTTGTAGAGAATACTTCTGTGTTTGTGCTCCATCCAGAAAGTTAGTGTAAAGATGGAAGAAGATGAAGCCACCTTATTATTTTCTAAAAATTCATTGGTGGATCCCAAACTGCAGTTCTTGTTGATACAATTTCAGACTTGCCTTTAGTGCCACAGTTTTTGAGAAAGATGAAAGCAAATTTTGGTGTTTCTAGCTTGTGACTTAGAATAGCATTTATTTTAGATCACCAATGGTTCTGTAAGAAGGAGTGTAGATGCCTTACATAGGTTTTCATTTCATGGTTGAATTTAGGTATTACAGACTCTCCTGACTCCAGACTACGATTCCCAACTAAATCAGTATAATGGCTTTACAGGGAGTCAAACAATACTGCAAAAATGAGACAAATTTTGTAATCCAATCTGATTCCCAAGACAAGATGAAAGTATCAAAGAAGAAATAAAATCAACAAAACATAGATGAGCTACAGAAGTTATCACAAAGGCATGAATTAAAGATTAATTTTAAGACATGGAAACATTTTTTCTGGACTAGGCTCTGCAATAGAACTGGAACCAGTTTTATACAAAACACTGTTTATTGTGATGAATGTTAACTGAAAAAAGAATCTCAGAGCTACCAGACTGAAATACATAATCTATTACCAACGCCTTCACAATGAGTTAATCTTGGAAAGCCTTAAAAACAGGAAAAAAATCTGTTATGACAGATTATAGTTAAAGACTGAAGTACCTTTTTTTCTTTGCTTCTATTTTCCTCTTAGTTATATATATAAAGAACTCCTCATGTTAAATAGGACGAAGAACCCCTCAACCTATCCCACTATAAAAATAAAATAAAATGAAATATAAAATAAAGTAATAAAATAAAATAAAATAAATCACTGCAAAATTATTTTTCTTGGAATTGAGAAATTAAAGGATGCTATAACAAAATACATATCTCAGGCTTTATGAAATTCAAGTCTGGCAAGACTGGCATGAGAAAAAATATGAAAATACTTACACACATACATTGATGTTGCTGATAGGTATAGTTTGTAAAGATTTTTCTGAAATACACATTTAACATTCTTTTGAGAAATGCCCCAGGTTAGAGATCTTGAAGAAATTTTCTTACTGTGATTTATCTCAGTTTTGGACTTAAATCTGAAGTTAATTGACTTTCCAGAATAGAATTTGTTGCACAATGCTGTTTCAAATGAATATGAAATAATCTGGCTTATCTAATTTATATTAAACTTTTTTCTCTGCTCTAATTACTTGAGACCATGAATTGGAATCCATAAACATTGTACAAAGCTTTACTTGAAAGTTTCACCTTCCCCCAGAATCTGTTCCCTGGATGAATAAAAAATCCAAGAACAGAAATGATTTGTTCTATAAATATATGTTCAGATATCTATTCAACGGGTGTCTTCTTACCCACCTGGCTTAGAGAATCATTCTGTTCATCCTGGCAATTCTGTACTGTAGTTAAGAGTTGGTTCAGGGATAGTTTTTTGTTTGTTTGTTTGTTTGTTTTCTGCTGCACAGTGGAATATAATGGTTAAATATATATATATATATATACATTTTGTAGTTCCTAACTATATATATCAAATTGTATGAGTGTGTCACTGAACCTTTAAAGAAGACTGCTGAGTGCAGAGGTTAACAGGTAACCAGGGCAATATCAAGCTGAAGCTGTCTAAAACCAATTTGGAGTTTAAATGAACACTATGATAAATGAATATTTCAACAGATTTTTAAATAAACTACTGAAATCAGGAGAAATTAAAGAAAGAATAAAAAGCTTAGAAGTACAGAAACAACACAGAAATGCACAACAAAACAAAAACAATTAGATGATGGTACCTTTGATTCTTGACACCTTGTGAAGTTGCAGCCATCTAGAGATGATCTCTTCCGGTCCCGAAGCGCAGCTCTGAGCCTGTGACCAGCACATTTTTGCCAATGGGAGATAAAATAGGAAAAAAAAACAAAAAACAGGAAGCTCCGGGACATAAGGAGTTCTTCCCGTGTCTGACAGGAGAGTCAGGCCCCTGACATGGATACGGCAGACAGGAAAAACCACGACCATTTCATAGCCTTCAGCAAGCTGCTGTGCTGAAGCTGGAGCTAACTGAAGCTGGCTCTGCTGCTTTTATGCTTGCACCTCATGTGCATATTCATACTGCATAATGTTCAAGTCTGGAGAATCAGTCCAACTTTGCAGTGAAATATCGATAGGATTTGCAAAAATAGTCTTTAGTATTGACCTAACTCCTATTTCATTGATATCAGCATAAGCTTTACAGGTAATTTGGTGGAAGAAGAGCCAAGCCATTGCTAAGCACTTTTGAGAATCCCACTTTAATTATATGGGTCTTAATTAATATATTACAAAATAGTTCCTACAATTCTAGGACTTTAGTCAAATTGTGAACTGTTCAAGGGGAACTTCTGGGAAGCTTTGGTTGAATGAGGTCTTGAACAAAACAGCATACATTCAGTGTGTTGTTGTAGTGTAGCGATAAATCATATGTAAATTGTTCCATGTGTTTTTTAAGTGGAAACCAAATCCAAGAGAATAGTGAATGTTAACTTTTATTGCATATTACAATTTATTTTTAAAAAGAAGTCAGAGTAAAATTGCTAGGTGTACATGCTTTTGAGGAAAAACTAGGAAGTTCATTTTCAGTAGCCTTCATAAACTAATTTATTCAGAGTTTTAACAATTAAGTAATTATTAAACATTAGGAAACAAACAGAAATGTATTTGAACTGAAGTAGTATTTTGACTTACTTCATGAAGTAAGTAGAATCCAAGAGTAAAGAGAAGAAAGTTGTTGTTCTTTTTTTCTATTTTACTTATTTGGTCTCAAATTTAGCTTCAAAAGTATGGAGGTCACAAAATGAATATGCACAATAGCATATCATTTGGAGAGACTTAAACATTTAATATACAGTCACGATGTACAACTTTCTCTTGAAATCATCACTTACATTGGAGATAACAGCTGTTATATCCAAGATCAACTGAAACTGGAAGAAATGATTACAGTACAAATCTAGGCAGACACCGCTGACACAGCATAAGAAGAATAGCACAACCCTGGCTAATTACAGCGATGCATCTTCAGTAATGCTTGAAATGGTCAGGATAAGCTGTATTGCTTCTTTACCTTAAGTGTATGTCTTGATACTTGGCACATATTATGTGGTCTAACTTCAATATTTTAGTAGGTTTTGTGCTTATTTTTTGACTATTCAGAGATTCCTTTATGTCTCTTCTGGATTTCTCTGACACCTTTATTTATTTATTTATTTATTTATTTATTTATTTATTTATTTATTTATTTATTTTCTTCAGATAGCAGTAAACTAAAGAATATTCTGTATTCTAATATTTCTGAATTCTGTGGCCCATAACAGACAAGTACACCTATCCTACAGTCACTTTGGTCAATAATTTCAGATTTGAATTTTGCTGCAGACTATTCCTGGATATTCTCCCATTAACTAATCTTTGCTTCCTAGGATTTGGGTTTTTACTTTTCAAAACTATTCCAATTTCTTTGTTTAAAATGTCTGTATTTCACAGGTGTCTATCAGCTAAGTCAATAATGGACACAGTTACAAGGAGGTAATCTCCATCAGCTGAAAGAGATTTGATGAAAACCTAGAATAAATGTAGTACCATCATCCTATTGATTAGAAAGGAGCCTATACTGGTACGATTTCTCAGGGCATACTGACTTGAGCACAGAGTTGTCCTAATGTGACTGTCTGACTTGGTGCCAAGAATTCTTTTCTTAGTTAGTCAGGCCAAGGTCTGATTGGAAAAACAGGCAGAGCAGGCTTATGTCTACAGGCAATTGATCACATAAGGCTATCTTTTTTCCCCCCCTCCCTATGAGTCATCTTTCTCTGAGCTTCAATTTGTTCATTTTCATAATTTTGGATCATCTAAGTGTAATTAAAAAGTCCAGACTAATGAGTAGTAACAAACAATGACCAATTTTTCTTGTATTGAATAGCATTACAGTGCTGTACATACTAAACAAAAAGAGGCAGGCAGTGAAGTATGATGCTAGACTAAAAAGAAATCAGAGTTCACTGCAGAAATATGTCATTGGTAGTAATTTCACCATAAAGTGAAAGTGTTTATTTTCAGTCTGATTCTTTTATTGAAATAAATTCTGTTCAGAGAATTTACCTACAAAAGTTATTTGTGTGTATAGGCAGCAAAACTTTCTAATTATCCAGTTACTCCTGAGAAAACTAGCTACTGGTGAAAAGTAATGATATGTTTGTAAAAACAAAGACTAATATTCTTTTTCTAAAGAATAAGTCATTACTGACATTTTAATTATGTAATTCCTCCTTAGACTTCTAATTTCAATACTGTTTATATATTTCATGAGGAAACTGTTATGATACTTCTGAAAAAAATTAATAATATATATATTTAATTATCATCTGAAATAGGTCTAAAAATACTGCTTAGTGTATACATGAACTTCTGAATAAAATAGTTATGGGAATAATAAGAAAATTGCACAGCTGGATAACACTGAGAAAATACAAATTTTGACTGTGAATAAATTGTTACCCCAGGGGAGGTCAGGAGTAGTTTTAAAACTGAATACAGTGAAGGTCCCAGGTACTATACAGGTTGTTTACTAAAAGCCTTAAAATAGACGACAAAATGTTCTCCTGGTTTCAGATTTCTTTTCCACTAAAGAGGCAAATTCTCTTTCCCGGATGAAAAACATAAAAGGAGTCCATGTGAGAGAAACATTCTCCATGGATGATAAAAATGCAGTTCTGAGACTGGGTAGTAATCAATAAACTTCACCCTGCTTCTACAAGATGGAGATCCTCTGCTTACATGTTACTGATCTGTCTAGATCTACTAACATGGATCTTGGAACCTCAAATATACCTTTAGATGGTCTTAATAACACTGGAAGGTTACTTTATTTTTCCATGAAGTATAAACAATATGGTGCAGTATAAACACTTTGTTTTAGAAAGAAAAATAAAAAATTAAACACTCTGAATCTTAAAAATCCACTTAGCAAGTAGATCCCTCTTCTCTCCTGTTGTTTTGGACTTTGTGGATTTATTCAATTTCTACAGAATATTTTATGTTTTTAATTGTGTTTTAAATATATTGACTTTTCAGATTGCTTAAATATGACTAAAATATGACTATTATCAGACTGCTTAAATGCAGGACAGAGCGCAACTATTCAGTCTCTCTCAAAATATGCTCTTTTCTTAATGCTTCATTTACTTTTCCAGCATCTTCTAGACAAAATCAGTTTTAGAGAAGAGCAGCCTGGGCAATGGAGAGAAGACGCGTTTTGAGACAGATGTCAGTGTAAGTCTTGCAACATGTCGGGTGATGAGGGCAAACTTCTAATATAGACACTGACAAAGTCCCCATGGGTGTAAAGTTGACTCACTCCCCAGATATTCATTGCTTATATTAAACACTGTGCAGGTCAGAACTTTGTGTTACACTTTTTTTTTTTTTTTTCTTTTTTTTTTTTTCCAGCTTTAGATATAGTTATGAATAAATATATCTTGTTTTTCTTTTGCTGAGCTACTTGTGGATACTTGTCTGGAGTTTGATTCATGTTTCTGTGTACTTCTTAATCATAACTGAATTAAAGCCTGAAATAAATGTATGTGATATATCATCACTGGCATATAAATATTTTCATATTGCATTAACTAGTAAAGAGTAATATTTATTACTCTTTAGTATTACTCTTTAATGTTTATTACTCTTTTAGTCTTTAATTTATCTAACCCCCTAAAATCATGCTATACAAATGTGAGACAAAGTCTTAGCAAAGTCAGAGTCTTCATATGTGAGTTGGTTTTCCTGTACGTCTTCCTTCTTATTTCTGCAATGTTCAGTATGGAGAAAAAGAATCTGATCAGAATAGGCTAAGCAGGAATCAAGGGGATTTTTTTTTTAATTTTATTTTTTTTCCTGAATAATCATGCCAGAAGGTGAAGATGCTTGAATAGTCTCAGAAATCTTTCTCTGGCTCAAAGGAAAGATTTAAAATCTTGGCCATTGTAAGGATTTTTCTTTCACCATGTAGAAAGTGGTCACTGCATATGGAAGGCAAGTCATTTATTAATAGATCCTCACTTTTAAAAGTGTATAATGCACATTTCCCAGACCATCTTCTATACCTATTTAAGATTGTCCCTTAGGAAAGCAGTGATGCTTCACTCCAAGATCATCAAATCTGAGTCCAATCTGAAAACAGAAGCAATAGTTAGCAGAGTACATAGTTTTTAGCATTTCTACAAACCACAACATAGCATCTCATATTTTTTTGGACAAGGAGTTACTATTTGTGTGTGTATAGTTTGTGAAGTGTGAACTTAGGAATTTTATTAAAAAGCATGGGACTATCTGTCCACATCCTGCAATACAGAGGTCTACAAGGTCTGGATGCACAAGTACAAGGTCTACATTGCTCTGGATGTTGCGTGTGCTGATGTTAAACTTGTGTTTAACATCAGCATAATTGACAGCAGGCTATGAGCTTCTGAATTAAGAAACTCTTTTTACAACATTTTTGAAGCCTGATTTAGTTTCTGAATGCATGAATTCAACTCATTCAGCTTCTAGTTAACAGACACTGACTGTAATGAACACTGGGAGTAAGGAAACCATGTTTCTCAGACTAAAACTAATTTACTAGTTTGTTTAGTCCAAAGAATGATTTTTTTTGGCCACTACAAGTTTAATATTTTATGGGAACTACTGAAGGAAAATAATTTCCTTTTCTTTTTACTTGATCTCTAAATCTGAATTTGCAAAGCATGGATAATCCTGTTGCATAATCTCTAATTTTATGGTTTAAGGATTTAATTCCTGATATGTTACAATAGTTTTATGGCTAGAAGATGTTGCCATCAAATAGCCAGAAGTGGTTCTGAAGACCAAACATGGCATGCTACCTTTTGTATATAATTCTTTTAGTTCTGTTTAATATTTTAACTCATGTTGCATGCAGATGACAGCTTCATTCCTAACTGTGGGATACCAGGAAAAAGCAAGAATCGCATCATCCTGTCTTCTAAAATGGAAGTCAGTCCACTACGAATCTGTCCTCAGTGATAACCATTCCTTTTGTGCAAGAAAACACTCTCTTTTTTGTTTGCTTTCTCATCAACTGTCTTCCTGTTACTGGATGGGGGGGAGGGGCGGGGGGGGGAAGGGGTAGGCTGTAGGGTGAGTCGAGCAGAATCTACCTTTCATAAACCCATGCTGCCTGGGTCTGCATAGCCGTTTGTGCTGTACGTGCTGTATGATGGTATTCAGAATGATCTGCTCCATGGCCTTCCTTGACAGGCCTGTAGTTCCCTGGATCTTCCTTCCTGTCTTTGTAGATGGATATCATATTTGTTAACATTCAGACAACCAGGACCTCTAAAGTTAACCAGGACTGTTGAGAAATTATTGAAAGTGCCTTGGTGAGGCACTTCTGCCAGCTTCTTCAATACCTGATAAGCTCAGTACATCTGAAAAGGCCTGCATCTGTGCCTTCAAGATTGCATGCTTGAAGGATGTCCAGCCTTCCTTTTCTCCTTAGAATTGAAGATAAAATTTTCAGGGGAGAGCATAAATGCAGTTCCCCACTCCCACAATTTCTGAATTTCCTGCATTTGGAAAAGTCACAGGAGTCAGCAAACCAGTGTGGAGGGGATTAGCCTCACCCTAGGAAAACTGCCTGCCTAATCATATTGTCTCCCCTGCCAGGTAAGTATGGAAGATGGATGAATGGAATTCCAGCAGTAAGATTACATAGGCCAAGATTTTGTAGGAAAAAAAAAAAAAAAAAAGAGCAAATTCAGGCTCACATGAATGAAACCACAAGCATACATTGAAAGTAGAGTATCTGCTTAATAATATACTTTAATGCTGCCTTCATAATACTGAGGAGTCATATCTACAGACATTACGTGTAGTCTGATCAATGTCAAAAACAGAAGCTTTATAATTCTTCTGGTCTATAACAATGTCTATGATTGTGGATGTAATTTCCCAATTGCATAGATTTCAGTAGAGCTGTATCACCCCATAAACACATCTCTGGTTATAAATCTACTAACGCTCTGCAGTTTACATGAATATTTCTGCTTCTTGTTTTTCATTTTTCCTTGAACCACAGCTAAATTTCACAAAATAATTTTTCAAAGTATATTATCTCACTTTTATTTATTTATTTTCTTTCAGACTGAATCTTATTTTAGTGTTGCTCATAATGATAATCATTGAAGAAACCTCTGTTTTTGTAGATTATGAAGGTGAATGAATACAAGTTAAAATTTAAGCTGTATCTGGATGTAACACATTGTTTTATACAAAACCAAAGTAATTTTTCAAGTAAGATTCTGTGACGCTCTCTATGAACCACTGACAATAAAGTTCAGTTATATAACATCTGTTTCATTCCTTTAACCTGAAGTTACTCCACTTTATCTCTATCTGGGGTCCATGACTGCTTATAGGATACACTGAAATAGTTCTGCTATTCTTTGATGTTAATTTGAAAAGACACACAGTAGTCAACAAATAAGTAAATTATGAGGTAAATTATCATATGGTTTGGATGAGAAAGAATGTTAGATGAAACCTCCCAAGTGAAGAAACTTTCTAAACACACCAAGCTTGTTGTACAAATGAAAATATGTTTCAGTCTCTGCAATGTTCTTTAATAACCATACAGAACATGCAAACAGAGAGAGAAGCTCCCTGTATTTCTGCAGTGATGTTTGCATGTACCATTTATTTCCAGATAATTGACAGCTGGAGCTTGTTTTAAGAATCCACATATGTGTTGATATATTTTTCATGGGAAGACTGGGAATTAAGGATTCTCTTCTCCTTCATTCTTCCTTGTCACATTGATGTGAGATATTTTTCTTATTTTCTTAGCAGATTAAAATCATTTTAAAGATTGTCTTCTCTTGAAGACCAGTTTTATTGAAAAATCAGATTTTCACATCAGTTTGTATACCATAGTGATCCAAGTCTCACCTTTTCAACTTTGTAACTTCCCTTGTTCATACAGAAGAAAGCAATTTTATTTAGAAGGTGTTTTATGCTGGACACAATACAAAGTATAAAACAGAGAGAGCATAAATAATAAATAAAAAATACATGTGGGAATCAGAATTCATGAGTAATTGATGAATAATGAAGAAAGTAGACATTCTAAAAATCACCAATGCCAGTTTAGCAACCTTCAATAAATCATTGCCTTTTTTTTTTTTCTCTGAAAATCATCAAACGAGAATTCAGGTTTTACTAATCAAATAATCAGAAGGAAAAGGTATGTGTAATGGATACTTTACCAAGTCTAGATTGTGCAGAATATAAATAATGCAATACATTGTATTACTCATAAATCAGCACAAAATGTTCTGAAATGATTTTTGAAATCATATCACTTATTTTTAATGTGTCCTGACCCTTCTGAACCCTCACATCAGCTTAACTCAAACCCCTGTAGGGGTCATATCACTCATTCATGCAGACTTTTATTAGTACATAATTTTCTTCAGATTTAATTGTTTATTAATCATACTGTGTGATGAGGGTAAAAAAGAATGTAATTAGCTCAATACCTCATACAGTACATGCCAATACTTTCTGGAACAATATACTAAATAAAAATAGTGGAAAAACATTCCTAACCTATTCCTATAATGTAAACCATTTAGCAGCTAATCAGTTGAATACCATGGCAATATGCTGAGAAAGTATGCAAAATAAAATAATCCTAGCTGAAAGCTCTCTCAGTGGAAACTTTAACCAGTTAGTCTGTTTTTTAAAAAGTAAGCAAGACTTGTATTTGAAATAGAATTTACAATAGACAGTTATTAAGTAAACATAAATATTTTTCTCATATAAACTGAATATCTGCAACCCTGGTCAACAAACTGATTTTCTGAATGACTTTGTTTTGAATGTATTAGAATATCTCTTTTAAATATTTAAGTATATGTAGGGGCTGCAAAGATTTGAAAGTCAAGATCATGTTTGATAGAATTGCTCAGAGAACTCATCTGGGCACTGACACCATATATATGCAAATTTAGCTGTCTGTCTACATAAGGCACATTGAAATCAAGGATGTGGTTTGCTTCTGTTCTTTTGACAAACATATCTGTCCAGCATCTCTATTTGCTGCTAGTAAGACATCTGTCAGTGACTCAAATATTTCTGGAAGAGAAAGTAAAAACCTGCAAGAATTGCAAGCATCTTGAAAAAAAATAGCTTAAAAATTTGCAAACATATCCAAAGATGACATGTCAATTAAAAAGATACTACTGGCTGCATGGTGTTGCAGATCTGCTCTGATAAGAGCGAACCTACCTCTCACTTATCAGAAACACTTGACCACAGTGAATTACTGGGCCTTTCATTTGTATTTATTTATTTATTTATTTTTATTCAAGCAATTGTTGCAGGCAAAAGATGGGAAGTCCAGCTGTGTGGAACTGATTTGTGAGCACAGATATGAATCTCAGAACATGGAACAGAAAACCCTCTATTTTAAACTTCCTCTCAAAACAGTATGGTGATCATATCACTGGCTCTTTTCCACTGGCTTTAGCAAAGGATTATGGCAGGTGAAAGTGCTGACATGTAGCAAAGCAGAACTTTAAGAGACAACTCACAAAGTAACGAGGTGTGAGCAGGTAGATGACCTGATCCGCCTGGTGGCAGAGTTTAAGGAGGAGGTGGAGAGGTTGAGGGCCATCAGGGAGTGTGAGCAGGAGATAGACTGGTGGAGCAACTCCCTGCCAGGCCTGAAGGAGAGGTACCAGGGTGAGACACCCCAAAGGGGGGTGGACGCCCTGCTCTGTCGCAGTCGGGCAGAGGGAGGGGACCTCGGAGTTGAGGAGGAATGGAGACAGGTCCCTGCTCGACCTCACAGGCAACACCCCCTCCTACTGGCCCCAGATTCCCAGGTGCCCTTACACAACAGGTTTGAGGCCCTGGAGCTTGTGAGACCGATGGGTAAGGATGAGGTAGTAGGTCTACCCAGGAGGATGCCCAGGGCAAGGAAGTCAACTCCATGCCTCAAGACTGCCTCCACCAAGAAAGATAGAAGGGTAATCATTGTAGGTGACTCCCTTCTCAGGTGGGAAAAGGACAAGGTTGAGGGTCTGGACAGTAGTCTGAACCTAGGAAGCAACCCTGCAAAGCGTGTCAAGATTGGGGGAAGTACTGAGCATAGGGATTGGGGCCGGGCGGAGCACTGCATCACAACCAGTTCCACAAAAAAATAATGGAGAGTCTTAGTGATCAGTGACTCTTTGCTGAGGGGCACTGAGGCTCACATTTGTTGCCCAGATAACCTATACAGAGAGCCGCACGTGTCAGAGACGTTAGAAAGGCTCTGCCACAGATCATTAAACCTGAAGATTACTATCCTCTTGTTGTCATTCAGGTTGGAACCTGGGAAGCTGCAACTAGAAATAAGGAATATTAAAAAGGACTTTGCATCCCTGGGAAGGTTGTTAAAGGGATCAGGAGCGCAGGTGGTGTTCTCCTCTGTCTTCCCTCTGGGTGACCAGGACCCAGAAAGAAGGACGAGAATGGGACAGGTGAATGACTGGTTGAGGGGGTGGTGTCTGGACCAGGGATTTGGGTATTTTGATCTTGGGCAGACCTTTGAGAAGCCGGGTATGTGGGCTGATGACTGACTTCAACTCAGAAAGTGGGGCACAAGTGTATTGGGAAGCAATCTCTCTGGGCTGATTACCAGGGCTTTAAACTAGGTTTGACGGGGGAACGAAGGGGAGCTAAAAGTGCCAGAGAAGGGCTGGGGGAAGTTGTCACTGCTGTCACTGTTGAAGATAGTAGGGAAAAACGTCTAAGTTGTCCCATAGGATCAGCTGAGGGCTCCTCAGAGAAGGTAATGATCCTGATACTCCATCCAGAATCTTCTTCTTGCATCCCTCCAGGGGTAACTGTGCCTGCTGCTTACCTAAAGTGCCTATATACCAATGCGCAGAGCATAGGAAATAAACAGGATGAGCTCAAGATCTGTGTTTGGTCGCAGGGCCACGATCTCATTGCAATCACAGAGATGTGGTGGGACAACTTGTATGACTGGAATGCTGTCATTGAGGGCTATTGTCCTCTTTAGGAAAGATAGGTTGGGGAAGCGAGGGGGTGGGATTGCCCTTTATGTGAGGGAGCAATTAGAGTGTACCCAGCTCCAGCTGGGGGAGGGTGAAGGACAAGTGAAGAGCTTGTGGGTGAGAATTAAGGGGTGTGCTGGTATGGGGGACACTGTTGTGGGGATGTACTACCAGATCAGGAAGAGGAGGTCGATGAAGCCTTCTACAAGCAGCTGGTAGTAGCCTCGAGATCACAGGCGCTGGTTCTCATGGGGGACTTCAATTTTCCAGACATCTGTTGGGTAAGCAACTTGGCCAGGCATGAGCAGTCCAAACGGTTCCTACAATGCATTGAGGACAATTTGCTGATGCAAGTGGTGGAGGAGCCGATGAAGCAGGGGGTGCTCCTGGACCTTGTCCTTACCAACAGGGATGGCCTTGTTAGGGAGGTGAAGGTTGGGGGCAGCTTGGGATGCAGCGACCATGAGATGGTGGAGTTCAAGATGGAACTTGGTAGAAGAAGTAAGGCCAAAAGCAGGATTGCAATCCTGGAATTTCAGACAGCCAACTTCGACCTCTTCTGGGACCGGCTTGGGAGTATCTCATGGGTTAGGTTGCTAGAAGGCAAGGGTGCTTGTGAGAGCTGGGCTACATTTAAGCAGAACTCCTTCCATGCTCAGGATCATTGCATCCTGAGGAACAGGAAATCGGGGAAGGGGGGCAGGAAACATGCATGGATGAGCAAGGAGCTCATTGATTAAATCAAAAAGGAAGAGGATGGTCTATGAAATGTGGAAAAAGGGCCTGTCCTCTTAGGAGGAGTATAGAAGTGTTGTCAGGGCCTGCAGGGACATGACAAGGAAGGCTAAAGCCCACATAGAGATGAGGTTTGCAAAAGAGATAAAAGATAATAAGATTATTAATTAAATAATTAATTTATTTTTTAAGTATGTAAACAGCAAGAGGAAGACTAGCGATAATGTGGGTCCCTTGCCAAATGAGGGGGGTGTCCTGGTCAAGGGAGACGCTAAGAAGGCAGAGATACTGAATCCTTTCTTTGTTTCAGTCTTTGCTTCAAGGACTCCCCCCCTGGGACTCCTCGATCCTGGAGGGAGGAGAAAGAGTCTGGAAATAGGGATCTCCCCCTTGTTGACAAGTTGACATGTTTGGGAGTGTCTGAGTGGGCTCAAGGCAGACAAATCCATGGTTCTGATGGGATGCATCCATGTGTTCTAAGGGAGTTGGCAGAGGTGATTGCTGAACTGCTCTCTATCATCTTTGAAAGGTCCTGGAGAACAGGAGAGGTGCCTGAAGATTGGAGGATAGCCAATGTCACTCCAGTCTTCAAGAAGGGCAAGAAGGAGGATCCAGGAAACCACAGGCCAGTCAGTCTCACCTCTGTCCCTGGAAAGGTATTGTAACAGCTTGTTCTGGATGCCATCTCCAAGCAATTGGAAGAGAAGAAGGCTATGAGGACTAGTCAGCATGGATTCACCAAGGGGAAGTTGTGCTCGACCAACCTTGTTGCCTTCTATGATGACATCACCAGCTGGGTAAATGGGGGGAGAGCAGTGGATGTCATCTACCTTGACTTTAGCAAGGCTTTTGATACTGTCTCCCATGACATCCTACGAGCAAAGCTGAGAAAGTGTGAGATAGATGAGTGGACAGTAAGGTAGGTTGAGACTGGCCGAGCTCAGAGGGTGGTGATAGGTGGAGCAGAGTCTGGCTGGAGACCTGTGACTAGTGGTGTTCCCCAGGGGTTGGTGCTGGGTCTGGTCTTGTTCAACATCTTCATCAATGACCTTGATGATGGAATAGTGTCTGCCCTCAGCAAGTACGCCAATGACACAAAGCTGGGAGGAGTGGCTGACATGCCAGAAGGCTGTGTTGCCATTCAGCGAGACCTGGACAGGCTAGAGAGATGGGTAGGAAGAAACCAAATGAGGTTTAAACAGAGCAAGTGTAGAGTCCTGAACCTGGGAAGGATGGTCTGCTGGAGGGAAGCTCTGAGGAGAAGGACATGGGGGTTCTGGTAGACGAGAGGTTGGCCATGAGCCAGCACTGTGCCCTTGTGGACAAGAGGGCTAATGGGATCCTGGCGTGCATTAAAAAGAGAGCAGCCAGCAGGTCAAGGGAGGTGATCCTCCCCCTCTACTCTGCCCTGGTCAGGCCTCACCTGGAGTGCTGTGTCCAGTTCTGGGCTCCCTGGTACAAAAAAGACAGGGATCTCCTGGAAAGAGTCCAGTGGAGGGCCACAAAGATGATACGGGGCCTGGAGCATCTTCCTTATGAGGAAAGGCAGAGAGACCTGGGTCTGTTCAGCCTGGAGAAAAGAAGACTGAGAGGGTCATCAATGTGTATAAATACCTCAGGTGTGGGAGACAGAGGGATTTGGCAAACCTCTTTTCAGTGGTTTGTGGGGACAGGACAAGGGGTAATGGCCACAAGATAGAGCACAGGAAGTTTTGCACCAACATGCAAAAGAACTTCATCACCGTGAGGGTGACAGAGCACTGGAACAGGCTGCCCAGGGAGGTTGTGGAGTCTCCGTCTCTGGAGATATTCAAGGCCGGTCTGGATGCCTACCTGGGCAGCCTGCTGTAAGGAACCTGATTTGGACCCAATGATCTTTTGAGGTCCCTTCCAACCTTTCGGTTCTGTGATTCTGTAATTTAGGGACATTATAATGTTTCTCTAGAAGGTGATGTGTAAATACCCCTAATTCTTTTTAGCATTACTAGTTTAGGTCTGATCACAGCCATCTGTTGGCTACAGCTCTACAAAACCATATTTTTTTTAAGGTAGTTCCACTGTGCGCAAAAGGAGAATTAGGTATTTGTGGAAGAGGTGAAAAAAAGAGGTGAAAGATAATTGATTTAAGAATCAATAAACTTTCTTTGCAAGTGGTAAGTTGGCCAATTAATTTGATGAATACTGCTTCTTTTTGAGAATATAATCATTCTTCTTGCTAGAAATTTTCAGTAAAATCCCGCATATGTTTGTGATACTGTTAAATCAAATGAGATAACAATGGTAAAACAACTATTTATTTATATCTATTTACATTATATTTACATATTTATTACTTATATAATAAAGGAAACAATTCTGCCACAAGCAATTTTGAAAGATTCTGGGGATCTTTTACAGCTTTATTTGGATAAATTATTTTACCTCTCTAGTATCTCTCCTTACTCATCCTTCAAACCCACAGCTTCACTGTTCTAAGCCTGTCTGATTCTTTTTAGGGTGGTATATATATGTACTTGACATATATTCTAATGACTATTTTATGCTTTTTCTAAGAATTCCAAAAAGAAAACAAACAAACAAACAAATATTTTTTATTAAATAAAACCAAAAACATTTAAAAAGTAAAAAGTAAAATCAGTAAAAAAAAGTAAAACATTTTCTGTATCCTTAGAATTCTTATTATTTTCCCACGATAAATCCACATCTCTAGTATATTTTTTTTTTGCATTACCATCACATAAACGTAAAAGAAGGATCATCAGGTACACAGGAAATTTGTTATTATCACAAACCTCCCAGAATCCTTTTTGAAGCAATAATGCTCTCTGAGTAGTTGCTTCTTACTAATAATCTTTGAATATTTGATGCTAAAAACAGCGCAATGGAGGAATAGCTAGGTTTGTGTGAGTAATTTTTATAGATCATTAAAATATGTAACATTCTGACATTGATTTATCAACAAGAAACAAGATCAGGAAAAATGTAGCATGATTAACTGTAGGTTTATTTAGAAAAATTTCCTGAAGCAGAAATGAAATTATAGCAGAGTTGCTTTGTTTGTTTGTTTGTTTGTTTCCTTCTTTTTCTTTGTCTACAGAGAGAGAGGAAATATACCTCAGAAAAAAGAAAGAGAACAGTTCACTGTTCACAATATCACAGTACTTAATTTTGGTACTTCTCCTTTCTTCTGACACTGTTAGTTCAGGCGCAGACTGTCCCCACATGCCCAAAGACAAGCCAGCGCAGAAGCCTGGCCTGGTTGAACAGAGTTGTGGCCAGAGCTTAGGAAGAAAGAGAGGGGTCATGACCCTTGGAAAAGAGGGTGAGCCACTCAGGAGTACTATAAGGATGTTATGAGGCTGTGCAGGGACCAAATTAGAAAGGCCAAAGCTCATCTGGAGTTCAATCTGGCTACTGCTCTTAAAGATAACAAAAAAATGTTTTTCTAAATACATAAACATGAAAAGAACTAAAGACAATACGGGATGTGGGGGGAAACTTAGTGACAAGAGATGAGGAAAGGGCTGAGATGCTTATTGCCTTCTATGCATCAGTCTTTAGCAGAAAGACCAGTTGTTCTCTAGATACCCAGTACCCTGAACTAGTGGAAGGGGATGGGGATCAGGATGTGCCCCTAACAATCCACAAGGAAATGGTTGGCGACCTGCTACAGCACTTGGATGTATGCAAGTCAATGGGGCCGGATAGGATCCACTCAAGGGTACTGAGAGAACTGGCATAAGAGCTGACCAAGCTGCTTTCCATCATTTATCAGCAGTGGGGGAGGTCTCGGTTGACTGGAGGCTAGCAAAAGTGACACCCATCTACAAGAAGGGCCGAAGGGTAGACCCAGGAACTATAGGCCTGTCAGTCTGACTTCAGTGACAGAGAAGCTCATGGAACAGATTATCTTGGGTGTCATCATGAGGCACTTGCAGGGCAACCAGGTGATTAGGCCTAGTCAGCATGGCTTTATGAAAGGCAGGTCCTGCTTGACAAACCTGATCTCCTTCTGTGACAAAGTGACAGACTTAGTGGATGAGGGAAAGGCTGTGGACGTGTTGTTAGGGTTGTTAGGCGTTGGAATGGGCTGCACAGGGAAGTGTTTGAGTCACCATCCCTGGAGGTATTTTATATTAATTTATATATTTTTTATTAAAAGACATTCAGATGTAGAACTTAGTGATATGGTTTAGTGGAGGACTTTTTAGTGTTAGGTCAAAGGTTGGTCTAGGTGATCTTGGAGGTCTCTTCCAAGCTAGATGATTCTGTGATTCTGTGATGCCTTAAACAGTTGAGTGGGCTTTCATAACCTCAGAGATGGAGCGTAGAAATATTATGACATTTGGGTTAATGTATCAATGTATGTATTTTTCAAACCAGCATTTTACAGGGGCCCAGGCTTATAGAATACCAATATGTCCTATGTAAAAAGGTAACTATTAGTGTCAGGTACTCTCTGAGTTTATAAGCAAGCATTCTTTATATATGCATATATGCAATATATGGATTCTTAAAGCCTGGAGCACAAGGTCATATGCAACCTGTGTGGAAACTTTACTAGAGCTTTACTCTTTCAGCCACAAAATGCCTTCTCCTCACACTTGGGCTTCCTCCTTGAGCTCAAGTCAAGATTGCAATTTTTTATTATTTTTTTTATTTTATTTTATTATATATATATTTTTTGAAACATGGCATCCTAGACCTTATCCTTTTCCTCTATCAGTCAGTGGGAGGGAATGCAAGCCACTGACTTACAGAACCAGTGTTTTTTTATAGTAATAATTATGTAGGGTATGATTCTGCAAATTGCCTAGAACTTTTTGCAATTGTAAACATACAATTCTGCCCATGCTAGATGAAAACATTGATCTATTTGTTGCATTTATTTTGGAAAAGCTGAAACGAAAATCCAAGATCAGAGGTAGAATTTAGTCTGCCTAGATAAAGTACAGGTCAACAGTGTTTCCTCAGGAAAAGTGATTTGTATTTCTACTAGAATGTATCCTTGGAATGAGTGTCAGCAGATAACCTATATATACATATATATATATACACACACACATACACATATATGTACACCTATATATATATATATTTATTTTTTTTCTAGTCCTTCAAAGTGTGTGTGGGAGAGTTTGACAACACTTTTATTGGGAAGAAAAGATATGGTGGAATATTTGTCAAAGGTTTTGGAAAAACAAAACAAAATCTGTTATTCTCTGAGCAAGAGCAGTGGAAGGATTAGAAAGTCTCAGTATACTCAATACAGTTTCCATTACATACGACATTCTTCCCAGTATTTCCTTAGTAGCATCTCTTGAGGTTGCTATTAAAGAACATCACAGAATAAATGTGTTTAGAAATACTTACGTGGGGTTAAATTCTTATACCTGGCACATACATTGGTGTGTCTTTAGATGAAAAACTAAAAAAATCCAGATACAGGAGAAGCAAAGGTATTGAAAGGGTGAAAGTAGATTTTATACCAGAGCTCTTTCTGCAAATTCACTGAGAAAGAGAAAAGGAGAGAACTCAAGTCTTTCCAAACACTATAGAAGCATCTTAAGCTTAAAGCTTTATAGGAAAGTCTGAACTGGAAGATACATTCCTGACTCAAATGCCAACTGGTGCCTGAACACAGGCGAAGAAAGCTTTCTCCTTCCTGTTGTGTCCTCTGTGACAGGACTGGTCACAGTGAGCTGTGTGGAATGAGATCTGCTACTGGCCTCTCAGTATCAGCCAGACCGAATCAGAGCTAGAAGGGACCAATAGCCACTTTGCTCCCTTCTGCTGTGCAGACTCTCAGCCTAGAATCAGCTCTGGAAATATTTATTTAGATGGTGTCAAGCAAGGTCTATAATACTAGAACAGAACATTTTTTTACCTAGAAAAGCAAACAACAGTGACACAATGTCACATTAGCTTAAGAATTCTTTTTGCTACAATCAACAGTTTAACTTATGTTGTAGGTGGCAGCTGATTACACTCTACTTTATTAAACAATTTTCTCTTGTGCTTTCTTGTCTAATTAAAATGTCTTCTGTGTTTAAGACCAGGTAAACATTGTCTTTGGAGACTACACTCAACCTTCTAAAAGGTTTTCCTTAGAGCAAATGAAACTATCATTGTAGACAGATGTAGACAGTACCTGAAAGAAAGTATTTGAGAAACAGAAATAACTTTTTCACCATGTCAAACTTCTCTTCTAAAGAATACATCTTTATCAAAAATGTTGCCAAGTCAGTGTGCTGGAAGGCAGGACTGTTCTTCAGAGGGATTAGTGTGGGCTGAAGAAATCAGCTGATGTGAACCTCATGAAATTCAACAAAAAGCAATGCAAAGTATTGCATCCTGGGCTGTATCTCTCTGTCTTATGAGGAGAGGCTGGGAGAGCTGAGACAGCTCTGTATCTGACTAGAGGATACAGAGAAGATGGCTCCAGACCATGAGGGTGGTCAAATATTGGAAGAGGTTATTCAGGAAAGTTGTGGAATTTATCCTTGAGATTTTGGGGACTTGATTAGACCTGAAGGGTTACTCTGAGCAGTAATTTAATAAGGTAGCAAAATGCATTTGCATTAGTTTCAGCATGCATACGTAGTAGTGTAAAGATATTGATCTTTCTTACTATTCACATTTGTGTAAATTAGACTTCAGCCTGCTTGTCTGGAAAGAAAAAGAACAGATCCTTTAAGTGAAAGTTCCCCATTTAAAAAGGAGACAGAGCAGATGCATCCTCTGTAAATGGAGTTTGACATACTAATTCCCTGAGACGCATGTATGTAAATATGCTTACTAAGCTTATGTAAAATGAGTTTGAAACTCATGTTTTCCTTGATAAAAATACAGCTGTTAATAAGTGCCTATGAAAAAATACATTTAGGATATAATAATAAAAACATTATCAAAGCTTCTGGGAAACTCTTGTGCAAGGAAAAGGTACAGATAACAAATGCTGTCAGTGTTGGCAGATGGAACATTATTATATGCAGCAATAGGTTTATCTTGCCTGTTTCATCATGTGGCATTTCAATAATTTGCTACCAGGAAAAAGCTTTACTATGCATCTCTTCTCCCAGACGTTCATAATACCCAAAGTAGTAAGTGTTCAGTCTACTGACTCTCTCTTGTTTCAGCTGATATTTTAAGCATGGGTTATTAGACATCCCCAAATGGGAGTGGGACAACAATAGACAGTATTTCCATACCTATCTCTTCTCCCTGTTTGATCACAGAACGTTACAGAACCATTAGATACAATACAAAAAAAAACCCACAAACTTTCAACCTGAGAGGAATTACCTTTGATACAACTCATCTCATAGTTTAGAATTGCACAGCCAAAGAGACTTTCAACAATTGCGATGCAAATATTCCAGATATGCAGCAAAAAGAGAGAAATAGTAGTACAGAACCATAAACCACTAGTACTGAAGAGATCATTGTTTGTATAAATTTAGATATCACTTTTCTTGATAGTGTAATGAAATCCCATTAACTATAGTATGAAAGCTGAATACTTGACTGAAAAAGAAAAATCCTTATTCAGTTTTTAATATAGTTCAACTGTGTATGGGAAAATTATGAAATAAAAGAGAACTAGAATAAACAGCGCAATACAAAATAACAGAGGTATAGTAGAGTGGTATTGGATCATACAAATTTTTTTTGTCTGCACAGAATTCTCATTATAGTGAACCTCATAACTCACTAAGTACTGCCTTTTAAAGGGCACTCATTCATCCTTCTGAAGCTGAATTACTTTTTAGTTTTGCAGAGCAAAATATCTTGTAACTATATGTTTATTATTTTCTTAGGTGTTTTCTTGATATATGTCCATAATCACAGTGTAAAAAACACTTGAAACAGGCAGATAACTATATAGAATGTGCAAGAAAATTGGTTGCTAGTGTAAACCATCATGCCAATGCATTAAATACCAAAAGCTGATATACCTGCATCTGAGATTAGGTCTGAGATGAGTTTAATACTGGATAAGCCTTTTGCATCAGACGTCACCCAATATTTTCCTCATTACAAACAAGTGCAACTAAAGATTCTTTGTAAAAGAGACTGAGAATAGTTATATAGATCAAACGAGGGGTGCAGAAAATAATGTGATGGCAACCCATGGGAAGATAGTGCATAACTGGTCCTTGCAATGTATTTGTGTACGGGTTACATTACAGAAGCAGGGTTTCCAATCTACTTTATCTGCATTTCATCACTTAACATTAACATTTCTCTAGGGTCAAATTATTCCTTTTTTATGCTTGCTAACCTCTGTGGTTTTCTGCAGTATAAGCAAAAATAAATGTTGCTGTCCAAAGAATAAAGGCTTGATCTGGGCTCTTCCCCACTGAGAAATGGAAGGAAAAGAAGAGAGAGAAATAGAGATGGAAAAGAGACTCTTGGGGAAAAACCTGGAGAGTCAGAGCAAGGCTGATGGCAGGGCTGTGAGTGACAGACAGCAATACCTACTGCCACTGGGAGCAATACCCACAACATCCTTGCTTTGAATGAACAGCAGCATTACATGTATGTCTATTTTTTCCAGATACATAGCACAAGAAAACAAAATGGAAGAGGCTGTTCTGACACTTCTGTAAGTCTGTGTATGTAAATGTCTGCAATGCTGACAATTTCTAACTAGCCTAGGACACAAAGCATCTCCCTCACACAAGGATAACTAAACAGAGTCCTTCATAAAAATATGAGACTTCATAAAAACCTGAAAAATCTTTCAGTAGAGAAATGTCAGTTTAATATATCCTACATCAGTAGGGAGCACAGACTGGGAAAGAGTACACATGATTATTTATTTATTTATTTATTTATTTATTTATTTATTTTTTCTGTCTTGTGTTGCATTATATTCTGAGCTACTGGGCAAAACATTTTCTGTCAGCCTCAGGAAGCAGAAGGTGTTTCTTGCTTTTGAGTCTCAAACTCAGTATTATTGTGCAAGTAAGGATTCCTCTCTAGAGCTCATTTAACCCACAGATTATTTTTTATTTTCTCTTAATTTCATCAACAACAGAAACTCCTGTTTGGCATACTAGATTCATCTGTTATTACTGTGCTATTACTGCATAATTGTAGTTTGTGCATGGCAATTCATAATTAGCCCAATTTTTGCCAGTGATTTATTTGTAAATATCACAGATTCTTTTTTTTTTTTTTTTTTTTTAAGTTCTCACTGAAATAATAATTAATAGTTTATATGCTGTATAAAACCTAAGACAATCCTGTGCATATGTTAATAGGCTTATATTTGCTATCCTCAGGTAAGCATACCTTCAAGATATTCATTATCATATTTTGCGTATTTCAATGTCTTTTCTTTAAAGCAGTGTATAAGTCTAGATTTTACCAGCAAAATGCAGAAACACCTCTATGTTAGTGATAGTAATAGTAATAGTAACAGAGAAATACCAGCAAATATGTTTTCTAGACTTCTGTATGGTTTCTCACTGCTGATTTTGAGAGTATTCTTATGGAGCCCAGTGTCCCTCAAAGGCCTGTTTTCCAGCTACTATAAACATGATTGCCTTACATAAAGATACTAATTTTCTTCATAAAACATTTCCATACTCCGAGCAATCATAAAGTTACTGTACCTCTTCTGTTTCAGTTTAATTTTTCTTGAACATATGTATCTGATATTAAACACCCAGATACAAATGAAGTCTAACGTCTTTCTTGTACAATGACACTAATTTCTATCTTTGCAAGAAAGCTTTATTTGGTTACATTACTTGTCTTTTTAGAGGTATAAAGTATATTACTACTCCAGTGTGCTGTTGCACAAGATGACTCTCTATTCCATACTAATCAGGACCAGTTTATAGAGAAATGTTTTGTTGTGAATTCCCAAAAGTTTATCTTTCTTTTGAGCATGTTTCATAAAATCATGATAGCAAATGTCATGAGCACACTCCTAACCTTTTGAAAACAGTTCAACAGTTTTTAACTAGCATTCCATGTTTCCAAGCCTATTCTTTAAGATGTCCACAAAAATAGTGTCCCCATGCTGATGCAGGTACTTTTAAAGCTCTGTATCTCCAAATTTCCTCTCATGTGACCTTGTAGTTTCATGTATCTATCTTCTCCAGCTTAATGTATATGATTCTCTCACCTGTATATCAAATACTTGACTGAAGTCCACAGAGATGAGATATACGCATTTTGTGTGCTTAGAAAATGGTTTATGGAAAAAAGAAAAAAAAAAAAAAAAGCCAATATATAAGTTTGGCACAGTTTATGTTTGCTATAATATTATATTATATGTCATTTTCCTTTAAGGACAATTACAGACATGGAAGGTTTCTTCGAACTAAACCTCAATTAAGGTCTGTTTTTTAAGATCTGTGACTAATTGTTGCTTATTCCATCCCCTTCCAATATGTGAACTTTGCTATTCTTCAGTCTGATTGCATCTTTCATCTCAAAAAATAAAAGAAAATAAACATTATCAGATCTACAATTTCAAGTTTTTTTTTTTTTTTTGTGATTATTTAGTTGTGATTATTTCCATTTTTATATCTTTCTTGCTGTTAATCAGTCTTGCCTTTGTCTCACAGTATTGAATCTGACTGGACAAATTAGAGGGCAGTGTTAAGACTATAATTAATCTTATTCTTTCTTCCTAGCAACTGGTTTACTTCTCCCTTGTTTATTTTTTGTTTGTTTGTTTGTTTGCTTGCTTTTTTTTTTTCTTTTTTTCTTTTTTCTTTTTTTTTTAATATATATATATTTATAAATACATATTTAAATGAAAAATTTCCAATGATGTTTTTAAATGTTTTTAAATGCTAGGCTAACTCAACTGAACTTCAAGAACTATTGATCTGTCTCAATGCTAATCAACTTTTAAGGCATAATTTTCTTTGTCATCACCAAACGCTTTCATAGTAATTGAAATCAGCAGCTATCAACACTTTCCCATTTCTTAAGCTGGAAAAATGAATACATACATAGATTTTTCTTTAAATGTTACTTTTAAAATACTATACACATAAGACAAAAAAAAAAATTCAAATATTTAAAACACAACAAAGGCTGGCCTTCAGTCTTCCTTTGCACCACATATGGAGATTACTTCTAAGATTTGTTTTGAAAAGAATAAACAGGTGGAATTTCTTTTGCAGCTGAATAAAATAGTTCTGTTCAGAGCTAGATGTGTCTGTCTGCTTTTCTCGTGGGATGCAGTGGTTAGGAAATCAACATCATAGATTCAAGCTAGCTGATAAAATACTGATTGTATGTTGTAAGCAATTTCTAACTAAACAAATCGGAAAGTAATGAAAGATAGCATGGTCAAGTCTTTTTTGATGGGCACACAGTTTAGTTTTCTTCCTTCAGCCCAGTAGTAACACTGCAGAGTAACAGTTTAAATTACTGACTTTTATTTTTAATTTAAATTAGTGATTAATTTAATTTAAATTAAAATAAATTAGTTATAAGCCTCCCAGAAAACTGGGACATTATTTAGTGTCTGAAAACAGGCTCTGGTTTCCTAAATATTTGTCCTGTCATGCTTACTGCAAGGCTTCGCTTGTTTTTAAATTTACTATGTATTTTTTTGTGCGTGTGGTGTGTTGACATCTTGTTAGCTCCAGTTTCCAATTTCACATTTAATTTTTCTCAATATAGATGTTAATTTTAAAATAATTGTTCTGTTCATTTACCTCATGTTACTAATGTGTAGTTATGGATTATAAAAACAAACAACAACAACAAAAGCAATAAGAAGTGAAGAAACTGAGAGCCAGTAAGCCACCTGAAACATAGGTATCATGTTCTATTAAAGAAATGTCTAATTAAAGCTGATGGCTCATCGAGGGTGATTTTTTGCTTTTCTATCTTTCTATCTTTCTTTCAAGCATCAGAAACTGCTGTCTGGCATAAAAAAAAAAAAAACATAAGAAAACTGCTGTATGGCATATGTTGAATATGCCATAGTTCATTTGCCACAGTCCTTAAAAGTGAAAGACTTTTCAGAGTCAGAATCAGAGATTAACCTGAAATGAAAAACAAGGAATGGACAAAAAAGAATAGAAATTATGAACTGCTTTCATGAAAACCTGACTACTGTATGTGCTAAATCATGAGATATGAGGTTAAATATATTAACTGTAATTACACATGTAACACCCTTTCCATCTGCTTTATTATAAAGTAAAGGAGATAAAGGAAGTCCAATGTCTGTTTTAGTGTCTGTTGGGTTTAGTTCAGAAGCTGTCTTGCTCACCCTCCATTGCTCACTACTTCTTACCTCATGGACATCATTATGAACCTTGGATATTCAATACTGGAAACCAGTCTGGGCTTATTCATTGCCCCCCATTAATAATATATTTTTTGGGGGGGTATGGTGGGTAGTTCTTATTAAGTTAATTTCTTGCTTGTTTATCCTGTAACATACTGTAATATAACAAACTTATAAACTTATAACAAAATTATCCTGTAATATAACAAACTTCCTAGCCTGGAGCACTGCAATCTGTTCCAGAGCACCTGTGCTCAGATAATGGGTAGTTAGGAATAGAAAGCCAATTTTGTGGCTCTATTTCAAAGGATCCTGAGGGAATTAAGAAAGTTTACCCAGTATAGCTCTTGTTCACCCCCAACAGTATCAGTCACAAGAGGAAGCTTGGAAAGATTTGGCTCTAAATGTCATGTATTTTACAGTCTTTCCCTGAATATTAATGTGATTCTAAGTTAAGAAAACTGTGGAATAAATTCTACAGTAACCCCACCATTTCAAACTATAGCTTCTGTAATGATCTGGAATTTGTATTTTCCATATTGTGAATTCCTTTCTTTAAATGATGGGTTAATATTATGGATAAGAATAATATGATTCTTATTCTTAATTAAGTCTGGAGTCTTGTGTCCAGCCTTGGCCAAGATAAGATGCTTCTAAGGAAAGTAATCTAGTCATCACTGTGAGTAAGCCTGGAATAATCTGCTCTTGTGAAGAACTTTG
Source organism: Aythya fuligula (assembly GCF_009819795.1). Lineage (NCBI taxonomy): Eukaryota > Metazoa > Chordata > Aves > Anseriformes > Anatidae > Aythya > Aythya fuligula. Next base: position 130,781,452 of record NC_045560.1, read on the forward strand.
ACTGTGAAGTTAGGAGGGGACCAGTAAAACTGCTACCTTGGATAGACTTTGAATTGTTCAGGATACTGCTGGGAGGGTTCCTTGGGAGTCAGTTCTGAAGGACAGAGTGGTCCAGGAAGGCTGGACGCTCCACAAAAAGGAAGAATTAAAGGTGCAGAAGCAGGCAGTTGCTGTGTGCCATAAGATGAGCCAGCAGGGAAGATGACTAGCATGGCCGAACAGGGAACTTTTGTTGAGCCTCCAGGAGAAAAAGGGAGTTTATGTCCAGTGGAAGAAAGGAAAGGCAACCTGTAAAATGTACAAGGAAGTTGTTAGCATATGCAGAGAAAAAATCAGGAAGGTCAAAGCCCAGTACGAGCTCAACCTGGCCACTATGGTTAAGGATAACAAAAAGTGTTTTTATTAATATATTAGCGGCAAGAGGAGGGCCAAGGAGAGTCTCCATTCTTTACTGGACACAGGGAAAACAGGACTACTGAGTATAAGGAAAAGGCTGAGGTTCGTAATGCCCTCTTTACATTTGCATTTACTAACCAGGCCACTTATCCTTGGGGTACTCAACCTCCCAACCTGGAAGTCTGGGACAGGGAGGAGAAGAACTCCCTGGCAGTTCATGTAGAAACAGTTAGAGACCTGCTGGTCCACCTGGACTGTCACAAGTGCATAAGGTCAGATGGGATCTACCCGAGGGTGCTGAGGGAGCTGGCGGATGTGATTCCTGGGCCACTTTCCATCATCTATCAGTGGTCTTGGTCATCTGGCGAGATCCTGGATGACTGGAGACTTGCAGATGTGATGCCCATCTATAAGAAGGGTCGTAAGGAGGACTTAGGGTATCACAGACCTGTCAGCCTGACCTCTGTGCCAGGAAAGGTGATGAAACAGGTCATCTTGAATGCTATCATGCAGCATATGTGGGACCACCAGGAGATCAGGCCCAGTCAGCATGGGTTCATGAAAGGCAAGTCCTGCCTGACACACCTCATCTCCTTCTATGACTGGGTGACCCACCTGGTGAAGAGGGAAAGGCTGTTGGCATAGTCTGCCAAGACTTCAGCAAGGCCTTTGACACTGTCACCCATAGTATTCTCCTGGAGAAGCTGGCAGCCAATGGCTTGGACAGGTAAACTCTTTGCTAAGTTAAAAACTGGTTGGATAGTTGGGCCTGTTCAGAGTGAAATCCAGCTGGTGACTGAGTGCAGACTCAGTAAGTTTGCATATGACACCAAGTTGTGGGGAAGTGTCAATCTGCTGGAGGGTAGGAAGGCCATGCAGAGGGACCTGGACAGGATGGATTGATGGGTAGAGGCCAATGGGATGAGGTTCAACATGGCTAAATGCTGGCTCCTGCACTTTGGCTCCAACAACCCCATGCAGCACTACAGGCTTGGGGCACAGTGGCTGAAAAGCTGTGCAGAGGAAAAGGACCTGGGAATGTTGATGGACAGCTGGGAGTTGGCATCTTCTCACAGATAAATAGAGATGGGACTAGAGGGAATGGCCTCAAGGTGCACCAGGGGAGGTTTAGTTTAGAAATTAGGAGACATTTCTTCTCAGAAAGAGTAGTCAGACATTGGGTTTACATGGCAAGGTTTTGGTAGCAGGGGGCCACAGAGGTGGCTTCTGTGAGAAGAATCTAGAAGCTGCCCCATGTTAGGTAAGGGCCCTACTGCTGACCAGAGCTGAGCCAATAAGTGATATTGTTTGCGCCTCTGTGAGAGCATATTTAAGACAGGGAAAAATAATACTGCACCACACAGCAGTTGGGAGGGTGAGAGGAGTGAGGAACAGCCTTGCAGGCACCAAGGTCAGTGAAAAAGGAGGGGGAGCAGTGCTCCAGGCACTGGAGCAGAAGTCCCCTGCAGGCTGTCCCCCTGCAGCCCATGGAGTACCACAGTAGAGCAGGGTTCCATGCTGCAGCCTGTGCAGGAGACCATGGTGGAGAAGGTGGATCTGCACTGACGGAGGCTGTGGCCTGTGGAAGACCCCTGCTGGAGCAGATTCTGGGCCAGACCTGTAGCCTGTGGAGAGGAGCCCACGCAGAAGCAGGTGACCTGGCAGGAGCTGCTGCCCTTGGGGGACGCAGGCTGGAGCAGTTTGCTCCTGAAGGAAGGACCCCGTGGTATAGACCCACATCTGGAGCAGTTCTTGAAGAGCTGCTGCCTGTGGGAAGCCCACACTGTAAACCCACTACACATCCCCAGGGAAGTGGTGGAGTTACTGTCCCTAGGGGCACTTAAGGAAAGGTTGGACATGGTGCTTAGGGACATGGCTTAGTGGGTGACATTGGTGGTAGGGAAATGGTTGGACCAGATGATCTTGGAGGTCTTTTCCAACCTTAATGATTCTGTGGTTCTATGAGTCTGCGATTTTCTTTTCCATCTGAGCTCTAATCATTCCTGGTCTCCCTTATTTTCTGAGACACTCTCATTGAATCTAATTGATTAATATATAGGTAAATATATATTTCCTATAATATGTTTTTCTTCATGCCATCATTTTTTGTTTGTTTGTTTGTTTGTTTGTTTTAGGTCCTTTACTAAGTAAGAGGACTGAGAAAAATGGGTTGATAAATGCACCAAGATTTCTATATTCTAGACAGTTCTTTGCTGTCTTTCTCTTATGTTGTCTTGTGCAAATACAAGCTGGCTGGTATTTGCTGGGGAAATAGGAACATTTTTGCATGAATATTAATATAAAGGACTTTATACTTGCCCTACATTCTACATGCTCTGTATCCTAAATCCTACAGAAACGAAGTGGAAAAATCCAGTGGAATCAGAAATTTTCTCTAGCTACTGTAAAGGACCTTTTGTTTGCTGAGAACACCCTGGGAAAGTAAGAGCTCTTGGGAAAAAAATTGTTGTTGTGGAAGACAACAAGAAGATCCTGGAATAGGCATGAATAGCTTGACATGCTGAACTCATGAAAGCTTAAACAGTTTTCTTTGAAAGCATATAGTAATTACATGAAAGGACAGGAAGCAAATTACTGTTTCCATAAAGTCTTTGTTGAGCCAAGTTAGTCCAGCTATGTTGAGATCTGCTCATCATGGACAACAACTCTGTTCATCCTTTTGTGCACATGAGCACAATGGATACCAAATGTATTACAAATGATCTGTGTGCACAGGAGAGTCTTGATAAGCATCAGCCTTGTTCTGAAAATAGAAGAAAATAGCTCTCCCTCCTGACAGAGAAGTCAGGAGGTACTAAGTTACTGGGCCTGCTGATGGTCTTTTGCAGGGCTGTAGAACAAAAGTAGGTACTGTGAAGTTGTGCCAGGGCTATAAGAACAGCAGGCAAAGAAATAATTTATTTATTTATTTATTTATTTATTTCTAAACTTTGGGCAGTATTGTTTTTTAGATTTGTTTTTGTCTGGGCTTTAGAAGAAGCAAGGAAAGTAAGAAAATTTGTGAACACATATTCAGACTTGGTTCAGGCCTACTTAAGCATAAGTTTCGCTTTGAACTGGAAAAAAATGGGAAATTATGGTTGAAACTATGAAAATAAGAAAAAAAATGCTGTGGTGATTGGATCAAAAGGTAATATATGAACTTCATTATCAAATTTATTTTGTTTTTGTTAAATATAATATTCATAAACATTGTTGGTGGTGGTAGTTTTTAAGTTATTTAGGAAATATACTTGTCCTTGCTCCCTGGAACACATAGTTTTCCACAAACCAAAGGAAAATCATTTAATCAAAAATTTTCTCTAGGAAACCTAGTTGCATGAACAAGGGGATTTCTCTTAGGCTTTACAGTGTCAGTTTGTATTTTTTGGCTATTATCATGTTATCTTTTTCTTATTTCTGCTAATAGTTAAAGAGTCTCAGTTTGCTCAACAATTTTTGTTTGAACTTCTCCATGACCCAATATTTTTCTAAGTTCATTCTTCCACAAGATAGTCCATATCAAGTTCCTGCCTAGATACATACATCTATTATGAAGATATAAATCTACAATAGTTACCATTTTCTTATTTTTTTTTAATTTATTACAGTATTTTAAAAATATGGGTGAATGAAGCAATCAGTGAAAAGCATCCCTTTGAAATAAATAAATCATATCTTTATTTTAGAAATACTAAGACAGAGAACATTAGATTTTATTTTTTTTTAAATAAACTTTCCAGATTCACACAAAAATTGTAGTAAAAAAGCAGTAACAATATTTCCATGAGATATCCATGGCTTACCTATACCTAAAACATCTCAGTGTCAACTGTTGTCTATCATCCGTAAAGAAACTAAGTTTAGGATAGAGTCTACATTTATATTTGAAACCTGTAAGACTCACAGCAGTCATGCTCGTTTTCTGAACTTCTAGATATCCAAAAGAGTGCAGAAAATTCTTCTGTATTCTTCTTGTATAGAGTCCACAGAAGAATAAATTATTGCCCTGTTCAGTGTAGATCCTCTCCTCAGAAAGAAAGGTTTTAATTAGGTGATAGTTAATATTCAGTATTGTTTACATTGTTTCTGGTCTTCATGGGAGTTTCTGCAGCTTCTAAACCTCACTCCACCACTTCAGCTCTCATAAAGTTTCTACCGTAGTGATAATACCATTTAGGACTGACTATTTTCTCTGAATTGAATTGGTAGTTTTTTATTTTATTTATTTTTTTCCTACTCTTTAATCCTTTAAAAGAACCTATTTTGAGTGGCTAATCTCAGTACTTAATCTCAAAAGCAATTGGAATGAGCAGCTAACCACTGTCTCTTTGGTTACCCCCAGGCTAAATTCAGTATCTTAGAGCACTGCACTAGAAAAGAGTATTTCATATGTTAGCTAATACGGGTAATGTAGCTCCAGGTCATTTTTGCAGTAAGGTTATAATATAAAATATTTGAAAGTTTAAAAATGGAAGTATTGGAAATATCTTCCAAACAACAAATCATTGTTTGTTACTCTATTAAATCTTGACCTGCAGTTTTGACTGCAACAGGAAAACACCCTGTCAGAATAGCACCTGAGGCAGTAAAGGACGACATATCAGATGTCTGTTTATTATGTGCTCCAGTGACTCCTAGAAAAACAGAGACAGTCTGTAAAGTATGAAGAAAACAGAAACAAACAAACAAACAACAAGCATAAAAACTGGTGCTTGCCTTGACCTCTTTTCATTAACAAATGACAGTTCTGTTCCTTCATCTGTCTTCTTCTTAAGACCTTCAGAGAAAAGTTCTTGCTGAATACTTTGCCTTTCATGGCATAAACAATTTAGTACTAAACTATTATATATAAATATATATACAATAGTATATTAGATTAATACACAATGGTAAAGGAATACATATTATGGAGGGTATGAAGGAATACATATTACAAAAGAATATACGTTATGGAGTGACGGAGCACTGGAACAGGCTGCCCAGGCTGGTTGTGGAGTCTTCTTCTCTGAAGATATTCAAGGCCCGTCTGGATGCCTACCTGGGCAACCTGCTCTAGGGAACCTGCTTTGGCAGGGGGGCTGGACCTGATGATCTCTCGAGGTCCCTACCAACCCCTACAATTCTGTGATTCTGTGATATTAATAATAACCCTAATCACTGTAGACATGGATTAACTGTACCATGTCACAACCTCATAAATCATATTAATTGACGTACATCTGTATAGGCCATAACACACTCCCTTTACTATCTGAAAATGAATATGAGGCTTTTTCTTTATAGGAGAATAAGGCCTTTCCTGTTAGGAGAGTAAGAGAAATTTGAGTCACTGCTACGCATTCCCAGTGTGTAGTTTAGGTGAAGGTACCTAGACTATGTCTATATTGGTGAATAAAACAGTGCTAGTTATGGAGACAATTAATTGAGCTACTGATTATCCATGTTGCTTTATATGATACAACTAAATAAAACAAGAACAATCAGTGGTTCCTGGGGCTGAGAAATAGACTACCTATGATCAATTTGTACTGCACTTCTGCTGGCCTTCTGAGTTAACGTATGATGCTTCTGGAAGAGTAGGATATAATTTTGTGTGTGTGTGTGTGTGTGTGTGCGTGTGTGTGTGTTTGTTTGCTGTTGTCTTTTCAGGATCTGTAGGATGAAGAGATTAAGGGTAATTGATATTTGTTCTTTTTGTGCCCTGGGAATCATTCAAAGTACTTGATAGTCTCCTCTGGTGCCTGGACATTTTCTCAAGAATGTTATTTTTGCAAAAGTCATGGAAAGAAACATGCTAATAGTTATATGATGGACTGCACTTGTCAGCATCCTAGTTCTATTTATCTTACTGGTATAAACAGAGTCTATCAGTGCAAGTCGGTGTGATGAAGGTTAAACAAATCTAGTCTGCTTTAAATGTGAAGGATAGCATGTGCTCTGTTTTATTGTGTGAGATTTTCCAGGAGAAAACATGAGACCCATATGTACATGTTTCCACTGTACATTTTTTCTGTTCAGCCTCCCAACATGGCAGCCTCCTTTTTTCTGTTGGAATCAGGGCAGCATCCAGCCTTCTCTTGGAAGTCTGCAACCTTTTCTCCCTAAAGAAGAGCCTTTTCATCTTCAATGAATTCACTAAGGTAAATAAATATACAGGTATCCATTAACTCCTGACTTGATGATGATTAAAAACTAGATTTGCTGAGACCTGTGTCAGATTTGAAGTATTTCAGCTGAAGTTTTGTGTTTCCTAAGAACCCTGGGACTTAAAATTCTCTGGCTTTCTTCAGAGTGAGATGAAACCAACCATATTATCTATTTAAATATCATTAAAAATACTTAGTATTTGTGGGGTAAAAATAATTATTAAAACAAAACAAAACAAAAACACACTAGGATTTGCCTAAAATAAAGCTCTGCTTAGCAGGGCATATTATTTTCAAGTACATACATATATGCACACAGTAATTTAAGGTAATATGCACCCTGTAATTATGCTCAAACTATTATTGAAACTACGGGGAAGCTAGAGTTAATCTGAAAAAATCCAAACATTTTAAGATATGTAAATGGATGTAAGACTATGCAAACAACATCAACTCCTATACCATGATAAAATAGATTAAGTACAAGGAAGGGGATTTAACTGTTCATTTCAAAACCCTTTTATTTTTTCTTGATGTGAACCTACAAATGCAAAAAGTCTTGATCACAATATTAGGGTAATCTTCAGTATGCATTCAGACCTTTACTCATCTATCCGATGCCTAAGTATGTATTTGTGTAGTGCAACTTACTTGGATGTCTTCTAAATTTAACTTTTTTTTTTTTTTTTTTTTTTTTTCTTATTTATTTATTTATTAATACTTTATCCAGGGATATAGTATGATGGCAACATTACCATTATCTGTTTTATATTAAATGGAGTATCCACAATAATTCCATCCTGATATAGGTTTATTTCATAATTTGAAAATATTTTATTCAGTTTTAAACTCTACCAAATAAATAATAATACTTTTCAAGACCTGATTTATGATGTATTTACAAGTCAAAGAACTGGCACCAGAAGCAAAGCCTAAAAATGCCACTGGTAATAAAAAGGATAGGCCTGAATATATGGCAGAACAAGGTATTGCTTGATCTGGATAATACAGAGATTGAAATGGCTGGGAAATAGAAATGGATAGAAAATATTGAGCAACCTGGTCTAGAGGAAAGTGTCCCTGTCCATGGCACCGGGGTTGGAATTAAATGGTCTTTAAGGTTCCTTCAAAACCAAACCATCTATGATTCTACAAAACTATGCCTTTAAGGTAAGTCTTATTCTCATATATAAACTAAAGGTTTCTGCTTGAAAATTTCTAGCATAGAGTAGCTCAGAAATCTCATTACAGTTTAACAATTTAAGCTTTACCTATAATAAGAAAATATAAAAAGTAATAAAAAAAAACAAACTTTCCCAACAAAAAGAACAGGGGATGAAGTAGAAATTATTGTCTATACCAATATGAAACACTATTTAAAGTAAAGTGAAATTGTAACTGTTTTCTTGGCTAGGAATTTCATCTGGTTTTAAGAAGTGATTTTTACGGTGGCCAAAAGAAGTCTGACAATTTGGAAGCAAAAACTGTATTTGATAATGGTTTGGCTAATGAGATTTCCATTTCAAGAAAAATAGATTAAACATGTTTGGACTATCCAGAGGAAGTTTTACCAATCTTCAGCAAAAATGTACTGCTAGTGCACAGTCACAGTTCATGGTTGTGGAAATAACCATTTTTAGACTGTACCTACTAAGCAAAAGTTGGAGTAGAAAAAGAAAATAAATGAAGATGACTAAGTGAAAAGGATGAATAAACGGCTGTGAAGGAACTCTATTAGCTTCTGGTTCATAGACTGAAGTAAAATAAATAGCAACACTAGATGACTGGTGATCCATCTCATCCCATTCTGTTTACTTCTGTATACTTCAAAATAAAGGAAAGAATTAAAGGGTCATAAAGATTTTAATATGAGACACAGTGAGCTACAAATTAGCTCTTAAATGTACTTCACAGTAGAAGAGATATAAACTCCTCTCTTTAATTAAAACAAAATGATAACACCAGGACATTAAGGTATATCTATATATGTATATGTTCAATACATATAACTGTTCTATTAGACTCTTGAGCCAAATACATGTCTGGCATAAGTAGACTTGAATTCATTAAAGTCAATAGAGTTGTTCCTGTTAACATTCATGTGAATTTGTCCCTTGGTCTTCTAAATTGTCCATTTCCTCTAATGAGCATCTCTGAACTGAAGACTCAGATCCAATCTGCTTTACCTCTGAACTCAAGAGAGGTTTTAAGGGCTAGGGAAACTGGCTCTAAACTTAAAGACTTATGAGGGGATTTTTCTCTTAAATCCTGAGACTGAACAGATTTGGTTTGATGAGGGGAACAAATATCAGAACAGAAGAAAAATTTTACTTTGTAATTTATACCGTGCCTCTTTTAAATTTTTGTATACAGGCTTCGGATGATGTCTCTAGTACTGTATTTATTATCTAGTCTAGTTAACAGCTTTTGTGACAGTACATGGACTCATAATTTGCCATTACATATGTTGCAGTTCACATGGGTTGCAGTTCAGTAAAAAATATAGACTTTATCCTTAAATTTATGTTTTCCTTCTTAATCTTGAGTGAAAATATGTAGGTGTTTAAGATTTTCAAGGGCAATGAGTAGGGATTCTACAAGCACTGACAAAAAGAAGACTAGAGAAAGTGTGGGTCCTCACCAGGAGTCTTGGTTACCTGGGACAGTGAAAAGGCTGAGGTACTGAATTCCTTTTTTGTCTCAGTCTTTACCAGCAAGACTGGCCTACAATCTCAGGGTCAGAAGATCCCTATTTATTAGGGCATCATTCACAAGGCTATGAAGGTAAATATACCATTTCCTGTTGTGTAATCAATGGTGAAATCAAATCTTGAATGAACATAAGCTCCTATTTCTATTGGAAAACCATAACAAAAGACAGTGCTTGACATCAACTGAAACATCAACTGAACATCAACTTTTTTTTTTTTTTTTTTAAAGGTGGTTCCCTCTTAACATGATTTTGTGTGTTCATCACCCCTCTAAAATCTGAAAAGCAGAGATGATCTGAAATAATTAGCCACGTTCATGTAAGATATTACAGAATTTCAAATCAATCACAAACAAGAAAACTGACTTCTGGTTACTTCATGAATGAAAGGGAAGAGCATTGGGACAGGCTTTAAAAAGGTGATGTGGAATCTGTCTTTCCATGCACATGTACTATAGATAGAATTATTTCTATTTACAACATGTGTGGTAGGCTAACTTTGGCTAGCTGCCAGGTGCCCCCCAAGCCACTCTCTCACTCCCCTTCCCCAGCAGGACAAGGGGACAAAATACAGTGAAAAAAGATTGTGGATTAAGATACGGACAGGGAGGTCACTCACCGATTGCTATCATGGGCAAAATAGTCTCAGCTCGGGGAAGACTAATTTGACTTTATTGTCAATGGAAAATACAGTAGGATAGTGAGAAATAAAAACAAAATTGAAAACACCTGCCCCCAATACTCCTCTTATACCTGGGCTCAACTTTGGTCTTGATTCTTCTATCTCTTTGCTCCACAGGCAGCACAGGGGAATGGGAAATGAGGTTACAGTCAATATATAATCCTTTGTCACTGCTGCTTCTTCCTGACTCTCTTCCCCTGCTACAGCATACATGTAGAGTGCCTCCCACAGGATACAGTCCTTCAGGAACTGATCCAACATAGGCTTCTCACAGACTGCAGTTCGTCAAGAACTGCTCCAGTGTGGCTCCGTAACAGAGGGAACAGTCCTTTGGGAATGAACTGCTCCAGCCTGGGCCCCCCGCAGGACACAGTTTCTGCCAGGCCTCTTGGAACCTCCTCTTGTATGAACTCTTCATGGGCTGCAGTTCTGGCCAGGAGTCCCCTCTTGTGTGGATTCTTTGTGGACTGCAGCTTCTTTCAGGTCATGTCCACCTATTCTAGTCATCAGTGTGGATCTCAGGTCCAATATGTTTCTCCATAGCCAACCTGCTGCACCACAGTTGTCTCCATGGGCCACAGCAAAACTTCTTCAGCACTAGGAGCACCTCCTCCCCTTCTTTCTTTGTTGACCTTGTGTCTGCAGGCTTGTTTCTCCCATATTTTTTCACTCTTCTCTTTCATTTGCTGTTGCACAGCATTTTGTTGTAGCGAGAGTACTGTGCCCTATTAAATGGAATGTGACTTTCTAACATATTTATAGTTTTTTTTCTTCCTTTTCCATCAAAGTGCTTATTCTGATTGAAACAAGAAATGCTTATGCTGGAAGTAGCATGCTAGAAAGTAGCATTTAATACTAATTTTCACATTCATAAATGAGTACAGAATATTCAGAACTAGGGAACAAAAGCTTTATGGGAAAATATGCATATATTTTTAATGTCCATTTAGGAAAAAAAAAATACATCCAAACTGAAAACTGAAATTTTTCTCTCTGGTATGTTTTTGCTTCAATATTAATGAAAGGTTTCCAAAAGCATTGTTATGATTTCACATCACTGCTTGATAGGTCTGAAAAGCAAATGTTCTCTGCAATTTTTGTATATTTTTTATACTGTTGAGCTGTTTTCCATAAAATATACCTCACATTCACATTTGAAAAATAATCAGATTGAGAACATTAATGATGAAATAATGTATGAAAATATTTCCTTGACCACAGACATTCTTTTGATGAACTTGGAAAATAGGTACTGTAAATTTAGTTTTCTAGCAAAAATGCAGAAAAGAAAATTCAATGTCTGGGTGTTATTTAATGTTGTCCAAATATCTACGTGTGTAACTATGGATTTTGAAAATCTGAAATTATTCTGGTGATGTAGAACACATCAGGGTCAAATTGTATTACGTGATCATTATACAAAGGTATATTAAAGTGCTGCTTCAATCATATTTTTTTCCTTTTAATTTCATTTTTGGAAATCAAATGACATGATTTCCTTTTTTTTTTTTTTTTTTTTTTTTTTTTGTGACAGAGAGTCCTAAAAAAATGTTTCTTACAAAATGAGTCACAATAATTGATTTTTAGTTGAATGAGGGACAGGGTTGTGCTTGTTTCCTATGAAGCTACTTCTCAGAAAACCCTAGCTGGTGAAGGAAAGGAATACATGTTATTAGATTGTGTGATAGCACACCTATCACTCTTTTTGACCAAAAGTCATTTTCATTTGCAATGAGCAATTTCAGTTACATGGTACTGTTACAGTTGAGTTCCTTTGCTAGTCCAGTGTGCAGCAGCAGTCAATGCTCTCTAGAGATATATGTTATACTGAAAGAGGCGGATTCAGTAAGACATCTTTCCTCTGTGGGATTTGTGATACATAAAAGTCTTGTCACTTTGACATTTGCTACTTTTGCTTTATGATTTTTCCCTATTTTCCTCTTCTGTACGTTATCATCCAAGTTGAATGGTTCTTACTACAAAGTAAGGTCAGAAGGGAGAGCTATGTGTTGTGACAGTCCTCTCTCTGCTTCTCACCAGATAACAGAAAAAAATCAGCAGGAGGGGGAGTATTTTTATTGTGTTTTGGTTATTACAATACAGTTAAGACACACTAGTCATCTTCTGGGTACATATCCAGTCAATGTACGTTTTGAATGTTCATTTCTAAATGTCAATCACCATCATTTATTACCTTGTTATAAACCCTCTTACAATTTAAACAAAACCAAAAACATTTGTTACATCAAATGTTCGTTTACTGGTAGTTGGAGTGACCATTAGCAATCTCAAACACTCTGTAGCTGAAGGAAAACTATGCAACCTGTCAAAGCAAAGTGCCCATCCCTATCACTAAGGTTCTGATATTAGCCCACAGAATTTGAGCTGTTTGCCTGATACTTAGTATTACTTGATAAATACTTGTTATTTATCACATTGAATGCATTCATAAAATAAATTTTTAAGCAAATTCAGTGTAATTAGAGAATATTTCTAAACCCATCAACATTTTCCAGTGTTGTAGTAAATTCAGAGTTTTGCAAGAAATGTTGTTTGCTTAATTACAGAAATTTGCAGGGAAAAAAAAGTTAATATTTGCACTCATTAGAATTAGTCATTTATACAGGCATTTTTACTGAAATGTTTAAGAATATTATTTGTATTACTTAGTTACTTATTCGAAGAGAGCAGAGAAAGCCGTCGTGGGTAAAATTATAGACAAAGGCAGCCAATAAGGTGCCTATTCACCCTCATATATGAAAGTTGTTTTGATTTTGTCTTTGGACTATTTAATCAACACACTTTACATCTGTGTAATTCTTAGTTCAAGTAAGTCACACATAAAATATGTCCTAGAGTGCAATCTAAAATAGAAAACTGTACATATATCAGACTGCATTCCATTTAAGGACTTTGACGTGGACAAATTTAAACTCAGTCTCCAGTGAGTTCTTGGGACATGTCATTTTAAAACTTTGCAGCCTGTTAAGCTCACAGGATTGGAAATAAACACAGGGGCAGAATGTCAAAAGGATGACAGAACATCAAGTGTAAATAAAAACACTCTCAGCTCTCCCAAAGGCACAAGGAGATGTGAACTTACTAACCATCTGAGTTAATCAAATGTTAAATTTAAGGAGCAGAACAAAAGTGAATACATTTTTCACCTCCATTTAACTAAAATGCTTACACAATTTTAATGAGACAGCTATGTGAATAGACGACAAAAGCATGTGATCTTGTATAGTAATGTGCCAATATCTATAAAATGCCATAGCCTGTTGTAAACAGAAATACATTTTAAAAGACTATAACACATAAAAACTTTAGATGTAGTCTAAAGTCACTACCCATGGGTTGAAAAATTCTCACCTGATGCCTATAAAAAAGGAAATCTCTCCTGTTCTTTATTTCAATAGTGGTTTTTTGTTGTTTTTGTTGTTGTTTTTTTCTTTGTGCTTCAGCCCTATTCAAATAAATATTGGATATTCGAATCCACCTCAAGAGTGTTTTTTTTTCTCCGTATTTATTTCATACAGGATGCGTTTTTCATTGGGAGCATTGTCAATACAAGGGTTGGGAGACACATTCTATTTTGTACAGGTTTAAATTGTATTTCACTGTGTTCTTTTTCATTTAATCATATCTATGTAAATAATGAGAGAGAAAAGCATTTGTTTATGTTGCTAAGTATATCCTGAAAATACCTACACATCACAAATAACAATACCTTGTGTACTACTCAAGGGACAGTAGCTGTGTGTGATAGCATTTGTTCATCTCACAGGTCTGTACTTACAGATAGTGAAAGACTAAAAGACTTTCCCAAGGATGGTCAGAATTATAGACCATCAAAACAATTTTTCAGCATCTATTTGTGATTATCACAATTTATCTTCCTGCAAGACTCCAGAGATGAAGGATTGTGTTCAAACTGTTTTTCTGTTATGCACTACCTCTCATTGCTTCAACAGAATAGATCCAAAAGTCCTGGTAATTGTTTGTTCAATTCCAGTGCCACAGCAAATCTTTTCTGTTACTGTTTAAAGCACTAAGATAAAATTGACCTATACTAGATTGACTTTTGTGCCAAACACCATGTGTTTGGGATGCTTGGGGAAAGATTTCTGATTCAGATTGCTAAACCACAGCCTGCTTCTTATTAGTGAAGAGTCCATATAGAACCAGAAAGTGTGGTAAAATCAGTCGTAGTTAATGGTGTGATCTTACCTATGGGCATAGGTCATCCTCCCCAGAAAGGAGCAGAGGAACTCAAAAAAGCAATGATCTTAAAACTTGTCTCCTAAAGCGCCCAAAGTTTTTTTTAATTTTAATGACAGAATTAAGTATTATAATTTTATGTATCTAACCCTGTAAGCTGCAACAACATTAATATTTTAATGGTAGTGTTGGATGATAGTTGTTATATTTGTGTTGACATTTGGTCTTTCCTTCCAACAATGTTGGGGAAAGGAAGTAAAATCTAAGAAATTTATTTATTAAGAGTTTTCAGCTTTGGAAGCCACTGACTTCTTCAGTCCACCCTCTACTACCACGATGGCTTGGTATCATTCACTCCTGAGGCCTTCTAGAACATCTTTTATCTCATTTTTAAGTACGAATAGCATGAATTTTTAAGTTATGAAGACTGAATGCAGGCCAGTATACGTCTGTAACTGCTCCGAACAGCTCTTATATAATGGCATATCTGTGACATTGTTAGATTTCATAGTGAAAAGTAAAATTTAAAAATGCTCTAGGGTATATATTAAAAAATAAATCCATAAAAGCACGAGTCAATAGCAGCTTTTGAGTTTTCAACATTTGTGCAATTCTTCACTGGAATAAAACATGCAAACTCCCTTGTTAACCTGCTATGTGGTAGGAACTTCTATGCTCATTACTACTGATCAAAGATATGTACCAAAAAGAATATCTTGATCAAAATTTGAAGGGAATGAATGTCCCACCAAAAATATCCACTTGTGAGGAAAATATATTTTAAAGAAAATTCTTAATGATCATATTCAAAACAGTGCATTTAATGCAGAAATATACTTCAATGTTTCATTGATTTTACAAGCTAAACTATTATTCTAAATTGATGTATTGTCTTGGCACATCCCATTGAAACATTAGGTGTTAATGCAATCAACAGACATTTCTGCAGCTCAGGGAGCTGCTCTCTTTTCAGAATTACTAATTTTTTGTTTTCTTATGGATTCCCTGAATCCATGAAGTATGAAAAACACACGCACAATTTTGTAAATCTGTAAATTAAAGAGTCTAAAACTTAGTGAGCTTTTAAAAAAGAAGGATTTGAATTGAAACATTTTTTTTTTCAGTCTTCCTGCCTGTATTGATAATGGATCAGTAACAAATTCAATATATGATTTCATTCTGCAGACAAATGATACATGTCAGTTTTAGTAAGTGAAGAAAGAAAAGCAAAAGCTTGCAAAATACAATTCAAAAATTACTTCTTAAGTTAAATCTTATGCTGAATTGATATTTGTGAAAATAAGGGAAGATTAGTTGAAAAGTGAAGGGTAAACAATGGGTCTTTAAATTTATGGATTTTCTTTTAGTATTCTATCAACAAAATATGCATTGAGGATGCATGCCTATTGTGCAAAAAAAGCCATATACGAGCTGTTCAAGGCTATGGTGTAATTTGTTGCATGGTAAGTGAAAGGTACTGGTTCTTAAGTAAAGAAATGAATCTCATAAATATTGCAGAATTGCAAGTGTGTATAATCTATTATGAAGTAAAAAGGTGTTATAAACAAAATCTACTTCCTATGTTCACCATTACACTATTTATTTATTTATTTATTTTGCTTCTTATTCTAAACACTATGTCTCATTTCTAATTATATTTTCAGCAATTTATTTATTTTGTCTCTCTCTCTACAAAATTCATCCAATGTCACTGTTTATTGTGCCACAGTAAACACTGTGATCTTAAATTATTGCATTTATTCACACTTATAGTCCCTGGAAAATGCTGAAGTAGTACATTTAAAACCATAACTGTCTTTTTTCAGCAGTTTGGGCTCTTTGTTCTTATGTTATAAATTGCAAGAAGAAAACACAGTGTTCCTTATTTAGCTAAGCCACGAAGAATAGAAACTGCACAAATTATTCATTGCATATTCTTTCATAGAAAGCTGTATCTAACAAGACAGATGGTGTTTCCCCTGATTCAGAAGGTCTAATAAATACTCTTTGTGTCATATTAGCATGTAAGAAGCAGGTAAACGGAATCTGTCATAGAGGAAACTCAGAGGTGCCTTACATTTTCTACTTGTGCAAATATCATTTCACCAGTGAAGTTTCTGTACACTTGAGTAAGAAATAAATCTTTACTGTCCATAAAACCTATCTAATCACGAGGTGAGGTAGACTTATATTGAAGAAAGATCTGTCCAACAGTAAGTTTAAATTTTAGTCAAGTATTTAAAACCTGTGATTCATAAAAGAAAAACAAAAACAAACAAACAAAAAAAAAACATGCAACAGATATTGTATAAGAAAGTAATGTTAACACTGGTAGCCATGTGCATCATCCTGAAAAGGGAATTAAAATACCTCTGAGTATTGCCAATAGAATTGCCATGTTTTCTGTTTTGATTGAAGTAGACATAACACTTATTAATTAATCAACTGGGAAATCTCAAAATTGAAACTTAGAAAAGTAACACTCATGGTGGACTTAGGTAGCTTGAAATATTTTTTGATGAATTATTACCGAAAATTTCTTGTGAATGTAAAAGCCATAGTTTAGCTTTATTTTGAATGGTCTGCTAGATTGCTTGCCTCTGATCTACATAGGTCAGAAAACAGCTAACACTCCAAGAAGATTTGAGCAGGCCAGTTTTGAAAAAGGGATGGTTTGAGAGAGAAATGTTTCAGGTTTTACCTAGTGAGCTGTAATCCAGGCACCCTTTTGGATGGGAAATTGTCAGTGTATTTCCACTACTATTACCAAGGATTAGTGTCACCAAGTCCTTGGGTCTACACTATTTATTGATAACTTTTCTCCTGAGTTTGATAGTACCATAAAAATATTACTCACAAAATTTCAGGAGGAAGTAAATCATTAAAAGGACAGATCCCACTGACATTTGACTCAGTAAGCTGAAAGCAGGAAAGTCGTACATTTCTCTTTCCTTGAATAAAGATGAGTTTGTTGAATTAAACTATATCATATATCCAGACATATATATTTTTAGCACATCAGAGTCCACTGTTATGACTTGTCTTGTTACTGTATTGCTGCCCCATGAGAAAGGATAAAGACACTTTCCAGGTTAAGCATGGTCTATTTTGGTAAGTAATGACTACAAACAAACCTCTGAGGACTGGGTTATGAAGAATAATCATATATGCTAATGAGCAGCACAAAAGTAAGGGTGAGATTTCCTGCAGTGCCTCAACTAGTCCATGCCACCCATCAGCACAGCCCTATCTTCCCCTGCCTAGACTGCACTTACATGCTTGGTAAGATCAAGCACCAAGTGGACACAAAAGAAATACGAAACTACAACTTTTTAAAAATTTCTTTCTTTTTCTTTCTTTCTTTCTTTCTTTCTTTCTTTCTTTCTTTCTTTCTTTCTTTCTTTCTTTCTTTCTTTCTTTCTTTCTTTCTTTCTTTCTTTCTTGAAGGGCTAATGCAGCCATGGACAATTTAAACTAAATATTCTTAAATAGCAGAAGGACTATGACCAAAATATTATTTTGTCCAATTAAACTTGAGAAATAAATATCAGTAACATTGGTAGCAAAGACAGAATCATTGGGAATTATTACAGAACAAGGAAACATGATGAATAACCAAGTGAGTTTGGTCTCTTTATTTTCAGTAAAAAGAAGATAAGGTATTATTATTCTTATTATTTTTAATTTGCTATATATATGACTAAATTTACACGCAAAATATTTTGATATTGTGAACCCCAAACCAACTTAAACTCCTTTAATCATTTCAGGAGTTAACAGAATTCTAACTCATTAAATGGAATCATGACATGATAATTAAGTAAATACTTTTCAGTCATATCCAAATAAATGTATCTTAATAAATATGTTAGAGAAGTAAAAAATAAAAATAAAAATAAATCACAAAACTGTGTTTTTGTTAAATATTTTAAGAATCTTTCAAATGTTTTCACTTTGAGAAGGAGCCCACTTGTTAGATTTGGTCACTTCAGCCTCCTAACTAACAATAGAGGGGAATTTATTTTCCCAATTAACTCCAAGGAATTTTCATAATGCAATATATAGCTTTCCTTAATCCTCCTGTAGTCCTTAAACATTCCTCACATATACATGATAAATTACAAAAATTCAGTAACACCCATGTCTTTCAGATTTTCCACAATATCAACGAAAATACAGAATGCTAAACAAGATGGTTTTATAGACTGAGGAAAAAATTCCAGACTATTCAATTACATCTGGATTTGTAAAGTAAAGTCTAATTCTCTTCTTCAACATTTTCGTTGTCTGTCATTGAGCAAAAGATTAAGTACAAGTTAAGGAAATTGAACATTTCATTAGGGATGAATGTAACAAAAGATATTATTCCCAGCATCTTATTTAGATATATAATTGTAAGTATTCCTAAAATCCAATAAAGACAACTTTGCAATAACCTTAGGTTCTCTCTGTATATATTATGTTTTTATTTATTTTGCGTGTTGTTTTTTTTTGTTTTGTTTTGTTTTGTTTTGTTTTGTTTTGTTTTTACAGGAATATTAAGAGGAGAATTACATTATATTGTCCTTTTAAAATAAAATATTGCTGGGAAAGAGAATGAATATATCAATAGCTGAAAGTAATGAATTGAAAAAACTTTCTTTAAGTGTGGGTGGAAGAAATAAAATTGTAAATGAGACCATAAATTGGTGCAATAGCTAAAATGGAGAAAAAGAAAAATAAATTAATTCACCAAAATATAGTGGGAGACAAGTGGAAACAGGCTATTTGCTTATTTGTTTAATTGCCTTTAAAAAATAAAATAGAGACTGAATAACTCAAAATTTTTCTTTGTGGTCTTAAAATGCAGTTTAATTCAATGAACTTAACTTCATTAAGAAACATTTTCTAATCGGGGTAACTAATCCAAAATTAGAAATTATGTTGTTTCTGTGAAGATCTTTAACTAACAAAGGTTGTGGAAGCTGTGATTTCACTATCAGCCTAAGGGCTAGTATGAATGATAAGAGAGCTAAGTTTTAAATCCCCACTTGTTAACAACATCCAAGAGACAGAGATGACATGGAAAAAACAACAAAACACTGACAAACCAACTCAGACCAACTCAAGTTATAGTGTGAAAGCTAAAAAAAAATAAAAAAAATAAGAACAACAACCAGCCAACCAAATAAAAACATTCAGAACAGGAAGAACAGGAAGAACAGGATTAAATCAAGCAGTTTGGAGCTTCTTCCCTTCCCTTCCCTTCCCTTCCCTTCCCTTCCCTTCCCTTCCCTTCCCTTCCCTTCCCTTCCCTTCCCTTCCCTTCCCTTCCCTTCCCTTCCCTTCCCTTCCCTTCCCTTCCCTTCCCTTCCCTTCCCTTCCCTTCCCTTCCCTTCCCTTCCCTTCCCTTCCCTTCCCTTCCCTTCCCTTCCCTTCCCTTCCCTTCCCTTCCCTTCCCTTCCCTTCCCTTCCCTTCCCTTCCCTTCCCTTCCCTTCCCTTCCCTTCCTTTCCCTTCCCTTCCCTTCCCTTCCCTTCCCTTCCCTTCCCTTCCCTTCCCTTCCCTTCCCTTCCCTTCCCTTCCCTTCCCTTCCCTTCCCTTCCCTTCCCTTCCCTTCCCTTCCCTTCCCTTCCCTTCCCTTCCCTTCCCTTCCCTTCCCTTCCCTTCCCTTCCCTTCCCTTCCCTTCCCTTCCCTTCCCTTCCCTTCCCTTCCCTTCCCTTCCCTTCCCTTCCCTTCCCTTCCCTTCCCTTCCCTTCCCTTCCCTTCCCTACCAAATGCAATGATTCTTCTCATGTGTTGATATCCATATGATATCCTTCCTTTTCTTAACAATGGCATGGGGCAGGGGAAAGAAAAGCAACAGCAGCTTTTCTGAAGGAAAACCAAAAAGGGAAGAAAGATGGACATTGTTCCTTCAGATCTTTATTTCTTTGGGTTACACTCTTCATCCTAAAATATCATATACTATGCTTTACACTTCTCCAAGATGTACTCTACTAAGAATAATGCATTTTCAAATATATTTAATAACAAAAACTTGCCTTTATTCTACCAAAAATGTCTCAGGATTGTCAGCTTGTAGATACTCTTAAAACACTCTGAGAGTACATGACAGAATTAGCCTTTCCCCAAAGTGCAGTTCTGGACAGTACTTTTAGTGTTAAAACATCTCCAGAAGCGGTGATAGGAACTCCATTTTATTCCATCTAGGCTAGAACACTCACTTAGGAATTGATTTATAGGATTTTACTTTCCTTTACTTCCTGAGGAAACTCAAACCTGCATCATCCAGCAGCCAACATAATGTTCCTACCATAGGATCACCTTGGTGTTAAAGCACTCACCTTAAAGGCTCAAGAAACAGAAATCAGAATTTGTGAGCTGTAGTTCCTGTTAGGATGACTATTCCTGTATTAAATTTTCAGCAGTTGCAGATTAAACATGTATATAAAAAAATAAATTAAACATTCAGAAGTTCACGGAAAGAGGAGATTAAAGATTCATTAGGCAGGAGACAGATGGAGAGAACTTTTGCAAGACTAAGCATGACTGTCACCTGGTGTGGGGTCACATTTGTAAGGAGAAAACCCTAACTTCTTTTGTCTCCCAAGCTGAGTATCACAGTATCTAGTCTCTTTTTTTGGAGGCCAGTCACTAATGGCGTCCCCCAGGGCTCGGTGCTGGGGCCGGTCCTCTTTAATATCTTCATCGATGATCTGGACGAGGGCATTGAGTGCACCCTCAGTAAGTTTGCAGATGACACCAAGTTAGGTGCGTGTGTCGATCTGCTTGAGGGTAGGAAAGCTCTTCAGGGGGATCTGGATAGGCTGCACCGATGGGCTGAGGTCAACTGCATGAAGTTCAACAAGGCCAAGTGCCGGGTCCTGCACCTGGGGCGCAATAACCCCAAGCAGAGCTACAGGCTGGGAGAGGAATGGTTGGAGAGCTGCCAGGCAGAGAAGGACCTGGGAGTGATGGTGGATAGTGGGCTGAATATGAGCCAGCAGTGTGCTCAGGTGGCCAAGAAGGCCAACGGCATCCTGGCTTGTATCAGAAACAGTGTGACCAGCAGGGCTAGGGAGGTGATCGTCCCCCTGTACTCGGCTCTGGTGAGGCCGCACCTTGAGTACTGTGTTCAGTTTTGGGCCCCTCGCTACAAGAAGGACATCGAGGTGCTTGAGCGGGTGCAGAGAAGGGCGACGAAGCTGGTGAGGGGCCTGGAGAACGAGTCCTACGAGGAGCGGCTGAGGGAGCTGGGCTTGTTCAGCCTGGAGAAGAGGAGGCTCAGGGGCGACCTTATTGCTCTCTACATGTACCTTAAAGGAGGCTGTAGTGAGGTGGGGGTTGGCCTGTTCTCCCACATGCCTGGTGACAGGACGAGGGGGAATGGGCTTAAGTTGAGCCAGGGGAGTTTTAGGTTAGATGTTAGGAAGAACTTCTTTACTGAAAGGGTTGTTAGACATTGGAACAGGCTGCCCAGGGAAGTGGTGGAGTCACCATCCCTGGAAGTCTTCAAAAGACGTTTAGATGTAGAGCTTAGGGATATGGTTTAGTGGGGACTGTTAGCGTTAGGTCAGAGGTTGGACTCGATGATCTTGAGGTCTCTTCCAACCTAGAAATTCTGTGATTCTGTGATTTTTTTTAAATGTTGATGCTTTGGAACTGTAGTACTATTTAATGCAGAAAACCAACAGGAAATATTTTCTGAAATAAAATCTCTGTCAGGGAATGGCAGGGATGAGCTGCTTTGCAAAGAGGAAGGTGAGCCAGGAACTGAGGGAAGAGCTTGACAGTCCAGACACTGTAGGTTTGAAGCACAGTCCAGTAAAAGGACCAAGGTGAGGGACTGGAACTGAAAGATGTGTTTTGTCTCACCATGTATCTGGATGATTCTGACCTTGTCTTCCTGGGTTCTCTTTCAGTCCTGACCTCAAATATGCTCCATCTCAACTGGACATCCCTGGCCACTTTCACCACCACCAACCCTGTGCGGGTGTCCCTGGTTGGCATGGTCAGACAGTGCCCCACCAGTGTGGTACTACCCTTCCAACCCTACTCTCTGTTCCTGGGTTTCTGCTCCTCTCAGTAGTAGAATCCTCCTGCTGCTCCCCAGTACTCTGCTCTGGGCATGGATAATATGCAATCCTTACATGTAAAGCCAAATTAACTCCAAGGAAAGGATAATGACATTAAAATTATTTCAGTAATAAATTTTGCTTTTGTGGTCATGTATATTAAATATTGAACTGAGCACAGCTGCTTGGATATATGCAGAAAAAAATATTCTTGCATTCCCTTTTGTTTTATCAATTTATATGACTTCTTTAATTCATAAAACAAGTAAAACCTGTTCCTCCTCCCTCACCGCCTCCCCTCCCCCACTGGAAAAAAAAATTAATAATAAAATCAAGCATACCATAAATTAAAGTGGAAAGAACAATTATTTATCTAATTAAAATAATGTCTTTAATTGGCAACAATATTACCCCTGCCTGTTACTGTGCTAGGCATACATGTATAAAGAATATGAAAATACAGGAACAGAACTACTTTAAGATCAGTTACAGGTCAGAAATGGAGAACAATGGTGGACAAAGGCTTATCTCACACTCTCCTGACAAAAGATATGAAGTGGTGAGTGTCTCAATCACAGAATCATAGAATGGTTTGTGTTGGAAAGGACCTTAAAGACCATCCAGTTACAACCCCTCTGCCATGAGCACGCATGTCACCCACTAGAACAGGTTGCCCAAGGCCCCATCCAAAGTAACTCTGAATACCTCCAGAGATGGGGCATCCACAGCTTCTCTGGGAAACCTGTTCCAGTGCCTCACCACCCTCTGAGTGAAGAATTTCCTCCCAATCTCTAATCTAAATATCCCCCCTTATAGTTTAAAACCATTCTCCCTTGTCCTATCATTATCTACCTATGTAAAAAGTTATCTGTCTACCCTTGCAATACTTGCCATCTAGGTTTTGCTCGTGTTCTTGAAGTAAGTCACGTCATAACTAATAATGGACAAGTTTATAAATTGCAGACTTCTGATTGTTAAAATACAGGAATGTTAGCCAAGAATGAACATAAATGTGAGACCAGGACCTACCAGAGATCTTTGCCATAAATGAAGTTATTAGGCAATAACTAAACACACCACTTTAGACAAAACAAACAAACAAACAAAAACATAAAAGGCAAGAGTTATCTCTAACTAGTCTTATAAGAGAGCTAAAACTGAACACTTGAAAAATACCCCTCTGCAGATATACATATTTTTAAAGACCATTTAGATTCAAAATTTGTGTAAGTGGACATTTTCTTGCACTGTAAATATGATAATAACATATTAGTAACTCAAAATAGAAAATATTACAACAGGACACAAGTGACTGAAAAACAAATTTAGTAATCAACAAAGAACTGAAGATGTATGCAATACTGTGAATTGTACATTAGTTCTACAATAAAATTATGTTTTGTGATGCTCCTTCCTTTTGATTAAAGGTCAAGCTTTCTGTAGCATTAGTGAACATGACAGCTAAGATTATGAAGTGATTATGAAATTCTGCTGATAGCACTTTCAAAAGTGTTAGAGTAGAAATACATTGCAATAGCAGGACAACTGAGAATATGCCACTCAAAGATATGAATCAATGATCCTCTGTTGTTTTCTTATTCTTCATAATGACTACAGAGGTCAAAGTTTTCTTAATTCCGGTGGAGCTCATTGAAATATTCTGAGCAGAAAATACAGTGAAAACATATACAAAAAAATTTTTCTTTCATATTAATCCACACAGACATTCACACACACACAAGCACTGCTCCTACTTAATAAGATCTGGGTAAAAAAAAGAGGGTAGATAAGAGGGTATAATTTGTGTTTAGGGGAAGGGGAAGGGGAAGGGGAAGGGGAAGGGGAAGGGGAAGGGGAAGGGGAAGGGGAAGGGGAAGGGGAAGGGGAAGGGGAAGGGGAAGGGGAAGGGGAAGGGGAAGGGGAAGGGGAAGGGGAAGGGAAGAATTCCCAGGAGGAAGGGAGAATTCCCTGAGTCACAGATCTTTTTTCTTTACATAAATTGGACCTTAAATATCTGAACTTAGTTTCAAATATTGCTAGTAGATCACTGATGAGCTAAAGCTATTACATTTCATGCTGAAAGACATCTCATTTTTCCTCCGTTATATGTAGACATTTTCTGGGATAAGAGATCTTTTTTACTTTTAGTTTGTATGACATCCATCACCTGAGATTTTATCTTTGAACCATCAAATTACAAACACGTTATTTGGAAAGTACATTTGGAATTTCTGTAATCCAACCTCCCTTTTGAAATGAGTTTATCACCAATACTACCTCAGGTAAACCATGTCATTCTCTAGCTAAGAAAGAAAAACTTGGGGTTGTAGATTCCAAAGTTTCTAATTCAGCTTGTCATTAGCTAGCTCCAACCGTCTATATGGATGTGATAGCCAAGTGCCATAGTAACATAAATAGCTGAATACATAATTAAGTGATAGCAAAGTAATTCTAAGGTGAAGATATGACTTTCCTTCACACATGAAGCAATCAAGGGAAGTAACTAGGATGTATAGCTGTCCTGGTTTCAGTTAGGACAGAGTTAATTTTCTTCCTAGTAGCTGGTAGAATGCTATGTTTTGGCTTAGGATGAGAAGAGTGCTGATAACACCCCGATGTTTTAATTGTTGCAGAGCAGTGCTTATACCAAGCCAAGGACATCTCAGCTTCTTGCTCTGTCCTGCCAACGGGCAGGCTGGGGGTGCAGTAAGAGCTGGGAGGGGACAGACCCAGGACAGGTGACCCAAACTAGCCAAAGGGGTATTCCATACCATCTGATGTCATGCTAAACAATATATAGGGGTAGCTAGCCGGGGGAGGGGGGCCGGACTGCTCGGGGTTAGGCTGGGCATCGGTCAGCGGGTGGTGAGCAATTGCATTGTGCATCACTTGTTTGTACACATTATTATTAGTAGTACTATTATCACCATTGTATTATTATTATTATTATTATTATTATTATTATTATTTATTATTATTTTCCTGTCTTATTAAACTGTCTTTATCTCAACTCAAGGGCTTCACTTTCCATTTCTCTCCCCTGTCCCAGAGAGGGAAGGGGGAGGGTGAGCGAACGGCTGTGTGGTGTTTAGCTGCCGGCCGGGTTAAACCACGACAATAGCACACATTGTGTGATCACAAAAGATCAAGTCTTCTTATTTGGCATAGTTTCATTTAGGAGTCTTATGAGTTTGTCATTATTAACTGGTGGATAATAACCTCCCATGTGACTGGCATATGAGACATAAATATACACTTATCTATCAGAAGACAGATAGATATCTGTATATCTATGTCATATATCTATATATACACACAGTTGACTTATATGCAACAGTAACTGCAAAAAGCAGCTTAAAGAGTAAAAAGTCAGCAGTCTATTATTAACTTGATTTTTCTGAGTATATCTTATGATACACATGGATTTGAGAGATTTCTGAATCTCCCATGACCAGTTATTTTGAAGTAGAAAAGATAATATACAGTCAATTCTTATTCTACTTTGCCATTCTTTGCGACCTGAATTTAAGACTTAGTGGCTCTTCAATCTTTTGTGTTGTGGAAATTATGAAGTGTCTAAAGAGTCACTTCAACAGTTTTGTAAGGTGTGTGTTGATTTGTATGAGATAGGTTTACTGATAGCCTTTCGGGATTTACTTTTTCATGACAATATATTTTACAAGTTCTTACAAGATATTTTATATCTTACTGACTTTTTCATTTCTTACAACAAACACTGCATGATTCAGGATGTCCAAGAGGTCTTCCCACTATTTCCCTTCATAAAAGGTATCTTTGTTTAATGCTAGGGACCAGAACACTTATATTATTTATATATTATAAGAATATTATTTATATATTTGTTGAAAATTGCACCAGCTAGTTGAATCTGCATATATGCAGTGTAGTTACAAAGATGCTAAGGTCAGGTTTAGAGAAAAAGAAAAGGAAAACCACATTATATAACTGAGAGGTCACCTTTCTTAGATTTTCTTGTTATTCGATTGCCATGCACAACTGAAGTGTGAATGGATGCTGAACAATTATTAGACGGTTCACCTCCCATCTGGTTGTCCAGTGAAAGCGCTACAACCACAGTTTGCCTTCACAGAAAACAATGGAATTTTTGAGACATCTGCAGCCTCCATGACAAACCTTCTGGAGGTTCCATTCAGACAGATACTCTTCTGACAGGAAGGTCTTTTAAGATAGTGTAACAGGATGTTGATTTAACTCTTTTCCCAAAGACTACATTTTAACTTTGTTTAACTTGTAGAAATTTTGCCCATTAAGTATGATTAGACAAAATCAACTTCTATTCTATTCAAGCAGTAAATACAACTTTTAGACAGAATCTGGGGCTTTAGCAACTACAATCACATTAGTAACCTTCTGTAAGATTTCGTAAGTCCTTCTTATGATTTCTTAAGCTTCAGCAGAAGATGGATTGAAAGCAGTCTAATGAGAAATACTTGGAGGTGTTGGTCAGAATACCTGTATTGATCAGAAGCCATCAATGAGCACTTGCAGCCCAGAAAGCCGACCACATCCTGGGCTGCATCAAAAGAAGTGTGGCCAGCAGGTTGAGAGAGGTGATTCTCCCCCTCCGCTCTCATGAGGCCCCACCTGGACTGCTGTGTTCAGCTCTGGGATCCCCAGCACAAGAACATAGGCATATTAGACTGAGTCCAGAGGAAGGCCAAAAGGGGCTGTAGTCCTATATAAACAGTCTGAGGGAGTTGAGATTGTTCAGCCTGACGAAGAGAAGGCTCTGGGTAGACCTTACAGCAGCCTTCCAGTAGCTAAAGGGAATCTACAGGAAAGGTGGAGAGGGACTCTTTGTCAGGGGGTGTAGTGAGAGGACAAGGGGGAATGGCTTTAAACTGAAAGAGGGTAGGCTTAGATTAGATACAAGAAGGAAATTCTTCACTCAGAGGGTGGTGAGGCACTGGAACAGGTTTCCCAGAGAAGCTGTGCATGCCCCATCTCTGGAAGTGTTGAAGGTCACTTTGGATGGGGCCCTGGGTAACCTGATCAGGTGTCCCTGCCTACAGTAGGGGTACTGAAATTATATGATCTTTAAGGTCTCTTCAAACTCAAACCATTCTATGATTCTGAGATTCTTCCTTGATTACTATTTTTTCATATGCAAAAGAATTTTTATATGCAAAAGAATATATTAATAATCGTGCACAGAAATCGCTTATGCAATTCCTTACTGAGATCATGCTTGATAGTGTAGTGAAAATAAAAACCTATAATAGTAAGACTTGGGACAATTGATTTCTCCATCTATCTATCCATCCCTTCTGTCTTTAGGGAACACAGACACATTCTAACTAGAAAAATAGTGTCAAGTATTTGTTGTTTGTTTTCTATTTAATTTTCTTTCAACTTTATTAAAAACTCAAATTGGCCAAAACAGCCAAAAATTATTCACTGGGGAAAAATACAGAGCTGAAATATCTTTGTGTTTAAATACTCTGTAGGCTTTCCTAGAGTTAAAGGTTATTTAACTATTTGGCCTTGCTTTGGAACATTCTTTTAAAAGAGTAGACAAAGTGTTGGTTGGATATATTTGCTTTTGTGGAACAACCATAACTGTGACAGACTAGCACACCATGTTTTGACACTAAACTGGTTTTGGAGATGTGGTAATATGCTTGGAAAAAAGTATGATTCCTCAGTATGGGTGACAAATGAGACAATAGATTTCGTGACTCAAAACTACTGATATAGGAAGAAGATAACAATTGTCACTGTAAGAAAATATGTAAACATTGAGAAATTTACAGAATAGGAAAAAAGTTAAGTTAATGAGGAAATTGCAATCAGTCTTCTCATCATCAGACAGAAATAATTATCTCAGCATGCTGCTATTCAGCTGTTGATTAAAGGTATTTGCTTAATATATTTGAAATAATTATGCTCACTCATAAGACTCTGTCAGCACATCTATTAGGAAATATGTCCTTCTGGGATTTGTACCTTTAAGATTAGTTCAGGAATGCATACAAAATTTCATTAGCTTGAATTATAATAGCTTTAGTCTGATTTGATCTAAGTAATGTATGAATGCACTATAGTTTGCTTAAAACCCAAAGCTCTTTTCTTGCATCCTTTGCACATTTTTAGTCCCCAGTGGAGCAAAAGAAAAGTATGGAAACACAAGAGAATGCAAGAGTTCTCAGAAAAGACACCTGGGACTGATATATATACAGTATACAAAATATCCAAGTACCTCTGCATACAACTACTAATTATGATTTTTATTTTTTTTTATTCTGCTTGAATGGTTTGGGTTAGAAGGGACCTTAAAGACCATCTAGTTCCAACCCCACTGGCAGACATGCCACCCACCAGACCAGGTTGCTCAGGGCCACATCCAAAGATTTTTTCTCTTCATGTGCTTGCAAATTCCTTGTACTCTCCCTGAGTTTTCTGTCCTTTCTTCCACTAGACATAAACTTTCTTTTTCTCCCAGACACTCAGCAAAAGTTCCCTGTTCAGCCACAATGATGTTTTTCCCCACTGGCTCATTTTACAGCACATGGAGACAGCCTACTTCTACACCTGCAGATGTCTAGCATCTTTCAATTACTTGACAAATTTTTGGTTACTACATTATTTAAAAAATAAAAGACAGATAGTTGCATTACACCATACTGACAGAAGTGGCTAGCTTGTCGAATCCCTCCTATCTAAGCAGATGATTTAGAAACATTTGAATTCCACCCATGATAAAGAACCAATTTTAGTCATACTTTGTTTCTGATATTACCAATAGGTTGGCTCAGACTCACCACAGCTCAGCTCACTGACTGGGGTGAATCTTAGTCATAAATGCCTCAGATTCCCTATGAGCTGTATTGCAAATTTAGGAATAATTTGCATTGACAGAGGAAGCATATACAATTTGTTCTGCTATGACATAGTGTGGTGGTTTTACTTGGGTGGACATCCAAGCTCCACCACAGATATTCTCTCCCTCCCCCTCCTCAAAGAGAAAGGGAGAGAAAATATGATGCAAAGGTCTCAGAGTTTGAGATAAGGATTGAGACATTGCTCAACCATTATTGTGGGCAAAACAGACTCAGAGCAGGGAGACAGTAAAAATCATTGCCTATTGCTACTAAGCTAGAAAAGTGAGAAACAAAGAAAAGAAACCAAAAACACCTTCCACCCATCCACCTCATCCTCCCCCCAGCTGGCACAGGGAAATGGTTGTTGCGATCAGTCTATAGCACTTTGTCTCTGCCACTCCTTCTTGGTCACTCTGCTCCAACATGGGGATGCCATCCTTCCCGAACTGATCTTAGGTGGACTGTTCCAAATATGGGTCCGTACCACAGGGTCCATCCGTCAGGAGTAAACTGTTCCAACCTGGGTCCCCAACAGACTGCAGCTCCTGCCAGGTCACCTGTGGACTCCTCTCCACAGGTCTGGCCTGGAATATGCTCCAGCGGGAGTTCTCCACAGCCTCCATCAGTGCAGGTCCATCTGCTTTACTGTGGTCTCCTCCACAGGCTGCAGCACAGAAATCTGTTCCACCGTGGTACACCATGGACTGCAGGGATAAAACCTACTTCACCGTAGTCCTCTCCACAGGCCACAGGGGAACTTCTGTTCTGGCACCTGGAGCACTTCCTTCCCCTCCTTTTTCACTGACTTTGGTGTCTGCAAGGTCTCACTCTTTTCTCTCCCATCTGCTGTTGAGCAACATATTTTTCCTTTTATTAAATATGCTCTCACAGAAGCGCAAAGATCACAAATATCATGGCTCTGGCCAGCAGCAGGGCCCTTATCTAACATGGGGCAGCTTCTGGACTCTTCTCACAGAAGCTACCTCTACGGCCTGCCTCAACCAAAACCTTATAACATAAACCCGCTACACATAGTAAATATAACTTTTTTGAGCAAGCTGAATAACTCATTTTAATTTTTTGAATTTGTCAAAATTAAAAACAATCTCCCATAAATGTTCTTGAATTACCTATGTACCTGAATGCTTCTATTTTTAATAACAATCAAAACTCAAAAAGTTCTTAGCATAGTATTAATATTTTATATTGTACAGAAGGATAGTATTTTTATATTTTTATACTGTTTCCATAACAACCTGAGCATAAGGTAATCTTAAATCATTTGCATTTTGCTTCACTCTATATTATGGACACTAACATTGCATTAAAGAATAGACTTGAGAAAAGTACTTGCACATTTTATTATTTTGCTTACTAAATGAACTGCGCAATCATAAAGATAAGTTATTTTTGTTAATTGGATGCTTGAGAAATCAATAATTGTCTATTTACTCAAATAGACATCTACATTGTTTTCAGAAGATGTAAGCATCTAAATATCTGTCATCAGGTACACTCATACTGTCACTGTGTTGGCTGAGCAGAGTATCGTGGCCATAAAACAAACAAATTTTAAGTTTGTAACTTTTTTGGTCTAATGCTCAGGAATTTTCTTTTGTAGAAATTCTTTAGTCATTTTGTGTCTGTATATTTTTGAGCAACTCTTTTTGAAAAACTGTAGTATTGTGTTTACACATTGTATTGTGTTTATTAGATAGATAGTATTATGCCAGACTGGAATACATATTACTTCTATTTATTTGACAGAAAAATGTTTATGCCTTGACTTCAGGTGAAATCAATTATCTGCAGCCACCTATTCACTAGCAGATAATCTCTAATTAAAATAAAAAAATTTTCTATGACTAAAAAAATATTCTTTGTGTGTGTGTGTGTGTTGTTGTTTGGTTGCTTTCGTTTGTTTGTTTATGAAGTGCAGTAGCTCTTAAATCTATGTTTGTTTGTTTGTTTCTCTTAAATACATATTATTTTATTCTTTCCATTTTATTCTTATAGCTCACTTGGTGTTGGAGTCTGTATAAATACCTTTCACTGAATTGAAGACAAGTCTTCCCCTCTGAGCTGTAATCAAAAAATAAAAATAAAATTCAATTAAAAAAAAAAAAAGGTAATTTTTCTACCTTCAGTCTGACACTTCCTCTCACACTGTGTATAATGGGCTTTCAGCAATAAGATTTACTAGGAGGCCAGCTGTGGAGCTATTGTTAACTGTACCTGTACCAGTTTGACTTTACTATCCTGACTCTAACTGACATATGGCATAACAGAAGACTTTTATAACAGTCAAAATTGTCAATCCCACATTTTTAGGCTGATGTCAATGAAGACATTACAGTTGTGCATAGTTGTCATTATATATGAGATTATATAGTTATAGTTCTTGCTAATGATCGATATTAGAATTTTTTCTTTTCTTTTCTTTTTTATTTTATTTATTTATTTATTTATTTAATTAATTATTTCTATGTGGAAGCTTTGAGCTACAAAAATTAGTAACAAAAGCAAATTGATTGATAGTCCTCACCATGTTAGTGTGTAAGAAAGCTTCTTAGTGTGTTGGTACCAGACTTTCCTGGGTGCATGACATTGTTTATAGAAAAGGCAAATTAATTACCACCTGTGAGCAAGGGTGAAGCAGGAGAGAAATCTTTTCTTGTTTCGCTGTATCTCAAAGCAATTGTTCCAGTAGGGACAAGAATGAGAGACAGTTCCAAAGTAGCTATTCATCATAGCTCGCTCGCTCTCTCTCTCTCTTTTTTTTTTTTAATTATTATTCTTGTTATTTATTTATTTTTGTAAGCAACAAAACTGACTAAAAAAAAAAATCTTCCTTTTTTCCTTTTCCCAAAATACATTTACCAAAATACATTTTCATTTGGAGAGGGGCAAATGTAAAGACAATAGACATGCTTAAGACAGCATATGAGTTTTTGAAGTAATAGTTCTATAATTGCGCTGCAATGACCATGAGGAGTTACAAACAGAAATGTAGGCCAGGAACATTTTTTGTAAATGGAGTATAAGTGGATGTTTTCTCTCTCCACATCCCAGACAGCTGCCATAACATTAAAGAAATGAATAAGTTAATAAAAATGTTCTATTTATTTAGCATTTCCATCTTTGGCTCTCAGAGCACTTTAGGAAACCAAGCTGATTCTCCAACTTGCAACCTTTGTGTTTGATATTGTTTTTTGCATACACTAACAACAAACCCTCCGTGACAGACAATCTCCACTTTGATACATGTATGAGACAGAAACTGTATTTGTTTACTTAGGTATTTATGGTGAAAGAGTAATTTCAACAGGAGATTTTCAAGTAAACAAATAAAAGATCAAATGGTTGGAAATAGTTGCATTAAGAGTTTATTGACAAGTGCA
Organism: Aythya fuligula; assembly: GCF_009819795.1. Lineage (NCBI taxonomy): Eukaryota > Metazoa > Chordata > Aves > Anseriformes > Anatidae > Aythya > Aythya fuligula. Next base: position 130,813,931 of record NC_045560.1, read on the forward strand.
CTGTAGTGCACATTTTCCAGCTACTCAGCAGAGTAATACTAGAGAAACCTAGTTGCTAGACTAGAGAGATGGTATATGGGAAAGTTATGACAAACACTGTCAGTTGCCCAGAATTCATTTTTCTGGAGCTATGCCAGCCATCTCCGTGGCTGACTGACACTCTATTCGAGCATCTGAATGTGAAGTGAGTTTAAGAATTAACAAATAGGACTTTGAAGGTCTTTTCCAACCTTAATGATTCTGTGATTCTATGATCCAGCCTGTGACTGCATTGTTGTTATTCATTTCTTACATTCCTGAAGCATACAGGATTCTCAGTCAGGATCACAGTTGTGTTACTGCAAATGCAGTTGGAAAGTATATATCAACAGACTCTCTTCTGACCTAAAAACCCAAGACAAAGACCATGAAGTCATGACTTTGTCATGAAGACAAAGTCACCTGAAGTCACTCACATACTTGATTATCAGTTTGACCTTAGAAATAATTTGTTGGAACAAACTCCCTGTATTAGAGGGTTTGTTTTTTTGTTTATAAAGATGAAGAAGGAAGTAAACGGTGGTAATCCCCAGATCAGTACAGAATTAAGGAATCTGGCCTATGGGCAGTACATGTTTAAATCTTTCAGATTCATCCCTAGGGGTATCATTTTGAAAATGAGCTTTAGGTTATTTTTAGATAACCCTTTTTAAAATTTTGTCATGGAGCACTGGTACTTTCACAACATTTCATTTTTGCAGTGGAATAATATATATCAAAAATCGGTATCTCAAAAATCAGTATTTTTCAACAATGATTATGTGATCCAGAAAGGAAGAAGGTTGTTGATAGTCACTAAAATGTTCTTGTTTGTTTGTTTGTTCTACTCATTTGACTTTCATGGTGTATGTTATGTCTACAAAGTAAAGATGTACGACTAAGCCCTGAAAACATGCCTTTTTAGCAGTGAAACTAGGAGCAAGAACATGCTGCACTGACTGTATTTGTATGTACATACTATATACTGCTTGTATTTGTATGTAAACACTACATACTTCTTTGTATGTACATACTACATACTGCTTGTATTTGTATGTAAATACTACATAGTGTTTTGTATGGTTAAGAACTTTAAATACATGTAAGTATAAAACAATGAATCGACCTAACTCTTGTGATTGCATTAGATTATCTTGTTGAGTAAATTTGTCTTAATGGCTAGGAAAACATATGGTTGCTCCACAGGACTGAATCCTTTTTAAAGTTTTTGAAGAGAGAATCTTTTCTAGAATACCCAAAAAGATATTTCTCCAAGGTGGCTGTATATATTACTGAATGACTCACTGAAATGGAAAAGATTCATCAGCAATTTGTTAGAGTATTGCAAAGGGATTTACAACAAACAACACAGAACCTTTGTGCCTGGCCTGCATCAGAAATACTGTGGGCCTCAGTACTGAGGAGTCCAGTGATGAAGCACTTCTTGGAAGAAACTTTCATAAGACTATATTTTTTCCTTTAACCTCCAACCACTGCTAGACACCAGGTATTTGATCTCACAATTTATTTTTATTTTTATTTTATTTTATTTTATTTTATTTTGATTTTATTTTAACCAGGTTCTTTTCAGTAATGCCCAGTGTCAGGACTGGAACACAAGGTATTTCATTTAAACATCAGAAAGAAATTCTTTACTGTGTGGGTGACTGAGCACTATCAAAATTTGTGGAGCCTCCCTCCTTGAAGATCTTCAAAAGCCACCTGGACATGGTCCTGGTGAAACCTGCTTTAGGTGTTCCTGCTTGAGCAAGGGGGTTGGACCAGAAGACCTGCAGAGATCCCTTCCAACTTCAAACTTTCTCTGATTCTGTGATTCTCTGTGTTATTTGATGGTTGGACTTGATGATCTTATGGGTCTTTTTAAACCTAAATGATTCTTTGTCTTAAATATTACAAGTGTACATGAAACTGGTATTCAGGTGATAGTTCTTTATGCAAAAATTTTCACCAGTTTTACATCAGCAGACAAATTATATAATATTGTGCGGAAACACTATTTCTGAGATACTACAAAGGACAATACAAATGTAATACAAATGAATGAAAGTGCCACAGAGAAAACTTAAGATTAGTGTTCAAAGGCAATCATTAAATTAACAGACAGAAAAGGACAGCAGATGAATCTTAGAAAAGAAAGAAAGATATCCCTTGTGTTTACTTTTCATATCAATATCATCAAACCCCAGAAAGAAAGATAAATGCAATAGCAATTTAGTCAATCTTGTTTTTAATGAACTATCTTCTGCCAAAATTTGTAGTGGAATTAATTGTTTCAAGCTGGGGTTTTAATTAAGATTTATTCTTATGCAACATGAAAAATAGGAAATTCACCTTATGAATGTTTTATGGGCATGTTTTATGGGCAAGAAATTCATGAATTCTAGATAGTAAGAAATGTAAAGGGCTGATTGCCCTACTGAGCACCAAATTTTATTCAATGTACCTGAAACAGATTTTGATTTAGTTAAGGTGAATGATGAATGGATTTTTCTTTGCCAAAGTCTAGGTCTGCCACAAAGATTTCCAATTTAACAGCTTCCCTCTACAGTCCTATGCTGGTCTTGCACAAGTCGTTACACAGCCTGCTGACTGTGATTCATATACATGTAACAGTGGCAATTAAAATTTTCACTGTCACTCCAGGGAATAGTATAATAGTATCTGAATTCACGGTGATATTCCCAATGTCAAAGAAATTCTCCTGTTAAAGGTGGTTTAAATTGTTTTCACTATCTGTCAAACATTGGCAAACCCCCAGTCAACTCAAAAGCCAATTCAATTAGATTCCTATGACTTACCATCTTCCAAAAATCATAATGTAGATAAAAACCCTATTCATCAGACAGATCAGTTGCAGTTGAGCTACCAAATATCTATGGACCATAAAATCATCTTTCTGAGCAGAACTACTGAGTAATAAGTGTATAAGTTGTTTTAAACAAAAATGGTGCCAAATAGCTTCTTGAAATGATAGATGAGTAAAAACTCCTAGGTCTCAGAAATCTCTAATAATTTTCCTCAGGGAAATATATATATACATATACACGTATACATATACATATATATATACATATACATATATACACACACATATATATACATTTGTAAGGAAATTATTCAATGACAAAGTAAAAGCTGTATTATTTCCTTTTTTTTTTATTTTGGGAGGATTTTTATTATTATTTATATATATATATATATATTTTTTTTTTTCATAGACCACCTACTTTTGAGCAATACAGTGATATATACATAGAAAAATTGCTTATGGCTTGTAAGTAATATGAGAACATGACAAGCATGTGCTCAGAACATCTGTGCCTAGCCAACTGTCTCATATATAGTTAGATATATGGACATATTTGACAAAGATATATTATGGATGGGAAAACGATTAGTTTGAGGGTTATTTTTCCTTCAAAGCTTGATCTCTGCAGTGCTGTTGAGGCTGACTCTTCAAATGGAGAAACAATCTAAAAGTTGTAAATATAATAAAACATGATGAGCCATGTAATGTGCCACTCATTTTTATTCCCCAAGGGAGATCATGCACAAAATACTCATGTCCATGCCTGATCTGTTGCTCATAATTTATATGATTGGATCTAATTTGTTCTACCATGTCTTGTAGTTTTTTATTGCACCTTTCTTCTGTTTCTTGCCCTAAACTTCCTGTCTTCCAAATACTGATGGAATTAATAGCCAACTATTATTTGATAAAGTGATGTGGCTGATATTCATTATAATCATTAATTTCTTTACGTTGGATATTAAAACTATGACCAGGCAAGAAAGTGAAGGTATAAATCCCTTAAAAAATGACTTAAATGACTAGAGAATAACAATTTTGAACTGGTTCACTATAACTTCCTGGAAATTATGGTTATGCAAATTCACAGTTTTTGGAAGGAAAAGGGACAAAAAAACAAAAAACAAACAAACAAACAAACAAACAAACAAACAACAAAAAAAAATTGCATTGCTAGGAAAGAAAAAGGCAAAGAGACCAAAAGAATGTTACTCACTTTATAAACTGTTTTTCCTAAGAATAAGACCAAACTTTGAATACACTTAAAATAGTCAGACTTGAAAAGTTTATACTTGTTAAGCCATGTGAAACATTTCAGTTTTTATGTGCAAGTAATGAAATGCAGCTCAGCATAAAATCAAAATGGAACTACACTGATAATAAAAGTCTTCGTGTATTAAAAAATATCAATTAGTTATAAATATTCACAAGAAGCTTATATTAATACAAGACATGGCAGACTAGATAAAAAACTCTCCGAGGAGAAAAATTACAATAAACTCAGTATAAATTATCAATAATTTCAGTCCAAAACAATGGCTAATATAGATCAGAGAATGGTGGACAAGTTGAAATGAAGTTCTATGCTCTAATACAAGAAATAAACAAGTTATACCTAACAATAGTTATAGTCTAGTACATGCACAGTGAAGTAAATCCTAGTAGCAATAGTAAAGGTCTTCTCATCTACCAAGCCAATTAAGAATTCCAGAATCTATAGATTTGAATAAAATGATAGTGTGACAAATATTTTCTACCTCAGAATCCGAAATAGTTAGTTATCACTAACTAAAGCAGAAAATACCAATTTATTATTCTTACACATCATAGACTGAAGTATACAAATAGAGTAGTTTTAGAGAAGAAACATTTTGAAAAAAATATATATTTTTATTCAGGTTTGCAAATGATAAAAAATAAAGTAGAAATCAGTCAAAGCTGTTAAATGTTTATTCACTTATAAATCATTATTTTCACATATAGGATAATGAATATGCTTGAACAAGCTAGACATTAACAAAACCTGTGAGCAAGAAAGATATTTATATTTTCAAGAGTGACATGATTTAATTTTGCTATAATATTTAAACTGTGACAAAAGTGTTGTGCTTTCATTAAGAAAGCTTCTTATCATAGATTTTTATTAATATTACATATACAGATAAAAAATAACACATCTCTATAAAGTACATGTCTTCTTATATAGATAAAAATACCCATTTTAATAGTTTTATTTTTATGATCTAACAATGGTAAGTTAGTACATGGGAAATGACAATACCTCTTACCAGGGATCAGAATAAGAATAGTCATATTTGACATCATTTTCTGATCTGATATACCACGTTGTGGTTCTGATTGGGAAGAATGAGCCATTTTTGTGAAATATCTCTTCATCTCAGTCAATCATTCACATTGTCTGCCTGTATAATGTTTCATAATTTACAGACTGTATAAAGAAAAAGGTGCTTATTTCATTTCTTTAGGTGCATAATGGATGAGAACTAAAATGATTCAGGTGGATGGACACTAGAAAGATGTTATTCTGCTGTAATATATTACAGCTACCCTGCAAGTAATGGAACAGGAACAATGTGCCATTGTCCAAAGTTGGAATTTAAGCTTTAGTAAAATTAATCAAGTATATCAAGTGCTTCCTATAAAAGCAGACAAGAGGTAGTTATCTTCTATCGACCAACATAAATCAGACTGGAAGTAGAGCTTCATGCTGTTTGAATGATATTTTGATTCACAGCATCCGAACATACCTTGATTCTTAAAAGACACTACCTACATAATCTGTCATTAAAAATATAAAACCCAACAACAAAAAACACTGAAATTTTCTGCAGCATCTAATTCATGATCTTCTTGGCTGCTGAAGAGAAAACTTCTTCAGAATGTATCTGAACTGTCTCTAATTTATCTTGCCTCTTGTAACTTTCTAGGATGAGATTGATGAAAATTATGAAAACCTTTGTCTGTATTCATAGAAACAGAATCATAGAGGTTGGAAGAAACCTTCAAGATCATCTGGTCCAACCAATGTCCCCCACTAAACCATGTCCCTAAGCACCAGGTCCAACCTTTTCCTTGAACACCCCCAGGAATGGTGAAGCCACCACTTCCCTGGGCAACCTAGGAATTTTGAATTTATTAAGTTTTGAATATTATTTTCTATTTTTTTATTGTTGCAAAGCTCAGTTTCATCCTTCAACTGAATTGCTCCATGTTAAAATAAAGCAAGCCAGTGAGAGAAGGCATGAAGACAGATTTGGATATGCTCACTCACACTAAATAGTGTATATTTTCAGCAGGCTCTGTGTTTTCACTGCAATTACTGGATTAAGATTTTACTACACAAGATTACTGCTGCCAAATTCTGCCCTGCAGACACAAAGTGCAAAGCTTTTACTCAGAATATCTAAATTTTAAGAGAAGTAAAGCAGAACAGTGTCTTTTCTTTAAAAGTACTTCACACTTCTAATGTGCTTATGAGTTTCAGATCCCTTATCTATCAATCTGTCCACCAGAGAACCCTCTGTTTTGCTTGTCAGCTATGCTAGTTTTAACTATCAGTTTTCTTGCCTTACTAACACTTCCCCTTCTTTTCTTTTTCCCCCAATATGCTGTTCCATATATGTGTATTTGTGTTCAAATGAATTCCTCCTCAGAAGCTAGCGTCTCACAATTTGAACTTCCAGCTCTGTGCAGTGTTTACACTTCTGGCAGTAATGAGCCCAACTGCACTGTAAATAATGCATTAAAACTATTCATTTATGCTACATGGTTTTCATGACTTGCCTGTACAGTATCAATTCTGAACTAGATTTTACAGGTGCTCCTGTAATACAGGTAATAGTTTCTCTTAGACCTACGCAAAGGCAATAGGAACACAGGTCTCAGACAGGACACTTCATGAAAATAGGCTGAGCCCTAAAGTTTTATATGATTTATACTCTGGAACTGTTATATTTCCTCTCTTCATAAATGTTAACATAGAAACTCAGTTGTTAACATAGAAAGTCATTTTTCTGTCAGTTCAGGGCAAATTAAAGTGGAGTATAATCACGGAAGGCAAAAAGTCCAAGTGGCAGAAGGAACTAGGAGGGGTCAGAAAACTGAGCAATGCTCAACTGCATCAGAACTGATTAAAAGGATTTGGGGAGATAATAACAGAAAACTGAATAAAGAGAAATATTATGGTGATGATCTATTTTTGTACCTTAACATGTAAAGAAGCTGCATTGAATACATTAGCAAAATTATTTTTAAAATATATATTTATAATTTTTAGAATTAAGGAAAATCATAGTCTTTTTACATGATCTTAGTAAAGCACTATTTAGAGGGCCAAATTTGCATTTGAACTCAGTAATGAAGAGAGGACACTAACTAAAGAAAATCTAAAGACAAAAATTCTCAAAAGGCTACAGAATGTGTTCCACTGGGAAAGAGGGAGAATGACAATGAAGCGTTTTGTAGGTAAGCCAGGAAATATGTAATATGGTGTAAAAATAAAAAAAAAAAAACAAGCCAAAACAAAACAAAACATCAAAACAAAACAAAACATGTGAGGCAAGTAAAAAAAGGGGGGGGGGGGGGAAGGGATGAATTGGGTAAGTAGCCTAGAGGGAAAAGAAAATAAGAGTAGAGGCAGTAATTAGATACTAAAGAAAGTGAACAATGACCTGAATCAGAAAAGAAAATTTAAAGGGAAAAAAAAAAATCCCTACCTTTAGCTGAATCCAATGGTAATGTACTGAATATGAGGAGAGAATATACCTAAACAAAGATTTAGAAAAACTGACCAAATAGTAACAATGAGAGTTTCAATCAAGACAGTTTATTTAATTGTTTACACATATTAGCAGGTATATTACCAGTTGTCCTTTCTTCTTTATTCCTTGTTATTTATACCATACCTGTCATGTCTTTTACTCATACTCATCATCCTGCTTTTTCTACAGAAATGTTAAAGGAGATGTTACTCCACTCCTGCTACTCCAGACAGCATAATTAAAACTGTTTCTCAGTTCTGGGGTATCTCTTCATCTCCATCTATTAATCACACATTTAGAGCATGTGTAGAACTGACAAATGCATGGACTTGTGCTTCAAATAAGACCTTCAGATAACATCCAGTACCTGGTATCTCTTTCCATTTCAAATTAACTTTTCAGATACCTTAACAATTTCCTTCCAAATTCAGTCTTCCTCATCACTAAATAACCAATATATTTAACATGATATTTTTGGTGAATATCCATTAATCCTCTTGCTCCTAATACATTATCTGGAATTGTCAATTCTAGAGATAACTCACCACATCCTTTGTGAAAAATATAGCCTCTGGGAACAACTGGCACTAAGAAATATGACCCTGTCCTGTCCTATCTTTTTCTTTGGTTGGTTGTGTTTACCAATCCCTTTAAAAATCTTAATAGCCTTTTAAGCAGCCACCATTTGAGAAATTTGACTTAGTAAATGGAGCAGGGTCAACTGCAGGTCTGTCTTGTAGAATCCAAGGACAGATGGAAGCACTGGTTACCTGCACTTTGTAGAGCAGACCACTGCCCCTTTGCATTCAGCCACCAGCAGGCATAGCTTGTTTTCTTCCTTTGTCCATCACCCCTTCAGTTCAGCCCTTAAAGGGTAAGAATGTAAGTGTAGGTGTGTCATCTCTGATCCACATGAACACTGCTATGCATGCCCACACAGACATCATAGTATGCTCACAGGACTGTGAAAAAAAGCAACAAAACCAACAAACCAACCAACCAAGAAATAACTGAAGTATTTAACTTCCATATATGAAAGACTTAATTTCAGTGTCAAAAAATATTATATATTAGGGCACCATTCACACGGCTATAAAGGTAAAGATACTAATTAGGATTTCCTGTTGTGTAATTGTGGTGTAATAACCTGAAGTAACTAGGAAAATAAAACTAACATTCACATTTTTTAAGGAAAATGTACAGCATTGAAGAGGCTTTCAGGGTAGGGCATAGCTACATTACCTGAGCATTCCCTAGGCTCCCAACCTTAGATGCTATCGCGCTGGGGAAACTTGGTGTGCTAGCCCTAAGAAACAGTACAGAGCGTAGAGTGGAGTGGAGACATCACGCCTAGGCTCTGTAACCAGGCGGGGACTTGATTGTTCTTGTGCACACCAAGACCAATAAGCTGCACTTTTGCCACCCTGAGCCAAGGACCTGTCATGTTTTGACAAATGTTGTACCCTAGTGTACTTTTTGCTCATTATAATATCATTATAATATCAAAACACACCTCCATCCAAAAAGCTACCCACCTCCAAGGTGCGACCACCCCTCACTGAACATGCGCTCTGAATTTCTCTGAGCCTATTACTTTAAACGGAGACGGGAGAACTTTTCACCAATCATAACTAAGATATGCTTGACTAGAGTCACTCAAGCTCCACCTAAAAGATAGAAAATAGTATAAATTGGCCCAAGAGAGAGGGGATGTCAGGGAAGATACCACCGTCAGGGGAGGTACCATCCCGAGGAAATACAACATCCTTAGGACCTCCTGACTCCTGGGATCAGTCGACAGGCTGAGCCTCTCTTCCCCTCCCCCCCCCCCACTGGGACACCTTTGGGTGAGATCTGAATACTTGCTTATATCCTTTTAACATGTTTATTTCTAGGCTGCGCACCTGTAACACCTGTGTATTTCATGCATGCTAGCTTGCTTTTGCAGACAGTCACTATCACCGGCAATCCAAAAGAACCTGATTATCTGTTGCTGTAATAAACCATACTTGATTGCACTGTGATAGCTCTCATTAAGTGCAACTAGGGTAAGGGTGGTTACCCATGATAGTTCAGTGTTCTGAATCCAACCAGACCCCCAGATGGTTAATGCGTTGTTGGTGAATGTCTGACTGGACCCCCAGATGGTTAACGCATTGTTGGTGAATGTCCGACTGGTTCAGTACCCTGAATCCGACCGGGCCAGTAACAGTTAATCAGCTACACCCCTTAACACGACAGTAATCAATGGTGAAATCAAATCTTGAATGAACATAAGCTCCTATTTCTATTGGAAAACCATAACAAAAGACAGTGCTTGACATCAACCGAAATCTTTTTTTTTTTTTTTTTTTTTAAAGGTGGTTCCCTCTTAACATGATTTTGTGTGTTCATCATCCCTCGAAATCTGAAAAGCAGAGATGATCTGAAATAAAGCCACGTTCATGTAAGATATTACAGAATTTCAAATCAATCACAAACAAGAAAACTGACTTCTGGTTACTTCATGAATGAAAGGGAAGAGCATTGGGACAGGCTTTAAAAAGGTGATGTGGAATCTGTCTTTCCATGCACATGTACTATAGATAGAATTATTTCTATTTACAACATGTGTGGTAGGCTAACTTTGGCTAGCTGCCAGGTGCCCCCCCAAGCCACTCTCTCACTCCCCTTCCCCAGCAGGACAAGGGGACAAAATACAGTGAAAAAAGATTGTGGATTAAGATAAGGACAGGGAGGTCACTCACCGATTGCTATCATGGGCAAAATAGTCTCAGCTCGGGGAAGACTAATTTGACTTTATTGTCAATGGAAAATACAGTAGGATAGTGAGAAATAAAAACAAAATTGAAAACATCTGCCCCCAGTACTCCTCTTATACCTGGGCTCAACTTTGGTCTTGATTCTTCTATCTCTTTGCTCCACAGGCAGCACAGGGGAATGGGAAATGAGGTTACAGTCAATATATAATCCTTTGTCACTGCTGCTTCTTCCTGACTCTCTTCCCCTGCTACAGCATATATGTAGAGTGCCTCCCACAGGATACAGTCCTTCAGGAACTGATCCAACATAGGCTTCTCACAGACTGCAGTTCGTCAAGGACTGCTCCAGTGTGGCTCCATAACAGGGAACAGTCCTTTGGGAATGAACTGCTCCAGCCTGGGCCCCCCACAGAACACACTTTCTGCCAGACCTCCTGTAGCGTCCTCTTGTGTGGACTCTTCATGGGCTGCAGCTTCCTTTAGGTCATATCCACCTGCTTTGGTCTTCACGGGCTGCAGTGTGGATCTCAGGTCCAATATGTTTCTCCATAGCCAACCTGATCCACCACAGTTGTCTCCATGGGACTCAGCGAAATTTCTGCTCCAGCATCTGGAGCACTTCCTCTCCTTTCTTGTTCACTGACCTGGTGTCTGCAGGGTTTTTTCTCTCATATTTTCTCACTCTTCTCTTTCAGTTGCTGTTGCACAATGTTTCATTGCACCAAGAGTTCTGTGTCCAGTTCTGTTCCCCTCCTGTCTTCTCCCCCAAGTACAAGAGAGACATGGACATACTGGAAAGAGTCCAGTGGAGAGCTACTAAGAAGATGAAAAGATGGAACATCTCTCCTATGATGAGAGGCTGAGAGAGCTGGGACTGCTCAGTCTGGAGACAAGGAGGCTCATGGGAAGCCTTATCCTTGTGTATAAATACCTAAAGGGATGGTGCTAAGAGGACAGAGACATGTTATTTCCAGTGGTGCCCAGTGCCAGGACAAGGGGCAATGAGCACAAACTAGAACACAAGAGGTTCTCTCTGAATATCAGGAAGTACTTTACTATGACAGAGCACACTGGTGGAGCACTGGAACAGTCTATCCAAAGAGGTTGTGGAATCTCACTCTTTGGAAAACTTCAGAAACTGCCTGGACATAGTTCTGGGCATCCTACTGTAGGTGTCCATGCTTGAGAAGGGGGGTTGGACCAGTTGACCTTCAGATGCCCCTTCCAACCTTAACTCTTCTATGATTCTGTGGTGTGTTTTTGTTGTTGTTGTTGTTGTTGTTGTTTTTTGTTTGTTTGTTTGTTTTTTGTGTTTTTTTTGTTTGTTTTTTTGTTTGTTTTTTAATTTTATTATTATTATTATTATTATTATTATTATTATTATTATTATTATTATTATTATTATTATTATTATTATTATTATTATTATTATTATTATTATTATTTTACCTTTTCTTAAATATGCTATTTCAAAGGCATCAGCAATGTTGCTGATGGACTCAGTCTTGGTCAGAGGAGGTGGTCTTTTGGAACTGGCTGGAACTGACACTGTCCAACACAGGGACAGCTCCTGCTCTCTTCTCACAAAGGCCATCTTTACAGCCTCCCTGCTACCAAAACCTTGTCACATAAACCTAATATGGTGCATTATTAGATGACCAACATTTCATTTTTAAGTGACTTGACACCTTATTTAATTTATTTACAGGAGGCAGATGGTTAAATATTTTATTTATAGATGTGTACTGTGTTAAGGCTTTATAATTTGTTTTTATATTTTCAATAAATTGCAGTTAAATAAGATTTGATTTGTTCTTATAAGATTTTTCAATCTTTTTTCCTCTCTCTTTCTCTTTCTCTTTCTCTTTCTCTTTCTCTTTCTCTTTCTCTTTCTCTTTCTCTTTCTCTTTCTCTTTCTCTTTCTCTTTCTCTTTCTCTTTCTCTTTCTCTTTCTCTTTCTCTTTCTCTTTCTCTTTCTTTCTCTTTCTCTTTCTCTTTCTCTCTCCCTTTCTCTTTCTCTTTCTCTCTCCCTTTCCCTTCTTTCTCTTTCCCTTCTTTTTTTTTTTTTTTTTTTTTTATTTTTTGTCCAGAATGTCCAGTTATTATCAGCTCAGTATTCATACCAAAAATGTTGTTCAAAGAATGGAATCACAGAATCACAGAATGGCTGAGTTTGGAAGAGACCTCTGAAGATCATCTAGTCCAACCCCCTTGCCAAGCAGGATCACCTAGATCACCGGGATGGCAACCAGGCGGGTATTGAATACCTCCAGAGAAGGAGATTCCACAACCTCTCTGGGCAACCTCTTCCAGTGCTCTGTCACCCTCACAGTAAAGAAGTGCCCTCTCATATTCAGCCTGAATTTCCTGTGTTTCAGTTTGTACCTTTTGTCCTCTCACCAGGCACAACTGAAAAGAGACCAGCTCCATCCTCTTGATATCCTCCCCTCACATATTTATACACATTAATTAAGTCTCCCCTCAATCTTCTCTTTTCCAAGCTAAACAGGCTCTCTCTGCCTATCCTTGCATGACAGGTGCTCCAATATTCTAATCATCTTAATAGCCCTCCTCTTGACTTGCTCCATTATCTCCATATCCCTCTTTTACTGGGGAGCCCAGAACTGGACTACAGGTGTGACCTCCCTAGGCCTGAGTAGAGGGGGATGATCACCTCTCTTAACCTGCTGGCAGCACTCTTCCAAATGTAGCCCAGGACACCACTGGCTTTCTTGGCCACAAGGACACATTGCTGACTCCCATGTCTCTGCAGAGCTGTTCTTTACTTTTCTAGAAAATCTCAAAGAAAAGCATATGTTACTAAGAACAAGATTTGGTTGTCTGGAAACTAATAACTTTGATAAAAATAACTATCAAGCCCATGTCATACAATCACTACTTCAAATCAAACATCTTTCTGTTGAGATGTTGAGATCTCTCCTCTAGATCCATCTTCTGCAGGTAGAGACTGATGAACACTCCACAAATTCCATTTTTGGTAATGACATTTTTTTTTCTCACTATTTATCAGAACCCCTTGTAATATTATTGTTATTATAATATTTATTTATTTATTTATTTATTTATTTATTTTTAACTGATTAAGATGAATAAATATTTGCTCTCAGAATTCCAACTTGGTATTACAGAACAGAATCATTTTTCAAACACCAATGGCTGAATTAACTCCCAGTGCTTCAGTGTTCCTATCCATAAGAAATGGTGTAATTCTACTTGGCAGCAGATAGTATTTCTTCAATAGATAATGCTTTTATTTTATTTTATTTTATTTTATTTTATTTTATTTTATTTTATTTTATTTTATTTTATTTTATTTTATTTTATTTTATTTTATTTTATTTTATTTTATTTTATTTTTTATTTTTTTTTCAATAATGGTTGAAGGTTCTACCATTAGCACCAGTCTGCTATTTTCAAAAGCTTTCTTTTTCTTTTAGATAATGTTTTGGTTTGTTTTCCTGTTCTAACAGGTCTGTGCAAAACTTTTTTGTCCTTTTCTGTCTTTACTTAAATAGCTCGCCTCCTCCATGAAGGGAGAGGTTACTTTCTGTAGCTGTTGATTTTTTCTGTTGTATTGTTTGTTTGTTTGTTTGTTTGTTTTTCCCACAGTGATCTGTACAAAGGCATTTCTTTTGCTTTTTGCTCTCTCTCTTTTTTTTTTTTTTGCTTTTTTTTTTTTTTGCTTTTCTTTGGCGTATGCTGACTTGGTGTTCTCATTATTTTTTTCTCAAGCACTGTCATTTCTTCTCTGCTTAAAGTGTCCATAACTTTGCTCAGATGGATTTTTGTTTTTATTAACTTTTCAAATACAATTTAAGTAAGTTCAAAAGTAGTTCTTCAAGTTGTCTGAATATCTGCCTGACATAGATATGTTCTATAGACAGTAAAGTGGCTTAGATCTCCTGTGGCCTCCAAATAAACTTCTATAAATCTGACCTTTGTTCTGGCCTTGAGCGCTTGAAAAGTATTTACCTTAAGGCAGAAATATGGCCCTGTGCCTAGTGTGTGACCTTTCATCTATAGCCAGTGAAAGAGTGGGAAAAGTATTCTTCAAAGAAAAGACAGATTGTTCAGTTGTTTTTTTTTTTTTTTTTTTTTTTTTTTTTTTTTTTTCCCTTTATGTGCTTAGGCAACAGCAGAAAGGAGCCCTCTCATTCAAGACAGATTGAGACCAGAGAATTGATCCATAGATTTCTCATGGGGACTGCAAAGAATTTCGAACAGCTATTGGGTAGGACTGTTATGAGTGTTTATGTCTCATGGCAAACACTTCAACTAGTGTACAAAGCACATCTAGTAGATTTTAGAAAGTCAATGAGATTTAGGGTATAGGGAATCTCCTTTAAAACTCTGCTCTTAGACTGGCATAGGACACTTTGACACATCATATCCGTAAAGTTGAAGGTGTTACTACAGAAACACAGTAGAAACTGAAGTCTCATTTATCCTCATTTTTAATTTTTTTTTTTTTTTTTTTTTGGTGAAGGTATTGGAATATTTATATATATTTTTCCCTTGATTTAACAGTCAATATTTCATTGAAATAAATAAAAATAAAAATTGAGAGATTATTTGTTGCGGAAAAGGTGTTAAAACTGTTCAGGTGTTGTTTTTTGATTCACTGCCTGCGTGTGTTCTTGTGAAGTTACCTTATCACAGAAATGGTAATACTGTTGATATTTAATTTAATGGTATGGACATAGCAGTGTTTCACAGCACTAATGAATCTGGCATGCTTGAAACTACATGGTAGCAAGTATTGTAACACGTCTTCCACAGCCATCTTACACAACCTGATACATTTTATGAGTTGTATGGCATGTGGCAGACTCTTTGCTAAGTGCAGATACAGAGTCATCCTTTGGAGTTTTTAGAAGCTTTAGAGTTTGAGGGGAACTTTGATGTATAACTGTCCCTATCAAACATCCATCAATCAAAGTGATGTATTATCTCTAAATGACCTTTCTACAGTTTTCAGATGCACACACATTGTTAACATTTGAAAACAGCAAGACTTTTTTGACTCTTTTGTTGTTGTTGTTGTTTGTTTGTTTGTTTTTGTTTTTCTTCAGCCCTTTATAATTGTGTTAATGAATAGCCTAGGACAAGCAATAGACTGCAGTTAGTGCAGAAAGCCATTTGGGGTGTGAACTCATGAACTACAGTTATTAGCAGAGCTGACAGTTCTTGTTAGTCCCTAAAGGATTTAAAACCTTTAGTCCACAGAATGTAAGTCTGTGAAAGTTTTAAGTAAACTTGAAAATTATGCCTCTTGGTAATAGTTTCAGTATGTTGAGATTTCACTGAAATGAGAACTGTCTTGTTCAGACACATTCTCAAGAAAGGGTTTTGATGGTTTTGCATGCCTTCTAGTCCAAAAACTGATACTGAAATAAATTTTCTTGTTCCATAAACAGGGCTTTTAGTGTGAACGGGGTTTCTGACCATATCACAGATTCTACAATTAAAATAATTTTGCCTAAGTTTTTCTTTTCTGAAAAAAAAAAACAAACAAAAAAATACTTCATAAAGAAAGTAGGGACTACTAGATGTGTTAAAATAATATTATATTCACATCAGAAAATAAACTTTTTTTTTTTTTCAGTTGATGTACACCTAGTAAAAAATGCATGTAATGAAGAAATAAGTATAAATGGAGTAAAGAAAAGTTAAGATGTGCTTAAAGAAATTGAGAATGCTTTTGCTCAATTAATTGATGTAGGAAGCATGTCTCTGATCCAGAAGGGAAGGCTGAAGAGTAAACTTAAGAATAGTAAACAATGTGATGAGAGAAATATATGTAGTAAATATACAAAAATACATCAGAGCTCAGGTAAATAATATTATTTTTTCCAATTACAATATTGCAGTAGACTTTAATAAATAAGCAATATCTTTAAAATATTGAGAAAACAACAACAACAACAACAACAAACAATAGCCTACAGGGTACTGTAAAATAAATATAAAATATATAATATAATATAATATAATATAATATAATATAATATAATATAATATAATATAATATAATATAATATAATATAATATAATATAATATAATATAATATATATAAATTTATTAAAAAATAAAAAATGAAAAAATGATTTTTTTTTTCATTAATTTTGGGATTCAAAAAGTAATGCAATAGAAGACCTGGAAGCAATGTTGGAATCATAGAATCATAAAATCATAGAATGGTTTGGGTTGGAAGAAGCCTTAAAGATCAGCTGGTTCCATTTCCTCTACTATGGGCAGGAACACCTTCCACTAGATCAGGTTGCCTAAAGATGTACCTTTAATGAAAAAGAAAGAATATAAAGGAAAACAAAGAAAATAAATCATATAATAAAATATAAATAAAATATAAAGGAAAAACTGCATCAGAGAGTCGTTAATAAATTGCAATTAATTCAAATTAGTGAAAACTACTATGTCAGATTGTTCGTTTTGTTTTGTTTTGTTTTGTTTTGTTTTGTTTTTTGCCACTGCTGATGCGTGTTAATGGATTAAACGAGTGGTGTAAATACATCCCATTTCAAAAGCTCATGGCTCTCATTTAGAGCCCATCCTGATGAAGACAGAATTACAATAAAAGTTTTATGTATATTTTTCAGACAATTCCTGGTCAGGGAAACATGGCAACTGCCTCATATTTCAGGAATAGATTGAGTTATAGGAATAAGATCTTTCTTAGCAGCTAACAATATATATTAAAAAAAAAAAAAAAAAAAAAAAAAGTGCAAAATTTCAGCCTTGTCAAACATATGCGGGACTCCAGGACTCCTTAGTTTATGGATAATACTTACTCCATATCCTTATTCCCCTTCACATTACAAAGCCAAAGCCTGATTCCCTTAAATAAATAAATAAATAAATAATCTTACATGGAATTATATTTTTTTAATAAAAGGGACCAGCAATTTATTTTATCATTTATAATATTCTAAGTCCAATTTTTAGACTGGATTAATTTAATTGCCTGGTAAAATTCAAATGTTTTACTACCTAGAATTTCAGAGGTTCTGAATTTCTGTCACTGGTAGCTCTCGTCTTACAGTTATCGGCAGGCATTCCACTTTCTATCAGGCCTGGATAAATATGAAAGATGATAAAATTAGTTGAAGCATTTTGTGAGGGCTGCGATTGTGTTGTGAGGTTACCCGAGCAAAACCAAGAACTGATGGGAATGACTGCCTCTACTTGAAAGTCATACTTAGAGTTAAAGTGAAAATAAGAATGTATACTTGAAAAAAATCATGATATCTCACTTCAACTGTACGGGGTATCTTGGGTCAAAAATGTTATATAGGTATCTGCTTGTCACAGGAATGCTCAAAAGTTAGAAGATATAAAAGTGGAACTGTGAGGTTAAAGGAGGAAAATGTGTTTATACTACAGTGAATAAAGTGGTGGGGTGTAAAATTTATGTTTGCAGATTTTTGTATGAAGTAGGCAAAGCATTATGTCTGTATAGGCTGATCTGGTCCATACACAGAGTTTATGAACAAAACAAATGACAGGTAGATTGTGAGTATGCTCTGTCAAAAAAGTTAATATATTTTGGACTAAACCTTCACAATGTACTACTTTTTTTTTTTTTTTTTTTTTTTTTTTTGGTGAATGTGACAGTAGTAAAGGAAAGAAAATATTACCATCATACTTTCTTTGAAAGGAACGTATTTATTCTTTTGGGGATATTTCAACACTACAGTTTTGTTTTACATTTTTATTTTATTATTTTATTTTATTTTATTTTATTTTATTTTATTTTATTTTATTTTATTTTATTTTATATTTTATTTTATTTTATTTCATTTTATTTTATTTATTTTATTTATTTTATTTATTTTATTTCATTTTTTATTTTAAAAAAATATTTTATTTTAATTTTCATTTTTATTGAATAATTTCTAACAGTCAATGTTAATTTCATCAGACCTTTTTGGGCAGTGGCAAAGGAGTTTTACAGAACAAAATAGAATATCCTGGGTTGGAAGGGACAAAAAAGGATCATTGAGTTCAGCTCCTGACTCTATACAAGGCAACTTAAAAATCAAACCATATGTCTGAGAACATTGTCCAAACACTTCCTGAACTCCCACATGCTTGATGTTGTGACCACTTCCCTGGGGCGCCCGTTCCAGTGCCTGACCACCCTCTGGGTGAAGAACCTTTTCCTAACATCCATCCTGTCCCAGCTCCATGCTGTTCCCTTGGGTCCTATCACTGTCCCTAGAGAGCAGAGCTCAGAGCCTGCCCCTTCCCTCCCCTTGTGAGGAAGCTGCAGGCTGCTATGAGGTCTCCCCCTAGTCTTCTCTGCTCTGGGCTGAATGAACCAAGGGACCTCAGTCACTCCTCATGTGTCTTTCCCTCTTCCTATGTCTTACCCCTCACCATCTTTGTAGGTCTCCTTTGGATACACTCTCACAGTTTTATGTCCTTATGGCCATTTTGACTGACAGGGCACACTGTTGATTCATATTCAACTTGCCATCAATCAGAACTCTGACATCTTTTTCCATGGGTGTGCTCTCCGGCTTCTCATCCCTCAGTCTGTACAATCCAGGATTGCCCCATCCCAGGTGCATAATCTGGCATTTACTGTTCTTGCTTCTTAACTTTCATATGGTTAATGATTGCCCAGCCCTTTCATTTGTCATGATCTCTCTGCAAGGCCTCTCTACCCTTAAGGGAGCTAATAGATCCTCCTGATCTAGTATCATCTGCAAACTTAGTGCACATTCAGGTCCTCAATTCAGATCATTTATAAAAATACAGAACAGAACTGGCCCTAAAATTAGCCCTGCAGAACCCTGCTAGTGACTGACCACCAGCCTGGTGTAACCCCATTCATTGTTACCCTTTGAGCCTGACCTATCAGTCAATTGTTTACCCATTTATGTACTCACTTAGCTATACGTTGGATGTTTTATCCAGAAGGGTGCTGTGAGACACAATACTGATTTTTTTTTGTAAAATTCATAAAATTAAAAATAAATCACATCTACTTGCTTTCTTTGGTCATCTAGATGTAAAGTAATGTAATGTGCTAGTATTACTATTTCTTCTGTGGACTTTGTCACGGTCACTTTTATAACCATTTCAGAATGGTTAGAATTTATAGTAATCTGGCTAGTGAGAGAAGTCATGATCATCAGCTATGTCCTAGTCTTAAGTGTTTTATAATATAGACATCTGTGTAAACATAAACATGTGAGGGGAGACAAGTTGTTAATTTCTTTCACCACTCATACCTCTTTTCAATATTTCTAGGTCAGTGGTTAAGGTATTCAAAAATACATTACTGCAGAAGACTATTTTTCCTTTTTGTATGTTATTTTCTGACATTTATCCAAAGTACAGATACCATTTTCATGATAGCTATTTGCCCAGAGAGACAGTGGGTAACTTTAAAAATGTTTTGGACAGGGTCCTGGGAAGTGTTTTCTAGATACATCTGCTTGACTAGGGTGGCTGGACCAGATGATCTGAAGAGGTCTCTTCCAAACTCAACCATTAAGTTATTCTTTGACTCTGTCAACTGTCTGTTTTTTCCTTCTCACTAATCTTAGGCATATTAGTAAACTTTTTTTCCTGAGTGCGAGAAACTCTGATTCACTCAGACATGGAAGGATATAGGTTGTGAGTGTTATGCCAAGGTCTTGGACTACATGATGAAATGTCAAAACACACCAAATTAAAAGGCAAAACAACACAGCTTTGTGTGGGTTTTGTGGAGCTGGGTCACTAGGAAGTAATCAGAGATAGTACAGCTTTTGGGTGGAAGACACTATGAAAGGCAAAGTTTGGTCTTCAGTGCACTACCTTTAGAAAAGACTGTCAACTTCAAGGAGAGTTATTGTGCATGGTCAAGACTATCATTGTTCAAACATCCTTGTAGCCTGTACATCATTTTTTTTCCATAAGGAACACTAAATTAAAGAGCATGCTTAGCAAGTAAGAGCAAAGTCAACCTACCAAGAGAAAAGGGCACTCAGAAAAAATCAGTAAAGGTTTTGCTCTATTGTATTAGACCATCAGCAAAGATTAAAAGAAACTAAAGATGATCATGAAAATAATGGATATTTATCATGTCGTGGATCATTGTCCCAAAGGAATGACAGAGTCTTAACCTCTTGGGAAACCTTAAGTCAGAGAGAACAAAACATTTGAAAATCTATTAGCTGAAGCTTAGTTCAAGCATCTGTCAGATGAATGAAATGAAAGAGTCGACAACATTGAATCTTTTATCTCATTTGCTTCCAATAATTTTAGTAGAGGAGGCAGAATAGAGGAGGCAAATGTGTTGGCATGAGGAAGTAGGAAGAAGAGATGCAGGAGAGGAAAATTCAAGATAAAGCAGTTTAAATCCAAATATATAGAAAAAAATATAGATAACTCGGAAACAGAAAGATTTCTGTAATCCTTTTACATATGACATAGAAAATGAGAAAGAAAAAAAAAAAATGAGTAGGAAATAAAATTATGTATAAGAGAAATGCAAATTAACAAAGAATTGGCGGAAGGAAAGGAAG
Organism: Aythya fuligula; assembly: GCF_009819795.1. Lineage (NCBI taxonomy): Eukaryota > Metazoa > Chordata > Aves > Anseriformes > Anatidae > Aythya > Aythya fuligula. The sequence continues at coordinate 130,834,882 of NC_045560.1, forward strand.
GAAGGAAGGAAGGAAGGAAGGAAGGAAGGAAGGAAGGAAGGAAGGAAGGAAGGAAGGAAGGAAGGAAGGAAGGAACAATATAAGAAAACAGCTATAACAAAAACATGAGAGATGGAGTTAGCAAAAAATAGTCAGCTATTAAAAACAAACCACTTGGACAAACACAAAGATAAAATGGAATTTTTGTATTTTATTTTCAGTGACCACAGCAAAGATATTATTTTAATGACACAGCAACATAAATTCAGAAGCACTGTTGTTTAATCTGGTAGGCAGATAAGCATCACACAGCTATTTGTTCACTCCTCCCCAGTGGGATGGGAACTGCAATAGGAAAAAAGGTAAAACATACGGGTTGAGTTGTCTTAGTAGGACAGAAAAAGAAGGGATAATGATGGTGATGATGATAACAACCATAACAACAACAATAATAAAATATACAAAGTAAATGATGCAGAACACAATTGCTAACCACCCACCAACAAATGCCCAGCCAGTCTCTGCACAGCAGCAGCCCCACCTGGCCAGCTCCCTCCCACTTTTATTGTTCAGCATGATGTCATATGATATGGAATGTTTGGCCACTTTGGTTCAGCTCTCCTGGCTGTGTCCCCTCCCAGCTTCCTATGCACCTTTCATTGGCACAGCAGTGTGAGAAGCTGAAAAATCTTAGACTTAGAATAAGCACTGCTCTACAACAGCTAAAATATCAGTGAGTAATCAACATCCTAATCCTAAATCTAAAATGCAGCACCATATCAGCTACTACAAAGCAAATTAACTCTATCCCAGCCCTCAGCATAACAAGAATTGATGTGTGAAGTGATCCTCTGATGCCTATATGCTGAGCCAGTCTCATAAGACAATTGATTATATCCTAATTTAGTTTATCTAACTGGTAAACTGAAAAGTGTTTTCACTTCCACCAAATTAAAAGTTTATTTCTAGTGTTCGTATTTAGCAGGTTTAGGAGAACTTCAATAGATTCCTTTACTAATAACTGTGGCTCTGATAATTAACCCCTATTTCACTCTCTCCTATTTATTTTTCACAGAATTTTATTATTGCCAGGATTATTTTTGAATAATGAAGTCTTTATAGTTAATATTTAGATATTCACATATTTACTTTCAGGTTGGTATAAATTACAAGACTTAGAGCTACCTTTAGCAGTTGAATGTTTTACCCTGTTCTTTTCTCCCCCACTGGGAAGGGAGAGACATGAATTTTCCAAATCCCGTAGAATAGTACTATTCTGAATAAACCATACAATAAGGTATTCAGGAAAAAATAGTAAATGTTTTCTATTATATTGGTGCTTTAGTGAACACTGGAATAGCAAGGCAAATGTACAGGAAGGCCTTATAAACTTAAATCTAAAATACAACAAATTGGCTAGTCACAGATATACAATTCAAAGTGAACCTATCTGTCAGCAAACATCAAGATGGATAATTTAACATATTTGATGACAGCATGATAATGACAAATATCCATTTGAGGAACCTAAATGTATACTTGCCCAGATTTCAGTCAGAGGCACTGTGTAGCAGTTTGGAAGGTGGGATTTATCTGGAGTGCCTGTGAGAACTGTGGTTAAGCCTAGAAAAAAATTATAAATAGTTTCTGATTCCCAGGGTGCAGTAAATACCTGATTTTTCAGGGACAGCTTATTTATGTTTTTGTTTGTTTGTTTTTGTTGTGTTGTTTTAACTTTCAGGTTGACAAATTAGTTACAGGTCTTAAACACATTTTGGCCATGTAAGATACTAGCCAAATACATTGTGAACCTTTGCTCAGGTCATTACTGTTTTCATACTGTGCACTTTGTAAATATTTTTTTTTTTTTTTTTTCCATTCGTGTGGCTCCATTGATAAATATCATGAGGTTTAGTCTTGTGGTGGGTACCTAAGCTCTACCATGCTGTTCTCTCATGTCCCTGTCTCAAAAGAACAGGTGGAGGAAATGTAATGAAACAAGGCTAGTGAGTTAAGGAAATCGCTCAACAAGATCACTCAACAATTACTGTCATGAGAAAAACAGACTCAATGTAAGGGATATTAATAAAATGTATTGCCTATTGCTAACAGACTAGAGCAGTGAGAACTAAAAGTAGACTAATAACACCTTCCTACCATCTACCCTGGGATCTACACCTGCCATTCACCCCTACGCCTCTCAGGGGACCTTCGTGCAGAGGTGCAGGGGAACAGGGGATAGGGGTTTTGGTCAGTCCATAACCTTTCATTTCTGCTGTTCCTTACTCTCCTTAAACCAAATGTAAAGTTGAGATCTCACTTAGAAATGACAGCAGAACCTGAGGAGCTAGAACTTGTAACTAAGAACCTGATTCTCGTTTTTCTCCTGTCTGTTCCACAGTGGGTAGGTGTTGGCTTCATCCTACCACTACATGTGGAGCAGCTGCCTGAGAAGAAGAATTTTTCAAGAGAAAAAAATTTGTCCAGCAGATATCAGGATATTACAAAAGTCTATCCTCAAATGTGAGAATTCATTATTTCTGGTGAACAGTTTGAGGAAGCTGGGTAATGATTAGATAGTGCTTGTCAAACCTAGGATTTCTGTTGGATTCATATAGAATCATACAGAGTCATCTAGGTTGGAAAATATCCTGAAGATCATCAAGATATGTGTGCTCCTTTCTCATGATTTTCTGCAGGTTGGTGTCACATTAATCTTTAGGAAATGAAATAGCTGAATAAATGGAGTTTGTCTATATAGTCCAACATTCAGTAGGTTTGGACTTATCAGTCTTGCATTACAGTTTTTAGTAGATTTCTGAAAGCAATAGATTTCATCGAAATGTAGAGATTTCAAGAAATCTGCTATTCTTCTACAAGCCAGATCGAATGTATCTAAATAATCTCTGACAGATATTTATTAAAATATATTACTTGAATCCAAGAGCAGAGGTATCATAACTTACCTAAGTACCTAGAACTTCCTTCTTGTACCTAACTAAAAGCTGAAAATGGCAAAGAAGGCTATATACTGCTTCAGTTTAGAGTAGGAAAGATATGTTCTTCACACACACACAGCCTTATATTTTTTTCCCCACTTCTTTCTATCAGAATTTAAAAACAAAGTGTAAGTGAAAAAGGAAAAGAAAGGGAAAAAATGTCAAAACAAAATATGTCATGGTATGATATGAGTGTGATGGAAGTACTATGGTTCCAGAGAAAAATCAACAGTAATTTATGCTTTACATATTAAGTAAACAGAAAACACTTCCAAATTGCAGTAGTTGTGAATGTCAGGAAAGCCTATGAAGACTATTAGGAAAACATTTTAGATTTACTCAGCAATGCCATTAGGTTTATTATATGCCAGTTAAGAATACAAGTTATATTATTTCAATAATTTTTTTTTGAAAATCATTTAAATTTTATCATATTGAAAATCCTGTAATAATTGTATAGCAAAGAACATGTTGCTTTGTTAAAAATAGAATACCATCTTATCAGCAGATTAGAAAATGTTTGACATTAAAGTAATCCACAAAATTCAGTTTTTCTTTACTTTTTCTGGAATTTAAAATTCTTATTAAAAAAAATGCATTTTTTTCCTGCATGTCTATGTGAATGCAAAATATAACTTTTCAATAAGCCCAGGCTGTTCACAATATAAAGAACTATTTTCTCTTTTGATTAGACCTTTGCTTCTATTGGCAAATATTGGACCACATCTATAATGCAGTATTTATTTATTTTTTTAATAAAAAAGAAGAAGCTATCTCTGTATTTTGTCTTTATTATCACCTAAAGAAATTACAATAATGTTATTCAGAGAAAGTCAGTCTTTTTTTTGAGTTCTAAGGCTTCACCTTCATTGTTCCAACTGATTATAGGCTTTAAGAAGAGCTGTAACTTTTAAGTAATTAGGACCAAGCCCCTTGAAAACTTTGTCAATTAATTTTTGAGGTGTACTTACTGAAGAGTTTTGAGCTGAAATTCAGTGAGGAATCTCAACAATTTATTTATAGAAATCTGACTCATTCAGAACAAAATAGAGGAATAAATAGATTATAAATCAACTGTGTTGGGTTTTCTCATGGGATTTGCATGCAGGCAGATTCACTCATTCACATTCACTTACTGGTGATACTACAACTGACAGAATAATAATGATGATGCAATTTGGTCCTCAAAATAAGTATAAATTCCTTTCCCTATCTGTATACTTTCCTTCATACGCAGGACTCGTAGAGGAAATAATGCTTTATAGTACTTTAAACAACACTTTTATGCACTGTAATTATTGTTTTGGACATTTTGCAGTCTTAAAATGTCAAGTAAGTTAAAAAGAAAAGATGCTTGCAGATAATTTATTCAGTTTCCCCTTTTTAAAGTCATAACAGCTCAAATCTTAAGAGGAAATGTCAAACATGACAGGTAGTATGTAAAAAATAAGATAAAATTGTTGATAAAACCTTAGTAAATGTCATTAGCTTAATCCAGGTTCCAATTTCAAAATAAATATTCATTGAGGTGTTAGGCTGAATTAAAATAATTTTGAGATCAGTATTTTTAGAAGCTCACTTTGTTCAAGTGAGAATGAAACTACTAACATGTATCTCTCTATTCTCCACTTTTTGAATTCTTATGGACTCTTGCAGGAAGAATTTCAGGGCTGCTAATGTCCTCTGTGTAAGGCTGCACCTTGAGTACTGTGTTCAGTTTTGGGCCCATCACTAGGGGCACATCAAGGACCTCCAGCATGTCCAGAGAAGGGCTACAAAGCTGGTGAAGGGCCTGGAACACAAGTCCTATGAGGAGCAACTGAGGGAACTAGGGTTATTTAGTCTGGATAAGAGAAGGTTCAAGGGAGACCTTATTGATCTCTACAACTACCTGAAAGAAAGTTCTGGGGAGCAGGAGATAAGTCTCTTCTTACAGATAACTAGTGACAGGAGTAGAGGGAATGACCTCAAGTTGCACCGGGTGAGGTTTAGATTGGAAATTAGGAGACATTTCTTCTCAGAAAGAGGAATCAGAAAGAGGAATGGGTTGCCCAGGGAAGTGGTGAAGTTATCATTCCTGAGGGTGTATAAGAAAAGTTTGGATGTGGTGCATAGGGACATGTTTTAGTGGGTGATATTGGTGATAGGGGAATAGTTGGACTGGATCATGTTGGAGGTATTTTCCAACCTTAATGATTCTATGATTCTATGATTCTAAGTCACAGGATTTTATCCATCTCATTTATAGGTCCCTTCACATCCTAGACTTTGGGAAAGGCAAGGTACATGCCATATTTGACCTGCCTACTGATCATATAACTCTCTAGATGTCATTGACAGTTATTGACTAAATTAAAATGGGAGATTAGATACTTAGTACACAAGTAAACGTCTTCATACAGACATCCAAAATTAGATACCTTAGTCCAAAGGAAAACATCACTGCGTTTGTGTTTATTATTTACCAATCCTGCTTATTTCAGTAAACCATAGGTAAAAATAAGATGACACCGTTTCATTTCAAAATAAAAAAATAAATCATGTTTGATGCTCAAGATCCCATGAGGAGTTTATTGTATGCATACATTGTGTTAAATCCATAAGGAAATAATTTGAAAATATACATGTATGCTTGTGTAGTAAATGACTGGAGAGTTACCAATTAATATGCTTCAGTCTCTTTCCCAGTTCACAGAGCACATAAAGCTAAAATAGTCGGATAAACAGAAAAAAACAACAAACTTAATTATCTTCAAGAAGTAAACAATTCCTTTCATGTGTCTTATCCCATATTTTTGGAATCTTCCCTTCAAGTTTATAAATGATGTATAAAAGATGTATAGATGGTAAAGGAATGTCGAAGCAGATGTATTCTGTGAACAGCAGAAGATTTGAGCATGTCTTTAGTTTTGCCTTCTGAAATGGTCGTGCACTACCTGAAATATAGATTGGCTGCTGTATATTTAATGATAAGGTGTAATGTATAAATGCACTGGATTAAAAATTAAACTAACTTCAGATTTCCAGGTTTTAATCTAACTTTACAAAAGCCTTCATCTGACATGACCACTTTTTTTTTTTTTTTGTACAAAAAAAAAAAAAAAGTACAAAAAAAAAATGAGGTATGGGTTATACAACATCAAACAGATGTGTATCATGTGAAAGATAATAAGTGGCTGCGGGATAGAAACAGAAAAAAAAAATAATATATAGAATATTTGTTTCTGTTAAGGGAGGGGTAATAACAGAACTAGCAAAAGGTAATACATAAAAAACTAATGGTAAATGGAGAAGAATGAAGAAAATAGAGAAAGGGCCATCATGGTAAATAATAACAAAGAGTAGAATTGGGAATGGCAAAATAAGTACTATATTTTAAGTGGTGAGCAGAGACCAGGATTCAAGTACAATTGAGTGGCTATCAAGTCTTTCTAGTGTGTGCATAGAGAAAAACATAAGGTGAAATAGGTGGCTTATCTTGGAGAGGAATTAATCTTCAGTTATAAGTGTACGCCCTTTGAGTGTATGCTTGTCTAAGACCTAGATAGCTTGAGTTGTTTTTTCTTAAATGTGATTTTAGAATTAAAAACAAAACAAACATATAGTTATATGTCAATAGGAATTTTGAGGATTGCTCTCTGTTATGCATACTTCATGAGATTAAACCAAAAGTACTCATGACTGAAATGGAATCTTCTCATTATCGGAGGCTGATTGTTTAAGATGATTTTGTATTCTTTTTTAATGAAAACAGGATTTCCATCTGCTCAGATTGATCAATATATATATATATATATATGTAGATATAAAGAGTACATAAATGTATCTTGTGAAGTCAGTGGCAAATAAGATTCATAAAAGAAAAATATCAATCCTCTTTCCTATTATGGTTTAGGAGTTGATATGGTCTAGGAAATGATTTGGAGTTTTAGCACAGCTCAGAATGTTGTCTGTACATTTGCACTATTGCATGCCCACATATATAAGCATTTACTTAACTTTCAGTATGTTCTTATCATTTTGAAATTTTACTAACAACCATAATTTCAGAAGGTCATTGTATCCCATATCTATAAATTACTGCAATAGATCTTCACTACTCCTTGGGAACATCTCATATTCTCACTGACAAATAAGATTGTTATACAATAATGTTTATTTCAGCAAGATCTTCTTTCTAGGTTGAAGGGGAATAGAAAAAGTTTGACTTCCCCAGGTATCTCTTTGATGCAGCTTTTGATTTGTTAAACTCATCATACTACATTATGGAGGTGACATCTGTAAACCTCCAAAATTTACTAACCATAAACTTCATCAGTTTCATAGCTGATGTCTGCATGAGTACAGATTAGATTTGTGCTTTAGAACTTTACATGATTCCTGATACTACTTCTACTACTCAGTCAGCAGAAAACAAACAAACAAACAAACAAAAAACCACTCTAATTATGCTGGGGTCTCAGTCAACAGAGTCAGCAAAGCAAAACAAAACAAAACAAAACAAAATAAAACAAAACAAAACAAAACAAAATTCATTATGAATTACAAAAAATCCAGCAGTGAGCAGCTAATACAAATTCTTCATGGAGTTACAGAAAATATTCTCTCTTAGTAGGAAAATAAAATGTTGATTTTTTACCTTGATAAGTTCTTCAACTCTTTTGTCTGTGTTCCCTGCTATATTAATATTACCATTTCATACATTCTCATTTCTATTATTTTGGCAAAGTTTCTTTGTCATAGAAATGTTATTAAAACACTGAAAATTTAGTATCTCATACTCCATGACAATGTTAGCTTTAGTAATATATGTTGTATATGTTTGGTTTGCACTGTTTTACTACAAATTTTTTTTCTTTTCCATGTTCTACAGAGCATGAAAAAAATGCATAAATAATCTTGTTTAGTCACAGTCTGCTTTCTTCTTCATCTGACTTCCAATAATGTCTTTAAATTTAGTGCAAGTTATTTGAAAATCCTTATGATACCAAAACAAGGTATAAATCTCCACCATTTTCATGGACTCTTGAACAGTTGTGTGTTTGGAATATGTTTTTGTTTTTACCTGATTTTTTTTCTGTTTCAATTGATGACCATTTACTCTTAATATCTGTTTTTCCTTTACCTATATATCCAAATTTCTTATTGCTCAATTCTGTCTCTGTGTTTAGACTAAAAGAATGAAGGATGGCATAGCCATCTTTTTTCCAGTCTGCCACATAGAGTTGGCTTTTAAATTTTTTTTTATGGAAACTTTCTTGTAGTATTATGCATAAGCAGAGAGCTGGCTGGTTATCCCACATTTGCTCCCAACATCTTTGCTGCTCTGTTTTGCATATTGCAGAGATGACAGAGGTCATAAGAAAGAAGAGCCAACAAAAAATATGGTGAGGTAATTTTTTTTGTTGTTGTTCGGTTATTTTTTTTTTTATTGAGGGTTATATTAAATTGGTTATTTTATCAATTCTATACTATACAAAGAAAATTTCTATATGAACACTGCTCAGAATGATGTTAGATCTAAAATCAGATATCTTTTGAACACTGAGACTGATATGCTCCTCAAGACAAACAAACAAAAACAGAAAAAAAAAAAGTCAAAACTAATATTGGTTTTCTACCACTAAAAAACTTTGACAGCAAAGCCATCAAAAAAATAAATTTTAGAACAAATTTTAATATATATATTTTTTTTGTCCTTTCCTTTTCTTTATACTGTCTTTAATATAACTGGTCTCCAGGTTTCACTGTTGACTGTGCTATTCCCTTTTCTAAGCATAAGTTGTATACCATAGGCTGAAATTCCTTGTTGAAAATTCAATTTTTTTTTAACAGATTATAAATATGTTTGCACCTTATTATGCTGCTAAGAACTTCAGATTACAATTTCTGTCCCTTAACCTCTATTTCTTTTCCATTCCTTGACAAATTTTTTTAATTTATATAACATTTTTTTTTTTACTCACTTAGGCCTTGTAGAACATATGAAGAACATATGAAATTATAATTTTTTTTTTTTTTTTTTTTTTGGGGGGGGGGGGAGATTTACTTCATGTATCATGTTCTAGCTGGCTAAATCCTTTGAGTTCCCTACTGAAACAGGATCAAGCTAAAATAGCTGATATCTAAAGACTGGAAAGTCTGATATCATTTGGCTGATTTCAACTATGGTGCTCTTTATCCACACAGATAATGAAAGCAGAATCAAATTCTGTGTACATCCACTTTCATGCACTTTCAAATATACTCATTTTCACTGTTTTTTTTGCCCCTTATCTTAGTAAGATAAAATGCATTTTTAATCTTTGTCCTGGTTTTGGCTGAGATAGGGTTAATTTTCTTCAAAGTGCTTGGTGTGGTACATTATTTTGGATTTAAGAGAGAAATAAAAAATAAATCTAGGGGTATTTGCTGGCAGGTGCTGCTGCTGCTTGGGAACAGGCTGGGCATTGGTCAGTGGGTGGTAAGCAATTGCATTGTGCATAACTTGTTTTGTATGTTCTTTATCATCATCATCATCATCATCATCATCATCATTATTACTACTTCCCCTTCCTTTTCTGACCTAGTAAACTGCCTTTATCTCAACCCATGAGTTTTACTTTTTTTTTTTTTTTTTTTTTTTCTGATTCTCTCCCCTGTCCTGCCATGGGAGAATGAGAAAATGGCTGCATGGTGCTGTCTGCCATGTTGAAACACAGAAATCTTAAATAGTAGTTTCACATAGTTTCCTAGGGTTAGAATTTATCTTAAATTGGTAATGTATGATTTACTTCAATAAAAATATTGCTCTGGAGCAGAGTTGTGACTGCACCATTATTAGAAATTCTGAAAACTATTAATGTCAAATTTACAAAACAACCCACTTGAACCTTGAATGACAGGCTTCATGAAAAATGCAAATAATTTTCAACTGAAAAGTAAGTAAAAGTTTTTAAAACAGTTGTGAATAAAGACCTTACTCAAGCGACATTTCAACTTTAATATAATCATTTGATAAAGGTGAAAGAGGCACTGGAGATGTATACTAAAAACAGCTTTCTCTACATGTCAGTGGTAATCAGCATCACATCCAAGATGCAGATGTAAGATTCAAGATACTAACAATGTTATTTGAAGTCAGACGCAGACCCAAGTCAATGCTGTTTCTGATCTGTTTTCTGAAATTATGCTTGTAATTCACAGCAAAACTGTTTTCTTTCTTTCTTTCTTTCTTTCTTTCTTTCTTTCTTTCTTTCTTTCTTTCTTTCTTTCTTTCTTTCTTTCTTTCTTTCTTTCTTTCTTTCTTTCTTTCTTTCTTTCTTCCTTCCTTCCTTCCTTCCTTCCTTCCTTCCTTCCTTCCTTCCTTCCTTCCTTCCTTCCTTCCTTCCTTCCTTCCTTCCTTCCTTCCTTCCTTTCTTTCTTCCTCTCTTCCTCTCTTCCTCTCTTCCTCTCTTCCTCTCTTCCTCTCTTCCTCTCTTCCTCTCTTCCTCTCTTCCTCTCTTCCTCTCTTTCTTTTAAGTAAAATTATTAATTAGAAAGTGATACAATGCTACACTGATAAGAAATTTATCTTCTGTTGACTTGAAGATGTAAAAAAGTACACTTAAAAATTGCAGTCGTAACACAGAAGTCTTAATTCTACGTCTCTCTCTCTCAAGTAATGAAACAGTACAGCCTGAAGAGCCAGTAAAAAAAGAGAAAGAACAAGAGAATATGACATAGATGAGATAAACAGGTATCTATTTGAACTGGGTAAGTGGTTAAGTTGGGTGAAATTTTGAAAAATATCTGAATGTTTGATCTCCGTCACACACACATATAATCCGGTTTCCTCAATTTGTGGTCTGTGAGAGCCCCCAAAATGTGATATAAAGATACTTTGCGGACATACAAAGGCTCATTATTATCACCCAAAATTAGGTCTATGCTAAAGTGCTCACTTAAGTAATAGTTGTGTTGACTGAATTTGTACTACTATGGCTCTTTATGCAACTATGTAACAATGCAAGTAATTTTACAGTATTATTATTATTATTATACCATTAAGTCACATACCATAAGTCTATGACTTAATATCAGTAGAGAATTCATGGTCTTTGCTTCTTCATCGCCAGTTCAATTTCAGGTTTCTATCCTTTATTAAAAATAGGTACGTGCACTGTTCACTGAGCACCATTCCAGCTCCCCAGAATGTTCCCTGTAGAAATGGTTGCTGAGGAACTTTAACTGACATACTTCATGAATGTGAATGTGTGAATGTTCAACATCAGAAGTTGTAAAGGGTTCAAGAGGTATTTTGGTAGTATATGATTATAGTACCCAATAAATTATTATAAACGTTAATTTTAGGAAAAAAATATAACTAGAACAGTTGATCCCATTTGACTGTTTCCCATAGAAATCTTCTAACAAAAGTCTTGTATATTAAAAGTAAGTCTAATCAGGATGGCACATAAAAAAAAAAATAAAAAAAAAAAAATAAAAAAGTGGTAGATATATTTTCTAGAAACGTTAAAACATCTTTATTTTAATGATTACAAATGAATAAGTTCAAGTCAGCATGTAGTTTACGCCCTAATATGTTATAGACTATTCTATACAAATAAAAATGTGGGTGAATACAATACTCTTAACTAGTAATGTCGTGTTAATGAAGTTGACTAAGGGTAGTTAATGAAGACTCTTAGTCTCTTTCCCTTCCCCTTCCCCTTCCCCTTCCCCTTCCCCTTCCCCTTCCCCTTCCCCTTTCCCTTTCCCTTTCCCTTTCCCTTTCCCTTTCCCTTTCCCTTTCCCTTTCCCTTTCCCTTTCCCCTTTTTATTTATCTTTCGCTTTTCCTTAAGTGGTATACAGAGTGGTATACAGAGGGTGTATGGGGGGAAGGTGTTTTTAGTTTGTTTTCTTTGTTTCTCACTTCTCTAGCTTGTTAGTAATAGGCAATCTCTCTGTGATGAGTCTTTTTTGGCCATCACGATAATTGTTGGGCAGTCTCCCAGCAGTCTTTATCTCAACCCTTGAGCCCTTTTCATCATATGGTTCTGGTGGAGCTCAGCTGCCCAGATAGATAAAGCCACAATGGATGTGTCTCCAAACAGGACACAAAGAACAAAATCCCCTGCCCTCCTGTCATGTTTGTAGCATAGGAGATAAAGCTGCTTTTTCAGTATAAACTTAGAGATGTAAAATCAATCTCTTCTCAGGGACCACAGTGTTTTTCTTGTACAGAAGAGTACATTGTTTGGTAAACTTTGGAAATCAATGAATTCAGGTTACCCATCAGTTCATGTCCTCTATCTCTTACCTCCCATGAAATTAACACCAGATGATCTTGTGTCTTCTATGGTGGACCTATGAACCAGGGAAGAGCACTTTCTACTTGCTCTCACTGGCTGGCTCATTCCAGACTCTATTACTGATGATTTATACATTTATTTGCTTTTCCTCAGCCCACTAATCTGAGTCACTCTCACTATCTGCTAGCCTTCACATTACCTGTAGTAGCTTGATTATCTTTTCCACTTTTATCCATTATTTAAATCTGGTTGAATGTGTCTCAAGGACTGAAGAATTGCCAGTGGGGTCAGAGAGCCTAAATTGTTTCTGTATACCACTTAAATTGATGGCATGCTTTGAATAATGTAGCTCATTTAAATGTGACAAATTATGGCCATTGCATGTGTATTCAACATTCTTTTTATTCACTTTTTGTATTTTATGTTATCATTATTGTAATTTATATTCATTGTATTTAACTGAAAATAAAATTTGGTGCACTGCATTAACTCTGTGTAGATGTCTTTGTTTAGGCATTCATGATATGTAAAACATAGGCTTCCCCTTACAAGGAGGGGAAAAAACTACTCTGCCTAAGTCTTTTCCACCTGGCATTAAACCTCATTTTCAAGCAGAGACACCTTCTGTTGAATGAAGAGATGTCTGATTTCTAACTTTTTTTTTTTTTTTTTTTTTTTTTTTAATCATCACTGATAATTATATTAAGACCCATTTTATGATATAAAGACATTAGTAGGTTTGGATCTTCTACTATTTTGAAGCTTCTTATCATACACAATTTATTTTTGAGACTCATAAGCCCATGCTAGAACATGATTTCAGGATTTTTTATCCTTTTTTCCATGGTAAGACTTCCAGTAACATTGTTAATAGGTTTGAATAGTAGAAGAATCACAGATACCTTTCAGAAAATGCATGTCTCTCTTATTTGTTCAGTTGCTTATGCAAGCACTGTCTGTAAAAATGAATCCCTCTAGGGATATATTTTCAGTTTCTTTTATTTTTTCTAACTTATAGCAACCCTTAGTACTTATCACACAGTTTCTATGACCATTTTTTGTTATTTTTTTCCTAGTCATTCACCAAACCTGCCTTCTCAAAGATTTTTTTTCCTATTTTCTACTTGTTGTTTCAGATAAAGTTAATTTTCTTCCAAGTGGCAAGGCACTATGTTTTGGAATTAAAAGGAAAATAATTTTGATAACACACCAAAATTTAAGCTGTTGCTTAGCAATGCTTGCACTGAGTAAAGACCTTTTCTGCTTCTTGTATTGCCCTGACAGAGAGGAGGCTGTGGGTGCACAAGGAGCTGGGATGGGATACAGCAGGACAGCTGATTGAATCTGGCCAATGGGATATTCCATACTATATGGCATCATGTTAAACAATGAAACTGGAAGAGTTGGCTGGGAGAGGTCTGACATTCCATGAGGACTGTCTGGGAATCAGTCCACTGGTGATGAGAAATTCTGTCCCTTTCCCTTTCCCATTCTCATTTCCCTTTTTTTCCTTTCCTGTTTTTATCTCAAATGAGAATTTCTCACATTGTTTTAATTCTCTCCTCATGCCACTCTGAAGGAAGGTGAGAAAACAGCTGCGTGGTGCTTAGTCACTTGCTGATTTAAAACACAACACTACTCCATCTCCTAAAATAAACAGCAATTGAATAGTTTTTGGTTTCATATGTGTGCCTTCTGTGACCTGTAGACTTGACTCTTCAATCAGATTTTTAGGATTAATTTTTGCTTAGTCAAACTTCTTCCAAAGTTTCAGAGTAGCAGAACCTGAAAAGGAAAATAGGATAAAATATGTGATGTGTGTTGGATATGCTAGATAAGGATATTTCTTTAATCATAGAATCATAGAATGGCTTGGGTTGGAAGGGACCTTAAAGACCATCTAATTCTAACTCCCCTGCCACAGGCAGGGACACCACTCACTAGATCAGGTTGGCCAAAGCCCCATCCAGTCTGGCCTTGAACTCCTCCAGGGATGGGGCATCCACAACGTCTCTTGGCAACCGGTGCCACTGCCTCACTACCCTTGCAGTGAAGAATTTCCTCCTAATGTCTAATCTAAATCTATCCTCTTTTAGTTTAAGACCATCCCCCCTTATCCTATCATTATCTACCTGAGTAAAGAGTCCTTCTCCATCTTTTTTATAAGACACCTTTAAGTATTGAGAGGCAACAATGAGGTCTCCCTGGAGCCTTCTCTTCTCCAGGCTGAACATTGCCAGCTCTCTCAGCCTTCATAAGAGAAGTGCTCCAGCCCTCTGATCTTTGTAGCCGTCCTCTGGACTTGCTCTAACAGGTCCATATCTTTCCTGTGTTGGGGGCCCTCCCAGGCCCAGGCCCCAAACCTGGATGTATTACTCCAGGGGAGGCCTCATGAGGGCAGAGTAGAGGTGAACAATCACCTCCCTCGACCTGCAGGTCATGGCTCTATTGTTGCAGCCCAGGATGTAATTGGTCTTCTGGGCTGCAAGCACACACTGCTGGCTTACGTCAAGCTTTTCATCCACCAGGACTCCCAAATCTTTCTCTGCAGGACTGTTCTAAATCAGTTCTTCTCCCAGTCTGTACTCCTGTCTGGGATTGCCTTGTCTTAGGGGCAGCACCTTGCACTTGGACTTCTTGAACCTCGTGAGGTTCACGTGGGCCCTCTTCTTCATCCTGCCCAGGTCCCTTCTTTGAATGATATCTCTTCCTTCTTTGGAATCAACTACACCAGTCATCTTGCTGTCATGTGCAGACTTGCTGAGGATCCAATCAATCCCATTGTTTATGTCATTGATAAAGATATTGAATAACACCAGTCCCAAGACAGACCCCTGAAGGACACCACTTGTCACCAGACTCCACCTGGACATAGACCCATTGACTTCTACTCTCTGGGTGCCAACTCCTAATCCACCGGGTGGTCCACCCATTAGAAAAAAAAAAAAAAATATATATATATATATATATATAAATATATATATATATATATTTGTGCTAAATAAGCACATTACATATACTCTCTACATTGTATTCAAATTCACAACTGTTATATATACCAATTAAACAGAACCCTTGTACAAAACAACATAAATATCCTGTAGTTTCCAGGGGTCACTGAGCTGTTAATCTTTATACTAGATGGATAGACATCACATAAGTATAATAATCAGTTACCTATTAATGTTGCTCGCAATAAGAAATAAAACTTTCCAACAAAACTGCTCCATCTGCAGTATGGAAGAAGCATAAGCTGAAATTCAGCTTCCTGAATCATTTTTCATCCATTTTTTTCCCTTGATTCAAAAAGTTATTTACAGAACGTTGAAAGAACATACAGCCTTTTCCCATTTGTGTCCCCAGAAAATTACTTAGCTAGCATAGAGGAAATCATGGAATGATTTCTTTTTCTGGAAGGTAAGAAAAAGAAATCACTTCTGTAGAGCGAGCGTGTGACAGCTGCACTACTATAGCTTTTCACAGTTGTCAATTAAGAGGAAACAGATCATCAAAACTTGAATGCTTCATTTTATAATGATCTTCTACATTGTGTTATTTTAAAAAGGCAAATGCCTCTTGACATAACTAAAAAACAGGGGGGAAAAGAAAGCTTCCAGTGCTGGCAGCTGATGTTGTTCTGAAAGTTTTTTCCAAGACAAGTTGAAATGGTGAAGCTTATTTTCCTTGATATTAATACCAACAAAAATAGTCACAATGGCAACACAAAAGAGTAGATCTCAAAACAACCTTATGATGCTGCTATCATATAAAATCGTTTGTTTTTTTTTGTTGTTTGTTTGTTTTTTTCTTTTCTTTTTCCTTATATATTCGTCTATTTATTTATTATTAAAGATGTTTAGCAGAAGTTTGAGAGACATTACTAGGAGGAAAATAAGGATATTACCTGTTTTTGCTGTTCACGTCAGTTAGTTTCTGGATTGACTTCTTCAAATTAAATGAGGTAAAGGAAGGTAAGGGAAACAAAACTGGTCAGTAATGATCCTGAGATGTAACTTATACTAAGACCAATGTTCTGGTCCAAAGGAGCATTTCTTATTTGGGACAGGTGATCACCTAATGTGTGATAATGCATGGCCTATCACTGGGAACCAGGCATTGGTGCAATAAGAGCAAATATGGATGTGCAATGAGACCTCCTGTAGTTCATGACAGATAGTAACAATTCAATATAAGTGTTGCTTTTCTCCACTTTTGTCATATTTTTTTCCTCCCTTGATTTTTCCCTTTCCTTCCTATCTGAAAATGCTACAAGAGCTAGGGAATTGTGACTAAATCAGTAGATGCAACACATACAATTTTGGGCGCAGTCAATTGCACATACATCCTGACAACATTCATGAAAGCTGTGATTCTGAGCAACTATCTCCAGAAGATGTTACAGAGGGGGATGTTCTAAGCCAGAGATAGATGAATGAAGAAAGAATGATAAGCTCTGATGTCTCTGTGCTACCTTATTTACAGCAAGACCACCCTTGAGTGCATTGCTGATTATAATACTGTCCTTGGTTCTCTTAAGGCATTGGTATTGTGTACATAGCTGTAACACAATTGAAAACATTGCTATAACAGAAGTCTTTCAGAGGAGAAATCCAAAGGGAAAACACATCAAAAGAAGATAAAAGTCCCAGTGCCAAATCCAACAACAATGTATAAACACTAACATTACTGAAAATTAATCTGACAATGTCTTTTGTTCCTCTTATTTTCCACATTTTATGCCCATGCCTTATCTATCTGCTACATCTTATCAGTTTGCTTGCAAGATGTTGTAAAGTGGTTGTTTGTACAATGCTTAGCATAGGGACCTAGTCCACCTGAGGTCTCTAAATACTATGTTAAGGGAAAAGGTGATGATTAATAATATAATATGTAATCCTAAGTGACTACAACAAAATTCTTTCTTTTTCTTTTTTTTTCCCTTTGTTAACGATATTAAATGTACCAAGAAATGACCCTATCTGCATGCTTTGGAATGAAAAACAAATCAGAGAGATGCTCTTCTCAAGTAATATGACTGTTTCCAAAAGCAAAGAAAAAAAGAATCATCTAAAATTTAACAGATAAATCATGTTTTAAATCTGTGTGGTTCCACTGGAACACAGCAGGTAATATGTACCTGAGAAGCTGTGAACAGCTCATTTTGAAGCCTACCTATTGCAAATCCAAGTTCCAAAGCATGAAAAATATGCAGCAGAGATGTTTATCCCTTAGAATAAGCTATGAAGAAGTTGTGGAATTAGTAAAGCCATGATTTCTACCAGCATAGAAATACATTGCAGTCCACAGCACACAGCTGAAAATTGCACTCCCAGTCAAGTGGCAGAGAGTATCAGTACGTAGGACTGCTTCTTATCTGGTCGACAGAGTCTCTTGGGGTTCAGAAAGACATTAAAATGAAATCTTAATGGTGCAGCAGCAGCACATCCCAATATGCTGAAAGTTGAGCTCACAAAGAAGACCAGCCTGGCTGAACAGAGAACTTCAGAAACTAAGGAGAAAAATAGTTTAGGAGCTCTGGAAGAAGGGACAAGCAATTCAGGAGGATTACAGAACTGTGGAGGAAGAAAATTAGAAGGGCCAGAGCCCAAGTGGAACTTGATTTGGCTAGTGTAGTACAAAACCTATAAAAATGTTTTTATAAATACATCAGTAGCAAGAGGAGAATTAAGGAGACTTTCTGTCCTTTAATGAATGTGAGGGGAAATTTAGTGATGAAAGATAAGGATATAGCTGAGGTACTTAATGCCTTTTTCGTCTCTCTCTTTATTATCAAGGCCAATTTTTTTAGGCTACCCAGCCCCCTTAGCTGGCATAAGATGACAGGAAGCAAGATGAAGCCCCTTATAATCCAGTGGGAAACTCCAAGTGACTTCCTTCATGTTTTGAATGTTCATAAGTCTATTGGGCCAGATGGGATTCATCCAAGGTTATGAAGAAGCTGGCGGAAGAGCTCACCAAGCCACTTTCTATAATTTACCAGCAGTTTGGAACAACCAGGGTGAAAAAAATTATATGAGGAGTAGCTGAGGGAACTGAAGTTCTTTAGTCTGGAGGAAGATGAGTGGAGCAGGATTACTTAGAGAACACATTGCTCAGGAAGGCATTCAGGCAAATGTTGAATATCTCCAGATAAGGAGACTCCATAACCTCTCTGGGCAACCTGTTCCAGGGCTCTGTCACCCTCACAATAAAGTTCCCTCTCATATTCATCTGGAACCACCTGTGCTTCAGTTTGTACCCATTGCCTCTCATCTTCTCTCTGAGCACAACTGAAAAGAAACTGGATCCATCTTCTTGACACCCTCCCCTCACATATTTATACACATTGATGAGATCTCCCCTCAGTTTTCTCTTTTCCAGGCTAAACAGGCCCAGTTCTCTCAGCCTGTCCTTGTACGACAGGTGCTCCTGTCATCTAATCATCTTAGTGGCCCTCCTCTGGACTTACTCCAGTAGTTCTACGTCCCTCCTGTAATGGGGAGCCCAGAACTGGACATAATACTTCAGGTGTGACCTCCCCAGGGCTGAGTAGAGGGGAAGGATCACCTCCTTTGACTTGCTGGCAACACTCTTCCGAATGCAGCCCAGGATACCATTGGCTGTCTTGGACACAAGGTCACATTGCTGACTTGTCAGCCTGCTCTCCACCAGGTCCCCAGGGTCCCTCTCTGCAGAGCTGCTTTCCAACAGGTCACCCCCCAGCCTGTACTGGTGCTTAAGGTTATTCCTCTCTAGGTGCAGGACCCTGCACTTACCTTTGTTGAACTTCATGAGGTTCCTCTTGGCCCAACCCTCAGCCTGTTAAGGTCCATCTGAATGGCAGCACAGCCCACTGAGGTACCAGCCACTCCTCCCAGCTTTGTGTTGTCAGCAAACTTGCTGAGGGTGTGCTCCGTTTCATTGTTCAGATTGTTGATGAATAAGTTGAAAAAGTCTAGATCCAGTACTGACCACTGTGGAATACATTAGCTACAGGCCTACAACTAGGCTCCACACCACTAAGCACAGTCCTCTGAGCTCTGCAATTTGGACAACTGTCGATCCACCTCACCATCCACTCATCTAGACCACACTTCCTGAGCTTGTTTATGATGATGGTATAGGAGACAATGTCAAAAGCCTTGCTGAAGTCAAGGTAGACCACAGCCACCATTCTCCTCACATACACCCACATATACAGTTATTTCATCTTAGAACTATATCAGATTTGTTAAATTCATTAAATTCCCCTTGGTGAATTCATGCTGGCTATTCCTGATCACCTTCTTATCCTCCACATGCTTGGAGATGATCTCCAGGATGAGGTGTTCCATCACCTTTCTAGGAATGGAGGTGAGGCTGACTGGCCTGCAGTTGTCTGGGCCCTCCTTCTTCCCTTTTTGAAGACTGTCATGATATTGACTTTCTTCCAGTCCTCTGGCACCTCTCTAGTTCTCCACAACCTTTCAAAGATGATGGAGAGTGGCCTAGCAGTAACATTGGCCAGCTCTCTCAGCACCCATGGGTGCATTCCATGGGGCTCCATGGATTTGTGGATGTAAACTTTGCTTAGATGATCTCTGACCTCTTTTCAACCAAGGGAAAATCCTCCTTTCTCCGGACTTCCTCTCTTGTCTGCAGGGTCTGAGCTTCCTGAGGGCTAACTTGAGCAGTAAAGACTGAAGCAAAGAAGGCATTCAGCAACAGTGCCTTCTCTGTATATTTTATCATCAGGGCACACACCCCATTCAGCAGCAGGCTGATGTTTTCCCCAGTCTTCTTTTTTCCACTGATGTATTTGAAGAAGCCCTTCTTTTTGTTCTTGTCAACCCTAGCCAGATTTAATTTCAAAAGGGCTTTGGCCTTCCTTGTTGCATCCGTGCCTACTCTGACAGTGTCCCTATATTCCTCCCAAGTGGTCTTTCCCTTTTTCCACATACTGTAAACTTCTTTCTTCTCTCTGAGCTTTGCCAGGAGCTCCCTGCTTATCTATGCAGGTCTCCTGCCCACTTTGCTTGCCTTCTTACTCATAGTGATGCGCTAATCTTGAGCTTGGAAGAAGTGATACCTGAATACTCACCAACTGTCTTGGACTCCACCTGGAATACTGCGTGCAGGCCTGGGGCCCCCAGCAGAAGAAGGATGTGGAGCTCTTGGAACGGGTCCAGAGCACAGCCACTAAGATGATAAGAAGGCTGGAGCACCTTTCTTATGAAGAAAGGTTGAGGGAACTAGGCTTGTTTAGCTTGGAGAAGAGAAGGCTCCAGGGAGACCTTTGAATGCTTGAAGGGAGCATATAAACAGGAGGGGGAACACATGTTTACATGTGTTGATAGTGACAGGAGAAAGGGGAATGGTTTTAAGTGAAGACGGGAGATTTAGGTTAGATACTAGGCACTGGAACAGGTTGCCCAGAGAGGTTGTGGATGCTCCATCCCTGGAGGCGTTCAAGACCAGGCTGGGTGTGGCTCTGGGCAGCCTCCTCTAGTGGTTGGCAAGCCTGCCCAGAGGAGGGGGATTGAAACTAGAAGATCTTTAAGGTCCTTTTCAACCCAGGACATTCTATGATTCTGTGATTCTGTGACCTCCGTTCCTTCCAGAGCCCTAGCTGTAGAATTCTTCCAAGTAGATCCCTGAAAAGTCCAAAGTTTGCTCTCCTGAAATCCAGGGTCACAAATCCTACTTTTTGCCCTGATTCCTCTTTGCAAGATTCTGAACTCCACCATATCATGGTCACTGCAGCCAAGGCTCTCCCTGACCCTCACATTCCAACTAGTCCTGTATCAGGGTGGTTGAAGTCCCCCGTGAAAACCAGGGTTTGTGACTGAGGGGTTACTTCAAGCTGTCTAAGAAGGTTTCATCTACTTCCTCTTCCTGATCAGATGGCCTGTAGCAAACACCCATAACAGCCATGATAGCCTGCCCTTTAATCCTTACCCATAAGCTCTTAACTTGCTCTTCATTCACCCCTAGGCAGTTTCTCTCTCACATAAACTGCACTTCAGTTTCTCTCTCACATAAAGAGCAACTCCACCACTCCACCTTCCTGGACGATCTTTTCTAAAAAAGCACTTAGCCTTCCATGACAGTTTTCCAGTCATGTGAGCTATCCCACCATGTCTCTGTGATTACAATGAGATCATAGCCATGCTACCAGAAGCAGATCTCCAGTTCTTTTGTTTCCCATACTATGCACATTAGAATACAAACATCTCGGGGAGCTGAAATGCTTATTTCTCATGCTGCATGTCTATGTACAGAAACACTTCAGATATCTTTAATTCAACTCAGCCCCTCATGGGGCAGACTGAAAGGCCTCACTAGCATGCAGTTCTTCAAAAACTGGCATGCAGTCCCATAGCTTATCACTGCTGGGCCTGGTTTTGTCCCTTTCCCCCCTTTGAATCTAGTTTAAAGCCCTGTCAATTAGCTCTGCTAACTCCTGGGCAAAATTTCTTTTCCCTCTCACAGAAAGGTGATCCCCATCAGGAGTCAGTAGGCTCAGTGTCATGTAGACCTTCCCATGATCAACAAACCTGAAACTCTGCTGGTGGCATCAGCCTCAGAGCCACATATTGATCATCTGGGTTCACCTGCTCTTTTCAATATTAATCCCTGCTACTGGAAGAATGGAGGAAAACACTGCCTGTGCACCTGATCCTTCAGCCAATCACCCCAAAGCCCTAAAGTCCCTTTTCATTTCTCTCGGGGTTTTCTTTAGGACCTCATCACTGCCAACTTCGAGAACCAATAAAAGGTAATAATCAAAGGGGCATACCAGATGAATGACTGTCTGAGTGGCTTCTCTTACCCATGCCCCAGGGAGTTGGCAGACTTCCCTGTGGGTTGGGTCTGGATGAGAAATCGGGCCCTTTGTTTCCTTCAGAAGGGAGTCTGTTCTTTTTTTTTTTTGTTGGTGGGCCTTGTTGTGATGCAGGATGTAGGTAGACTTGCCCTGGGTAACTTCCCCAGTGTGGATGGACCATGATCCACATTGTCATTTGCTTGCCCTTCAAGTTCCAGAGCCTCATACCTGTTGCATAGAGGCACCTGGGAAGGTGAAGCAGGGGAGGTTCACCTGCTGTGCCAAACAGGAACCTGCTTCCACTCCCCCGTCTCTTAGATCCCATCCCTCTATCTGGTGGCAGAGGGGTAGGGAATCCTTTGTTTCTTGCACAGTGGCTGTGGCTGGCTGAGGAGCCTGCCTCAGGGACAGCAGAGCTCTACCCCACCAGTTAATCTTGTTCTCTGACTCCCTGAGTCAGAGTCGATGGGGCCGGATGGGATCCACCCAAGGGTACTGAGAGAACTGGCAGAGGAGCTGGCCAAGCCACTGTCCATCATTTATCAGCAGTCCTGGCGATCGGGGGAGGTCCCAGTTGACTGGCGGCTAGCAAATGTGATGCCCATCTACAAGAAGGGCCAGAGGGCAGACCCGGGAAACTACAGGCCTGTCAGTTTGACCTCAGTATCAGGGAAAATCATGGAGCAGATCCTCTTGACAGTCATAATGCAGCACTTGCAGGGCAAGCAGGCGATCAGGCCCAGTCAGCATGGGTTTATGAAAGGCAGATCCTGCTTGATGAACCTGATCGCCTTCTATGACAAAGTGACGCGCTGGGTGGATGAGGGAAAAGCTGTGGATGTGGTCTACCTTGACTTCAGCAAGGCTTTTGACGCTGTTTCCCACAGCATTCTCCTCAAGAAACTGGCTGCTCTTGGCTTGGACTGGCGCACGCTTCGTTGGGTTAGAAACTGGCTGGATAGCCGGGCCCAAAGAGTCAAGGTGAATGGAGCCAAGTCCAGTTGGAGGCCGGTCACTAGTGGCATCCCCCAGGGCTCGGTGCTGGGGCTGGTCCTCTTTAATATCTTCATCGATGATCTGGACGAGGGCATCGAGTGCACCCTCAGTAAGTTCGCAGATGACACCAAGTTAGGTGCGTGTGTCGATCTGCTTGAGGGTAGGAAGGCTCTGCAGGAGGATCTGGATAGGCTGCACCGATGGGCTGAGGTCAACTGCATGAAGTTCAACAAGGCCAAGTGCCGGGTCCTGCACCTGGGGTGCAATAACCCCAAGCAGAGCTACAGGCTGGGAGAGGAATGGTTGGAGAGCTGCCAGGCAGAGAAGGACCTGGGAGTGATGGTGGATAGTGGGCTGAATATGAGCCAGCAGTGTGCTCAGGTGGCCAAGAAGGCCAACGGCATCCTGGCTTGTATCAGAAACAGTGTGACCAGCAGGGCTAGGGAGGTGATCGTCCCCCTGTACTCGGCTCTGGTGAGGCCGTACCTCTAGTACTGTGTTCAGTTTTGGGCCCCTCGCTACAAGAAGGACATCGAGGTGCTTGAGCGGGTGCAGAGAAGGGCGACGAAGCTGGTGAGGGGCCTGGAGAACGAGTCCTACGAGGAGCGGCTGAGGGAGCTGGGCTTGTTCAGCCTGGAGAAGAGGAGGCTCAGGGGCGACCTTATCGCTCTCTATAGGTACCTCAAGGGAGGCTGTAGCGAGGTGGGGGTTGGCCTGTTCTCCCACGTGCCTGGTGACAGGACGAGGGGGAATGGACTTAAGTTGCGCCAGGGGAGTTTTAGGTTAGATGTTAGGAAGAACTTCTTTACTGAAAGGGTTGTGAGGCATTGGAACAGGCTGCCCAGGGAAGTGGTGGAGTCACCATCCCTGGAAGTCTTCAAAAGACGTTTAGATGTGGAGCTTAGGGATATGGTTTAGTGGGGACTGCTAGCATTAGGTCAGAGGTTGGACTCGATGATCTTGAGGTCTCTTCCAACCTAGAAATCTGTGATTCTGTGATTCTGTGATTCTGCCTGCCCACCTCCTCCCGAAGCTCTGCCAAGAGGCGAAGCAGTTCTTCAACCTGGGCACATCTCCCACAGCTATGCTCAGTATCACCATCCTGTACCAGCATAAGAGTAGGACACACCCAGAAGTCTGACAGCTGGGTGGCGGCATGTTCCTTCTGGAGCTGTCTGGGAGGCTGTTGTGGGTGCCAAGCTTGTTCTGCCAGGTGGTCACCATCACTCCCAAGATGCGTTGGCCAACCTTCAGTGCCAACTCCCTGATTGCCCTGCCCACACAAACTGCCCTGAGTAACATTGTGGTGCTGGTCGCTCGTGCTCCCCAGGCACTGCCTTTGTACAATGGGGCGTGGTGCATGCTCCTGGCTCCAGTACAAGGGCTGCCAGGTCCTGGAGGCTCCCTTGTCTGCCTCAAAGGGACCTCAATACAGGAAAACTCTTGCACGCCATGATCCCCCCACTTTGCTGCAGAATGTGTCTGCCCCAGAGCCGACTGCCTCATTGAGATGAGGAGGTTGTCAGTCTCTTTTCAGGTGACAAGTGACAGAACTTAATGAAATGGTCTTAAGCTGCACCAGGGGAGGTTTATTTTGCACACTAGGAAGAATTTCTTCCCAGAGAAGAATTGGTCAAACAAAACTGGAGCACGCTGCATAGGGAGGTGGTGAAGTCACCATCCCTGGAGATATTTAAGAGATGTGTAGACGTGGCACATGGTTTAGTGATGGGACTCACTTGGTCAGGTTGGTGGTTGGGCTTGATGATCCTGAAGGTGTTTTCCAACCTAGATGATTCTATGATTCACTAAGTATCATGTCTTAAAACTGACATCATCATGCAAGGAATATGCATGATGCATAATTCTCTGCAGTCTGTATTAGCCATAGTTTTTGTATTCCTTATCTACTTTTGAATGAGGTTTCTGCACATTATTTATGTACAAAATATTGCACAAGTACCTAAATAATGCAAGTAATTACAAATGCTCAAAAATATAAGCTATGAAGTAAAGGGAAATATTTAAATTCATAGAAAACAGACAAACAAAATGTAAATCTATATTTAACAAGTATTTAGCAATTATATGTTTATTTTTTAGCTCGAGTAGTGTATTTATTTGGAGGGATCATTACCCTTAGTGTAGCAGTGATATTAATGGTCATTAAGATCTAATAAATTAAGATTAAATTAATTTTCACAATTTTTCCTTTGCAATTAAGCTTTCTTTAGTTTTGCTACTGAAGAGAATTAAGTATAATCAGTTTAACTAAAACAATGGGAAAAAAAGATATTCAAGAATTTTTGCTTAAATTTCATGCTTCATACATTTCTCATCTTGGTTCAACTTGAACATGCATCCCACATTTCATATAATTTATACTTCTATGTTAAGCATTTTTAATTAATAAAGTAAATAAATTTTGTTTGTTTATTTGTTTGTTTTTTTTTTCCTGTAATGCATCTATAAAGGCTTGGAGTTTTGTCCCCTTTTGTTTGGGGACTGGGAGATATTTTCATTTAAAGATAAATATATGTGTGAAGCCATTTATTAGATATAATCTTAATCCTTGAGCATTGTTGTTTGAATCCAGTTTGAAAGTCAGCAACTGTCATATTTGCTCTACATCAGGAGGTTTTATGAAACTTGGACTCTTCTTATTGACTCTTCTACCTTAATATTTTGATGTGATTACATCTGAATGCAGCCCCATTTTTTCCTAATGTCTCTGTTAGGAGCCACTCATCATTTTGCACTCGAACAGGCTGTCCATGGAGGTGGTGGAGTCCTTCTCTGGAGATATTCAAGGCTGATCTGGATGCTTACCTGGGCAGCCTGCTCTAAGGAACCTGCTTTGGTAGGGGGATTGGACCCGATGATCTTTCAAGGTCCCTTCCAGCTCCTACAATTCTCTGATTCTGTGATCTTGCCTAGATAGAGCAATGTGTCAAGAGTATCCTGCTATTTGGAAATCAATAATTTTCCTTTGTAAGAGTCATGCTACATAACCTTTGATTTTTTCCTTCAGAAATAGTTTAGTTCTTTGTTTCTTATGCTCTGTTCATAAGGCTGAGTATTCTTGCCTAAGCATAGAAGCTTGAGCTTCTCCTTTTTAAATAACAAGCATTTTATGTAACAAATGCTAGTTCTTTTCTGGTGTGTCTTTGTAATTATTTGAGTTGATTAATCTTGTAGCATGGTATAAACTGAAGGTGTTTGAAGTTTTATAATGTTCTGTGACTTCTCATAGACAACTGTTGCTGACATTATTTCAGCCAGTATCCTAGGCACACAAAGGTGAACTTTATCAATCCTAGATGACCAGGCAAATATTTGAATTTTCACAGTACTTAAAAATGTATTCCCTTAGTGCTGTCTGAGTTGCTCTCTCTTTTCCTATTATAGAAGTACCTGTGCAGTTAGAGAAGTTTACTTTTCTACTGAAGATTAAAGCAAACTTATTAAAATCTTTTGTCTTCATGGAATCATTTTTAGTAGCTTTTAATTCCGATGAGCAAAAGAATATGTGTTGGCAGTTACATAATTCAATCTTTTACCTGCTACTTCTTCCTCATTTTTCTTAGGAGGTCTCATCTAAAAATGTTCTGTGCTCATAAAGTCTGACTTTTCTGAAATCTATCATTTTAAGTTTGTCACTCTCTTTTTTTTTCTCCTCTCTAACAGTTAGCCATCTTCAATGGATGTGGCTATTCATGGTGGCCCTTCTCACGCATTCTGAATTCTCAGCCAGTCAATCTTTCATGTTTACAAGCAAATCTAGACAAAGCTCCCTTCAGGTTGCACGATCCACTTGTATTTCAAGATCTTGATGGATTCTGCTTTATTATATCAGAAGCAGAATTCTTCTTTCTTTTTCTGTCAGTAGGATTTAACTCACCTAGAGTTTGCTGTTTATCATATGGGTAGCTACACTGACCTAGCAGTGAAATTCCCATCATACTCATTGGCTATCCATGTTTGTAAGGTAATTAATCTAATCATAATGTCAGTTTCTACTTGAACATGACACTGAAACATACACCCGAGCTTAAATGTCCCTCTTGATTAATTTCCACAGGTCACAAAGGGAACCTGTTGTTGCTTTCTAGCATTTAGAAATGTTGTGTCTCCTTTTTCCTCTTTGCCTATTCTTTCTGATTAATGCTAAGGTTTTAAATTGATGAGTGAGATATTGCAAGTGAAAATATATATCTAAATATTTTATGTATATATATATATATAAATTAGGGGATTAGAGATTTTTATCATGGGAGGGTTTAAATGACTAATAAATCAGGCTATTTTCAAACTCAAAGAAAACTCTTTATTGAATTGACAGTCATTAAAAATACTCATTGCCAAAGCTGAGTTCTTACTCATTATCATTTGTTATCACTAAATAGACAAACAATTAATCCTTAACAATCTAGATTAGCTATGGGTATACAATGCCACAGAGCTCATAGACTGTGATTAATGCTGACAGTTCTTGATGTTTTTAGTCCAAAGTCAAGGTCAAGAGTTCTGAGAGTTCTTCCACAAGGAAAGCTGGATCCAGTGTGGGTATTTTATAACTTGTTCTTTCCTCTCACTGTTGATAGCTTTTTTTTTTTTTTTTTTCTTTTCTTTTCTTTTCTTTTCTTAATTTCTTCAACCACTCTCCAAAACTAAAAAAAAAAATAAAATCACATTTGTTCACATTTGTTCCCAACTTAGTTCATCCTACTTTCATACTTTCAGGATTAGGAATTGTTCTGTTTTTCCAGGTGTCTTTTTGCTTGTTCTGCAGGATTAATTTTTGCCTTTTTTACAATGTATTTCTTCAGTATGAAAGACAAGAGACAAGGAAATGTGGCCTTGAAATAAGCTCAGACAACTCTCCTGCCTGTTCTAAACCCTGGTTTTTATCTTGCAGATTTTACTGCTTGCATGTTTTCCTTTAGCCCATCTATGCAATTGTGCAAAAATATCAATTTCTTTTTCTTGTTTACATATTTCTTTTATGTTTATATTTTACTGTTACAAACAAGCTGTGCTTGCTGCTGGTTATAACTATTAGTAGTGATACAAAGTTACAGAAAGGCTATACACGCTCCTCAGTTATAGTACTGGGGTATGCAAACATCTAGATTCAAGGCAAGCAAATAATAATTATATCTTGGTTAGCATCCTTCTTGTTTATGGGTGCAACTGCTTTGGCTACATTCTCAGTATGTGGATCACATTCATTTTCTGCTACAACTGTTAAACTATAATTATAACTCTTACATATAGTCTATTATAGCTTTCTAACTGCCTTTGGAGTTGTATCTATGTCTAAAAATGCATGTTCTATAACAACAAAAAAAACCTCCTTTCATAATAGTTTAATGTATGTACAAATAATAATAATAATAATAATAAAGAAATAAACATAGAGAATTACCTTGAGACCTTGAGTAAAAATGTACTCTAATGCTGTATTTGTTTTTAATAATATCTTCAATGCAAGCATGAAGTTTAGGGGTGGAAAAGCTTTGAATTCATCCTTAGGATGCTCTCTTGGCAGACAAACCAGGAAACTTACACCATGCTTGTTGAAAAGACATTTGATTATTTAAGTCTATTGCATAAGAGAGTAAGTCCTCAGGGTGTCTCTGTATTGCATTTCCAGCTGACAGCAAAAACCTGACCTACAATGATGTGTTGATCTGGAAGCATAACAGCAAACAGAATTCCCCAAGGAGCCAAGAATTCACTTTTGTTTGATAGAGGAGAAAAAGCTCAGAGTGACATGTAGGCATTACACTTTCTTATTACAGAATGTGATAAGCTTGTCCACGACAAGTCCCTAGAACTTTTTCCCATGCTTGCCTCTCACACTAGCTTTTATAAAATTGGTGAGGGAGAAAAAATGTTAAACCAGTGGAGAAACCTTCTTTGATGTAGATAGATTTGAAATGTAACAGAGGTTTGTCCTGTGGACATTGTTAACGTACTCATTACTTCTCGTAGATAAGATGCCAATGAATATTATAAATACCTGGCATGTGAATGTCCTTCAGCTGTCCATTATAAAGCATTTGCACTTATTACATATTATCTCTTTCTCTGAGGTGTAAAAGATGGTAATTACCGCTGAAATTCCTTGACAGACTTCTACATGGTGTTGGGGAGAGTCAAGTAGAGTAATATGTTGTAACAATACGTTGTAACATGGTTTGCTGTAGTATTCTCCTTTATAACCCTTTGTAATCTGCTGAAACCCTCCTCATTCTGGCTAGATGCACTCAGCTAATTTAGTGAACTAACACTTATTACCGGTATATTATTTCTAACATTGACAGAGAGGACATTAAGATAACCATGTTGATTGAATACATTTGTTGTATGAAGAATCCATTGTACTTGCGATTTTATTTAAAATAACAAACATTAGTTTATATATATATAGTTTATATTATATAGTATATATTATATAGTATATATTTATATATTTATTAGTTTATATATATATAGTTTACTCCCAGTGTAAGATTCAAGAAAACACTAACACTTTAGATGCTTCTTTAGTGACGAGGAAACTGCCAGTGATTTCGATGTTTGAATAGAGTTAAAATTTAGTTTTAAAATTATGAAAAATTCTTGTTAGTCTACGCAGCTTTCCAAAAAATGTTTCCACTTTTTTTTTTTTTTTTTATGTTTATAATTTTGTTTCAGATTATTCTGTATAAATAATTGATATGCTGTGAATTATGCAAGGTGGTAAGGTAATAGGGAAATGATTCAAAAATACATTGCAGAATTCTTATCCAGAGATAATTGCATGGGAAGTAGATGACTCACACTTAACTATTGTATTATTGACTTTTGTGAGGAAATTGAATACAAACCTCATTAATGCTATGAAATCATGTTACAATAAGTGAAAGTCTCTATTGAGATGATAATACTACAGTCAATTTATTTTACTTCCTGAATAAGTATCCTGCATATGTAGTAAATGTTACTACAGTAGTATCAGTTCTCTCTTTGATGGTCTGTTTTTTAAAAACATGATGACATAGGCGTCCTGGCACAAAGAACAGGCAATATCAACAACAATTCACAGGGCTGACAAAAAGAAAAAATAATTTGAGTCTTTTGTCTATTGTAAGCTTGAATACCCTGCAGCTGAGATTTTGTGATATTTCTTATTTAATAAATTGGAGTTTGTCCACATTTTAAAGTTGGTTGAAAAAATATTGCATGCTACTGGAAATGTGAATATTGCCACTAGTGATCAATGAATAAAATAGCAAAAATTACTTCCCAACTGTTCAGCTTGGATTGCATGCTCTTTTCTTCATCTGTGTTGATACCTCCTTGTACTTGGCACTGCTATTTAGTAGCCATGCACTTGAAAGAAATGTCTGGAGAGCTCTCTGGTTGACTTCGAGAACGCAGTTACTGAATGAAAAGAAAGTAGGATTCTTTATCTACTACCATTCTATCAGGTTGTTTTGAAAATAAAATTGAAACTGCAATTAATATCATATGAAAGAAAAATTCTTACTATCTAAGTTGTAAAAGCTTACTTAGTGTGTGATAAATTGGCTCAAAAATTGAGTGGGAAGTCCTAAGTAATATCTGTGTTTCTCTTCCTTGGATACAGCATTACATCAATGTTTCCTCACATCTTGTCACATTTCCTCACATCTTCTGCCCTGGATGCTATAAATTGAGGTCCACAAAGAATAGCATTAAAAGACTAATATCAACAAGTGCCTCCAGAATATCTCATATCAGACCCACTGTGTGTACATATTTGCAGTGATCTGTGCATACCAGAAAATTTGATGTTTTGTAGCTTCTCCATGGAGGTGTAGACTGACTACATGTTGTATTTTTATTAATACAGTCTGGATGCAACAAATTGTCTGTGAGTTCAATGTAGACACACTTCATGTTTGTGCATTGCTTTTCCAAGATTCACCTCAAGCTAGGTATCCAGGAAACAATAACATAGCTGTATAGCAAGGTGCTAGATTACCATGAATCAGAATTTAGTTATGTGATAAAAGGATTTCAGGTAACAACATTAGAATTTAAGGCTGCATGTGACATAATGATGTACAGCAACCTATTACAACCTGTGGGTCTGAAATTGTAGTATACTACAAAAAATACACTTTAAATTTAAAAATATACTGAACTTTACCTAGATTATTTCAGCACACAGTATAGAACTAGTCAGGAGCTTGAATGTATTGTCAATATACAAGTAACTAAATAAAAATCAATACAGGAAAACAAACAAACAAACAACAACAACAAATAAGCATTAAAATGTAAGAATTTGAACACAGAGTAGCCCTCTCCAGTTGTTCAAAGCCCTGGCATAGGGCTTTCATTGATTAATAACTCAGGATGGGAGCCATATTCCTCTCATTTTCTCATTAGTCAATCTTGGTCCAGCTTTGAATTTCCTCAGGGTTCACTGCTACTAATGATTCACTCCATTTAGCACAATGGCTTATTTTCTGTAAAGCAGGCCTTTCTTTACTGAATTAATGTTGTACCAATGTGGACAGCAGTGAAATAGTAATATAATAGGCCTATTTTCAGCAGAGCTTGTTGAATGAACTTCAGTAGAAACATGTCAGTGAAAGGAACAGATATTTTGGAAAAAAAAAAGTTCATAAAATCACAGAATGGTTTGAGTTGGAAGGGACCTTAAAGACCATCTAGTTGCAATCACCTTCCACTAGAAATTGCCCCTCCCCTCCCCTCCCCTCCCGTCCCCTCCCCTCCCCTCCCCTCTCCATCATTGGTGTTGAACACAGAGGCGAAGAAGGCATTAAACGTCTCTCCTTTACATATGTCTTTACTTATGAGGTTTCTTTATACAAAAAGTTGTAGACTTCTGAGAGCTTGTCTTGAGGCATGAGATAAGTTTGAAATATAAAATCAGGAACAAAATGTTCACTGTTCAGTTTTAAAATCTGTTTGGACATTTATTTTAGCCATATCTACAGTTCTGTGCATCTTTCTCAGAGCTGATGATCTTTGCAACAGCTGTGGATGTTCCTTAGGCATACACCAGTTAGAATTTATTTACTGTATGCCAACTTAGTAAGACATTATAGTGTGTCAAGACATGGCAAGCCATCTGCACTAAACTGCCAATTAAAGACATACTTTAATATGCAAAACAAATTGTTATTATTGTTATAATTGTATTATGTTCTCAAAAAAAAAACTTTGCATAAGATGTCTTTCACTCACACATCTGTTTAGAAAAGTGGTCAATTATATATAATTATCCTGACAAGAATAACTTGTTTAAGAGAGATTTTATACTGATGCAGTTTGTAAAATGGTGATTCAAGGTCCTTAATTGTGAAAATAAATTTAGTTATTTTGAATTGCAGTATAGAAATACCTCTCACCTTTCACAAGATTCCATCACAGACTGTCTAATGTTGATGTCTGCATTGTTCACAAAATATCTTTTGCTGATGCAAATGCAATACCAGCATGTGCTCCTATATCCACAGGATTGTTTATTTTCTGACGGAATGTCCTAAAATGAAAGGATTTTCAAGTTTCAGTCTGCTCTAATTAATTGCATATATATATACACACCTACATATACAAACATATACAAAAAAAAAAAAAAAATCTTTTTTTTCTCCAGTATCTATGTTTGCCATTATTATTCAATATATAGACCCATAAAATGCTGATAAACCAACCAACCACTGGAAATGCAGCTTATAGAGAAACATGAGAGAGCTCACTAGAATGAAAATAAAAAAAGTAACATAGCTGGAGCAAGTTTTTGGAACATTTAATGTACCTAAGGAAAAAAAAAAAAAAAAGAAAAAAAAAGACACATTCAACTAAAGAACTTAATTATTTAGCTAAACTCTTTGTAAGTCAGTGTGTCTATTTTCATCTTAAATGTAAACAGGCTTTGTAGTATTAAGATTTTGGCATGACTGAATTTGTTAGGAAAATCAATAGTCCTAACATCTTCAGTTGGTGTGGTATATAGTAATCAGTTCATTAGCAGTCATCTTCAAAAGTAAGGAGAGGAAGTTTTCTTTGTTGCAAAAGAACAAAGAACTAACACTAACACAACATTAAGCGACAAAATATAATTCTTGCTTCGTTCTCAGTGCCTGATATGATCAAACTGTTCAAGTCAGCATGTAAGCAGCAAAAATACAGAGAAACTGTTAATTAAAGTTAGGAGAAGAACACAGGACCAAACTCCTTAGACATGTTCATTTCTCCCAAAAACTAATCATCACATCTGCTTAGTCCTTCAGAACAATGACGTCCTCACCAATTTTCTCAAGGTCTTCCTAGAAGTGGTTGGGTTTCTCCCACCTCTCAACTCTTATTGGAGTCAACTATATCAACAGTGACTGCATTTGTATGAATCCATGGCTGTGCTTTGTGAAAGGATTTGGGGTAGGAGGAAAGAAAGGGAAAAAAAGGGAGAAACAAAAAAGAGGGAGCTGCAATGGACTTTCTCTGCACAACTAGCTTCTCTGAACGAGTTAAAGGGATCAGACTGAAAACAAAGGTCAGCAAAAGAAAAGTAGCAGGTATTCAGCACTCTTTGCTTCATGATGATGTACTTTAAATGTACCAGAGTGTAAGCCCCATATCTGGCTTGTGTGTGGTCCTGTGGCCTTATTTTCTTCCTAGTCTGTTTCATGGAAAGTTGCACTAAAAGTGCAACTCAGTTGTACCATTCTTAAGGGGTCCTTTAAAAGATACATGGAGAGACTAATATTAGCAGCATTTACAGAAGTAAAAGCAAGAGTGATCTTGCAAGAGTGATCTCTCTCTTACCGAGAACAGAACAAAATGAAACAAATCTTTATTATAACATGACTAAATGGCAAGATATTCATTCTCTCCCATGGTATACTCTAAGCTTTGTTATTTTCAATAAACAAAAGAAGTAGTGCATGATTGTTCTATTGCACTTGGCTTTAAGGATTATTTTATTATAGAGTAATAATCAGGACAGATAGCATTATAAAGGATATGAAAAAGAAGACAGGAAAATGAAGTGAAAAATACACATACATGAAACAATCTTGTCACCCATTAACTTATTTATATTAAATTCAATGAACAGTATTGAACACTTTTAATTTTTTGTCAACTGAGAATTATATATAAAAATTTGTTTGTTGAGAAATGAATGAACATATAGAAGTAACTTTAATAGATGACTGGACCTAATAAGCACACTGGAATGCATTACTTTATATAATAAACTTCCAGCTCTTTTGAATTTTAGAAAATAATCATACCTCCTCCAAGTACTATTTGTGTTCTACATCAGTAAAAACATACATAGTCCATCTCCTCACCTCTTCCCTCCCTCCCTCCCCCTCCACCAACTCCTAAAAAAAAAAAAAAAAAAAAAAAAAAAAAAAGTGCTCCCTATACTTGTTCTTCATTTATTTCTATTTTTACTACAAAAAGTATTGATATATCCTGGAACACTTTAGACCTGTAATGCCCTTTGTAACCTTTCTTAGCTCAGGGATACACTGGCAGTGTAGTGAAGAATATTTGGTTGTAATTATTTCAAGTAATGCAGTCTCTCGACAGTGCAAAAAGCTGTAGAGATTTTATATTTGTTTTTCATGTGACTGCAATGTTAAATTTTAATATATATCTTTGGTCTCTTTCCAGGATTTAGCAGTTCACAGGAGTTCTGCATATGAAATGATTCAGAAGAAATATCTATCTATCTATCTATATGTATAAATAGTTAAAGAATGCTTCAATACACCGTAAGTAGACCAAAAAAAATATAATCCTTTGAGTAAGTATTCCTACCATGTACATAAATAAATGAGTAGATATTTTAGAAGGATGTCTGTTGAAATTCTTTCGTAATTAAAATCTTTACATATATTGGAAATGTTTTTTCTACAGGTAGTCTGTTGCTGTAAACTGTATTTCTGAATGTCAAAGTATGTGTCAACACTGAGGCATAATTTCTGAATAATATTTCTGAATTTTATTTCTGAAAGTGCAATTTTTCAGAAATTACAATAAAGTACTAATTAATATATATATATGTATAGATTTTTTCTGGTGGGTCGACTGTCAAATAATAAATTACATTAAAGAGAAGAGGAGAACAGGCAGAAAGAGTACCCCTTCAAATACTCTATGTCCTATATCTGTTTCTTGCTCTTACAAGCTATCTTATTCATATTACCCTATATCTGTTTCCAGTAAAGTTATGTCTTGGCTGAACATTGTTTCAGAAATGTGCAGCAATTAAAACAATAATAATAATAATAATAAAGGCACAACTCTACAGCATGTACTATTTTGTACTTATTAAAATAGACTTGAATGTAGAGTTGAGTGACAAGAATATAATATGAGGTTTCTTCACAAGTAAATAACAAGTTGAATGTGAAGTTTTATAAACACAAGTGTTATTAGAATCATAGAATGGCTTGGGTTGGAAGGGACCTTAAAGATCTAATTCTAACTCCCCTGCCACAGGCAGGGACACCACCCACTAGATCAGGTTGGCCAAAGCCCCATCCAGTCTGGCCTTGAACTCCTCCAGGGATGGGGCATCCACAACGTCTCTTGGCAACCGGTGCCACTGCCTCACTACCCTTGCAGTGAAGAATTTCCTCCTAATGTCTAATCTAAATCTATCCTCTTTTAGTTTAAGACCATCCCCCCTTATCCTATCATTATCTACCTGAGTAAAGAGTCCTTCTCCATCTTTTTTATAAGACACCTTTAAGTATTGAGAGGCAACAATGAGGTCTCCCTGGAGCCTTCTCTTCTCCAGGCTGAACATTGCCAGCTCTCTCAGCCTTCATAAGAGAAGTGCTCCAGCCCTCTGATCTTTGTAGCCGTCCTCTGGACTTGCTCTAACAGGTCCATATCTTTCCTGTGTTGGGGGCCCTCCCAGGCCCAGGCCCCAAACCTGGATGCATTACTCCAGGGGAGGCCTCATGAGGGCAGAGTAGAGGTGAACAATCACCTCCCTCAACCTGCAGGTCATGGCTCTATTGATGCAGCCCAGGATGTAGTTGGCTTTCTGTAAATTCAAAAAAATTCTCTGTGCCTAAAGGCATTGTATGGGACCTGTATGGTATATGTGTATACATTGTAACATTAATGTAATGGTAGTGAGATTTTTTCAATAACATGAATTTTCTTGCCCTAGGCACAAATACACTTATATCACTCTGTCAGATAATTAGAAAAAAATAATTTGCTTTTTTCCCAGGTTTGTTGTTTAAGTAGTTGTATTTGTATGTGGGTGGCAGAGAGAGGAGAGTGATAAATGTACCCTGACTACTATGTGCTAGTCCTCAGTTCTCTAGAAGTGAAGAAAGAGATGAGATGAAAGGAACACTCACAAAAGATCAGGCACATCTCTACAGAGGAAGAGGCTGTTCTAAAATTTAAGAAGCAATGAGTAGGAAGAGCCAAATATATAGTTCATGTAGCGTAAACCAAGAGTGAGA
This sequence comes from Aythya fuligula, assembly GCF_009819795.1. Classification (NCBI taxonomy): domain Eukaryota; kingdom Metazoa; phylum Chordata; class Aves; order Anseriformes; family Anatidae; genus Aythya; species Aythya fuligula. Next base: position 130,871,439 of record NC_045560.1, read on the forward strand.
GTTTTCTGTGAGGAACACAAAGTTTTCGGTAAGTTGAACATGTCTAAATCTCTCCCCTCTTTCCCCCTGTTCTTCCCCAGTGCACATACATGCACACATGAGAAGTGGAGGAAATAAAAGGATTTTCCTCATTATACAAAGTAAGATGCTAGATGGGGAACTCTATGGCACATTGTGTATTTGAGTGGAATATGGAAAGGACCACTGAGTCTGGGGTCAAGTGACAGATTTCCTTACAAACCTTTCGTTTACTTTTGTCTGGATTATCAGTTCTGCTCTGTCCCTTTTAATAAACTTATCTGGTTGTGGTTTAGTTTAATTTCTTATAAAATGTTAGTTTAAGTGATGAAAAGTCTAATACAATTTGTTTTTTGTTTGTTTGTTTGTTTGTTTGTTTTACAGGTGAGAATTGTAGAAAAGAGATTCTACTTTCAAGCTTTCAGGTCTTTGTACAACAATATTGTAGCATTTCCCTGTAAAATGCCATTAGAATTATAGGTTAATGTTTTTACAATTAATTCTGTCACACAGCTTTGTAAACAAGTTTCCTTTAAATACTGATTTATTATCTAACCAGAGAGACACAGTTGTTGTTCAAGATCTAACTTGTCTCACCGGTCACATTTGGAATTGGAAACTCTTCCTGCAGCAAGGCACAATTGTTATTTAAGATCTAGCTTGCCTCACTGGTCACATTTGGAAGCTGTTGCTGTCTGTGCTGACTCTATTGCCTTCCTGGTAAATAATGTTCTGTCTCCCTTGAAATTACTTCAGCTTCCCTGCATTCTGCATTCTCTATGGAGTTCTCTGGAATTAAACCAGAGTGTTGTCATCTCGGCCCCCCCTCCCTAACACCCCCCCACCTCCCTTTTTCCTCTCTCCTCTCCTTACTTTAGTTAAAATACTGAACTAAGAAGTAACTCTTTTTTTCTTTTTCTTTTTTTTTTTTTTTTAATTTTTTCTTTCAAATTCAACTGTTGCCTTTGACCACTTATGTAGGTTACTTGAAAATGTTAATGAAAACCCTAATAGCAGCAGCAGGACAAGGCATATGGTGAAGATTAACTGAGCAAAGTTACATTCTGGCTCTCTGTTTCACTCTGAACATGAAAAAGGTGAAAACCATTGTGTCCACAGATGCAAAGGATCACCCAGCTGCCTACAAAGCAGTGTGTGCTGGAGCATGGAGGTGCAAATCAATAATATCAGTCATTGCACTTTATCTGCTGTAGCAGAGGAAGGTTTCTGTGTATCTTATTAACTGTAAACAAAAACCGTAATGCAGGGGCATTGGGAATGCTGTTAATGCCGGGAATCCATCTGAATATCCATAACATCCCTTCTGTTGTTACTGGTTTAGAGCTGAGACAAGAAATTTCACTGTAAGCATTAATTTAACATAAATGCTGCGTTTTTCAATTTTACAAGTGTTTCTAATTCTTTATTTTTATTTTTTTTTAATCTCTAAGTAACTTGGATTCAGAAAGTTGCCAGATTTACAAAATTACGTAAATTATTTGCATGATAACATAGTATATAGCACATTGAAGTGAATGTTACACAACTCCACTTTGATAAAAAAAAATAAAATAAGAGGAAGGAAGGAAGGAAGGAAGGACGGAAGGAAGGAAGGAAGGAAGGAAGGAAGGAAGGAAGGAAGGAAGGAAGGAAGGAAGGAAGGAAGGAAGGGAGGGAGGGAGGGAGGGAGGAAGGGAGGGAGGGAGGGAGGGAGGGAGGGTACAAACCAGTTTGACTGGTGGGAATTCTTTTAAAAATTAAAAATTCTTTTAAAGAAAACAGTTCTGGATGAGGATTTTTTTTCTCTCTCTTGGAAAATAAAATCTACCAGGCCAGAAGATACCTCCAAGATATTTATCAGTTTCACTAAAATATAGCAACACATTAATTTTGTTTTCATTAGATTTTTTTTTGTATAAGAATGCAAGAATTGCTTTCCTGATTCACACCAAATATCCACTATTATATCGACAATAGTGACAAGATGCATGTGACAAAGGTGCTGCATGAGAAGTGGGGTATTTTCTATGTAGAAATAGCAGTCTTCCTCCCTAGTGTACTGTTCTGGCAATCCTTAGGTGGCATTTCTGATTAGCTGATATCAATGGACTATTCTTTATTGGTTTTTTTTTTTGGTTTTTTTTTTTTTTTTTCAGCTTTGACTCTTTCATATTTAGCCTTTGCAATGTTTTATAGAAAAGATTCTCATAATTGAATTATACTTTTTTTTGACAAGACTTTTTATTTTATTATATCTCTCTGTTCATTGTCTATTGTTTACAAAATATGTTAATATTAAAATATGTTGTTAAATATGAATTGTATAACACCCATGTACCTATATCATTTATGACCTGCAGACATCAACACTGCATACATCAATCCCTTTCCTAGGAAAGGGATATCTGAACTGAAGGTTCTGCAGTGATTTCATCTCTCCTTGCATAGAACCTGTCCCCCCCAAAAAAAACAAAAAACAAAAAAACAAAACCAATAGTTACAACAACAAAACAGACAAACAAAAAAACACTACCAAACACATTCAAGCAACAGAATACCTTTGAAACACCATGAGTATCCTGAAATTTAGTTCTTTCCATCCAGACTCATTTCTATAGCATGTGAGTTAAACTGAAGGAAGCTTTCTATTAATTTAGTTATTTGTTTGGATACTAGCTAATAATATCTCAAATGGGCATCTCATGTCCAGCATTTACAGAGGGGATTAATTTTAGGACACTGAAAAACTGCTAATAAATACCATGTATGTGCATTATGGAAGTGGGATCCTTTGTAACAGACAAAGTATTTTGCTATATTCTGTTTGGACATAGTACTGTTATTAACAGACAGACATATATGTAAAATACAGATGACATTTTATTAGTGTTAACAGAACAAGGTAAACTAGTTTTCAAGTGAGTTAATAGTTGAGAATGTGGGACAGAATTCTATAAATGCTTAGTATTTATACTAAGTGCAAAAAATCTCACTCCGATTTTTGTTTGTTTGTTTGTTTTGTTTTGTTTTGTTTTTACACACTTTTTGAGAGCAGATTTATTTTTTTTTTTTGGTACATCTATCTCTTCTACAATCACTCTTTGTTCAGTCATGTTTACCTTGCTCATTAGGCCATTTCAGTTCTTACAAGAAAAAAAAAAAAAGAGAAATAGTGATGCCTTCAGTACAAATAAGAACTTTAAATTTAGCTGTGATTGAGAGCCCAGTTTTTCTAACAGAAGATAATGATGATCAATACCTACCACTTAAGTATTCACTTATAAAAGAGAACAAGTCTAAGAACTGCAAGATGGCAAAAGAGAAACAGTGCAAAGAAACAATTCTTGTTGGCAACAATTTAAAATATGTAAATAATCAAAGACAGGAAAAGAAATCAGATGTAGCCAGATGTAAATACATGTATTACAGACTGCACTTAACTTCTGTGTCATCCTCCTTATCTATCAGAGATTTGGCATTAAGGTGGAAAAGCTGGAAAGATCTACAGCTCACTATTACTTTTTTATTATTTTTTTTTTTTCCTGTTTTAAATGCTTCATTAGTTGAAGTCTAAAGGTTGGACCTAATTTCTGAAGACTATGACATCTTGTTTTGAAGAAGAGGGACTTTGGTGCTAGAATTCAAATCTCTGTTGAGCAGCTTGCTAAGACAGTGTGACTGAGATAATAAATCAATATCCCTTATAGGTCTTGCTGCTGTTTTAGCTGACTGTACTGCAAAAATACTTTAATGATTTCAGAATGTCTTGGCCTGATGTTATTGGTTACCCAGTACTCTGAAAGGATGCCAGAACTCATGAATCCAAGAATTTGGCACAAATACTGTTATAGTATACAAAAATATTTAAGGCTTGCTGCTTAATATCATATGTGTAACTTGTATAATTATGCTTAAAATATGGGTGGGAGGAAGAGAAAATGTATTCAAACTGGTTTTTTGGTATTTTTTTTTGCTTTTCAGCTTTACCAAAATGTAATGTTTCTATCTAAAGTGGAAATTGTTTCAGAACATGTTAAATAGTGTTGGTTAACATAATTAAAGATGGTGTGTGTAGTATCCAAACAGTACTGCGATTATTGTAGCTGAACTTAGCACGGTCAAGCAAGTGACTCTGGAAGTATTTTAAGTAGCATATATACAGTAGTGGTACTGGGAGCACTGAAGGAAACAGACGAAAGCACCTTCTACCTTCAACATAGTAAGACATAAGACAATCACCTAGGCAAAAAGTATTGTGTCTTTTGAAATAGTGTCTTTTGACTTGTGCCAAGGCAGGCATATTTTTCTTAAAGTTACTGTTGTTAAATCTTTACTGATAGCTTACAATCTGTTCAGTTTCAGGCTAAGGTAGATTTCAAGTCACTTTTACTTGTGAATATTGTGTTTTGTATAACTTTAATTAAAAAAATAATTGCATATGAATTAATGATATAAAATAATTGCAGATGGATTAATGTCATTGTTCGTTATGTGAACTGCAGAACCATTCTTTGTTAAATAAAATTTAACCTTTAAAATTGCAAGAGGGTAAATATATGAGTAAAAAAATATATTTCTAGTAATGCCAAGGTCAAATATACTACCTAAGAGCCTTTACCTTTTCATGAGATTTTTTTGTTGTTGTTGTTCCAGTCCTTTTTTAAATATTTCAGTGAAACTATTAACAGTATTATTTATTTATTTATTTATTTATTTATTTTCTGATTTCTTAGTGAAGTTGCAAGGTGCTTTTGTTGCTATTGTTTGTTTGTTTCTCTTTCCTATTTCCTTTAGTCTTATTATTATCACAGAATCACAGAATTTCTAGGTTGGAAGAGACCTCAAGGTCATTGAGTCCAACCTCCAACCTAACGCTAACAGCCCTCCACTAAACCATATCCCTAAGCTCTACATCTAAACGTCTTTTGAAGACTTCCAGGGATGGTGACTCCCATCTTTCTTCCATGGCTCTGTTTTAGTGGTGTTTTTTTTTGAGACTTTAACCCCAAGTCTCTAGTCACTTACTAGAAATGAAAAGGGATTTTCCAGTGATCAAGGGTGGTCTTTAAGGATAATACTGTTTGTATTACAGAATGGACCATGTCTTAAAAGAATTTCAGAATTCTTTGATCCATTTTTCACTTCTTTCACAGTAACTCTGATGTCCTTTCTTCTCTCCTAACAGTTCATTCTTTAAAATGTTTTTTTTTTTTTTTTTTTTTTTTTTTTCTTCTCCTTTTAATCCCCAATATGTTCATTCCTTGGTATTCATTTGTACGCATGAGAACGGCAAAAAAATTGTGTAAGACTCTTGTGTAGGCTTCATAGTCTGATTCACTTGCATTTTAAACTCACCTGCTCAGCTGGTTTAGACATGGGATTGTGGGCCCATTTTTTGTTGGTGAAGATAAAAAATCTTTTCACTAAGAAGAGCACTGAAAAACTTCAGTTAAAAAATGTGTACAAAGGTATCTTCTGACTGATATCCTGGAGAAGACGCTATAGTCCAGTGTGAGATGAAGATAAGGTCTAATAAACAATTTATTTATTTATGCATTTGTTTGTTTATTCCTGCATTAAAAAAAAAAAAGCAAACAAACAAACAAACAAAAACAGGAAAAGCAGATGGGGCCCCCTTTTTTAAATTATGAAATAAGGTAGAAAGACACATTTCTTTTTCACTGGTTTATGGAGTCTTATTGCGTAGTGTTATGTTTAGCCCTGGCAGGCAGCTCAGAACCACAGAGCCAACCACTCATTCTCCCCAGGTGGGATAAGGGAGACAACCGGAGAGGTAAAAGTGTGAGAACTCATGGGTCAAGACAAAGACAGTTTGCTAAGTAAAGCAAAGTCATACACAGAAGCAAAGCAAAAGAAGAAATTCATTCACTACTTCCCATCATTAGGCAGGTAGGTGTTCAGCCACTTCCAGAAAAGCAGGGCTCATCACATGTAATGGTTTCTTGGGAAGACAAATACCTTCATTCTAAATGTCCCTGCTTTCCTCCTTCTTTACCCCAGCTTTTGTTACCAAACATGATGCCACATGGTGTGCGATATCCCTTTGGATCAGCTGTCCTGGCTGTGTCCCCTTGCAGCTCCTTGTGCACCCCCAGATTCCTTGCTGGCAGGGCAGCATGAGAAGCTAAAAAGTCCTTGGATCTGTGTAAGCACAAATCAGTAACAACTAAAACATTGATGTTTTATTACCACCATTTTCATTAAAAATCCAAAATACAGCACTGTGTGAGCCTCTGTAAAGAAAATTAACTCTATCCCAGCCAAAGCCATGTCACACAGATCAACTCAATTCATTGTAAAAAAAATGCTGATATCTCTGGACCAGATAAAACATGGAAAAAAAAAAAATGAAAAAGTTACTAAAAGTGATGAAAGACTGCCTATACAACAACATGATTAAAAAAAAAAAAAAAGGCGGGTGGGGGGCACGGAGGAGGGACAGAGAGTATAGGGTTCATGGGTTTGAAATTATCTTTCAAAGACAAAGTAATGTATTGAAAACTCAGCATGATGTGATTTAGAAAAAAATACTTGGTGATTTTTAGTGAAAACTAGAATTGAGTACTTGGTAACTATTTTATGGTTATTTCAGGCTTCATGGCAAATGCAAACATGTGACAATACTTGAGAACATGACATAGACTGAGAGACTGAGTAAACTGCCAGCAGTAGAAAGTAACCACAGAGTCAACAGAGTTGTTTATTGGTCGTTTATGTGGAATAGAAAATGAAGACTGTGCTTTTTTTTTTTTTTTTTCCTGGGAGCTATAAACGTATCTGAGAATTACTTCCATGGTGATATTTTTTCATTTTTCATATTTTTAATTCTTTTTCATTCATTCATTCATCCATTTTCATTCATTCTTTTTCATTTGTTTCATTGTTCAGCATGACACTTTATGGTATGATATATCCCAGCAACTTGTGCACCCCCAGCCTCCCCACATAAGGAGCAAAAAAGTCCTTGGCTCTGTGCAAGTACTGCTTAGCAACAAGTAAACATTGATGTGTAACCAACATTATTTTCTTCCTAAATCCAAAACACAGCACCATACCAGCTACTAGGAAGAAAATTAAATCTATCCTAGCTGAAACTGGGATTTATTCAAAACCTCAGGAGAAAAGGAAAATGTAATAGAATTTCCCACTTTTTATAGTAGGGCCTTTTCTTAATCTCATTTGTCTGAGTTACTGATGTACGCCTTAATGTACTGTTGCTTATGGACATGGAAGAATTTCAGAACACATGTGAGAATGTAGGGAAGGTTCTTGAACTTTTGGACAACAGATTGAATTATACTGGGTGGTTTTGAATCCCCAGTAGGGGCTGACATCAAGCCAATGCTCAGTAATTAAAATAGACGCAACATTAATAAGAACAGAACTCTGAGCGCTTAACCATTTGGAACATGAAGAATGTTCTCTCCACTAGCCATAGGCACACATACAATGTAATTATCATCTTCCTGCCAATACAGCAATATTTCAAAGAGCAAATTTTCTAGTGTTGTGCTTAATTTGTTCTAAAAGCATTAGCAATGATACTTCTACAGCCTACAACAGTAGTTTTCTGTAACAGAAATATAAATGTGCTTATATTGACTTTTATCACCTTAAACAAATCTCTGTCCTTGAATTTTGTGAAAAGAATTTTCAAAAGCACAAAAGATTGCCAGGAATTCAACTCACTGAAGGTTACCACTGTTTTCTACAGGAGTTATGCCCGTGGTTTTTGGTTTTCTCCTTTGAATTCTCCCTCAATTTGCCATCTCTATTTTATGATGATGTAATCAAAATCATATATGTTCTGGCTGGAGACATGAGAAGTGATGATCAATTAGATGTTAAGATGTAATATTTACAAAATATCTTAACTCATCTTTAAAGATGAAATTTAAGTATGTTATAAATTTATCTTTCTTTTTTTTTTTTTCTTTTTTTTTTCCTGTGTACACGAATAAATGAATTAGTAAATTGAACATCTCACATTTGAAAAACAAGAAAAAGAAACAAGAGATGATGAAGAAAAAAATGTGATTTATTTTAGTTCTTTCTACCTATTTCTTCACACTGTGATTAAAACTTGCTGCTAACTTGCACATTATTTGCATGTACAGAAGGTTCAACGAAAGAAAAGAAGCAGATTTACTCTGGAGATGAGCTAAAAACACTGGTTTTGTTCAACATGGATCCACCCTTTAAGAAAATTAAAGTCTTGTAACTAATAATTTTACAGAGAATATGAGACTATGTGGTGGTTTTACCGTGCTGGGCAGCTAAACCCCACAACCGCTCTCTCACTCCCCCTCCTTTAGATGAGGAGGGGGAGAAATAAAGCAAAGAACAACTCACGGGTTGAGATAAGGATAATTTAATTAAAGGAAAATAATTATAATAATTAAATAAAGACTACCATGAACTAAACAATTTAACTAAGGGGAAATAAAAGGGAAAGGGGAAAAAAGGGAGGAAAACAAACAAACAAAATAAATGAAAGCTATATAAAAGTGCAGAGGAAAGAAATTACTCTACTTCCCACAAATGAGCGATGATTGACCACGTCCTTGAAGCAAGGCCTCAACGCACGCAGCCGGTGTTCGAGAGGAGGACCGACGTCTTCTCAACGAGAGCCCACCCCTCCCCTCTTCTTCCTGTTTCCACCTTTTATTGCTGAGTGTGACACCACATGGTATGGAATATCCCTTTGATTGGTTTAGGTCAGCTGCCCTAGTGATGTTTCTCTCCTCACTTTTTTGCCCACCCCCTAGGAGGGTTTGAGAAAGGCCCAATGCTGTGCCACTGCTGCTCAGCAGTAGACACAACACTGGTGTGATAACACTGCTGTTCCAGCTACAAGTACAGAGTACGGCACTGTATGGGCTGCTGCTGGGAAAGTTAACATTCCAGCCAGACCCAGTACAGACTATGAGAGAAATGATGAAAATAAATTTCATTAACTTAAAATTATTTCTTAAGCTACTGATTTTGAACCAAATATCTACTTGTATATTTTTTTTATTTTTGCTGTGGAATTTAAAGTAGCTAACATTTTTTTTTCTGACATAACAGTAGCTACTCAGGTGTCATAAGAGCTTAAAATTCTCTTTTATACTATAATTTAGCGAAGAAAAGAAGAAGAATTTAATATGCTGTGGTTTTTCTTGTTGTTGTTTTAGATGAACAAAGTGTTTGTTTTTTTTTCTTTTTTTTTTTTTTTTTAATAAAAATATTTTCCACATCTGAATATTCATAGACTTACAACATGAGGAAGTAAAGAATGGGTTTGCATTCTGGACAAGACAATCAAAATGAGGGTGATTACACAGACCGTTATAGAAGTTGTAATTCCCATTATGTTCCTGGTCCATTTATTCCATGCATTTAGTGGAACATAGACCTCACCATTGAGGAGAGGCTTGATTTGTTTACCTATGCTTGGTAGGTAAGGTGTGTTGCCCCTTACTGCAAGATATGGCTGTTTCAGGTGTAGCTTGAGAAGTGCCTCTTTTTATTCCTAGAATAAGTACCATCCACCACAGAAACATCTAAATTTACCTTACCAATTTGAAATGCAAACTGTTTCATCAGTGACTATGGATATGTAGACCATATATTGTGATTATAAAGAAATAATATTGTGGTCATGACAAGAAAATGTCTAGTACCCACAATCTACTGTGTCTAAAATTGATATGAAAATAGTATATAGGAGAAGAAATAATATATTTCTTAAGCACAGAAAGAAAAGGACCTAAACAATTTCTACATTATTTTTTTTTCCAGTGGAAAATGGTTTACAATTGAATAAACTACTTCGCATATGGAATTAATCCTCAAAATTAGGATGACTTGACAGACAACAGTACTTAACCATTCTGTGATTTTTACTGCTTCTTTTTCATCTAGAGTATGCACAAACTTGAAAAGAAAGAACACAGCCTGACACTTCTTCCTAAAATCTATAGGGGAAAACATGTATGTCGGTTTGTTTTTGTTCGTTTTAATGTGGTATCAAGCAAAAGGTAGTTGAAATAAGCCCACAGTTTTTGAAACAAATATTAGATTTTTAGCTTAGGGTATGCCTGGATGTTTTTCTGGGAAGAAAAGGAAGACTAAAAATGTATGTTCTAATAATTTCAATTTACATTCCTTTCTCCTTATTGGAAAGACAGAAAACAGAAAGAATGAATAGTCTTGTAAATTGAAGTTTTAACATTATTTCCTTAGGAATGACTTGTGTGGAAATTTGGATTTTCTGATTTTAATTCTTAAATAAAGTATGATGTTTATATTATTTTGCATTTGGAATGAAATTATGTTCAATTTATTTCAGACAGAACAGATGTCCTGAAATGATGGTAACATGAATCTGTCTTTTAAGTTGCAGCACTAATTGGAATTTCAGCACTAGATTGATTAGTACAAAAAGAATACCGTGAATAAATAGGCAGAAAAATCTTAAAGTAGCACAGAAAAAAAAATAAAATTTCACTCCCCAAACATTATAGAATATATGATTTTCATTAAATAATTATTATCTTTTATTAATTAAAGATGGAACAATATATCTGAGATTTTTTTCTCTCAGTGTTTCAATCATACAGTAGGAAGTAGGTGATTACTCGTACAGATCAGTCTTTGAAGGACAGTTTGGATTATATCCTAGAATGACGATATTCTCAGTATGCCAATAAAATAGAAATTACCATGATGATTATTAAGAAAGGCACAAAAATAATTTTATGTACCTATGGGTCACATTCCAGCTGAAGACTCCATGTCTTTGACCTGACCTGATCACTCTAGGGTATATAGTGACTTTATATGTAATACTTGCCTTATATTCTAACCATCTCAATGGCATACTGACATGGAATTTATCCAGTTTCTGAGAGGTTCCATGCATTTTAGTCCTCTTATTTGCATTAGGCTATAATGCATGACCAGTAGAATAAGTAATGAAATAAGAACTGGTAATGAAAGCTCAAATCTTGTATCAGGTGTTTAATTTGGGAAGCAAATCCTGTGTTAATTTCCTTGCAGCCCTCAGGTTGTACAGACATCAAACACGTATGTTTGGACACCAGCTAACTTTACAGAAAGGAGGTGATAACTAATTATAGGCACTAAATATCAGCTGAGATTATACTGAGACACTGAAGAGGTCAGTCTGTGTGACAGAGGTCTCTCAAAGATCCTGTGTCCCATATCTAGGAAGCAGAGTAAGTAATGGCAGATATCTGTGTTTAGACATCTAAAAGGAGCCACTGAGTAACAAGGGAGGCTGATATCACCTCAGAAAACAAAATGCAAAGAGAACAATGCAAAGAGAAAGCAAAACATTTACAAATACAAAATATTGGTCTATTCTACATACTAAATACTACATATTGGTCTTTTTCCACGCAGCAAAAAAGCGTTTGCTTTTCATAAAAAAAAAAAAAAAAAAAGTTTTGTTTTCTCATTTGTTTGTTTTGTTTGAATGTCTGTGCTGTCTGATAAATTACATCCAAGTTAAATCTAATTATCCTGGTGTCTTCCTTCCTTCCTTCCTTCCTTCCTTCCTTCCTTCCTTCCTTCCTTCCTTCCTTCCTTCCTTCCTTCCTTCCTTCCTTCCTTCCTTCCTTCCTTCCTTCCTTCCTTCCTTCCTTCCCTCCCTCCCTCCCTCCCTCCCTCCCTCCCTCTCTCCCTCTCTCCCTCCCTCCCTCCCTCCCTCCCTCTCTCCCTCTCTCCCTCTCTCCCTCTCTCCCTCCCTCCCTCCCTCCCTCCCTCCCTCCCTCCCTCTCTCCCTCTCTCCCTCTCTCCCTCTCTCCCTCTCTCCCTCTCTCCCTCTCTCCCTCTCTCCCTCTTTCTTGTTTCTGGTAGTTTTTATTAAAGTAGGATATGTAGAAGGAAGCACAAAATATATTAGAAAAATACTGAACAGCAGCAAGTTGCTTGAAGGAGATTCAAACTAAGCAAACCCTCTAAAGCTTGCTTGAAAAGTCTTGCAAACTCCCAGCAAATTGCCCTTAAGGCTCAGAATGGAAAGTAAACTTGAAAGGTGCCAACATTTTATATATGATTGGAGAAAGAGCTCTTTCATTGGAAGCTAAGACTGACTGAAGGAAATCAAGTTACATCATGTGAGTTTGTTCTAGCCTTCCTTTTTCTGGATTTTGACTTATTACTTTTTAATTATCATATCTGTATTTTTAATTCACATGCTTATGTATGAATATAGAAGAGATGTTATTGATTTTACTACCATTTTTGTAATTACATTTTATGTGGTCCTCCATATAAATAACCAGCTTACTGGTTATTTGACTAAATTTCTTCTCATTTCTTCCTCAAAATGAATTGAAGTTTTACTTCAAAAAAATAAAAAAAAAAAAAAAAAAGGAAAAAAGGAGATAATGTTATAATAGTTTTGCATATTCTTTGCTTCTTCCCAAACACAAAATATCTAGTTTGCAAATCAGCAGGAAGACAAATTTCTTATATTGGTAGTTACAGAACTACCTGTTTATAGATAAATATATGTATCCTTTGTAGCTTTAAGTGGATAAGAAAAAATGGATTTTTGCCATGCATTTAATGCATAATGGATCACTAGTATATAATAATTTGTAATGGAATGATATATTTCATCTCAGGAGGTCCTTGTTTGATTTGGGATTAAATCCCACACCCCTTAAGATCTGGAATTAAGTGGACACCAGTCTAGCTATTGTGTATCTTGGCAGAAGATCACTGTATGACTATGGAAGAAAAATCTTTTCCACCCCTAGCATGTGGTTGCTGAACATTTGTCCATTTAAGAACAATACTATACATAAAAATAATGGTCAAGAAAGTAAATATCTCTTGGACTGGAAAGTCTTTGACCTCTTTCTTCAAAGGCTCATCCTCCTAACTAGTAAAATCTTACTGAACACTTTTTTGTTTGTTTGGTTGGTTGGTTTTTGTTTGTTTGTTTTTGTTTTCCTGCCCACACTCATACATTTCTGACTGGGTCTTAAGGATCAGATAGTTTGGTTCAGGTTTACACTGGTACAATATCAAAAGTTCTTCTAGACAGAAGGAACTTTAGAAGACAACCTATACCAACCAGGCAAGAACAGTCATATCAAAGGCTTTTCTGACAGACTTGTTTCCTAGTCTGATTCAGCCTATCTGTATGAATTTGCTTACAGCAAATTAGTCATGTGCCATTTCCATCTACAGAGAAAGGAGATAATTCCAAGTTTAGATGTCTTAGAAGGAACTATAGATATAGACAAGACAAAAAATAAGGCTATATAATTGATTTGCAAATGGATCATCACTAATACAAGCTTTCTGAGTTTCCATAAATTTAACTCTATGGAATTCTGCACAAGAATAATGTGTACTCATTTACTCATTTACTCATGAGTCTGTTTGGAGGACTGTGGTTGTGGAAGACAAAATAGATACAAAACAAGGAATAGAAATATCATACTGCATACAATTGCTTCTATTCCTAGTTCTCTGACTTAATGTTGGTTTCATAAAAGCAATGGTGAAATTAATATTGTTGTGAATGCAATGAGCATTTCTGGAAGATTTTCATTAAGCATTAATTAAGTGATAGATATTTTAAAGCATTTGCCATTATTCTTTCTGTGCTCTTTGTTATTTCTTGAAGTGTCATTTCTGATGATATATTTTTAAAACACTTCTTTGCCTAATCTGAATCCTAACTGTGTATATCAATTTCTAACTGTTCTCATCTTACCTCCTCATCTTACCTAAATTTATCCATAACTAGGTATGGACCCAAAGATTTATTTTTATCTTGGGTTAATTATGTTGTGACATGTATCTTATTGTGATAACCAAGGAAATAATGTTTGTGAAATGTGTTAAAAAAAACTGCAGCTATAACAGTTGCCATAGAAACAACATTAAAAAGGAGAAATAATGTAGAAACATAATAATTTCTGTACAAGGAAATGATAGTACTAAATACAGGACATAATATTAAAGAAAGACATAATACTTTTCCTACTTTGTTCCAGATAGTAACAACCAAGATAATGGGCTATTTTGTATTATTGTCTATGTAGCAATCTTCATCTTTGTATCTGTATCAATTTCAATCATTTCTAATTTAAATATATTTCCTTTAGTACAAATCTTATCTTGAATTTTGCAATCAAAAGAACAGAAATATATGGTTAAGTTCTAAATAAAAACTCTACTGATACATCATTGAGCAGGTATAATATTCTTTGATATCAAAGAACCTGATTTTTCACAGTTGGAGATAAAAATTCTGTGCAAAGAAAATAGATTTTTTTCCTATGAAAAGAATAACATTAATTTTATTTTCATTTCTTTTTGAAGGGAGAGATGCTTCTCCTTGAAGCTGTGAAAACATTTGGATTATACTTGAACATAATTTATTTCCTTATTATATTTGAGGACCTCAGATGTTTTTGGTTTCAGGGGAGGAGGGAAATAAAAGTGTTTCACAATCTGGATAAAATAATACAGTAGTTACAAATTAATAATTTGGTAAATGGTTTGTGGGATTTCACTGTTTGCTTTTAATGAGAGAACAGTGTGCTAGAACTACATGAAACATATTAGGCAATCCACAGTTCTCCAAGTGTATTGAAACTGGAGATCTGATATTTCAAATTCATTAGCAAGTGTCAAACTCTATCCCTATGATCAATTTCACTAAATTAGGAGAATTAACTTAATTAACTTAATTAACTATCTAATTAATTAACTTAATTAGCTATTTACACAAAGTTTTCTGAACAGTATAAACACTTTATCATTCAAATATAAAACCAAATCAATATTTGAATTTGAGACTATATTTTTTTATTACTTTTTTGGATTCATTGTGGGTTTTAAAAAAATATTATATTTTTTAATACTTCAGACTATTTTTAAAATGCGGCACATTTAGATAACCAATTCTTTAACACATAGATCTCTACAATTCTTTAAAAACACTCATCTTACTGATCTTACATCTGATATCTGATAAAAGAGCTCAGTATCATTACAAACCTAGGACAAAATCATAAAGAATCCAAACTACATTTTTCACAAAGCTGTGAGGCAACTCTAATTGTCACAGAACAAAATTGATTTTACATTTATTCTGCTTTGCATCTCTTTTACTCGAGATATTTTTTTTTTCCTTTGAGTTAAACAGACACTTGTGGAGTAATGTTCTTGTGAAAAAGTGCAGTTGTGGGCTATCTAGTACTCCCTTTAAAAAAACTTTTAATCAGAAACCTTCAGATACCTTTACTTGAGCTAAAGGTAGTACAGGTACTACTTCAGAAATCTTTACTGTTACTTTTTTTATGATCATTCAATATTTTAATCTGTAATGTGAATCTTTGTCTTAACAACTGTAGACATTTTCTCCAGCATAATGAGATTTTTATATAAGAAAGTTTTATAGAGTGTGTCTAGAAAAGTTACCAAAAGACTAAAGTGTCTTTTGTATCTCAGAGTGCTTGTCTTTAACTTAAGCAAGTTAAGGTTTGAATAAAAGTTATGTAAAACCAATGTAAAAACCTGGTTTTAAGTTAGTCTTACATGTTCATTCTGAACATTCAGAGTTCAGTATTCGGTTCTCTGTACTGTGACTTAAACAGGGAAATGTTGAGCACTCATTCCAGAATGAGGTTTGTTAGAAGCTTGGTTTAAACAACTGCAAAATAAAAGGAAACTGCACTTCAACTAAAAGTTCAGATTTCTCAAGTTTCTTCAGTCTGAATTATTGATCCTTCTCTATTCAAAAAAGACAACTGGCAGTCATCCTATTTAAAGTGTTCTATCGGCTCCCAAAAGATAAATAAAATGTTATACTTCATGGGTCCTGTATTTGGAAAAGTAAATATATATACATATTAATTGCATTTAAGTTTGAAATTATTCTCATATTCAGCAATGTTGGGATTTTACTTCCCCAGTATCCTTTGCTGTATTACTTATTGCTTTCTGCACAGAACATTGAATTTTAGTTCTTGTCTTGCTCACCCAAGTACCTATATTCATTGTTTGTTCTTCAGAGTTATTGTAGATAACAAATTTGTTGCACCCAACAAATGAAAATGAGTTTATTTTGTACTGCAATACATAAATTTCTTGATTACATTGGGTTTAATATACAGAAGGACTGTAGCAGCTTTGTCAGTCTGAGTGTAGAACTAATCACTCCTTAAACCCTGATCTTAATGGTTTTAATGTTATCGCCAACAAAATTCATAAATGTGTACACACGCATGCACACACAGATTCTAGATTCCAACATGTAATTTTACATTCCAGTGACTTCAGTCCTGTGCAAGAGCAAAAGGGCTGCCTCATTTTAATGACTAATTCTAGTTTCCACAGAAATATTTTGAAGTGGAAAACTCTCTAAATAACTGCCACTGGCTACTAAAAAGTAATGGAAAATGTCATGCATGAAATTATGAAATGGATGGAAGCAGTTACAAAACTGACAAAATGGCTAGAAAGAGTTATTTGAAAGAACATGCAAATGATATTTTAAGAAGGAAAATAAGTAAGAAAAAAGTGATTTCTTTTTCCTGTGAACATTTTGCAGCACAAAATCTGTTAGGCAAGAGAGCAAGCAAGATAGCCAAACAGATTTCACCATTAAAAAACTCTAAAAGTTTGGTTTAAATACATTTGTTAACATTTTAAGTTAAACATACACCTGTTTCATTTTATTTATTTTATTTTATTTTATTTTATTTTATTTTATTTTATTTTATTTTATTTTATTTTATTTTATTTTATTTTATTTTATTTTATTTTATTATGCTTTTTGGTGTGTTTTGTTTTTATTTGTTTGTTTGTTTGTTTCAGAGATGCTTATGATTTGATGACAGTTTTCTCTAAGAAGGGTCTCTTGATAACATGGAAGATTTAGACGTAAAGATCTGGAACACATGCCTCATGTTTCACTGCATCCAATGTTGCTGGGCCTTCTAAGAGTCACTGCTCCCCCTGTTCCTCCTTTACAGTTAAGTATCTTTGAAAAGATAAACATTGTCATACTGCCAAACTGTGAACTTCATTATCCGAATTTAAGTCAGAATATAAACAAACTATTAAACAATTATTATATGAATATTAAAAATCAGAGTAGCCCAAAAGAAGAAAAAGAACTGAAAACCAGTCACAAGTCTAACTTCTTTCAGTTTCTTCAAAGTGCTTTTATAACACCAAGGAAAATGTGTTGTTGCAAGCCAGATCTGCCCAGTGGATGCCAAACTCCACCTGGTAAGAAAAGCAATACAACAGAACATGTGAAATAGGTAATGTTTTCTCTCCTGTACACATAGCAAACAACACTTTGCAAATGCAAGAGCTATCACACTGCCATGTCTGGAAGAAGTTTCTGGAGTGTCCATCTTGTATCTTAAGTTAATACAGGCTTTGCATGTTTTGTGTTGAATGCTAGTATTAATAAGCAGCTTCTATTTTGTCATTGACTCATAAAATCATAGAATGGTTTAGCTTGGAAAAGACCTAGATCATCTAGTTCCAATCCCCTGTGACGAGCAGGGATATCTTCCATTAGATCAGGATGTTCAAAGCCCCACCCATACCGAATACATGTGTCAACATCTTACTCTTCCTAATTATTTGAAAAAGCGTAACAATTTGGTATACTAACATCAATCAGAAGCTGCCTCTTTATGTGAAAAAGTCCCTTTGATGGCTGTATCACAGGATTCTCATGATCATAGTTTTCCAGAAGAGCCTATCTTTATCATTTCAGATGAGCCTTAATATGTAAATTCCTACTAATCTACTAGCTGGATTTTTTTTTTTTTTTTTTCACAGAGATATTTTCTTGTTTGAACTGAAGTTACTGTGGAGCATTTTAAAACATAAATTTGTTCTGCTCTGTTTAATAGGATTGGTTTAAATTCTGGCAGCTGTCCATAGTTTTGAGTTTCTTTAAGTATAAAAAGCCCAATCACACATTGCAGGATTAATATAACAGTTAGCTCCAGTGATTTGTACAGACTGGAACACCATAATCAACCTCTTGAAAAGGTTTGACAGCAGCATCTTGATGAAACAATGATTCGAAGGACAAAACACGGTCATTAAAGTAACACTTTATTGTTAAAAGTAGCAGTCTTCACAACAATGCCTTGCAAATAAATTTCACAGTGAAGTTATGCTAATGAAGAAACAGTTTAAGTTGTTTGTTATTGTAAAAGATAATAGGCCTTTAAGTGAAAGTATTTAGGGAAGATGGATGCTGTGGGGTCCAGCTTCAGCATGGGGTCCCTCTCTTCAGGATGTAGACTGTCCAGCATGAGTCCTTCCCTCAAGAACTGTTCTAGTATGGGTGCAGTCTTGCAGGAATGGAGCATGTCAGCATGTACTTCTGTCCATGGAGTTACTCTGCCTGCAAGGATCTTGCTCCTGTCTGGGCTTTCCATGGGTTGCAGCTTTTTTCCTGCTGTAATGAGGGGCTCACTACAAGCCACAGTGTGGATGTCTGCACAAATGTAGTCCTCCATGAGCTGCAGGAGAATCCTGTCCTGGCTCCTGGAGCACCTCCTCTATTTCCTTTGTCACAATCATGGCTGCAGTGCTGTTTCTCTCACATTGTTTTCTCACTTTTCTCTCTCACAGCTGCTCAGCAGCACTTTTTACACTTTTTAAAAAACATTTTCCAGGGAGTGCCGCAAGCTTGGATGCCAGGCTTATCTGTGTCCTGTGGTGGGGCCATTGGAGCTGGCTGGAACTGGCTGTGTCCAGCACAGGGCAGCCCCTGCTGCACCTCACAGAGGCCACTCCGCAGCTTCCCCACTACCAAAACCTTGCCAAGTAAATCCAACACGATAACCTATGAAAAAATAATGATTAGCCTGAAAATGTTTTAAAATTTGTCTTCTGCGATTAATCTGATGCTTTATCTCTCAGTATTTATGATATATGTGCAATCTAAGTGAGATTTCATTACAAACTGACATAATCTTATATCTTTCGTGCATAGATGGTAAGAAAATTAATGAGTATTCTTAACCTTAATTTACATTAACCAAACTTTCAGTAGTGAATAACTATAGCTAAAAATTGTTCAGCTGATGAATAGGGCTGCATAGAATTGTAAACCTCCTTGAATACTTATAAACCATATAGAAGATTTATGCAAAGAAAACCTATTCTATGAGTAATACATGTATAATATTGTATTTACTTAAGATTCACTTATATTACATTCATATATGTAAAGTATAAACATTTTTTTGAAGTTGAAATTTAATTCAGAATTAAATCATAAAACATAAAATAGCTGTCCACAACACCAAGGAAATGATTATATAGTAGTATAAATGTATACATATTTAATTTTCTTAACATGAATTGAGAATTTAGTTCTAGATTTCCAAAAGTTTCAGGCAGACAGAATAGCCCCAGTTCTGGTCCTTTGCCTATGTGTTCTTCAATTCTTTAGACTACTGAGCAAAATTAATTTCTCCTACAACCTACACAGGGCTAAAAACACTTCTCTGGATCCAGCTGTTCACTCCAAGACTGTCTGTTAAAGTTAGTCTGTTTTAAGTTCACTAGTTAGTCTGTTTTAAGTCCACTAGGCATGGTGCGCTCTCCAGGAAGTCGGTACACACCCAGACCGACTACCCATTAAAAAATGCTGCAGTTCAGGTCACCGGATGCAGGGAGTGTCTGAGCCTGTTGCTGCCATCGGTGGGAGGCAGAGAAACTGCGTGCGTTAGGTGCGAGCAGGTGGATGACCTGGTCCGCATGGTGGCGGAGCTCAAGGAGGAGGTGGAGAGGTTGAGGGCCATCAGGGAGTGTGAGCGAGAGATAGACTTCTGGAGTAACTCCCTGCAGGGCCTCAAGGGGAGGTACCGAGGTGAGACTCCTCAAATGGGGGTGGACCCCCTGCCCTGTAGCCGTCGGGCAGAGGGAGGGGATCTGGGAGCTGAGGAGGAATGGAAACAGGTCCCTGCTCAACATCGCAGGCGACGCCCTCCCCTTCCGGCCCCGCATTCCCAGGTGCCCTTACACAACAGGTTTGAGGCCCTGGAGCTCGACAGACCAGTAGCTGAGGAAGAGGTAGCAAGTGTTCCCAGGAGGATGCCTAGGGCGAGGAGGTCGACTCCACGCCTCAGGACTGCCTCCACCAAGAAAGACAGGAGGGTTATTGTTGTTGGAGACTCGATTCTTAGGGGAACAGAGGGTCCTATTTGTCGGCCTGACCCTACCCGTAGGGAAGTCTGCTGCCTCCCTGGGGCCAGGGTCAGGGACGTTGCCAGGAAGCTTCCCAACCTGGTACGCCCCTCTGACTATTACCCTCTTTTGATAGTCCAGGCGGGCAGTGACAACATCGAAGAGAGAAGCCTCAAGGCTATCAAAAGAGACTTTAGGGGACTGGGTCGGTTAGTGGATGGAGCGGGAGTGCAGGTGGTGTTTTTGTCCATCCCTACGGTGGCAGGGAGGGGTTCAGAGAGGACACAGAAAGCCCACCTGTTAAACACGTGGCTCCGGGGCTGGTACCAACGCAGAAATCTTGGGTTTTTTGATCATGGGGCACTTTACTCAGCACCTGGCCTGATGGCCGCAGACGGGTCCCTATCTTTTAGGGGAAAAAGGATCCTGGGCCAGGAGCTGGCAGGGCTCATTGAGAGGGCTTTAAACTAGGTAGGAAGGGGGATGGGGCTGAAGCTAGGATTGTTGGGGCTGTGCCAGGGGGAACGATGGCAAGGCCGGAGGATAAAGCAATGGCCCAGATGAAGTGCATCTACACCAATGCACGCAGCATGGGTAACAAACAGGAGGAGCTGGAAGCCATCGTGCAGCAGGCAGGCTACAACTTGGTTGACATCACGGAGACGTGGTGGGACCAGTCTCATGACTGGAGTGCTGCAATGCCTGGCTATAAGCTCTTTAGAAGGGACAGGCAGCACAGAAGGGGTGGTGGTGTGGCTCTCTATATTAGAGAGTCTTTCGAGGCTGTAGAACTCGAGGCTGGGAATGACAAGGTCGAGTCCCTTTGGGTTAGGATCGGCAGGGACAACAAGGCTAGCGTCCCGGTCGGGGTCTGCTGTAGACCGCCGAACCAGGATGAGGAGACGGATGAGGAACTCTACAGGCAGCTGACAGAAGTTGCAAAATCATCAGCTCTTGTACTCGTGGGGGACTTCAACTTCCCTGACATATCCTGGAAGCACAACACAGCCCTGAGAAAGCAGTCTAGGAGGTTTCTGGAGAGCGTGGAAGATAGCTTCCTGACGCAGCTGGTTAGTGAACCTACCAGGGGTGGTGCCCTGCTAGACCTTCTCTTCACAAACAGAGAAGGACTGGTGGAGGACGTGATTGTCGGGAGCTGTCTTGGGCAGAGTGACCACGAAATGGTGGAGTTCACTATTCTTGGTGAGGCCAGGAAGGGGACCAGTAAAACCGCTGTATTGGACTTTCGGAGGGCTGACTTTGAGCTGCTCAGGACACTAGTTGGTGGAGTCCCTTGGGAGGTGGTTCTGAAGGGCAGAGGGGTCCAGGAACGCTGGGCGCTCTTCAAGAGGGAAATCTTAATGGCGCAGGAACAGTCTGTCCCCACGTGCCCAAAGACGAGCTGGCGGGGAAGAAGACCAGCCTGGCTCAACAGAGAATTGTGGCTTGATCTTAGGAGAAAAAAGAGGGTTTATAAGCTTTGGAAAAGCGGGCAGGCCACTAGGGAGGACTTTAAGGATGTAGCGAGGCTGTGCAGGGACAAAATTAGGAAGGCCAAAGCTCATCTGGAGCTCAATCTGGCTACTGCCGTTAAAGATAACAAAAAACGTTTCTATAAATACATCAACACAAAAAGGAGGACTAACGAGAATCTCCAGCCTTTACTGGATGCGGGGGGAAACTTAGTTACAAGAGATGAGGAAAAGGCGGAGGTGCTCAATGCCTTCTTCACCTCAGTCTTTAGCGGCAATACCAGTTGTTCTCTGGATACTCAGTACCCTGAGCTGGTGGAAGGGGATGGGGAGCAGGATGTGGCCCTCACTATCCACTATTTTCTGTGATTCTGTGATTCTGTGAAGTTAGATTTTTTGAATGGGCTAAATATATATATACATATATATATATTTTTTTTCTCAAATTAGTTGAAGCAGGAGATTTAAAGCATTTTGAAAGGGAAATTACTTTTTTTTTTTTTTTGAATTCTATACTTCTAAAAATTAACACTTTACAAATGTACTTGGTACAGGAATACCCTGTGATCATTAACTATGATGTATTCATGAAATTCCTGGATGCTTTGTATGTTAGTTTCTTTGCTATCTTTTTTTGAAATCTTTCTCTCTCTCCCAGTCTTGGAAAAAAATGTCAGTCTTCTTTAATCTCTGGACTCTAGAAATGCTGGTACATTATATGGTACACCAAGAGCTAAAATCTTCCATTTCAAACTTTATCTTTCTTCTAACTGTGTATAAATACCTAAAGGGTACCAAATACCCTTTACCAAGGATACCAAATACCCTTCACCAAGGATACCAAAGGGGACAGAACCATGCTATTACAGTGGTAGGACATGAGAGAATGGATACAAACACAAGAGGTTCCATCTAAATATTAGGAAGCATTTTACTGTGTGGGTGATATAGTACTGTCACAGGTTGCTCAGAAAGGTTGTAGAGTCTCCTTTCTTGAAGACCTTCAAAAGCTGCCTGGGTAAACTGCTCCAGGTGTCCCCGCTTGAGCAGGGTTGTTGAGCCAGATGACTTCAACTTCCCATCCAAACTCAACCACTCTATGACTCTGTGATATCTCTCTCCATCTCTGTCCCTCTCTTTCCTTAATTTTCTTACCAGTATTGTAAACTGACATTAAATATATATAGGAATTTTATTTCATTTTTTGATTTTTGTGGTGAGAATCCATTAAACAATTAGCAAAGATGTTACTGAATAACGTGGTATAGTAAAATAAAACAAAACAAACAAACAAAAAGTAATCCGTTAATCCTTTAACTAAATAAAAGGAAAAACAAAAAACAAACAAACAAACAAACAAAAACAACTTTTATAGATAAAGAAAAATATCCTGTAAATATACGGAAATGACAGTACTAATTTTTTTATTTTTTTTTTCTATTTTGGTCTTTGTTTGACTTTTGGTTTTAGTATCACTTTCTTCTTGAGAATTTTGTTATGAAAGCTTCAAACAAATCAATCTGTACTGGAAAACTACTGATGTTCATCAAATACATAATTGATGCCAGTGTCAGTAGCACTTAAAGCTTTTCAGCCTTTCCTTTTAAAGTTCATCAGAACAAGGATTTCCAAAATGCAAGAGCTTCTGCAGACTGTTGTAAGGTTATAAATTAGAGCCTGCATTTAAGGGCTACTGTCAAAAACAAACAAAACAAAACAAAAAATTAACAGCCAGTTAACATAACCCAGGAGGCCCCAGTAGCACAGGCTACTTTTTGTCTGTGAAGGAGGACATTGGATACGGCTATTACAGCAGCAAGTACAGCTATTCTTACAACCAAAAATAACCAAATTCTATTTCATACCAAAAACATTGTGATAATTAGATAGTAATAAAAAGCAGCTTAGAAGCTCATATGTATGAATATGTGTGTGGGTGTGGGTGTGTATGCACGCATATATGCTTCTAAATATCATTAGCATGTAAAGGGAGCTGTCTACATTGTTATAAATTTAATTGACAATTGTAATTGAATAAAACATCAAAGAAGGACAATAAAAGGCCAGACTCTAGTGTTATGTTACCGAAGCATAATGTATAGCAAGCTCTATCAAATAAATGCAAGCTTTTTTTATAACACTATTTTCTTCCATATGCCTGGTTCTATACACATGTAGCTGAACAATATACTTCAGTATATGTAACAACTTATTTATACATGTACCAGAATTGTCTACTTTCAACAAAAAAGTAGTTTAATCAGAAACTTTGCATCTGTGTTCCTTGCTTCGTAGTATTCATGTTCCAACATGTCTTTGGTTCTAAACTCCGAATTCAATCAAACATTGATAGTATTAAAAATGTATTCTTCTCTCATTTCTCTAATAATATAAAGAACATATACTAATCCCCTAGGGTTATGAGTTTTCCCCATAACAACAAAACAACCTATGTTTACAAGATTTAAGAACTGGTGTTTTTAAGTGAGTAATAATATGAGTAGTAATGATATTAGCATGTATTCTTTTAGTGGCAAAAGACGTCTTCCTATTAAATATCTCCTACAGAAAACTACCAGCACAGAGCGTAGCAGTAAACAGTGACAGCTATGGTTTGATCAGAGTATTCTTTCCACTGATTTAAATTCTGTAAGGATACATAGGAGAATTTCTGCTCCTTTAAAGGTGTTATAAATGAAGATACAACTCAATCTGAATTTAGTAATATTTATAAAAGGCAAGTAAACGGCGCAGGGTGTGTGGAGAGTCTATGCTCTACCAACACACACACACTAACATCGAACTTTCTAAATATATAGAACATTGCTTTTACATATTTATAAGAAACCCGAGTACGCATATACATATGTACAATAAGAAAATATATCAATTGAAACATAAAGATGGCAAAGTTTTAAAAGGCAAGTGCTTAACAAACAATCCTTGAATTCTATTACGATTAATTTCCATGAACAGGGGAGTTGGAGTTGGTAATCCTGGTTGAAGCACTCCCATATCTTCCATGGCTTCATTATTTTTTCTCCGATCATATAGCAGTCTCAATTTTTCATTCCTTTTCTTGATTACAAACACCGGAGAATTCCAGGGTTAGTTGTGGGAACAATATATCTCGCTTTAAGCAACTTGGCCTTCGGGTCTTATGTATCCTGTTCCAAGATCGAAGGGAAACATATCTGTCTCCTCATCAAGGCCAATAGGGCCTGGGTCAAAAGGCACGTCCAGGTCAACAGGGGGCGTAACAGGCAATGGCAAAGGCAGTGGCGGGGGTGGGGGTGGGCATGGTGTAGCAGAAGGATCAGTGAACGAGCCTGCAGCCCCCTCAGTATCTGGCAAACCACACGTTTCTGACTGTGGCCGCACATGTCTCTTTAAGGCCTCAGAGATTGCTTGCCAGGTGTCGAGCAATCCCACTGCAACCTTGTTGTGTTTAGTAACAGAGTCACACACCTTAACCTCAATTTGGTCCCATATTTCAGGATCATAAACTGTCTGATTGTTAATAAGGAGAATAAACTGTAAAGTTCCCAGGAGAGTCTTTGTTTCCAAGGATGTATGATTCCCCATAACGCGCAACTGCTTACCAGAGACGGGCAGTTGTGTGCATGGGTCCACTTCTCTTAGCTTGAGCTTCTTTCCAGCTCTGGTGCACCCATTTCCAGCTACTTTCTCTATGAGCTTCTCTGAGCAGTTTGCTGAGCTTGGCTGAACCTATCTTCATTAGGCGATCAATGTCCTTGTTCCTGTCCTGGTCCCTGTTCTGCTAACCTGTCCTTATTCATTCCTATTTCCTACTTCTTTATTGATGAAATAACTTCTTTATATCATGTTGCATTCTCATCCTGAGGACAGGTTCCCCTTTTATACCCTTCACCCCAGAGCAGTTCTTTTCAAACAACTTTTCATTGGTCTAACAACTTCATTGCCCGGCAACCAGCAAACACCCAGCAACTTCCATGCCTTAACATCTGGAGAACAAGCAACCCTGAGATTGCATGGTGTCTCCTGAATCACCCTTCTTTGTTTCCTCTAAACTCTTTACATTCCTGATGGCCTCATCGTTAAGAGTTTGATGTTATCACCAACCATGGGGCTTGTCGACCCCCATGGCCACTATCCCACATCTCCGCTTTCTTTATTAATATCAACCATCTTCTTGACACGAATTATTATGCCATATATCATATTTCTCTCTCTCTCTCTCATTTTTTTTTTTTTTTTTTCAATCAAGACATGCTTAACAAAATTTCCAGGGGAAAAATCTGAAGCAAAATGTCTCAAGGGATAAAGTCAGATTAAAATACTTCTAATGAAATGAAAGTCATAGTCTGTGTTAGTGGCTTTCTGAATTTTGGAGTGATAAGAACTTGTGTTGATATCTACCATGCTATGCAACAAAAGGTTTACAGAACACCTGGGCTATTGAAAATGTGTCATTATGATTTTAAAATTCGTTGTCATTGGCTTCAATTAATTTACTGCCAATTGTTTTATACTGTAACAGTCAAATTAAAGAAAGTGGTAACTGAGATTTCCAGCTCATTTCATGTCATATTGTTTGAATTGTCTGAAAATTATTACTGTAAACAATGGGTAGCATTTTCATTTGGTCAGTATATGGAAAAGAAAATCTAATACAATTCCAAATCCTTCATATTCCTACTATGTCTGTCAATCATCTACAATGGAAATTAAGGGTACCTTTCACAAATTTCAATCTGTTTTGAATTACTAATTATATTTCAGTTGGACTCTATTCTAATTGAATTGTTAATGCAGACAAAAATGATTACATAAAAATGCATATTCCAGAGAGCAGTTGGTCAAATAAGGCCAGTAATATATCAGTGACTAAATCAACTGACTAAATATATCAGTGTCTAAATCAACACTATCTTTATGAGAATTGCAGTTTGGCAAAAAAGTGCTAGTGGTGTACATTTGATGTGATCTGACATATTCTTACCAAAAAGGGGTATTGGAGATTATCCGTTTGTGTATCCTTGAAAAGCATGAACTCCCCTTTCAGCTACATTTTTGTAATTATAATCTAAAAGCTGCAGTTCCTGGATTCCTTATCCTTTATTATTCCTTTATTATCTAAAGAAATAAGGTAAGTACCTGATTGCTAAAACTGTAAGCTATAATTCATTTTAAAAAGTCTGCATTTTAGGTAATTTAAAACTTATAAAATAAAAACCTTTCATGGCAAAACATAACCATTTTAGAGCATGACAGTGAAGCACTGGGGAAATGGCTTCACAAAAAAATAAACTGTCATTTGTAGTCATTATTGCCTAAAGGTTTCAGCTTGATGAAAGTAATCAAAAAAGAAAGATGTCATTTTTATTTATTTATTTATTTATTTTCCCCTTTTTATTTTTCCCTTTTTATTTTTCCCTTTTTATTTTTCTCCTTAAATCAATCCTAATCATTACTACTAGAAAAGGGGCTGGTTGCCAGTTCTGTACTCTTTACTCTGGTTCCACTTTTCAAGTATGTATCAAATTTTCTTGACCAGGAAAGCAGTATTTGGCTTGTGTTCTTTAATGACTGTATAGGAGCATAGTTTATCATAAAAAGGTCTGTAATGACTAAAGTAATTACATTAACATTTTGCTAATAACTTCAGATATATCACTTCTATTTAATAATTCAAACAAAATGTGCCAAATAGTGATACTGTAAAGTCTGCAATTTCAGCTTTATCTGCAAACCTCTGGTTTAGGCAACCAGTAGCTTCCAGGAAACACAATGAATATTAATTAAGTTTTCAGTTTGTGCTGAGACTTTTAATTCATTCTATGTTTTGGGGAGGTATCAGACTAGCACGTTTATCCTCAATTAACAGAAATGTCAGTTGGTGGATAAAATGAGTATAATCTGATGCTAATCAAAATTTAATAATCCCTTCTTATTATAACAAATTGTCAGTAGGGAACAGAAATTCACCAGTTAGGTTGCTCAGCAAGAGAGTACTTTTGATTAGAGAAGTGATTTACTTAATATGCAAAATAAAGTTGAGGGTCAGAAGATTAACATACCATTCAAATGCATAGTTATTCACTTTCGATTCTACAAAAGCTTCAAAATCTCACTGGAAACTTATAGGTATAAAACCTACAGGAAATACATGATTAAAAAAAAAATAATTAATCACTTTTAAGAGCAGTTGGCTGTTTGGTTGATTTGGCAAATATTAATGTAATACCTGGTAGGTTTTTAAGTGTAGAGCTTGACTTCACTTGACATCTAATATTTGTGATCATATTTCTGTGGAGAAGAGAGTCCTGTTTCACACTGAGGTCAGCTGCAACATTTGTGTTGACTTAACTGAAGAATACTGTAAATGAATAGGTATGTTTCCAGTAAATTTGTTTAAAAACTGTTTTGGAATGTGGAATATGTAACTTTGAAAAATATGATTTGAAATTTTTATGCCACTTCATAAAATTAGAAAAGTGTTAAAACATCATAACTGTAAGATAAAAGCTCTATTAGATTTCAGTTTGGACTCAAATATAAACACATAACAGAATAGGAACATGGGGAATAATGAATTTTATTCCAATAAATATTTCCTGATGAGTAATCGTATATAGCAAAATGATGCTTACAAAAAGCTCTGCAGGCTGTCCCCCCTGAGTCTCCTTATCTCCGGTCTGAATATCTCCTTTTTAAGTTTCTACATGTAGTACCTCATCCTCTCATTATGCACTGATGTGAAGAGACTGGCTCCAAGTCCTCAGACACTTTCCTGCAGGTGTTGAGGAATGCTGTCAGCCCCACCCTGCCCTGAAGCCATCTCTTCTCCATGGTGAATAAGTCCAGCTCCTGCACCCTTTCCTCAAGAGGAAGTGCTCCAATGTCCTGAGTATCCTGAGGAGCATCTGCTGAACTCACCACAGTTTATCAGTGTTTTTCCTGTCTTCGGGGCTCAATACTGAATATAGTGTCCTAATGATTGCAGAGTAAGTGGAGATAATAATTTCCCTCAACTATGCTCATATAACCCAGGATATTGTTGGCCTTCACTGATGCCAGGGCATACTGCTGTCTCTTGTGTAGCTTGATGCCTACCAAGACATCACACACGTTTCCACAAAAGCTCCTGCATAAAATATATAATTTAAATAGTGCTGTGTCTATTATAACATTCAGTTTAGATCCAGTCAGTCCAGTTGTATATTTAGTTAAGTTTACACACCAAGTAGACCTATTTCATACATGGCTATGTGATATCTAATGTTTCTGTCTAAAAAATAGAGGTAGGAGTTTAATATGAGTGTACGCTGAACATTTCTCCCTTCCTTTGTAAAATATATCTTTTTCTAGTATCTGACTATAATATATAAATTAGAAGTTTACCTAAAGTGGGATATTTTGCAGAATAAAATTTCTATTAATACACTTTAAACCTACTCTGTTTTAATTGCATCAAGAAATCCAAAACAGTGAAAGAGAAAAAGAGAAGAACAGTCAATATCAAAAGTTAATTCAAGATTTGGAAAATTTAATGAACTGAAACTCATAGTCGAATTTGTAAACTTAGAAGATATGAATAGAAATCTGCAAGGCAGATTAAAGCCTAATACTACCTTCTTCTTTTAAAGAATAAGATAAAAATTGACTGTTCTGTGTTCTGTTCTGTTTTTAGTCTGAGAACACCTTCTTTATTAGATAGATAATGGAATGATCAAACATTTACTAAACTTACAGAAATGTTTAGGATTCATTCTGAAAGCACTCTAGATTCTTCTCATTTAAACGAACTTGAAACTTCTTGCAGTTACTAATCCAAAGCAATTGATTAGTGCTGAACCTATTCCCAGTCAAAAGTCAGTTACATGCAACAGGAAATTAAACTGTTTAGATGTTTGTTCTGTGTTTTAAATGTAAAATCTATTGTAATCACAGTGTAAGATAAGAATGAAAGATATGCTCCTTATTGAGTATTGCTAAGCATTCATCAAAGGGAAGGGTGTATTGTTCTTCTAGAAGACAAAAAATTGCTTACTCTTTGGGTACGTGCAAAAGATAACTGTCAGAATGTTAGGAAATGAGCCTCTCTTAAGATAGCTTTCAGTGAATTAAAGGAGATTCTTTTATTTCTCCTAAAATACAAAATATAAGGATTTTTGGGAAAAAAAAAAAATAGATGGTACCATCTAGAAGGTTTTGAAAGGGTGATTGTCAATAGGAGCTGAAAAGTGGAAGACCTAGAGACTTAGCTGAAGAGCTTCCACCTAGAGCAGAAGCAAAAAAAACCTTGACTACCTACCTATCAGGAGGGACTATGAAGTGAACTGAGTGGTGCTACTGGTGGTTAGAAAGTTTAACATACATTTAAAAATATCTCAAGAGATGTCTTTTGTAAGCATTTATAGCTGTTTTCAGTCATGAATAGTATGAACTAATACTTTTATACAGTTTTTTCTTATTTCCCTAATGTACTATTTACCTCTTTCTGTAGGACTCCACAGTACTCAAGACAGGCCATGTAGAAAGACAGATGTCTCTCTTTTTAACATCACTCATAAATCATAAAGAATATGACTTATTTCTTGCTAAAAATTTCTGTCCAACATCACAATGGCTGACCGTGATGATTAGATCTAGGGAACAACATATATGTTCCCTAGATATCCTTTGATGCAAAAGGTATTAAAGCATCAGTCCATCAGCTTTTAATTGTGATTTCTTACCCTTCAATAATTTTGGAGTTTTATTTTCCTATCATGAAACAACTGCTACAGATCCATTCCTTAAAATAAAACCTGTCCAATTCGCTTCTCTATTCAGCAAACACATATGTTTAATGGCTTCTACTAGTACTGCAATTAGGATACCTAAAAATCAGATTCTCTAAATTCTTTTCAGGGAACACAAATATAAATTTCTAATACTTGGTGCCACACTGAATTTTCCTTCCTTCCTTCCTTCCTTCCTTCCTTCCTTCCTTCCTTCCTTCCTTCCTTCCTTCCTTCCTTCCTTCCTTCCTTTAGATAACATTTTTCTTTCCCTCATAATAAAAGTTTTGCCTGTAAGTACATTTAAATTCTATTTTAATTTACAACCAACAAGAAAGTTAAACTGTTCAATATTCAATTTTTTAAGGAAATGCAAAAGTATTTTATAAAATCTTATAGGTTTTCAGCTCAGAAATCCCAGTCCTTCACTTGAAAAATTCTAATATTATTTATTGTTCATATAGATCATTTATATGTTGCTTATATCAATTGCCTATGCAATCCATATGAGATATTAACACATCCAATGAAATCCATTAAAAACTTTTCACTGGGAGGAGTAAAAAATTAGGAGCCCTTGACCTGATTTATCCCACTTTGCTTGAGGCATGTAATTAAGGTATCTAGGATAAAACCTAAAGGCTCTAATATTCTTTAAAATATGGATTTTTGTAAAGCTTAATGTTTAAAGTTACTCTGTATATTCATTGAATAAATTACATTGACAGTAGCTGAGTATTCAAAACTTCAAGATTAGAAAATACCTTTTATATTATTTGTTTTGTTTAGCATTAGTTGGTGCAGTTTCAGTGAAGTTGAAAGTTGATGAAAGATTTATATTCTTTAAAACTTGAAAAAAAATAAAAACACTTGAATTAGTTTTGGGATGATTTTGAGACAGCTGATAAAAGAAAATCAAAAAAAGACATGGCAAGAGTTAGAAAAAAAAAATAGTTTTTGATGATAGAAGAACTAAAATCTTGCTGTAACATTGCTTTCTTTTCAAACCAAATACTTTTTAAGCATGCTGAAAGTACCTAGTACATCACAACTCTGTAGAGATCATGCTTTCTCATAGAATCTGTAGCTTTTAATCTCCTTTTAACAGAGCTTGTATTTATCGTTTCACATTTCACACTTTAATTGTTATGTAACCCAAGAGAAAGGTGATCTACCATAACAAAGAGAATTTGGAGAACTGGAAATTAAAATATTTTCCATGTATAAACATCTTTGAGAAAGAAAGAAAGAAAGAAAGAAAGAAAGAAAGAAAGAAAGAAAGAAAGAAAGAAAGAAAAAGAAAGAAAGAAAGAAGAAAGAAAGTGTTTAGTATAAACATTTTCTTCTCTTTAAGCACAACATTCAAGCCATCAGTGGT
This sequence comes from Aythya fuligula, assembly GCF_009819795.1. NCBI lineage: Eukaryota > Metazoa > Chordata > Aves > Anseriformes > Anatidae > Aythya > Aythya fuligula. Next base: position 130,903,304 of record NC_045560.1, read on the forward strand.
TTTGACCACAGTCAATGAAAGCAGATCAGAAGTGTGGGGAAAGAACTCAATTTTAATTCTTTAATATGTAGGTGGTGAGGATTCCTTAGAACAAGATTTGTGTAATTAGTCATATAATATACATGTACGGGGTTGAGTAGGTGGAATGACACAAGCGTGTGCAGGGGGATCTTTGTTGAAAGACAAATTTTCAGGCATACAAAAGATTATTTATATTCGACAGGGTTTAGGGTTTTGCTGGAAATGTGAGCTACATTTACAAGACCAAGTGAAGTTTTTCACCAGTATTCACTAATGTTTTCATGTCATGTCCAGTCATGCTGCAAAGGCAAAGACCTTGGGTAGTCTGCAGCCCTGGGCAAAGTTGTTTTCAATATCTCTGGAAGGAAGGACTGTGAAGCTGGCAAAATAAATGAAGGATATAAAATGAGGAATAAGAGTAGTAATAACAAAAATGGAAAATAAAGTCCATTTCTCATAAACATGGAAGAAATATGCAAGTTTTTTGGGGTTTAGTATTTAATAAAGCTATGTAGTATAAAGTAACAAAACATACATAAACATTTTACTTATAAAACATTAAATTGGATAATAACATTTATAAAGGATACTTTGTTGAAGATTGTCAGTCAGAACAAAAAAAAAAAAAAAAAAAAAAGATGCTGTTCCAATTAATAATACATATTTTTTCAATGTTCTACCCCTTCAGCACTAGTTTTCAAGCCAGTCAATGTTCATGGTTACAATCCACAAGATTGTAAGATTTTTTTTTTGGACCAGATAATAAAAAGATATCTTTATATATAGCTTTCTCCTATAATAATAATAGCCATAAACTGAAAGACCACAAGTGCTCCACAAACAATTGTAATATTTAAATTTAATGTACTACTGTGCCAGACTGGTCTGTTCCAAAAATTGGTGTTTCTACATGATGGTGCTAAATGATTTATAAACATTGTTTTGGTTATCACTTAGCTACATCTTATTTGAAATAAAATATTAGTAAGTAAACCCATGTTTTTATTTTTATAATTTTAATATATAAAACAATATATTGCTTTAATGTTTAATGGTGTTCAAGGGAAAATGTAATACATTTACATATGATCAATACATATGATCAATATTTGCAATGATATGTTCAAATTATATATAATATATATATATATCATTTCCATATTATTTTTAGAAATGACAAGTCATAAAGTAATCAAGCTAGTTTGCAGAATATTATGCATAAAAACAGAAGTATTTTTCAGGTTGCTTTAGTGTTCTAGTAAACATGGCTATGTATAGATTAAATCAGAAAACTGTGAACTGATCAGTCATAGTACCTGAGTTATTGACAAAGCTGAATAAATACACTCTAATTACTGTTATGCATAACCATTTGCACAGTTTATTAAATTAAGATCACTGTGTTTTGTTTTCTTCTGTTTTGTTTTTTTCCTGTTTTTGAAAATTATTTAATGAATGCTGCATTTGCCTATATGCTATCTGATACTAAGTTTTTGTAGCAATGTCTAAAGGCTAGAATATGAGATTTTGACTTAATTTTCTGCAAATAGTTTACAACAGATAGTTACCACCTGGACTACTGAGACTTGTAATTTTTCTTTTCTTCTCTGTTTCGGGTACCCAACATGATACATTTTAAAATAGACATAATTTTCAGAAGACCCACTGATTGCTAATTAATAAATTTCCTCACGAGTCTCAGAGCAACATGCAGCTTACAACTCTGCAAAACAAAATGTGTTGTTAAGAGATCATACAATAAAATCTCCAGGTTTACTTTTTCTCTACACACTAGTATTATTCCAACTGAAAATGTCAATCAAATTAAATAAACAGTTAAACTTTTAATTGTCTAAGTCATTTAGATCATACAGAGCATTTACTAAGAACTGAAGAAACATTTCTGTAAAGTTTAGAATTTTACTTTTTCCTCTTGATGAAGTCACCTCCATCAGTTCATATACATTCAAAATAGAAGCATTACAAAAGAGACTGGAAAAAAGTCATATGAATGTAGTTTTTATTTTTATTATTATTATTTCTTTGTTTGTTATCGTTCCCCAAACTCCAATATGTGCTTTCAATTTATGATTATCATCATCATCATCATCATCATCATCATCATCATCATTTTCTCAAAATAATAGTGTCTTCTGTTTTCTTCCAGAATAGATTTTATAGAGGTAACTGGCTACTGACTAAAAATGCAGGAGTAAGAATATGTTTGTAACACAATAGCAAAGATCTATAAAAGGTACCAGTTTTCAGAGACTGCTGATGGATAGAGACTGAAATATACATTAGTTTTGATTTTAGTACTACATCAGATTTTCAGGAATTCTATATCTTTTAATATAAAAAGTTGCAGAGGGTGGAGATGGTCCTTGAACTGATGACAATTCTTACAAGGATCTCATTACTGTTTAAAACGTGATGTATAAGAGTAGATCGTCTTGATAGTCTTCTTACTGTTAGGTTACTGTTAGGGGGATTGGAACTAGATGATCCTGAAGGGTCCCTTCCAATCCAAGCCATTCTGTTATTCTAGGATCCTATAATTCTAAAGATACTTGTTGAGTGTTCGGTGCAGTTTAGTCATACCAACATTTGTTCTGCTGAGTTACAGCAGGTGATTGCATTGCTGCACTCATATTGTTGTTCCTCAACAAAGTGCTAAACTGTCCAAGGTCACAAAGGAAGTATAATATCAGACTTGAAGGTACAAGGAATTTCTTGTAGAATAAGGTGCAAGTATATAATATCTGACAGGTGTTCAATATAACATTAGCATAAAGCTAAAATAATTTTCCACGTGACTTTTATTTCCAATAAACACAGAGAAATGTATCTTGTGTAAAACCTATGCTTGTTTTGTAATCTTAGTTTGACTTAATTACAGATATAAATAATCGTAACATTTATAAAAGTACTAAAAAAAATGCACACGAAGTTTTGCATCGAATTACAAAATATGAACCCAATCCTATTTTTAAGTCCATTTGGGGGGAGGTTCATAGGGATGTGGCTGATGAAGTACTAGTAGAAGTAAATACATGAAGTATCTTGGACATTGCATATACTGTGCTGCCGGAACTGGGCTCATCTCTTTCTATCTACCGGGTGCAGTATCTAAAGACATGAATTGGTCTATGCCTGTTAGTTATGCATATTGAACCTACTGTACTAGGTAGCTCATTATTTATGAAGTTGATACATCATGCTTAATACCTAGAACTAGAGGAGACGATTGCACCCTAAAGAGATAATTCAATGTACATTTTATAACATGTGTGAATTATAATAAAGGATAACCTCTATTAACAACTTTTTGCTCTTTGAGTATCAGAGGAAGGTGTATTAAATTAACCTATGTTAATTTTAAGATAACACTATTTATAAATTAATGAGATATTCTATGATATCTATGAGAGCACTTTAACAGATAATATATCGATGTTTGGATTCATTATAAGTATAAGAACAGTTGCAAAATGCGATTTCTGTACTCTGAAATAGTGGTTACTGAAGCAAGTGGTACCTTGATCAAGCTTTAAGAAATACAAGATCACTTGCTGAAAAATTGTTCCTGTCAGGTTTACCATATGTTCTAAGGAAACTGCTAGTAACACATATGATCAGTAAGCTAAAAAAGGGAGAATAAATCTAACAACCAAGGTAGCAGATGGCCCATGATCAGTTAAAGTGATTCATTACAAAAATAGGTCCAGAATTATTTCATTGCCATTACCTTGACTAAAGCCTGATCGAAACTCAGCAAATTTTTCAGCATATGTGAATCAATAATTGAAATGCTACAAACATGGACAAAACCTGTGAATTTGAAAATGCAATGTTAAAAATTGGCTAACTTTACAAAACTAATTTATTATCCCAGGTAATAAAGTATAAAGTTAATACAATTAATGAGCTGTAGAAGAGGTCTAGTTCAATGTTCATGAAGTCATGATGAATTAAAGAGCAAAAACAAATTGCTGGACAGCTGTGGGTCACAAATCTTTTTTTTTTTTTTTTTTTTTTTTTTTTTTTTAATGCATTTATAGTAATTACCAGTAGCAAATCTCATAAGAAATGTAAAGGAAATAATTTTTGTAGCACAGTGTTTTTTGCTATCTTCTATGTCAGTCAGCAGAGTCAATGATTAACATTCATTTGAAAAAAAGTCATCAGTCTCTCATTTCTCAGAGCAAGGTTGCAGAATGTGCAGAATGCACAATTCCATGCTCTGAAGTTGGACTTTTTTATTTCACATGTGAAAAATCTTAACTATGAGAACACAGAAACTTCCAAATTTTTCCTTTTTTTTTTTTTTTTTTTTTAAGTCATAAATAATAGGAGGGGGAATCCGATATACTGTCTCACCATACAATTGTAAATAAATAAATTGTTCTGAAAACACAGTGAGGACAACATGGTTCATAAACTTCCCTTCTCTAAGTCTAATATTTAACCCCTCTTTTTCAACAGAGAATTGGGACATGACAAGAAAGATGAAGTTATACTCTCATTCAGTGGTCACAAAAACAATCATTTCTGCAAAAGAAATATAGAGTACTAGATATGAGCATCCAATAAAGTAGCCTTTTATATTTTGAACTGATTGCAGTACTCCTTTGGACTGCATTCATACACACGTAAATATTTTTCTCAACAGCCAAATAGTCTAGAAAAGCACATTTGAGAAATCTTGTCCTATACATCAAATGACTGAGTAGGTGGAATTCAAATTATGTTATGTATTGATTGTGAATTTCCCCCTCCATTTTTGCTTATATAAAAAATATATATAAAAAAAAAAAGGCAAAAAAATAATCAGTAGTTGTACTGTGTTTTTATTGCCATTACATTAAGATGACAATTACACATTTAATCAAAACAGTTAAAAATAGTGACTCACAGAGAATTGTTAATGCTCAAGGTCTGTAGTAAAATGACACTTTTCACAGAATTCACAGAATTTCTAGGTTGGAAGAGACCTCAAGATCATCGAGTCCAACCTCTGACCTAACGCTAGCAGTCCCCACTAAACCATATCCCTAAGCTCCACATCTAAACGTCTTTTGAAGACTTCCAGGGATGGTGACTCCACCACTTCCCTGGGCAGCCTGTTCCAATGCCTAACAACCCTTTCAGTGAAGAAGTTCTTCCTAACATCTAACCTAAAACTCCCCTGGCTCAACTTAAGCCCATTCCCCCTTGTCCTGTCACCAGGCACGTGGGAGAACAAACCAACCCCCACCTCGCTACAGCCTCCCTTGAGGTACCTATAGAGAGCGATAAGGTCGCCCCTGAGCCTCCTCTTCTCCAGGCTGAACAAGCCCAGCTCCCTCAGCCTCTCCTCATAGGACTTGTTCTCCAGGCCCCTCACCAGCTTCGTCGCCCTTCTCTGCACCCGCTCAAGCACCTTGATGTCCTTCTTGTAGCGAGGGGCCCAAAACTGAACACAGTACTCGAGGTACGGCTTCACCAGAGCCGAGTACAGGGGGACGATCACCTCCCTAGCCCTGCTGGTCACACTGTTTCTTATGCAAGCCAGGATGCCGTTGGCCTTCTTGGCCACCTGAGCACACTGCAGGCTCATATTCAGCCAACTATCCACCATCACTCCCAGGTCCTTCTCTGCCTGGCAGCTCTCCAACCACTCATCTCCCAGCCTGTAGCTCTGCTTGGGGTTATTGCACCCCAGGTGCAGGATCCGGCACTTGGCCTTGTTAAACTTCATGCAGTTGACCTCAGCCCATCGGTGCAGCCTATCCAGATCCTCCTGCAGAGCCTTCCTACCCTCAAGCAGATCAACACACGTGCATAGCTTGGTGTCATCTGCAAACTTACTGAGGGTGCACTCAATGCCCTCGTCCAGATCATCAATGAAGATATTAAAGAGGACCAGCCCCAGCACCGAGCCCTGGGGAGCGCCACTAGTGACTGGCCTCCAACTGGACTTGGCTCCATTTACCATGACTCTTTGGGCCTGGCTATCCAGCCAGTTTCTAACCCAACGAAGCGTGCGCCAGTCCAAGCCAAGAGCAGCCAGTTTCTTGAGGAGAATGCTGTGGGAGACGGTGTCAAAAGCCTTGCTGAAGTCAAGGTAGACCACATCCACAGCCTTTCCCTCATCCACCCAGTGCGTCACTTTGTCATAGAAACGGATCAGGTTCGTCAAGCAGGACCTGCCTTTCAGCAGGACCCATGCTGACTGGGCCTGATCGCCTGCTTGCCCTGTAAGTGCTGCGTGATGACTCTCAAGAGGATCTGCTCCATGAGCTTCCCTGGTACTGAGGTCAAACTGATAGGCCTGTAGTTTCCCGGGTCTGCCCTCCGGCCCTTCTTGTAGATGGGCGTCACATTTGCTAGCCGCCAGTCAACTGGGACCTCCCCCGATCGCCAGGACTGCTGATAAATGATGGACAGTGGCTTGGCCAGCTCCTCTGCCAGTTCTCTCAGTACCCTTGGGTGGATCCCATCCGGCCCCATCGACTTGTGCACATCCAAGTGCCGTACCAGGTCACCAACCAGTTCTTCATGGATAGTGAGGGCCACATCCTGCTCCCCATCCCCTTCCACCAGCTCAGGGTACTGAGTATCCAGAGAACAACCGGTATTGCCGCTAAAGACTGAGGTGAAGAAGGCATTAAGCACCTCCGCCTTTTCCTCATCTCTTGTAACTAAGTTTCCCCCCGCATCCAGTAAAGGCTGGAGATTCTCGTTAGTCCTCCTTTTTGTGTTGATGTATTTATAGAAACGTTTTTTGTTATCTTTAACGGCAGTAGCCAGATTGAGCTCCAGATGAGCTTTGGCCTTCCTAGTTTTGTCCCTGCACAGCCTTGCAACATCCTTATAGTCCTCCCTAGTGGCCTGCCCACTTTTCCAAAGATTATAAACCCTCTTTTTTCTCCTTAGATCAAGCCACAATTCTCTGTTGAGCCAGGCTGGTCTTCTTCCCTGCCAGCTTTCAGTTTTCATGTAGGGCTCATACAATCTCAAAATATTCAAAAGGCAAACTGGAAAAGGGCTCTACCTAGTTATATAAATATCTGTGACATATTATGTGAGAGACTGAGGCAGAACTGAGGAATAAATCAATTTAAATAAATTATTTTTGGAACAAAATACATGTCCATTCCTTCATTAGCATATACAAAGAAACACAGTTGAAAGCACTCCACAAAATTGTAGAACAGAACCTAAATCTTCACAAAACTATATTCACAAAACTAATTCACTTTTCTTTATTCATCTTGAATTCAACATCCAGTTGTCAAGATATTTCCCTTTAGGTTTTATCTACAAAAGGTGCTTAGAGAAATTAATCTAAATCAATTAATAAGTTTGATTTTCAGAGAACTAGTTAAACACTGGCTCCCTGTATAGACATTCCAAATCAGAACTGAGTTAAATTAAAAGGGTTCTAATTCACCTGGAAAGAAGTGAGTTAAATTAAATAAGAATAATTTCCTTAGGAAGAAAAGAGTCTCCATAAATGTTTAATGTAATTAATTAACCCATTTAAAATGTACAGTTTTGATTAATTTGAATGAGTTTTCTTGATTGTCTTTATAGACACTGACAGCTAATAAGCATGGATCATATATTAGACTACTTTTTGAACTTCAATATGTTTATATCTAACTAAGAAGGAAATTGTATCAGGGGTTTCCAAATTAAAAGCAACACTTCAAAACATTAATTACAATGATTAGGAGTGGTAAAAAGCAGTGGCAGGATTTCTCCATTTACAGTTAAATTATATGATCTGAGGAACAGAAATACATATTAAGTGTGTAAAAAAGATATACCAGTTTGGATTAAATAATAAATTTTGAAAAAATCATTTCTTCTGTGTTTTTTTTTGTTGCATTTGTTGTTGTTGTTGTTGTTTGTTTGTTTGTTTTCTTGTTGTATTTGTTGTTGTGTGTTTTTTTTTTCTTGTAACTGCATTTTTTTTTCTCCTGATTCCTTAGTCTTGCCTTCTAGCAGCTAAGTTGCAGCTTAGCTTCTAAACCATTAATTAATAATATTTTAAAATATTATATTTTAATATCTTAATATTTTAAAACATATTAATATGCTTTACCAAAAGGAAAAAAAATAGAACAACAACAAATGCTCTGTTTATTTCAAGCCCACAAAAATAATAGAGAATATTTTCTGGAAGCGTACGAATAGTAATTCTCCAAACTTTTTGAGTAACACTTTTTGTTGAGCTTTGTGATCTACACAATTTATCTCTAGAGAAGGTTTGCCAACAGTCATGACTACCTAATTCCATAGTTTCATGATTAAGAAATTAGAATTCAGGATGTCCGTGTTTTATTGAGATAATTCTCTTTCTTGGAGCTATTCTGCAATACTTTTGGGGGCTTTTTTTTTTTTTTTTTTTTTTTGTAGATTTAAATATATATATATATATATTTTAGAATAGCTGAATATTTGTGGGGAATCTTTCGAATAATGGAATAATGGCCATTTTATTCCCATTGTTTTGTATAATCTTAAAAGACTTTTCATGAAAGACCTGATAGTTCAACTAGTCGGTTTCCTGCTTCATCATTATTGAGTTACAACAACAACTACTTTTTTTTTTTCTTGTAACAAAGCACCCTTCCACACATACATCTCCACACATACATATGTAATTTTATTTTTTTTCTGTACCAGTAAACATTTCACTATTTGAATATCTCATATCTTCATATAAATATATACAATCACCAAAGTTAATCACTTTGCCAAATAAGGAAGAAGATATGAAGAAATTATCCATCTGCAGTGCTGCTAAAAGCAATGTGTAGAATATAGAACAATAATAGTGAATGTTACTGGCATGTACAAGATTCATTGCTTCACTATAAGCACTGCCCATTATATGAAGTTTTTCTTCTTGAAAATATAAATTGATAAATTCCTTGCATACACTTAATAATTTACTTATCTTCTTAATTCACTGTTTTAAATAATCATGGACTAAATTAACAACAATTACAAAAACACAGTAGAATTAATGAAAATATACTACTTCCTTTCACTGATCAACTACTGTATTCAATTACAGTGAAATATTTTACCACTTGTGCAGAATTCAAATACTCATAAATCTCCCAGTTGCCAACAGATACTCTACATAGCACTCCATTTAACAACAAATACCTAAATAAAGAAAATATGTCATTTAACACACCTTGACATCATTAATAAGAAGAGTAAGATGGCTATCAAATAAATGCACGTTGAATATGAGAAAGAAGGAAATAAGAACGAAAAAAAAAATATAGAAGGGCTTGGTTCTGATTTTATCAAACACAATATAGAATTTTGTGAAGTGAAAAGTGAAAGCAAAACTCACCACATCAGACTTTCCTGCACTTGGAGAGTGACAAACTAGTAAAGGGGATGACCAAAACAAACCTAACACAGAAACAATGTAGGTTTCCTTTCAAATAGACTTTTGCAATGACAAATAGCTGTAGGCTATCATGGAATAAAATTGCTTTTTTTTTTTTTTTTTTTTTTTTTTTTTTTTTTTTTTCCTAACATTTTACATAGGTTTTGCTCTAATATTTGATTTCCTGAAGGATAGTTAAAATACAGTTTAAAAATAATTTAAGCAGAATGGCCTAACTATGCATGATTCTTGCAGGCTTTACTGTCTTCTCTTACACAGTTTTAATTTTTCAAAAACATTAATTCATGGAATCATAGAATACCCTGAGTTGGAAGGGACCATCGGGTCCAACTCTTGGCTTCACACAGGACAACTCCAAAGAGCTTTGTTTAAATGCTTCTTGAACTCTGTCAGGCTTGGTGCCATGACCACTTCCCTGGGGAACCTGTTCCAGTGCCTGACCACCCTCTCAATGAAAAATCTTTTCCCAACATCCAGCCTGAACTTCCCCTGTTGCAACTTCATTCCATTCTCTTGGGACCTATTACTGGCACCAGAGAGTAGACCAGTGCCTGCCCCTCTGTTCCAACCTTGTGAGAAATCTGTAGGCCACCATGGGGCTGTACCTCAGTCTCCTCTTCTCTAGGCTGAACACACCAAGTGACCTCAGCTGCTCCTCATAATGCTAGACACTTCACCATCCTTGCAGCCCTCCTTTGGATGCTCTCCAATAGTTTTATATGCTTCTTATGTTGTGGCACCCAAAAATGCACACAGTGCTTGAGGTGAAATTGCACCTGCACAGAGCTGAGTTGGGTGGCCCTTTTAGCTTTGGGCTGCCAGGACACGCTGTTGACTCATGTTCAACTTGCTGTCAACAAATCTCTAGGGCAAAATAATTTTACAGAATCACATGCACCCTTTGACTCAGCAAATCTGAAGGGTCCCAGTGCCTATGGTGTCTTTAAATCTTTAAAATGTTTGAAGATCGTTCTGGTAGGAAGCACAACCTGAGTGGCATTAAGAAGAGCACAGGCCTAAGGCCAAGAGAAGTGATTATTCCCCTCTACTTCACACTTGTGATACTGAATCTGAAGTACTGTGTGCAATTTTTGGCTCTCAAAGGGGAGAAAGAAAAAGGCAGGAAAGGCTGGAGACCTGGCTTTGTTTTGAAAATGAAAAAGCACTGCAGCAGACTAGAAGGCTGAAGGAAAGTATCATTGCTGTCTTCAGTTCTCTATTTCCCAATTACAGGAAAGTTGGAGCCAGACTTGTCAGAGATGCAGAGTGAAGCTGCAGAAAAATAAATTCCCATGAGGCTGAAGTAGAAGAGCTTTCCTCAGAGGAGTCGTTATTAGGGTAGGAGCCTAGAAAGGTTGTGGAAGTTCAGACCCTGAAGATATAAGAAAACTTAACTGACATGGTCCTGGGCAACCTGTTCTAATATTACCTGACTTTGAGCAGAAGGATGTATTAGACAACCTCCAGAGGTCCCTTCCAGCCTAAAGCATTCAATGGGTTTATGAATTCAAGAAGGATGTATAGGTTTCAGACTGGTTGTTGCATATACTCATTTCTGCAAAACAAAACAAAATAAAGCAAAACAAAAACAAACAACCCCTCTCCCCCAACTAAAAATATACACTACATAATCATTCCATGATCTTATTTATAGAACTCAGGGCATTTTATTCACAGACATAATTCAATTTGTTAAAGTCTAAAATTTTATTTTGAGTCTTTGGATGAAGAAACTCTGTTCTGCTTATACCACTAAAAATGTTGTACAGTATAGTGCACCAGGTTTATGTGATTTCTATTAAATTTTAATAATTCAATGAAAACCCATGTTATTTCAAGAACTCATCCTGAAGCATTATTCAAATTGTTCTCTATGATGGATGAGAAAATTAATAATTTCTCTATCTTTCTTAAATTCTTATTCATCTGTTTTGACCACTACTTTTAAAAAACAAAATTAAATTTTAGAAATGAACATTGAAATATATCTCGAGCTTTTTTTTTACTTGTCATAAAGTTTAATTTAAATGAAAAAGCACTGCAGAAGTACATAGTATCTTGCTTTAAATTAAAACAGATAAGAAAAAGAATCTGAAAAAGTTCCATTGGAAGATGAATCTTTTAGAGTTTTAAAATAAAGATGAAGTCTTTAATTTGGCATATATATATACATATATACATACAATATCAAAATAAGTTATACAAAATGTTTGACTACTAAAACCACCCTGAGATTCTTAAATAATTCAATTTTCTTATTTCTCTCTCTGTGAGTGAGGACTTATAACATAACATCTTTTTTTGATTATTATTTTTATTTTTATTTTTATTTTTATTTTTATTTTTATTATTTAAGTTTTGATTAAGTGGATTGATATTTCTTTTTATCACAGACAGAACAAAACAACTGGAATACGGGCACATTAAGAAGTCCCCCAGAAATCTTTGGCATAGGTTATCTTGCATTGCTGGCTACAGAACAGAAGCTTTTGGTTAACTCTGTTTTAAATATATTATTTTATTTTATTTTATTTTATTTTATTTTATTTTATTTTATTTTATTTTATTTTATTTTATTTTATTTTATTTCTTTATTTAATTGCCAAAATGCATGTTTTAAATATGGGAAAACAGCTTTTCCTGTAGGTTCTGTTAGCTTCTCTCATACTTTCAAGTAAGCACTAAGACCCCATACACTATTTTTGATAAGGATGATTTGCTCTCCTGACATTTTGTTTATTTATTTATGAAGTATCATGCCTATCTACAGTGTTAAAAAAGAAATTAACAGTATGTAATGAGTCACAGTGGAAAGCTGACATGCTCAATGTTAAATGAATTCCAACTGGTCTTGCTTTACAAGTCTGGTTCATAACTTCCCTTCTAGTGATTAATCATACACTACCTTTTACATATAGTTGTTATAAAAGAGGGTCTCAAAGCTCTTTACTTCAGGTATAGGCAACTATTGCAGTGCTTTGCCAGGATCTTGAGATTTAGTATATACACTCACTATAAAAAAGTGGTGAAAATGATAAAGGGAAAGTAGAACTGATGCTCAATATAACTGTCTTGAATGTTGAAATGGCATTTTGGCTTATCTCAAATAATGACAAGGTGTACAAGAAGTTAATGGCAACTGCAGTGTTCAGCTAAATCATCATTAATTTTTAAAGATATCTATTTTTCCCATTATATCTTTGAGATAAAAGAATCGGTAATTTGTGAATAATTCATTCACTTCACTGGCTTAACGTGTTGCTTCCCCTCCCTCCCCCCTTCCATCTTTTCCACACCTACTTTCTTTTTCTTCTCAATTTCAAATTAAATTGCTTACTGCTCCCTCTTTCTCTTCTTTTTTTCTCTCTTGAGCATTAATTGTATATATTCACACTAATAACTTGAGTGTGGAAGCAATATTCTTCTCATGCTGCAGCTTACAGAGACTACTTAAAAAATGAACTGTGTGTAAAATGAGGTGACCCTTTCAATAAAATTGATTTTTTCATTATACTCGTATTGTATATCAATTCTGCACTATGTGTGGGTATTGTTCAGATAGAATTCTCCACAGCTTCCTCTCAAGTAGTTGTGAAGAGCAATAAGGTCTCCTCTGAGCCTCCCGTTCTCCAGACTTAACAACCCCAGTTCCCTCAGCCTCTCCTCATAAGACTTGTGTTGCAGACCCTTCGCCAGCTTTGTAGCCCTTCTCTGGACATGCTCCAGGGCCTCGATGTCTTTCTTGTAGTGAGGGGCTGTCCTGGTTTCAGTTAGGATAGAGTTAATTTTTCTGCTAGTAGCTGGTAGGGTCCTAAGTTTTGGATTAGGATGAGAGGAGTGCTGATGAAATGCTGATGTTTTAATTGTTGCAGAGCAGTGCTTACACTAAGCCAAGGACTTTTCTGCTTCTTGCTCTGTCCTGACCGAGTGGTTAAACCAGAACAGGGGCCCAAAACTGAACCCAGTACTATGGTGGTTTTACTAAGCTGGGCACCAGAGCTCCACCACAACCGTTCTCTCACTCCCCCTCCTCGAAGGAAAAGGGGATGAAAATGTAATGAAAAGAGCTCAAGAGTTGAGATAAGGACAGGGAGATGACCCAACAACTATCGTCAGGGGCAAAACAGGCTCAGCATAGAGAGATCAGAGAAATTAATTGCCTATTACTAACAAGCTAGAGAAGTGAGAAACAAAACAAAACAAAACAAACAAAAAATAAATAAATAAACACCTTCTCTCCATCCACCCTCTTCCCCTCAAGCAGCACAGGGGAACAGGTGAAATGGGGTCGCAGTCAGTCTACAGCACTTTCCCTCCGCCACTCCTTCATGGTCACTCTCTGCCCCTGCTCCAGTGTGGGGTCCCTCCCACAGGATGCTGTCCTTTCCAAGCAGATCCTGCGTGGGCTTCCCACAGGCAGTAGTTCTTCAAGAACTGCTCCAAATATGGGTCTCTGTATCATGGGGACCATTCATCAGAAGCTAAGTGCTCTAACATGAGTCCCCCACAGGTGGCAGCTCCTGCCAGGTCACCTGTTCCTGTGTAGGCCCCTCTCCACCTCCTACAGAGTCTGAGGTTCTCCACAGACCACAGCCTCCTTCAGGTCAGATCCACCTTCTCCACCATGCACTCCTTCATGGGCTGCAGTGTAGAGATCTGCTCCACCATGGTACATCATGGGCTGCAGGGGGACAGACAGTTCCACCATGGTCCTCTCCACAGGCTGCAGGGGAACTTCAGCTCCAGTGCCTGTAGTATGTTTTCCCCCTCCTTCACTAATCTTTATCTCTGCAAGGCTGTTTCTCACTCCTCACTCTCCCAGCTGCTGTTGTGCAGCAGTTTTATTCCCTTTCTTAAATCTGCTCTCACAAAGGCACAAACAACATCACTTATTGGCTTGTCACTGGGCAGTGGCAGGTCCCTGTGGAGCCGGCTGAAACTGGCCATTATCTAACATGGGGTGGCTTTTGTACTCTTCTCACAGAAGCCATCCCCACAGCCCTCCTCTACCAAAACCTTTCCACGTTAACCCACTACAAGTGTTTGTGGTGTAGCCTTACCAGAGTAGAGTTCAGAACGAAGATAACCTCTCTGGTCGTGTTGGTCACACTATTCCTGATACAAGCCAGGATGCCATTGGCCTTCTTGGCCACCTGGGCACACTATTGGCTCATGTTCAGATGACCATAGACCAACACCCCCGGATCCTTTTCCTCTGCACAGCTTTCTAGCCGCTCTCCCCCAAGCCTGTAGTGTTGCATGGGGTTGTTGTGACCAAAGTGCAGGAACCAGCACTTAGCCATGTTGAACTCATTGGCCTCTGCCCATCAATCCAACCCGTCCAGGTCCCTCTGCAGGGCCTTCCTACCCTCTGGCAGATCGATATTCTCCCCGCAACTTGGTGTCATCTATAAATTTACTGACGGTACACTCAATTGCCTCATGCAAATAATCAATAAAGATATTCAAAAGGATGGGCCCCAATATGGGAACACCCTCAGCAAGTACACTGGGTGTATGCAAGAAATTGAGAGAGATCATATCTAACCTTGGATATCACAGGATGTGGTGGTTTTACATTGCTGAGCAGCTGTGCTCCATTACAAACGCTTTCTTACCCCAACCCCCTCAATAAAAAAAGGGGAGAAAATATGATGGAAAGAGCACAGAGGTCGTGATAAAGACTGGGAGATCACTCAGTGATTATCGTGACAGGTAAAATAGACTCAGCATCAGAAGTTTCATCGAATTCATTGCCTACCACTAGTAGACTAGTATACTAGAACAGTGAGAAACTAAAAGCAAACGAAGACCACCTTCAACCCCCTCCTGACCCCCATTGCAGTCCCACAGGAAGCAGCTCTTCAAGAACTGCTCCAACATGGTTCTGTACCACGGGGTCCATCCATCTTTTATCTGCTCTCACACAGGTGCAAAGAGTATTGCTTATAGGCTTGACTCTGGCCAGCAGCAGGTCCCTTTTGGAGCCAGCTGGAGATGGCTCTGTTCTGACATCTCAGATGGCTCTGCCCACAGAGGCCACCCCTGCAGCCTCACTGCTACCAAGCCTTTTCCACATAAACCCAATACACTGGAACATCTTTGTAATGACTGTGCTGGCAGCCAGGTTCTAGAACCTCGTGAGTTTTCTGAAGCTCTGATGCTTGCTAATTTTTGTACCTCTAGTGGTGTTAGTGGTGTAGTGGTGTTAGCACAGTTAGTAGTGGTGTTAGCACAGTAAGTGTTAATTTTATCTAATTTTGGCTAATGTTCGGAAAAGGAGGTGCTCTGGATGATCTGGAGTTCAGAACACTGATCCAAAACACTGAGAGGCTTGGTGGAACTGCTGTGAGGAATGCTGGCAGAAAGGTATATGAAGCACCATTTGGCTTGTCCAGATAGCTGTTTGAAGCAATGAAGTTGCGTATCCTGCAGTGCAAGAGGAGTGAAGCTTGCTATTGTAGTTTAGGACTGAGAGTCAGGAATCGGACTTGATGATCATTGTGGGTCCCTTCTAACTTAGGATTCTATTCTATTCTTATAATTCTATGATTCTATGGTGCCATAAAAGCTCAGGGAAGGGAGAATGAAGGGAGGATATTCAAGGCTATGTCGTTCATTTTCCCAAGTACCTGCTTTGTGTGTTGAGGCCCTGCATTAGCCCCAGTAGCTAAACTTCTGCCTGCTGATTAGTGAAAATTCCTTATTTGGCTTTGTTTGCATGCACAGTTTTTTTTAACCCATTAAACTGTGTTTACCCTGGCTTATGAGTTTTATACCCATTGCACTTCTGATTCCCTCCCCCAGCCTGCTGGATAGTGCTGAGTAAAAATCAGGGCAGGGATTTAGAGGCTGGCTAGGATCAACCCACCCAGTGTCATTTTACAATCTATATTTTGAAGTCTGGGCAGTTTATGACTGCAATGCTAGTATTCCTAGCATAGATACAAGCCATATATATACTAAAATATCTCCTCACTTCTCCAAAGTAAATGAAAAGCCTCTGTACTTTGAATAAGCTTCAATAATTTAAACTTTCTTCAAATCTTAAGCAGGCTTAATCAAGGTGGGTGAAGAAAGTTGTACTCTACACATCACTGAAAATACCAAGGGAAAGGGAAAAGAAATACCAGCTTATATAAAAAGACAACTTGGCCAGAAGAAGATACCAGGAACAATATCAGGAATCTTTCTGGAGCGTTTCATAGAATTACATCAGAATATGATATGGAAAGATTTTTTTTGTTAATTTTCTCTGTGAGATTTATTTTCTGGAATTCTGTATAATTATGGCAAAATAAATACATTTTTTTCTATTGTTTTATTCTTATTTATAGAAGTCATTAAAATTTAAAAGGTTTGAAATTAATTAAAATTAATCAGATATTTGAAGATCATTTCAAGACCATTCTTTGAAGGGCACTTCAAAATGTGTCTGAACTACTTTGGCCTTTTCAATGATAATTTAGGAGCAAGAAGTAATATCCTTATGTTCCACTCCTAAATGGAAGGTTAAACTGTGTTGTCTTGGCGAAGTAAAATACATCCTTTTTGTAGGAAATAAATTTTGTTTCAAGTAAGTAAAACTTTTAGATGTGCATACTGATCATAAAAACAACATTAAAGAGTACATTCTTTATTCTATTGTGAAGATATCTAGAGAAAATGAGCTACTTTTTCAGTACCAAAACAATAATCCATGTCTTCTTACCGTATTATTTAAATTATGCACCTTTTATTATATATATAGATATGGATAACATTCCATATACAAGTTATTCACTAGCTTCTGCTGTATTTATGGTACTGACAATGGGTTATTTTAGTATGTGTCCTGTGCAGAATGTAATAAAGTTGTATCCACAACTGACTATGATTAAAGAATAAAACACAAAATTTGTACAGGTAATAGAACATAGTCTTGGACTAATGGCAATAAAAAGAACATAGATAAATTAAAAGACGTGCTGCATAAATGCAGGCATACCATTCATGCCTTTCAGTCCAGATTTTTCTTCCTTCATTTAGTGAACAGAATTTGTTATTTTTATGTTTCTGAAATGTGCCAAAATTGGGGCATGTTGGCAAAAAGGATGAGGGAAGCAGAGGAAGGGAGAGAGGAAGGGAGGGAGGGAAGGAGGCAGAAAGGCAGGAAGGAAGGCAGGAAGGCAGGCAGGAAGGAAGGAAGACAGGAAGGAAGGACCAGTCACACCAGTAACAAAGTAGAATAAATGATATGGAAGCTGACAATTGTAGCTGATAATAGTCTATAAATTCTATTAATCTCCCTATGCAGAGTCTATTTTGCCTGTGACAGTAATCGGTGAGTGATCTCCCTGTCTTTATCTCAGAGTGTTTAGCTAGCCATCAGTGTGAAACCACCACATCATGTGATTAATTTTCTCCTTTAACATTCTGTACAACTTAACAAGAACCTCAAAACAGACTTTTTGTTCTTTTGTTCTTTTGTCTTCATCTTTACGCCTTTCTTTTATTTTTAAATTTTTGTTATGTTCCTTATGAAAAGTCACTTCCATTGACACATACAGAAGAATACTAATATTAGCTTTAAAACTATCCAGTGAATTTATTCCCCAGATTTTTCAGTGTGTTCTCTTGACATCCTTGTTTTTATCTTTAAGATTTTAAGTTCTTTGGGGCACAGATTGCAGTTGCTCACTGTGTGCTCACTTAATGTTTCCAGTTAAGAATATTAGAGTCTGATTTATGTTTTCCATTTTCATGCTAGGCATGCAACTAGACAAGAGAATTTACATATTAGTATGAGGACAGGAATTAGTGCTCTCATTTTTTGATTGGCTAGCAGCACTGTAGACTGATTTGTAAACCTGATTATACTTAATGACTGATAATAGTTAATTTATTTCTAAGACTAAAAAGAGAATCAGCCAACAAAAACATCACTTTATCATGTAGATAACTCACATCCATATTTTTTTTTCCACTTTCAGCTGTATTAAAACATTTTAAAAACACAGTCCTTAAACAAAGAACATCATGGTGCTGATTCAAGGTTCTATTTAGCTGAAAATTATTCATACCCAGTAGAAATGACATTTCAGTTTTAGACTGCCAAAGTGAACTTTATTAGTATGTCATTAATCATTATCTTGGAGGTGACACCTAGGAAAAAATTATTTAGTGGAGATTAGAGCACTCAAATATAACACTGAAAATATCACATTTATTTCCAGCATCAATCAGTCAATGAAACACATATTAACAAAAAATGACATTTATGTACATTTAAATCTGCTCATAACAAAATGCTTTCTATTCAGAAGCATTTTTTTAGTATTTTACATTGAGTTTATAGTTTAAATAAAAATCTACTGTCATCAATGTATTCAGTTTTAAAACTCTGTAATAAAACAAATTTGCAAGAATATAGAAAATGGAAAGTAGAAATAGAAACATTTGTTGGAAAAACAAGCATTAAAAAAAAAAAAAAATCAATACCTCTATATATTCTACAAGTGTTGCTGAAGACAATATTTAACTCCAAATATTTTTAATTCTTTTCACTTTTTCAGACTTTGCTAATGTTATAATAACACTAATGAGAAAAACAACAACAGAAAAACAAACACATGCAAAACAACACAAGTTTTATATCATATGGGATATAATTATCCCATGAAACAGCTGGCATCAAAATAAGGGTATACTTATTATCTTTCAAAGAACAATAACTTTTATATAGTTTCCATAAAGTCATATAACTTGACTAAACAGTAAACAATTGTTTCTTATATTGCTTTCTTTCTCTCTGTTTCACTCTGTTAATACCAATTTTTATCCCATCTTTAAAAGACTCAGGGTGTCATAATCTTATGGTTTTTAAATTAACTTATTTCCCCTAATTCTCCCTAGGAATCCATTGTTTAAACTGCAAATGTCAGGAAATCACAGTTTTCTAAAAAAAAAAAAAAAAAAAGTTATGAAGATTTGCAACAGAGGAAGGCAAAATCAGCTGTCAATCAATAAATAAATAAATCTGTTACTAAGACATTAAATGTAACATTAGAATGATTTATGTCTTTCTGAAAGTTTAGGTCACTGCAATTTAAAAGCAAGCATATTTAGTAGTGATAACAGTTTTTATACATAAAGCTAGAAGTACTCAATATTAAAATATGCTTTATTTTAAAGAGTTTTTTTTTCTTCCGTATTAATGAAAATCATTATCATGATTCTTAGTGGAAATATTTTCAAAAAAAAATCTCAGTATGTTTTACTGTATATTAAAAGTACACAGTAAGAATTAGAGACCTTTAGAAGTCGTTTTTTTTGTTTGTTTGTTTGTTTGTTTTTCCCCACAATTTCAGAGAAAAACAACTTGTTTGTTTTCAAAATGGGTAGCTGCTACAGAATCTGGAAAATACATACAATTCAGAACTCTTAGAAAGCAGAGGCAGTTCAAGCAAGTGCAAATTAATTGGTGTCTATGACATCAATTTAAAAGCTACAGCCAAAAAATAATAGCACCCATCTAGTTTCTCTAGTCAATAAAACATGAGCTCCCTAGAGCTGCTGGCAGTCCAGGTGTATTTGCTTCACTCAACAATAAGCGTTGTCTCCATACATCAGCAATCCACAACAGGGAGGAAATATGAATAACTATGGCTAAAAATAAAAAATTTATTTTAGAAGCTATCAATTTTTCTTAAATAAAGATAGATACTTGTAATCCACAAGCCTGTTTTTCTTCATGCTGGCAGCAATGGCACTGTGAGAAATAAACATTTTTGCCTCAATAAGCGCTTTGAGAGTAGAAGATGAAAGACAATGAAAATGTTAGAAACTGTAAAGCAAAAAATGAATGACTTCAGAACTAAGTCATTAGGAGTAGAAGGTACAACCTTAATTCTTATCTGATATGAAGCACATACTTCCTAAATGTGACTTTCACTCCTGGCTTTGAAAGCAGATTGTCCCTGTGCAGAGGCACCTTACTGCTGAGAGCTCAGCAATATTTCAGGATAAGATGAGGGCAGAGTAATTTCTGAGGAGCAGCAGCAGAATGCAAAGCTAGATTTAGTTGTCTTTTCAACCAAACACATTTATTTTTTTACCGATAGACTATTTTGTCCTTCACCAGTCTAGAAAAGGCACAACTGCTAAAGGAAAGGATGCCCTTTCCTTTACAGAGTGTTGGAGTATTTCCATCCATTTGCTGCACAGAGCACACCTTGAACAACTGAGCCTCACTGTCTTGTGCCCCACTCTCCTCATTGATTATAAGAGAACTACAAAGTTTGTGAAGCACAATGCTCTTAAGTAAATGTGATTTATTAACACACAGTAGAGTTCAGAATTATATAAAATGAGAAGTAGCCCCAGAAAAAATATTTTGTTTTATTCAAACATATATGAACAGCAGTAACACCAAGCCTCTTTGGACCAATCGCTTGAATTTTTATAGTAGTACAGACTGATTGTAAATTAAACCAAACAAAACTTAATTTAAGGCTCTGTGAAGGAGTTTTGACATTAGCCACTGTATTTTGATTCTCATGAGAACATATTCGTACAGGCAAGAGCACATGCTACTAGCAGACAGAAACAACCCCTAACTAAATGATATGAATCAGGGATATCTCAAGGTACTACAAGTATTAATATTTGGCAGAACCTATTTTTCTTCAGATAAAGGTCAGGAATTCATTTATAAAACCATTACTGCAAATGTGAAATTTAGCATGGATGGAAAGTCAAACTGCAGCTGGCTGCTATAGGTTGCTACAGCAACCTGTAAAGGTTGAAAACTATGTTCAATGAAGTCAAAAGTCAGGAAGCTGAAGTTAGAAACTTCATTGTTCATTTTATGTTATTTTACTAGGCTGGTATATTCTTTACATTTTAAACACAGTCAAACTAGAAATGGTTGATTTATCTATGTGTGATTGTGCTTTGGAAATATTTACTATTTAACACATCAAAATGTATTTTATTATACTGGAAGCTGTGGTAACTTGTTATCATATCTTTAAAAGAAGAAACATAAGTTTTTATTAATATATTAGTGAAGCAGTATTGCATCGGTTCCATGAATGGTAACTATACAGTTATTGAGACATGGAAATTAGCTTTTAAGTGAGGATTGAAATTAAATGATGGCATGCAAAACAGAGAATATTTTGCCATTAGGCTCTGTGATTTTTTGGTATTAAACATAAATAAATAAATAGAAGGAGCTGCCCTGTTTATATGTGGATGAATATTTGGTACAATATGTACAATATGGAGATGAATGACTTTCATAGACATTCTTGGATGGCAGGAGGAGATTCCTATTAAAATGTTCATTAAAAAAAAAAAAACACAAAAAACTTACAATTTCACAAAATTATAAAAATTCCTTGAGAGGCAATCTTTTCTGAGGTCTCTTTAATCTTTAATCAAGGTAACCAAAATTCCTGATAAGCATAGGTCAATAAATAATGATGGAAAAATAACTTGTAGTGTTTTTTTTTTTTTTGTTTTTTGTTTTTTTTATGTACATCTGATAGTTAGCTTTATAAAAGAAATTCAGGAAGTTCCGCAAATACTCTTATTTTTAACAATCTTGTATTAAGAAAAAGGATTGTCCTAACACAATCATTGTTCAGCCTGGAGAAGAGGAGGCTCAGGGGCGACCTTATCGCTCTCTATGGGTACCTCAAGGGAGGCTGTAGCGAGGTGGGGGTTGGCCTGTTCTCCCACGTGCCTGGTGACAGGACGAGGGGGAATGGGCTTAAGTTGAGCCAGGGGAGTTTTAGGTTAGATGTTAGGAAGAACTTCTTCACTGAAAGGGTTGTTAGGCACTGGAACAGGCTGCCCAGGGAAGTGGTGGAGTCACCATCCCTGGAAGTCTTCAAAAGACATTTAGATGTAGAGCTTAGGGAAATGGTTTAGTGGGGACTGTTAGCGTTAGGTCAGAGGTTGGACTCGATGATCTTGAGGTCTCTTCCAACCTAGAAAATTCTGTGATTCTGTGATTCTGATGATTAAAAGAGGCAGTTATTCCAGTGACAGTAAATACTATTAGTAGAGCAATCATAGTGAAAACATAGTAATATGGCTTACAGTTTTTTCTTTTTTTTTTTTTCTTTTTTTTTTCTTTTTTTTTCTTTTTTCCCAAAATTTCTTTTTAGGTATTTGTTTGGTTCTCATTTTATTTTCAGAAAGTAATTATGAAATATGACTCAATCTGCTATACTGTCACTGTTTGTTTTTCCAGCTTTCTCTGTTTCCATTACATGAAGAACAATAATTTTCACGAATGTCTTTTTATTCATTAGTCCCCTAGGATTAGCCTGCCCCTCCCCCCCTCCCCCCCCATGAGGCCTCGCTCTCTTTGCTTTTTATCCATTGGTCTAAATTATTACAGATATCTCATATAATCCAATAATATTTAAATAAACCTTTTGCTGTTTTTGTAAGTTTTGTTTGACATGGGCCCCTCTGTCTCAGGAAAGTTATGGAGGAAACACAGAAGGCTTATGAGACCTTAGAAGAAATGATTGTGAGTATGGAATTCAGATTAAGATTGAATAGTAAAGTTAGTTTATATTAGCATGAAAATAAATATATAAAAGGACACAAACATACACAACCATTAGAAAACAAAAGTTGCTTCATAAACTTGCCCTGATTTTTTTTTATTTTTTTATAGCTCAGGACTGCTTTCAACAGTGACAGGGTGATAACTTTGTTTACTGACCCAAAGGATAGTGTTATCTCTATAATTTCTCAGAAAATTTGAGTAAGAGAGTTGACAGAAATGTCTCTTACTTTTACATTTTTTTCTCCCTAACTCCTTCTGCACCATTCTTTTCACACATAAAAGTCATGAATCTTGTTTACTGAGAACAACCCCCCTCAGCAACTCTTATCTTTTTAAGTTTCAAAGTTGTAGAAAACTTTTGAAATGCAACAGATGAGCAAACTGTAAATTTATTATTGCCTTCCCACTCCTTATATTGTAATAGTCATATCCATCTTTGACCCTCTCTATGGCTAATAATATACTCTACACACTAAAAGTGAGCTTTGCTGGTCTAAAAGTTGTAGTTATATGACTGGAAACATAACAGAAAATGCCAAAAAGTCAGTTCATATACAGCCATGGTATAATAATCTTTATAATTATTGGTATAATTATCTTTATAATTATTTTTTTTATATCTGTGTTATATAATTATCCGAAGGCCCTTTAAACTGAGATTCTAAGTTTGTACAAAATGTACCAAAATACATAATGAAATCAATGAAATTATGTATTGCAAATAGTAAGAAAGAAGAAATCAAAAGAGAGGGAAAACAGTACAAAACAAGCTACAGTAATATGTCTAATGATTTATTCCTCTTTAAACTATTTTCAAGTATTATATTATTTCTAATCAGACTACAAGTTCATTGTTGGGAAAGATTTAGGGCTGGATGAAAAATTTCTCAGGGATTATTCAATCCCTATGATGGTAATAGTTTACTCATGTATTTTTTCATCAGTATTGGAAAACAGTAACAAGTTCAACTCACTTTCTGTAGTGTAGCTTTATTTCTTTTAATCTATTTTTTAAAAGTGAGTCTTTCCTCAACATATATTTTTGTTGTCAAAATTAAATATATACTACACTTACCATTAAATTCTTCACATGGCTCTTACACTTTCAGCCTTTACTTAATAAGATCTATGAATTGTATAGTCAAACTTCATAATATTGAAAATCCCATTAAGAGCTTTGCAGTGGAAGTTGCACACAATTCTTGCTATGTAGATTCTTTCTCCTTCCCCTTTCAGTTCTCAGTAAATGTCAAGTCTGTAGGTTTAGATCAGTAGAATAGCTCAAGGTTTTAAAAGAGTGGAAGCAGGTTTAGTTTGGTGCATAGATCATATGCTTTATTTTATACACAAGTCAGAATTTGGAAACAAAATATAGTACCTATAAGTATTTTCTGTCCAATACAGGTCATTTGACTTTAGTGGCTATTACTCTCCTACTCATTATTTGATTAGTCTTGCTAGTTTAAAATTCCAGGGGAAAGAATGTCATTGAAAACCAGGGACAAATTGAGGGTTTTACAGAAACTAATTTCTTTACTAGGTCTTGCATTCTTTATTTCATTTTTTCATCCATGTTAACCTCTACCAATTTTTTAAACTAGGGCATTTTTTCTCTAGAGTAAGCAAACTAATACAGTATATTGAGCAATAGCATAAAAGAACACCTGTGCAGTAATGAGATAACAGAAAATATCCCAAATGAATATAGAAAAAGGAACATATTGCCTATTGCTCTTTACCTTTTTGAAAGGGATAAAAAATGATGACAATGGTAGCTGAGATGAGAACATTTACTGAGATTTTCTTAATCCTTTGGTAAATTATAGGAACATGTTTTTCTTTGCTTTGGCAACCAGAGTGAAAAAGGACAAAGGATAAAAAGTTGATTTTAAAAATACCACGTGAAGACTTTTTTTTGGCACAAATGGGAAGTTGCACTGTTCATTACTGAAGATCCAAGTAGGTAGTGGTACATGGAAGAAATATGTCAAACACATGATAGAAAATCACTGCTCAAATCCTCTAATTATGTATAAATTTACTGGCAGAAAAAACAGGTAACAACTTGTGGAATTTTCTGATTATTGAGAACTTTGAGGAAGTAGCAAAGACAGCATGGTAGTAGTGGACAGGATTGAGAGAAACTTTTTTAAAAGCTGCTTCACTACAGAAAATGGTGCAGTTTTGGTTTTATTTTTTCCTGTCATATGAAAATTCTCAGGATAAATTAGAACTTTACATAACAAAAATAATCATGGTTGATAATTTTCATTTTGGAGTTTTTCATTAAAAATGATATCACCGGTAAAACCTATGAAAGACATTTGAAAATTAATCCCTCCCTGTATCAGAATGGATTAAGTAATTTAATGAAACTGAAATGTCTTCTGGCTGAAAAGGGTAGATCTCTGCCTCAGCTCATCAGCACAAAATACCTTAACAAGAAATTTAATCTTAATGTTATCAAACATTCAAGAGGCCTTAACAAAAAATGCAGTCTTAATATCATCAAACATTTTTTAGTTATCTGTTGATGTTATCTCTTGTCTTGTAAGCAGAACTGATTGAATGAGTTTATTCAATGAAAAATTGAAAACATAAGAAATTATTACTTTTTACAAAATGTCTCACTTAAAGTGAAATTAATACATTGTAATATATGAAAAAAATACATATGTATATATACAGTGTGTTACATAAGTAAGAATGTTTTTGCAAAAATAATATAACATTAATATGTTACATATAGTTTAGTCTAAAAACCTCAATTTATAGTTTTAAAATATCTTTTTTGTCTGGGAATTCAATGTTTTTTAAACATGGTTCAGGTCAGTCTCATCATCATTTACAGAGAAAGCAATTATTTGTTCTTTTTTTCTAGCTTGTATGCAGAATTCAAGATATGTATTCCGAGCCTTTGCTTAAGCATGATTAAGAGGTATGATCACTAGCTTTCTCCTTCCCAGCAAATCTTTAACTGTGATCCGCAACATCGTCTCTTGATTCTATTGTGCAGTCTTGGGCTCCACAATATAAGGATAACAAAATATTAGAATGTGTTCAAAGGAGGGCAACAAAGATGGTGAAAATAAATATATTAAAAAAGCAACAACAACCACACTAGAGGGCATGATATATGAGGAGTGGCTGTGGATCCTTGGTTTCTTCAGTTTGGGAGAAGCTGAGGGCTGACTTCATTGTTGTCTGACACTTCCCTATGAAGGGAAGTAGAGACCAAAGTGCTGATCTCTTCTCTCTGGTGACCAGGTAGTGCATGACAGAATGGCTTAAAAATGTGGCAGGGGAATTTCCATTTGGATATGAAGAAATTTATTTTATTTACCAAGAAGGTGATCAAACACAGGCTCCCCAGGGATGTGTTCATTACCTCAAGTTCAAATAGCATTTGGACAATGCTCATAGACATAGTTTGACTCAAAGGTAGCCCTGTATTGAGTAAAGAATTGGACTCAATAATCCTCATGGGTCCCTTCCAACTCAGGATATTTTCCAATTTGGTGAGTCTGTGATTCTAAGAATTAGAAGCACAACTTCAATTTTAGTAAAGCCAAAAGGAATTGCAGATTATTTCTATAAACTACAAGGGTTATAAAGGGTTATTATACCAGCTGAACTTGATGTCTTATTCTCCATCTGCTTAGGCAGATGCTGCATTCCAATGTGAGTATTAAAGTAATTGTGAAAACAATTTTTATGATTGTAAGAAATATTAAGATGAAAAGGATATGCTTTTTTTTTTTGATAATGTGTATGCTATCTTTACATAAATCACAGTAAAACATTATAGATGATTTTTAATAACAGTGCAAGTCACCAGTGACTGAATTCTTAGTATTTTCAGAGCACATTTTCCATTCAGCCTATAACGGAGCAACTTGAACTAAGATATTTTGCAATTTCAGTTTTTCTTTGAAAAGATGAAATAAGTCTGCTGTACCACCATGAATGTATTTATGTTAAAATAAAATACACAGAAACCTATTCTTAAATTAGTTCAGAAAATAGGGGTAGAGTACACAGGGTGCTTTCCCCTTCCTGCATTGAGTATAGAAGGCAATCATAGCCCAGATAACACAAATATTTAACTGAATGGAATTATGAGAATGAATAAGAAAAGTCTAAGGGTTGTATTAATTTTCAAGAATAGAGTTTTTTCCTGATCACTTTCAATACCCATTTCTTTGTAATTATGTTTTGACTTCATCTGTGGATAGAACACACACATTAATCTATTGTCTATCAGATGAAGAGCAAAATGCATTTGCAAAGTCTACTGAGCTGACCCAGCAGGTCTACAGCAGATGTCATGTACAGTGTCATGTACATAATTCCAGCACTGCCCGACTGTTCTGAAAATCTCCTATGGACATTACTGGGGCCTTCTTAGAAAATTATAAACAAATATAAATTTTCACAGGTATCTGGACAAATTTTTCAGGGAAAAGAAGCAAGTTGTGTTAGTTGCCATCATCTTTTTTTTTTTTTTTTTTTTGTTATCCTTCACAAAAAGAAATCAGACTGTGTGACTTTCTCAGTGAAATTATAGAAGCACCAGAGATAGACATAGAAAATGTTAGTAGTGCCAGAATGTTCTGAGAACTTAATGTGTTCATAAACATATTTAACCACTTTTTCCACAGGAAGAGATCATAAAATTATGGATGTTTTATATATCCATAAAGTTCCTGATTAATACAGTTTCTAACACTCAAAAATAATTTATATTATAAGGATATAAATATTCCCAATATTCTAAGAATGGAAGTAATTTTAATTCAGATATTCATCTGCTACTCACTATCATAATTAATGGAAAACAAGGCATTAGACATACCTTATACCTCTCATGATTTAATGGTGGACTTGGCAGTGCTAGGTTAATGGTTGGAACAGATGATCTGAGAGGTCTTTTCCACTCTAAATGATTATATGCTTCTATTCGATGATCCTAATGTTCACCAACTAACAATAAATTTAAATCTTCAGCTACATTTACCATTCCTAACAAAATCTTTACAATAATTACAATAACTGTAGATTTTGAAATCCACGTGCATGTCAATCCAGTATATTGCTGATTCTGAAGAACTGTTTACTAGCTTCAGAGCAATGACTTCCTGCTATAATAATCCCTTAGAATCAGAATAGACTTTTCTCAAGGTCTTCATGTGTGACCCTTTTAAACATTTATACACTGTAATCCAGTCCTCTTTCATCCTTGAAGGAAGAAGAGTAAACATATTCACCACTTGAAACCTTTTCTAATAGGACTTCTAATCCCCTACTAAGCCTTGTAGCTCCCATACACCTAGCACCTTGTCCAAGGCTGCAAACACCACGGTCTTCCCATAAATTGTGTAATTGAACCATTATACTTTAAATATAACTAGTGCCTCTGCTTATGCACCTTAATCCTAGCCAGAATGCTTTGGGCCATCTTTATATATTTATTTTCTCCCATCACAAAACTATGCCATTATTTTATTGTCCTTGTTACCTGTTTTATTACATCATTGCTTTTCTCATGTTTATTAACCCGAGCAGGACATAATGGAGTAACATTAAATTTCCTTTACCTCTGTGATGGGTTAATCATGGTTAACCGCTCCCACCCAGCTGCTTGTATAGCCTGTGACACAGAAGAACAGAGGAAGAAAATAGGAATGACTCAAGCAACAAAGGTTGTGGGTCATGCTGAGACAGGCAGATCATTTTCCAGTTATGGCACTGTTGTGGGCAAAACAGACTCAATATTTAACTTACTGCCTATTAAAAACAAAAAATTGAATAAAAACAAATAATTGAATAAAAAATAATTTGGCCAGAGGGAAACAAAAAGACATACAAGCAATGCATGTCTTTTCCCCTTTCGCAGGCCCAGTTTCACTCCTGACTCCTCTACCCAACCCTGAGCAGCAGGGGGGGAAGGGGAGTGTCTGGTGGGGTGGCAGCAAGTAGATGGCAGTTTCTCTATGGTGCTCCTTCCTCTGCGTGCTTTTTATCCGCTCTGGTGGTACTCTGCAAGCTGCAGCATGGACAGCTGCTCCCTTGTAGTACTTTCCACAGGCTGCAAGTGAATCTCCTTGTTCTCATTTGATATTCCCTCATCTGTATCTCACTATTTCATCCCTTCTCCACTCTTAATCCAGTGTGTGTTTTGTTTTTTTTAGGTTTATTTCCCCAAAAATAAAAAAGCAACTGCTGAGTTGGCCAAACTCAGCAGTGCCCTGCAGCATGGCCCATTGGAGCCAGCTAGCACTGTCTGTGTTTGGCAAAGGGCAGCCTCTTCTCACAGGGGCCTCCCCTTACAGGGGCCATGCTGCAGCCCCTGCTGCCAGCACCATGATGCTGACATCCAGTACAGCTGCTACACCTGTAATCCCAGGACACCTCTAGGGCATTTTTATCTCTTTGATATAGTCCCTTTTTTACGTTTTCCTGTCACAGGGCCTCTATAGCTGGCATTGTAGTTGCCATCCTTTACTAAGAGTTTGCCATATTCTCATTGTTTGCCCATTTTCAGGGCTCACTATTTGTATTCCTTGTAGAGGTGAAATACTTCTGCCAAAAAGCCTATGCAGTATTTGCTGTTCTACACAGTAAAAGGTCTTATATTGTGATGGTTTTACTATGCTAGGCAGCTGAACTCCACCACAACTGCTCTCTCACTCCCCCTCCTTAGAAGAGGAGGGGAAGAAGTAAAGGAAAGAACAAGGGATGGGTCGAGGTAAGGTTAATTTAATTAAAGGGAAAAAATAATTTCTAAGAAAAGATTAAACAATTCAACTAAATGGAAAAAAAAAAAAAGAAAGAGGAAAAGGGAGGGGGAAAGGGAAAACAAGTAAAGGCTGTGTGGAAGTGCAGAGGAAAGAAATTACTCTTTACTTTGCACAAATGAGCGATGCTTGACCATGTCCTTGAAGCAGGGCCTCAACACATGCAGACAGTGTTCAGGAGGACAGACTTTTTTGCAATGAGTGCCCACCCCTCCCCTCTTCCTTTCTCCACTTTTTATTGCTGAGTGTGACAACATATGGTATGGGATATCCACTTGTTTAATTTAAGTCAGCTGCCCTGGTGATGTTCCTTTCTCACTTTTTTGCCCACGCCCTAGGAGGGTTGGAGAGAGTCCCAATGCTGTGCCAGCACTGCTCAGCAGCAGACACAATACTGATGTGATACCACTGCTGTTCTAGCTACAAGTGCAGAGCAAAGCATTGTATGGGCTGCTGCAG
This sequence comes from Aythya fuligula, assembly GCF_009819795.1. Classification (NCBI taxonomy): domain Eukaryota; kingdom Metazoa; phylum Chordata; class Aves; order Anseriformes; family Anatidae; genus Aythya; species Aythya fuligula. The sequence goes on from NC_045560.1 coordinate 130,933,572, forward strand.
CGAAAGTTAACATCCCAGCCAGACTCAGTACAGATATGTGATAGAAAATGTTATTTACTTAAGGAAGAAAATGAAGAAATGAAAATACAAGCCATCTGTTTTTTCACCCATTGAAGAGTTCTGACCTGGGCTATATGTTTATTGCATGAGAACATATATCATCCAAATATCATGTTTTATTTTTTATTATTTTAAATACTGTTAGTGGTTATATTAAATGGATAAAAAAATAGGATAGAAATGTAAACGTTAATGTTTAGGGAAAGACCTTGATTGGTCTCTGTGAATCAAATTATCTCTTAGATTTTTCTTTCTTATCACATTAACATCTAAAAAAAAAGAAAAAAAAAAGATAGAGAGAGACACTGCAGACCTGTAGCTTACTGAATATAGTGCAGCCTTTACAACAACAGCCCACAAGTTGTGTTATGCTAAGAATGACAACATCAGGGCTTGTGAGGCTTTACCTGGACTTGGACTACATGGAAGCTTGTTTAGCTTTAACAGCTGTCCTAACAAGGTGACTATTACCTCATTTCCTTTAGCTTTTGCTTGGCAGGTATAATTATTATGTATACTCTTTGGAAACAATAGGCAGCAATAGCAAGTGGTTATGCTGTGTGGAATGAACTATTTATGACCCTAGAATAAAAATGCAATGTAGAGGAGTACAGGAGATTGTAGCAGAGGTCTTCAAAGCACAAGAAGTTACCAGGCTACTTAAAGCTATAAATAAATCTACCAATGGTTAAATATTAGTTATTAAATAATTGCATCACTGGGACTTAGGTATAAGCATTTCAGGAATAACAATGAATAGGTAGCTAACGTAATATATACCATGTATAACAAATTTGGGGTTGAATCATGGAATTACATAGCAGTGAAGAAAGATTAATTTCTCGTGTGTAGTAGAAAATGTAGAAAAACAATCCTGAGTAGATCCCAGGGTGAAGAGGAAAAAATCTTCATTGTCAACATCAAATTCCTTCCAGAAAGGATTTTGGATCACCCAACGCAAAATTCCCCAAGACTGAGGTTATTTAAGTTGAGAACTCAGAAGTGCAATAGGAAGGTCAAAAAAGTGTGCATAACACTTAACTGTGATATTGTTGGCACATTTTATGTAATAGCAATATTTTCTAATAGTTAAGTCTGGGCTGAACACAACTGTTTAATTAGACTGTTTCAATTAGACTTGCAATAAATTCTTGTCTTTTTAAATAAGGTGTATTCATTTAACCTACATAAACAGCTCAAGTTTAAGAGCAACAAGCTGATGAGAATGTAGGCAACTTGACATGTCATCTGTGTACAATAAGAACAAACAATTATAGTCAGACAGATTCAGACTTCAAATCTATGACGACCCTACATACCTGGAAACCCATCAAAGAGGTCACTTTCTGATATTCTAAATTACTTATCAAGTTCTGTTTCCATGATTCCTCCACAGTATATATGACATGAACTTTGTCTGACCCTACTTGTTAAATAGTTCTCATTATGTAAAAAACAATGCTTAGAAAGTAAATGCAAAAAACAAACCCTACTGTAAGGTCAAGACACAAGAGAAGGCCAGAATTCTTCCACATTGCATGCTTCTCTTGTTATTTCATATTTATCATTTTAATTCAGTCCTACTTTATGACAAATTCTAGAACTACTGAAGTGTTCAGAAAGTGTATATAAGAAAGTATTCAGAAAGGATGTATTTATTCCTATTGCCCTCTATGCATTCTTCTCTAGTCTATTCTTTCACACACTGTTTACAGTTTCAGTCAGAAATACTGGACAATTGGGAAACAGATTATCAATAGAGAGACTTTTTCTCTTTAATTGCTCCATGACATTACAATTTAAAGGCAATAGATCCCTTTTATCTGGAGAGCAAAGCCAATAGCCCACCGGAGTTACACATGTAAGACAAATACTTACACCCTGAAAACAAAAAACAACAACAAAAAAAGCTAAATTTGTGGTTGTCAAAGTGTTCATCTTTATGATAGCAATAAAGCCAAACAATTCTCTCTTCCCAAAACTGAGTTGCACTGAGCTACCCAAAATGAATTAATTTTATTGTCCCTAAATCAAGCCAACATCCCAAAAGTCAATTATATGTTTAATGAAAGGTCTTCAGTGAAACCCATTTAAAGGCACAGACTACCATAAAAATGTTAGGTAGCAGGTCTGAGCACAATGGGCAACCCAAACAAACATTGCAAATCCTGGGGATGTCTAACAGCTGAATTAACACCTTGTGGTTAAACCAGTTGGAGGGGATAAACCCATTTGGATTTAGTGAGGCACAGAACAGCATGCTAGCCCAGAGATGTATATCCTTTTAGCAGAAACAGAAAAAAGGAAAAATAGTGCAGTTCACAACCTAAGTTCTTAATTACCATGTTTCAGTTTAGACCACTAAAGGCTTTGAAGTTCAGTAGCTGTCTGTGAACATACCAATTCATCCCATCCCTCTAAACACATTTTAAACTAAAATATTGTAATACAGTATGAAATAATTTAACAAAAATTAACCAAGGCATGGTAGTATCATGACTACTAAGAATGCTTTTTCTATTTACATTTCAAAACACAACAAAAATAAATCACTTACAATGTGAGAGAACAATGGCTTACAAAGTTAACCATTCTAGAGAATATATTTTTTTTACATTTGTATGAAAAACACAAGATGATAAATCAACAATGACAACAAACTTCAGTGTTTTACACTAATTTTCTTTTTTTCATTTGGTAAATTTCAATGGTATTGAAAATGCAGAATTGATCTCCCATGGGCAGGCAAGTAATTGATATAGGCAGACTGGTAGTTTACAGCAGTCAATGCTTCTTTCATCACTTAGTCATGGCTGTGGTAGGAATACCTTGCTACTTGTTTTCCACCTTACATTTATTCAGAAACATTGCAGTGATACTGCAGGGTATTTGTGGCAGCTTGGGAAATGTCAATGCAAAGTATGAGATTTTTTGTTGATTTCATGAAATTGTTAGGTCAATGAATCATATATTCACTACTTGTTGACACACCTGGAGTAGTGTCATTACTAATTAATACCACTATCAAGCTTTGTCTCAAAATACTGCCATATTTCTTTGCTCAAGGACTTGGGCTAGGGATGGATAACAGACATTTATACCTGGTGGCTTTTGAAATGGAGTGATGTGGAACTGCAGTGTGCAATTCTAGTAACTAAATGTCTTTTTCAGGTTATAACTTCTGTTTAGAGACTAAAGAGTAGTAAGATCATCCTGTAAATTGAGATATTTAATCAATTCCATACAGTTTTTGGAAGCAGAATATTTCTTAATGTGAGGGAGAGGTCCAGATGTTTTTAACATTACTCATCCAATATGTTACAAATTGCATATAAGGAGGTTACCCTAAAAGGAAGTTACCTCAGTGCATAATTCTTAAACATATTACAAGAAAAAAGATCATGACATAAGAATCATGATAAGAGTACCTTCTGAAAAATTTGTTAGAGCTGTCTGAATGTGTAACAGATGAGAGAAAATGAAGCAAGATATCAAATCACTTTCATGTCAGAACTAGGGAGGCTCCTAACTGAGAACTGATTTGATACAGTTCTTGTCTTCTGTATTTCTTAATAACCTTATAAATCTTATAATTAAGAAAATAAATTTCCTAGAACAAAATACAAGAGACTTCCCTCCCCATGGGCCAATCGGTCTTCCCTATGGGAAGGAACTTAAAGCAGTGTCTGAGAGCGATGTCTTGAGGGGTTAATGAGATGCCTGCATGAATGGTTTGATAAGGACTTAGAAATTAACAGTTTTCATTTTCTGAAAATGTTTCAAAAATATGGTGTACTTTTAGGTTGTTTTCTTCAGTTAATCTTTCACACAAGGGTTACCAGTTTTTCTTAATGCAATATCCTTCTATTAGATTGGCTGAACCTTGATCACAGTCCCTAAAGAGTAGGGAATTCTGATTAATTTTATGTTTTCATTAATTAATTAGCCAGTCTGCTTCTGGGCTTCTATCCTCTTAGTCTCCGAACACAATAGTTTTCTTTGACATTTTTCAGGTATTTTCCAAGAAACAACAAGAAAACTCAGGGTATCAAGCTATTCAGCACATTATTTTGAAACTTAAGAAACCAAAATCTACTCAGAGGTCATTCTAGCTGTAACAGTTTTTTGTTTTTTTTTTTTTTCCCCTCTGAGTTAGAAACACTTCTCTCTAACTTTTATCCATTTATTTTTGACTGTATAAATAGTTTGCCTTGAAATAGAGTTCAAACACATCTTCTGTATACATAAATGTTTTACAAAAGTAGAAGTCGTATGCCTGTTGGGACAGAAAGAGAAATGTATGGGAGAGAGAATCTCAAAAACAAATGAGAATTTCATCAAATCAATTCTCATCTATAGAGAGCAATAGTAGCATCGTGTGTTATCACAGAAGCATAGAATGGCTGTCATGGTTGGAAGAGACCTCAAAGATAATCTAGTTCCTACCCCCCCGCCATAGGCAGGGATGCCACCCACTAACTCAGGTTACTCAGAGCCTCATCTAACCTGGTCTTGAACACCTCCAGGGATGGGGCATCCACAGCCTCTCTGGGTAATCTGTTCCAGTGCCTCACCACCCTCTGAGTGAAAAGTTTGCTTCTAACCTCTAATCTAGATCTCCCCTCTTTTAGTTTAAAACCATCCCCCCTTATCCTGTCCTTCTCCAATTGAACAAATAGTTGCTCCCCATCTTTTTTATAATCACAGAATCATAGAGTCATAGAAACATAGGATATCCTGAGTTGGAAGGGACCCATAAGGATCATCAAGTCCAACTCCTGGCACTACACAGGCCTACACAAAAATTCAGACCACTTGACTAAGAGTGCAGTCCAAATGCCTCTTAAACTGCAACAGCTTAAGCCAGTTTATTAAGACAAAAAAAATAAGTGATAATAGTACTACTACTGTGTACAAAACAAGTGATGCACAATGCAATTGCTCACCACCTGCTGACCAATGCCCAGCCTATCCCCAAGCACACAGCCCCGCTATCCTGGCTAGCCACCCCTATCTATTGTTTCACAGGAAATCAGAGGGTATGGAATACTCTGCCTTCAGCTTCCCCTTTCTCCTTAATCTCTTGGCCAGATATCAGAGACTCGCGTAGTGTCCCATGCAATAGTCACAATAGTTAATAGTTAATAGAAATAGTTAATAGTTAATAGAAACCCCTTTCTCCTCTTATCCCCAGATATCAGAGACTCAGGGTTTACCCTTCAAGCCTTCTATTGACACTAATTGCTGGAATATTCGTTACAGAAAGGAAATTCAGATTTTAGCCCTAAGCAACTATTTTTTGAGACAGGCTGGAAACTATTTCTTTTTAAGAAAGGGACTATTTCAGTACCTCCAAAGATAAAGAAACAGTTGACTGCTCAGTTGAATCAAGTTCCTGAAGACCACCCTGTGGAAGCTGGAGCAGCAGGTTTTCCACAGAACCCCTTTTTCCCAACAATTGTTTTTCCTTGCAACTCATGTACCCATTCCTGTAGTGTCATAGTTGTTTTTCTGCCCTATTTTCTGATGTCCTCTCATGGTCACTCACATAGGTAAAACCACAGGCTGGCACTGGCCATGTACCCACTCTATTATCTTTGCACAGAACAGTGCTTATCCCTAATAGCTGAGACACTGCTTTGTACAGGTAGGGGGAAGGGAAGTTCTCTTTAAGTTGGTGGACCTCTTCAGAATGTTTCTCCACAGCCGAGATGCAGGCCTCTAGGGAACAGGAGAGACTTTCTTCATACTGCCTGACTTGTTTAGCCAATTCATCCACTGTGTGTTCCTCATGGTCTTTCCAGTGGAGTTGCCCCCTGCTGTAGAAGCCTGCCCATATCCTCCCACTCTCCCTGCCACACATAGCTATCCTACCTCAAAGATCTCTGGATGACACTCTTAAGTATTTGTTTAACCTGAGACAAAACCTGAAGTGCATTCTGGAGACATACTGAGAAGAACATGCTGCTCTGAACATCCCAAGGATAGTCAAAGTTTTGGAAAGCTACTACAACCCACCTGGAGCAAAAGAAAGAGCATGAACAACTGGGAAAATACATCTTCCCCTGACCCTACCTCAGAAACTAGTAAGAATTATACCTTTCACACTTTTTATTCAGGGAAAAGGTCTATGGAGGGGCTAGGGGGAGATGTCCAACAATAACTTCTTTCTTTAAGAAATTATCTCCTTGAAACTATAACTCCTAGTAATTTAAAGGCATTTGACTTGCATATTGTGAAAACAGCATTTCTTTTACAAACAGCACATTCTCACAATCATCACTTAGCAGAAGTAATGATAACGCCACCAGTATCTACCCAAATCTGTTTCTTCTTGCCACAATACAAAGACTGAATTCACGGCAAGTCACCTTTTTCATACAGCCTGTTATTCAATCTTAACAAATACTTAAGAGTCAGGCTTACCTGTATGCACTTACGCTTCTGAATTTTGTTCTGCTTTTTAGTGCAGGGAAAGAAGCTTAGAATCCATGTAAGTAATTTCACTGAAAACAGACAAGGTGAAGGAAGTACTCAAACTCCTCAAGATTAAACAACTGTAGAACCCAGGAACACTTACCTATCAGCTTCTAAACTTGAGTCACTGCCAAACTACTTCCCAGTGAAGTACCACCAGGGTTTTACTGTCCTGAGAAGGCACCACCAACATAACTAGCTCATAGAGTCTCTAAAACTATTTCACAAAGAGGATAGAAAATATGAAGAAAAATCAGCCTGCTGGGGAACACTGAATCCATTCCACCCTGGGAGAAAAAGCACCCTAGAGACCCTAAGCCTCAAACTCCCATGGAGAAGCAATTCCTCCCCTAACTCCTCATGCTTCCTATATAGCAAAAGTCAAATGAGCCACACCTGGCAGATTTCACCTAACAAGGGTGGAGCCAAGAGACCTTGTGGAATAGGCTCATCTACCTGGCTTCAGTTTTTTAAGTTCACTTGCTCCTTATCGCTAAGAGAAATAACCTGACAAGGGGCTTGGTGGTTAAAGTTGACCTAAGGAATTAACTATAAAAGGTGCATCAGGGTCATATTTCTGTTACTCATTCTGTGAGGAAAATCAGTACAGAGCCTGTTAAAAAAATAAAATAAAAATAAAAATGAATAAAAGGAAGAAATATAAGAAAAAAGAAAATGACCTTAAAGGCAAAATTGCTATTATAGATTTTCATCTGTCTAGTCATGACAGATAAAGAATATAGCAATCAGAATTAATTTTCTTGACATTAATGTTTTTTAAATTTGATTTTCTGAGATCTCTTCTTTATGCAGGACTTTTCAAAATCTAGCCCCATGACCTCTGACTACATCGTTTACTTTGGCTGCATATAAACTCTCACGTACAAATGGCAGGATCCAGATCCTCGCTCACTGTTCAGGTCAAGGCCTGGGCTGAAAGTTTTGGCTTTAATTTGGTTACATGACTACACTGCTATTGTTGTGGTTTAACTTGGCCAACACCTAAACACTACACAGCCATTCACTCATCCTCTACCCTCCCTCCCTGGGATGGAGGAGAGAAATAGGAAAATGAAGCCTGTGGCTTGAGGCAGAGACAGTTTATTAAGACAGGGAAAAAAAATATGATAATAGTACTACTGGTAATAATGTATATGAAACAAGTGATGCACAATGCAATTGCTCACCACCCGCTGACTGATGCCCAGCCTAACCACAAGCAGATGGCCCCTCCATCCTGGCTAGCCACCCCTATCTATCGTTTAGCATGATGTCAGGTGGTATAGAATACTCCTTTGGCTAGTTTGGGTCTGCTGTCCTGGGTCTGTCCCCTCCCAGCTCCTGCTGGACCCCCGGCCTGCCTATGCAGGACAGAGCGAGAAGCTGAAAAGTCCTTGGGTTAGTGTAAGCACTGCTCTGTAACAATTAAAACATCAGTGTGTTATCAACACTCTTTTCATCCTAATCCAAAACATCACACCCTACCAGCTACGAGGAAGAAAAGTAACTCTTTCCTAGTGGAAACCAGGACAATAGCAAGACTGAATTTTCAGTTCTTAACCACTGAATTATAATAAACTTCTATCAAAGGTTAAATGCATGTATAATTTCAGATCACTCTATTGGGTGGTTGGAGTGTGTTGGAGTGGCTTCTGTGACACAAATCCAGAAGCTGCCCCATGTGTGATAGCCCCGGTTTCAGATGTCTCCAAAGGGACCCGCCACTCACCCAGAGCTCAGCCAGTAAGTGATGTTGTTTATACCTCTGTAAGAGAAGATTTAAGAAAGGGAAACAAATTGCTGTGCGATAGAAGCTTGGAGAGTGAATAGTGAGAACCAGCCCTGAAGACCCCAAGATCTTTGAAGAAGGATGGGAGGGCAAGAGGTGCTGCAGGCTCTAGAGCCAAAGTTCCTGACTTCTACAGACAGCTGACAAAAGTTGCAAAATTGTCAGCGCTTGTTCTTGTGGGGGACTTCAACTTCCCAGATATATCCTGGAAGCACAACACAGCCCAGAGAAAGCAGTCTAGGAGGTTTCTAGAGAGCATGGAAGATAGCTTCCTGACACAGCTGGTTAGTGAGCCTACCAGGGGAGGTGCCCCTCTAGAACTTCTCTTCAAAAACAGAGAAGGACTGGTGGGAGATGTGGTTGTTGGAAACTATCTTGAGCAGAGTGACCGTGAAATGGTAGAGTTCTCCATTCTTGGAGAAGCCAGGAAGGGGACCAGTAAAACCGCTGTATTGGACTTCCAGAGGGCCGACTTTGAACTGTTCAGGACAGTGGTTGGTAGAGTCCCTTAGGAGGCAGTCCTGAAGGGCAGAAGAGTCCAGGAAGGCTGGGAGTTCTTCAAGAAGGAAATCTTAATGGCGCAGGAGCAGTCTGTCCCCACATGCCCAAAGAGGAGCCGGCGGGGAAGAAGACCGGCCTGGCTGAACAGAGAATTGTAGCTTGAGTTTAGGAGAAAAAAGAAGGTTTATAATCTTTGGAAAAAAGGGCGGGTCACTCAGGAGGACTATAAGGATGTTGTGAGGCAGTGCAGGGACAAAATTAGAAAGGCCAAAGCTCATCTGGAGCTCAATCTGGCTACTGCCGTCAAAGACAACAAAAAATGTTTTTACAAATACGTCAGTGCAAAACGGAGGACTAAGGAGAATCTCCAGCCTTTACTGGATGTGGGGGGGAACTTAGTTACAAAAGATGAGGAAAAGGTGGAGGTGCTTAATGCCTTCTTTGCCTCAGTCTTTAACGGCAAAACCAGTTGCTCTCTGGATACCCAGTACCCTGAACTGGTGGAAGGAGATGGGGAGCAGAATGTGGCCCTCACTATCCATGAGGAAATGGTTGGCAACCTGCTACGGCACTTGGATGTATGCAAGTTGATGGGGCCAGATGGGATCCATCCGAGAATACTGAGAGAACTGGCGGAAGAGCTGGCCAAGTTGCTTACCATCATTTATCAACCATCCTGGCTATTGGGGGAGGTCCCAGTTGACTAGCAGCTAGCAAATGTGATGCCCATCTACAAGAAGGGCCGGAGGGTAGACCCGGGGAACCATAGGCCTGTCAGTTTGACCTCAGTGCCAGGGAAACTCATGGAGCACATTATCTTGAGTGTCATCACGTGGAACTTACACAGCAACCAGGTGATCAGGCCCAGTCAGCATGGGTTTATGAAAGGCAGGTCCTGCTTGACGAACCTGATCTCCTTCTATGACAAAGTGACGTGCTTGGTGGATGAGGGAAAGGCTGTGGATGTGGTCTACCTTGACTTCAGCAAGGCTTTTGACACCATATCCCACAGAATTCTCCTCAAGAAACTGGCTGCTCGAGGCTTGGACTGGCGTACCTTTTTGGGTTAAAAACTGGCTGGATAGCCAGGCCCAAAGAGTCGTGGTGAATGGAGTCAAATCCAGTTGGAGGCCAGTCACTAGTGGCGTTCTCCAGGGCTCGGTACTGGGGGATGAGGGGATTGATTGCATCCTCAGTAAGTTTGCAGATGACACCAAGTCAGGTACATGTGTCGATCTGCTTGAGGGTAGGAAGGCTCTGCATAGGCTGGGCCGATGGGCTGAGGTCAACTGCATGAAGTTCAACAAGGCCAAGTGCTGGGTCCTGTACCTGGGGCACAACAACCCCAAGCAGAGCTACAGGCTGGGAGATGAGTGGTTGGAAAGCTGCCTGGCAGTGAAGGACCTGGGAGTATTGGTTGATAGCGGGCTGAATATGAGCCAGCAGTGTGCTCAGGTGGCCAAGAAGGCCAACGGCATCCTGGCTTGTATAAGAAGCACTGTGGCCATCAGGGCTAGGGAAGTGATTGTCCCCCTGTACTCGGCTCTGGTGAGGACGCACCTTGAGTACTGTGTTCAGTTTTGGGCCCCTCACTACAAGAAGGACATTGAGGTGCTCGAGTGAGTTCAGAGAAGGGCGACGAAGCTGATGAGGGATCTGGAGAACAAGTCCTATGAGGAGCGGCTGAGGGAGCTGGGATTGTTCAGCCTGGAAAAAAGGAGGCTCAGGAGTGACCTTATCACTCTTTATAAGTACATTAAAGAAGGCTGTAGCGAAGTGTGGGTTGGTCTAATCTCCCACGTGCCTAGTGACAGGACGAGGGGGAACTGGCTGAAGTTGTGCCAGGGGTGTTTTAGGTTGGATATTATGAAGAACTTCTTTACGGAGAGGGTTGTGAGGCATTGGAATGGGCTGCCCAGGGAAGTGGTGGAATCACCATCCCTGGAGGTCTTTAAAAGATGTTTAGATGTTGAACTTAGCAATATGATTTAGTGAAGGACTTGTTAGTGTTAGGTCAGAGGTTGGACTCGATGATCTTGAGGTCTCTTCCAATCTAGACAATTCTGTGATTCTGTGATTCCCTTGTGGCCTGTGGAGAGGCCCCTGGTGAAGCAGGCTGTCCCCCCGCTGCTCACTGTTCCCATGGCAGAGCAGATCTCCATGCTGCAGCCCATGAAGGAGCCCCTGATGGAGCAGGTGGGTCTGGCCTGAAGGATGTTGCAGCCTGTGAAGAAATCTTGCAGGAGCAGGCCCCAGGCTGGAGCTGCATCCCATGGAGAAAGGACCACACAAGAGCAGGTGACCTGAGGGGAGTTGCTGCGTACAGGAGACCCATGCTGGAGCAGTTTGCTCCTGACAGAAGGACCCTGTGGTACGAACCCACATTTGGAGCAGTTCTTGAATAGCTGCTGCCTGTGGGAAGCCCCTGCAGGCTCAGTTCCTGAAGGACCCATGGGTGGGACCCCACATGGAACAGGGGCAGAGAGTGACCATGAAAGATTGGTGGAGGCGAAATATTAGGGACTGACTGCACTCCCCATTCTCCTGTTCCTCTATGCTGCTCGGGCGGAGAAGGTGGAAGAGGGTGTATGGGGGGAAAGTGTTTTTGTTTTCTTTGTTTTTTACTTCTCTAACTTGTTAGTAATAGGCAATTAATTTGTTTAATCTCCCTATGCTGAGTCTGTTTTGCCTGTCACGATAATTGCTAGTCCCCCTTTCCCTTAGAGGAGGGGAATGGAGCGTGGCTGCCCACCTGAGTAAAACCACCACAATCACCTGACAGATTACCCTTTATTAAAGGAAAGAACTACTGGCACATTGCATCTTTTTTCCTAATGCCTGAGAGCATTTTGCAACATCCACTGCTGGACAACAAACATTACTATATCTTTTGGACCCTGTCTGTATAAATTTGCTTGTGAACTGTGCTTATGTTTTCCCAATATTACAGCTATGCTAAAGAGTGAAAGCAAATGCATTCAGTCTTCTAATTTCCTATATAGGGACTTGAGATTTGAGAAAGTGTACTGCAATTATGATTGCTAGCATTTTTACTAATTGTACTAAAAAGTTTCACTTTCCAAGCCTTTAGAAGTATTATATAGCTAATTATATGGATATAAACCTATTTCTTTATCCCAATTAATAGTTGCCAAGATGGTTGTCATTTTATAATGACACATTATAAAATATTGTTTAAAACTATGAGAAGGTTTGATAGGTTAAAGGGGTGAAGCAGGATAGATATATACACATATATTTTTAAGTGCATTATAAGCTAGAATTTTTCAAGGCCGTGAAAGGAGATTTTTATGTTGCTTAGAACAGAGTGCAGACACCAGAGTTAATGGTATTGTGTGCAGTTCTGGTACTGGGGCAATACAGCCACATCATGCTCATCCTATGCTTATTATCTTTTATTATTATTTTATTTTATTATCTTTTGAAGTTTAATGAAATCTATAGATTTTTTTCTTGTTTGAAATTTTATAAAAAAAAAATAAGGACTAATAATATAATTAGATGTGATGGAAGTATTGCTTTGTGATGAATATGAGAAGTAGATCACGATCTTTACAGCTCTTAGTTCAAATCTGAAACACTTATGAACTGAAATATAAATCCAAAAGCTTCTGTTCTTTTTAATGCAATGTATTGTCCAATATTTAACCCTCAGAATGTCACAGTACTGGCCAGATGAATCCCTATTAAGCAAAAAGTTTTCTAGTCCAGTCCTACTTAGGTTATTAGAAACTTCTCTTGGTTTTCATGACACTAGGCCAGTGAGCCATGAGATGTTATACTTAATATTTCCTAATTTAATTCTGAGAATTGATCAACAAGATGCTAAGACTAATTTAGGATTTCTGAACCTGAACTGTTCTTATATACATTCTAAAATGTGTAAGTCAAAGCTGGCAAAATGTTATGCTCAGAAGAGAAATCACTTGCTGGGATACTATTTCAATTTATCCAATATAAAAAACTTGTTTCTCTGCCACTGTTGGCCTGCCTGGCTGTTACTGTCATGGCTGCTCTTTTCTGTAAAACAGAAATACTTTGTGAAATTGATATATCCTGACATAAGGCACTGATTTTTATGGTACATCTCTCTACTAATGTTAAATTTACTTGGGGTGCCTGTCAAGAGCATGCTGAATGTGAATCAGCAGTGTGAAACTTGGCAGCTGAGTGTAAACTGGGGTATGTATTATACACAGCATAGGCAGCCAATCAAAGGAGGTAACTTTCCCCTTATATTTATCATTGGTGAGGTCTCATCTTAAGTATTTTTGTACAGTTCTGGGTTCACAATATAAAGAGGATGTTAAGGTCCTTGAAAGCATCCAGAAGAGAGCATAAAGCTGGTAAAGGGTCTGGAAGGCATATCCTCTGAGGAGAGACTGAGGACACTTCCTGAGGAGAGGAAGGGGAAAGGGAGATGCTAGTGTCTTCTCTGTGGTAACCAGTGACAGGACACATGTGAAAGACTCAAAGCTGCGCAAAGGGAGCAGGAGTTTCAGACTGGATATTAGGAAAAAAATTCTGTACCAAGAGGGTGGTCAAACATTGGAACAAGCTTCCTAGTGATGTGGTTGATGCCCTATGCCTAACAGCGTTCATAGGCATTTGGACAATACCCTCAATAATATTCTCTAGTTAGGTGGACTAGATGATCTTTGAAGGTCCATTCCAACTGTTCTGTTTTGTACTGTTCTGCTCTATTCTATTCTAGTCTATTCTGTGCTGTGCTGTGCTGTGCCGTGCTATCCCCATCCCATCCCATCCTATTCCATCGCATCGCATCCTATTCTTTTACTCTACTCTACTCTACTCTACTCTACTCTACTCTACTCTACTAGCAGTACTCTAATATTCTACCTGATTGAAAGGTTTTGCTAAGAGGAGCTACAACACATTTATTCACATTGCTGTAGTTTCATGTAGTAATACATTAACTTTGAAAGATTAGGTGTTAGCATGATTATTTTGGTTAGTCAGTTTTTCAACCAAGTGATTGTCACCCTGTACTTGGCTCTGGTGAGGCCGCACCTCGAGTACTGTGTTCAGGTTTGGGTCCCTCACTACAAGAAGGACATCGAGGTGCTGGAGGGTGTCCAAAGAAGGGTAAGAAAGCTGGTGAAGAGTCTAGAGAACAAGTATGATGACGAGTGGCTGAGGGATCTGGGCTTGTTTGGCCTGGAGAAAAGGAGACTTGGGGGAGACCTTATCATGCTCTAATATTACGTTAAAGGAAATACCAAGGTGTCAATTAGGCTGTTATCTCAGTCACCAACTGATAATGAGGGGAAATGGCCACATGTTGTGTCAGGGAAGGTTCCAGTTGGATATTAGGAGTAATTTCTTTACTAAAAGTGTTGTGAGGCATTGGAATAGTCTGCCCAGGGAAGTGGTTGAGTAACCATCACTGGTGGTCTTCAAGAAACGTACAGATTTAGGACTTAGTAGTATGGTATAGTGATGGACTTTAGTACTAGGTAAAAGGTTGGACTAGATGATCTTAGAGGTCTTTACCAACCTGAATGATTCTATGATTCTGTAACAGGGTGGGGATTTGACTTTTCTCCCAAGCACTAAGTGATAAGGCAAGAGGAAATTGCCCTAAATTGTGCCAGGTGAGGTTCAGGTTGGACACGAGGAAAAATTTCTTCACTGAAAGGGTTATGAGGTATTAGAACAGGCTGCCAGGGAAGTAGTTGAGTCACATCCCTGGAGGTCTTCAAAAACTGGATAGTTGTAGAGTTCAGTGGTTTGATGGTGGACTTGGCAGTGGTAGGTTACAGGTTGGAATAGATGGTTATAATATAGTTGGTTATAATAATGGTTATAATAGAGATCTTTACCAACCTAAATAATTTTATGATTCTATGATTTTTGAGGACTATTTACAAAGTAACTGACTGGGGAGTCTATTTTCTAAATACTGAAACAGTTCTGGAAAATGTTTCTAACATGTTAAAATAGCTTGTTTTCAGATATCTGTATCCAAACAATTAGAACATAGATTGGTGTGGCTTGCTCTTAAACACTTTTTTTTTGTTTTGTTTTGTTTTTCAAGCTATGAGGCATTTTTTTTAATTCATGTCTGTTGCCTTCATAACCTATAATAATGCCACTAGTCTATTGATTAAAATCTTTTATGCTACTTATTCATATACTTCTCACTCACAGAGAAATAATAGTACAGAACAAAACTGGTAGGGGTCAGGAACAATGCAATAGTTGATTAAAAATTACCTTTAAAAAGTGCAGATGATCTGATCCTTTGGAAATTGTTTCAAGTGGTTTTTATTTATTTATTTATTTATTTATTTATAACTTGAAAAGTTTTTGTATGAAGTTTATATCAAATGAAATATGAAGGAAAAAAAGCACAACTTAGAAGCCCCTCATTATAATACTAACAACCATGAAGATGAAAATAAAATTTTTCAGAGGTACCAGTTTTAATGTCTAAAATGTTATGCTAAAGCTATTGCTCAACTTCCTCATTTATTTTTTTTTTGTTGGTTTCTTTTTGTTTTTGTTTTTGTTTTTTCCTTTTTTTAACTTAAAACTTTAAAAAACGAGTTTTGAACAATATTTAAGGAAGTCAAAGAAGTGCACTTTTTTGTTGTTGTTGTTAAAAGAAAGAGAAGTGGTATATTCTAAATATCAGAAAATTAAAATTACGAGTGGATGTTTTTTTCTAAAGCACATGGTACATAAACCTAATGCTCACCTCAATATCTTTTCTTATGGAAAAGAATCTTTTTACAGACTACGCTGAAAGGCCAGTGAAATTAGATATATTTCATCAGATTATAGAAGTTGTTGCTCATGTCATCACCTACCAAATGAAAAAAAAGGCAGTTTTTAGATTTCTTCCCCATAACAAGATAAAGTTGAGTCTTCAACATAGAGCTTACATCAGTCTATTAACTGAAATGAAAACTACTTCTTTGTTTATAACAGTAGGATTTCACTATAACTTGCATTAATATATCTCTCTCTATATAACTTTCAGTTCTATTTATTTTTCAGAAGATCATTTCCTTATGTAAGCAGGGTAGCTAGAAGTAGCTAAAAAAAAAAAAAAAAAAAAAAGTGTTCTTTTTACTCCAAATATATGAAATGGAAGATGGGTCCTTGTTGTGGTTTAACCTGTCAGGCAGCTAAACACCACACACTGTTTTCTCTACTCCCCCCTTTCCCAAGTGGGATGGGGGAGAGAATTGGGAGGGAAAAAGAAGTAAAACCTTGTGGGTTGAGATAAAGAGGGTTTAATAGGATGAAAATGAAAGGGAAAATAATACTCACAGAATAACAGAATTGTAAGGGTTAGAAGGGACCTCAAGATATCATCAGGTCCAACCTCCCTGCCAAAGCAAGTTCCCTAGAGCAGGTTGCCCAAGTAAGCATCCGGACAGGCCTTAAATATCTGCAGAAAAGGAGACTCCCCAACCTCCCTGGGCAGCCTGTTCCAGTGCTCCATCACCCTCACCATGAAAGAAGTTCTTTCACATGTTGGTGCAGAACTTCCTGTGCTCCATTTTGTGGCCATTGCCCCTTGTCCAGTCCCCACAAACCACTGAAAAGAGGTTGGCCAAATCCCTCTGTCTCCCACAATTAAGATATCTGTAAACATTAATAAGATCCCCTCTCAGTCTTCTTTTCTCAATATAATATAATAATTATAATAACAATTATATATATATAACACCACTGTAATACATAATATAATACTATATAATAAGTAGTAATATATTATTATTATCATATATAAAACAAGTGTTGTACAATGCAACTGCTCACCACCCACCAACCAATGACCCACTCCCCATGCAGCAGTGTGCCCCCTTCTCCACTCCGGCCAATCCTTCTAGTTTTCATTGGCATGTGTAATGCCATGTTATGGGATATCCCTTTGGCCTGTTTGGGCCAGCTCTCTTGGACATGTCCCCTCTCAGCTTCTTGTGCACCCCTAGCCTCCTTGCTGGCAGGGCAATGTGAGATGCTGAAAAGTTCTTGGCCTAGTGAAAGCACTGCTCTGCAACATCAGTGTGTTATCAGCATTATTTTTCCCCTAAATCCAAAACATGTCACATACCAGAAGAAAATCTAAATCTATGAAGAAATCTAACTCTATCCCGGTCAAAACCAGGATGGTCCAGATGGTTTGATGGGGAGCACAAAGAAACAATAGGACAATCACGTGGTGCAGAAATACCATTAATATTCTCATCTTTTTATTGCCTTACTTCTTAGTGGGTCATGTAAATTAGCAGTTTTATGAGTGATCTTCAGGAGAACACTGAATTTAACTCCTCTCCAACTGAAGTAGTGTTTTTTTTTGTTTGTTTGTTTGTTTTTTGATTTTCTTTAAGAAACAAACAAACAGACAAACAAGCAAAAAACAACAACAAAAAAAAATAGCTAAAGAGACAATAGGAAAGACAGAGTTGATATGGAGAAAGTGGAGTACCTAAGCTGCAAGATCAGCAAATATTCTTTTGAAATATTTTTCTCAGACCTCTGCCAAGGGAAATGACATGCTTTATTCCCATATGAAATTGCTCTTGGCAACACATTGTATTTTCCAACTTAAGTGCTGGACTCCCATGATGAAATTATGGGTCTTTGGAAGTCAGCACCTAGAAAGGAAGAGATGAGGTGTGATATTTTATACCCATTTTCCTTAATCTGTTAATACATATTCATAGACAATAAAACCAGAAACATGTAAATGGAAAATAAATTTAAAAAAACATCAGGAAAAGATGTAGAAGTAAGAATACTATTTTGCAAAAGGTTAATGTGAAAAAAAAAAAAAAAGAAAAAAAAAAAAGTGAAGTAAACTAGATTTTTAATGCCTTTGATAAAATCTTCTATTTACTAGCAATGCAATATAAAAAACTCGTAGAGGGGAAATGCTGAAGACACTTTAAAATTGTCCTGATTATTTTAGACATCTGATTATCCGCAGCTCTCATTGATTTGCATGAGAAATTGAATGATCAAATTTTCTAAAAATCTGTCCCACATTGCTGAGAAGCTAAACAAAGGCCTGACTTCAAGCTGAGTTTCAAAGTGTGTAAGTCCTTATTTATTTATTTATTTGTTTGTTTGTTTGTTTGTTTGTTTGTTTATTGCATTAAGCAGATTTCAGATTAATGAACAGATACATTATGTGACGTTTTGAAGAGGCAATTGTTGAATCACATTAACTCAAAATAGCTATCCAGGTCTTAATTCTTTATAGGTATTTCAAGAATAGTATCCTGTCTACCTTGAAAACTGAATTTAAGTTGATGAACAAACTGCTGAGCTTGGAGCTATTTTCTTTTAAATAGGATTTGTCAGGTTCTGTCTGAGAAGTCAGGAGAAATTTTAGGTGTAGATGCAGAGTTCAGTTACACTTCTGACACGTATGTGTGTGTGTGTGTGTGTGTGTGTTTGAACTTGACCTCAAGCTGACATTGAATTTACACAGGTGAAGAGAACATCATGTGTCTGAGGGCAACTACTACAGGTAACAAGGTGAAAAAGATAACAAGGCATGCTACACAACCATGCAGAAAGCTAGTATAAATACACAGGAGCTGAATATGTTAAATAGCTAGGGGTATTGAATAGCAGAATATTCATAGTGTCAGGGGAATCCCTAGGGTATCTTTCTAGGGCATCCCTAGTGACCTTGAGATATTGAGGGTTTTAGGGCTAATTTGGCTTTAGAAATAACTTTTCTTAAATGCAAGTCTTTTGCAAGGCGTCTGTTGCTATTTTCACTGGAAATCAGTTATAGTTTTCTCTTCCTCATAAGTAAGTCTCTATGCAGAGTGTCACTGCAAACATGCAACTCAAGTAGGTATTTTGGTGGTGAGTGGATATTTACATGTATAACTAGAATAACCAGTTATCAAAATTAATGAAAAGTGTGGTTTTACTGCTCCTTTTAAGCCAAGTTGATTAGATGTTAATTTCACATCTTCATGTGGATAGTTGGTACCTTCTATAACTACAGAGTTTAATCCTGGGAAATGTAAGCATTAGTTTCAAATTTCAGATAAAAGTGCAGTTCTTCTTAGTGTAACCAGGAAAAAAGAAAAAAAAGAAAAAAGGAAAAAAGAAAATAATTTTGGATGTGTTGATATTATTGTTAAAAAACAATGTGGGCTGGTAATATTTTATTCTCTGATTAATACATTGGAGACGCATCAGCCTTTTCCAATTTCTTTTTGTATAACAAAGTATTTTTTGTTGCTAGCAGTAAACTAGATGAAAGGAAATTGCATCTCTCTTTGCCAACCTTTGAAAAGTAAAAGTCACTGAAATGAAGAGAATCACTATGAAATGTACAAACAGTTCTAGGAAACCTAGGGACCTAATTTGGAAGGTAACTGCTTTATTTTCACCAGTAGAGGAAGACAATTTTTTAACTCCCAATTCTAGGAAGATATTTTTATGTTCTCTTTATGCTCCTGCTATCTCACCTGTACCTTTTCCTGTGACAGGCAAAGTTATGCAAGCTTGGAGATGAAAGAGAAAGCTCTTAACTAGGAGGAGTAATTGATAGCATGGATGTGGCTATTACTTGAAAAGATTAGACACTGAGGGTGGGAAACAGTTAGGAGATTTATAGTGAGAGAAAAACTGCAAACCCTGGAGGCTCTGCAGACCAGTATATAGCTTCCCTTCATTTTTGTTCTAGAAATGACACCTTTTATTTGGCAACAAAAGTGCTGAGAGAAAAGGGCAACAGCATATTAAGGAAAGCTTTGAGCCTGAATTAAATAGAGATATTTTTAAGGCCATTTATTCTCATTTGTATTTTCTGAAAACTGATATTTAGTTACCTTCATTATATTGCAAGTGACATCATCTACCTGGACTCATGCAAAGCATTTGACACTGTCCTTCATGAAATCCTTGTTTCTAAATTGCAGAGACATAGATGTGAAAGATGGAACAGTTGGTGGGTAAGGAATTGGCTAGATCATCTTACTCAAAGAGTTGTGGTCAATGGCCTGATGTCCTTGATCAGTAATGAGTGGTGCTTCTCAGGGGTCAGTTTTGGGACCATCACTATTTAATATCTTTGTTGGTGACATGGATGTGGGGATTGAGTACACACTAAGCAAGTTTGCATATGGCACCAAGCTGTGTGATGTGGTGAACATGCTGGAGGGAAGGGGTGCCATCCAGAGGGACCTGGACAGGCTTGATATGAGGTTCAACAAGGCCAAGTGCAAGGTCCTGCGTTGGAGCTGGGGCAATCCTAAACACAAATACAGGCTGTACGGAGAATGGATTGAGAGCAGCCCTGAAGAGAAGGACCTGGGGATGTTGGTTGACGAGAAGCTCAACATGAGCTGGCAATGTGTGCATGCAGCCTAGAAAGCCAATCATATCCTGTCCTGCATCAAAAAAAGTGTGGCTAGCAGGTTGAAGGAGGAGATTCTCCCGCTCCACTCTGCTCTTATGAAATCCCCACCACGAGTACCAAGTTCTAGTACCATGTGCTAGAGGCTCTGGGGCCTCTTGCACAAGAAAGACGTAGGTGTAATGGAACAAATCTAAAGGAGGGCCATGAAGTTGATCAAAGGGCTGGAGCACCTTTCCTATGAAGAAAGGCTGATAAAGTTGGGGTTGTTCAGCCCAGAGTCAAGGCCTTCCAGGAGAGGGAAGGAAGAGCAGCTTTCCAGTAACTAAAGGGGACCTACAGGAAAGCTGGGGAAGAACTTTTTGTCAGGGAGTGTAGTGATATGACAAGGGAGAATGGCTTTATACTGAAAGAAGGTAGTTTTATATTAGATATTCAGAAGAAATTCTTTACTATGAGGGTGGTGAGACACTGGAACAGGTTGCCCAGAGAACTTGTGATCTTCAAGGTCCCTTCCAACCCAAACCATTCTACAATTCTCTGATTTTATGATTTTATCATTCTATGATTCTATTATATTACTCTGATTCTATGATTCTGTGATTCTGCATTTCTATATTTAAAACATAGGTGAATAATTTCCCATTAGCTTTTTTATTGTTCATTGTTGAAGAAATATTTATTCTCTTATTTCTTGTTTTCAGTTTATTTTTATTCCAACTCTGTACATTATATCAGATGAACCAATATTAATGAATTGTACTTCATATGATGTTTTTCATTTCCAGAGTAATTGAAATAACATTTTCTTTGTTAATTTTTATCTTTTTATTTTAGCATTGATTTTCCTCTAACATTCAGAGTTATTTTGTATATGTGCTAAGAATATTAATTAATATTCTGCATTTCTATACTCAGTTTTATTTACTGTCTCTCATCCAGCAAAAATGTAAATCATCTCTTAATGTCTTTTGAGCAGTATGCTGAAAAGTATAGATCTTACTGTGCTGTAATCCATAAGAGATGTCCTCATAGGTCAGACTGCTGGTCCATCTAGCCCAATATTCTTTCAGAGTGACAAAGGAAATGCTGTTTAAGGCAGGACAATGGAAGATGCTAGTATCCAGCAGTTTGTTTGTTTGTTTTATATAAAAGGCTTTTAAGTGGAAGCAATTTTCATTTAGACTATCTTCTATATTGTCTACCTGTCATGAAATGATCCTAACATTAATGGAAATCAAGGTGTATTGGCCAGTGGAATAAGTTTTTCACATTTCTTTAAAATGTCTTCTGGGCCCAAGTCTTTTGTGTAGAGCAGATTTTTATTTATTTATCACAGAATCACAGAATTTTCTAGGTTGGAAGAGACCTCAAGGTCATCGAGTCCAACCTCTGACCTAACGCTAAAAGTCCCCACTAAACCATTTCCCTAAGCTCTACATCTAAACGTCTTTTAAAGACCTCCAGGGATGGTGACTCCACCACTTCCCTGGGCAGCCTGTTCCAGTGCCTCACAACCCTTTCAGTGAAGAAGTTCTTCCTAACATCTAACCTAAAACTCCCCTGGTTCAACTTAAGCCCATTCCCCCTCGTCATGTCACCAGGCACGTGGGAGAACAGGCCAACCCCCACCTCGCTACAGCCTCCCTTGAGGTACCTATAGAGAGCGATAAGGTCGCCCCTGAGCCTCCTCTTCTCCAGGCTGAACAAGCCCAGCTCCCTCAGCCGCTCCTCGTAGGACTTGTTCTCCAGGCCCCTCACCAGCTTCGTCGCCCTTCTCTGCACCCGCTCAAGCACCTCGATGTCCTTCTTGTAGCGAGGGGCCCAAAACTGAACACAGTACTCGAGGTGCGGCCTCACCAGAGCTGAGTACAGGGGGACGATCACCTCCCTAGCCCTGCTGGTCACACTGTTATTTATTTATTTATTTATTTATTTATTTATTTATTTATTTATTTATTTATTTTGGTCATTCACATCACAGTATCCTGTGTGTTTACTCGTCAGCTACTACATGGGTGAAAGGAGAAAGATCACACTGCATTTCTTTTAATGGGTCACCTACAATGATATTAAATGAAATCAATAGGAATTTTGCAAATACCATAAAATAGAGTGAGGTACACCTGCAACTAAACCCTTCAACACAGTTGTATTGTTCTCAGGAAACATTGAGAAGGAATTAACAAGCTATTGATAAAAAACAGGAACTAACAAGTGTTAATTCAGACTAATACTCAGCCATAGATAGACATTGTAATAAATGACTGAGTCCCAAATAGGATTGCAATTAAAGTTTACAATTTATTAAACAAATAAAGGCAAGCAAACAGTTCTGGGTGTGCTGGGAGTCTCTGTTCCACCAAGACGCACACAAGTTACATCAGGAGGCTGGTTTTTATGCTCCTAGGCTAATACATATTCATCACCACTTTTGGAAAAGGCAGGGTTATTATAATTGGTTTCCCAGGACCCGAACCATCCCATGGATGCATGCGTATCAGTCTCCAGTGGTCCCTCTGGGGGTTGCTCATACTGAAGGCTTGTAGTCTTCCTCCCAGGCTTTGTCCTTCAGTCGTTCTTCAGCTTCCCCCCTCTCTTTATTTAGTAGTCAGAAAGTTGTGTCTCATGCAATAGTCAGAAGTTATCTCAAAAAAACCTCCCCCCTATTGTCTTATCTCCCAGACCCGAGTCTCAAAGTTTACCCTTCAAACCCTCTGTCAACATGAACTGCTAGACCATTCTTTTGCAAGATAACCACTCTGTTTCTCTTGGACTTGTGGTTATACAAGGGTATGTAAGACAGAAAGTCACATTTCATCATGAGACCCTAGCATTGTTCCATATTGACACGAATCAGATGAACATATTTCACAACATACATGTAATTCTATCTTAGGGAGATGTAACCGAGAAGGGGAAAAAAACCCTCCCTGTATATACTGAAAGGAAGAAGGACCTTTTCCAACACCATGCTGTTACCTGTCACACAGAAATGGAAACATATGGTATTTAAATAGAGAGAATAAGGCTGCCCTTCCTGCTTTACTTTCTATGATATTTTTCTTTTCCTAATAATATAAAATCTATTCATGGATATATTTTTTTTCTTTCAGCTGAATTAATTATTTAGCCATCATCAGCTATTGTCCATAAATTGGTGGAAGCAGCAGGGAGGCACTAGAGCAGAAGCTGTGATTACTTTCTAAAATTGCAGATGTCTACTCAGTTCAGCAGTCATTACCACATAAGGTCACTTAGTGATGAAGTATAAAAAGGAATGGGGTGAGAACATATAGGTTGGAGAGCATAATTTATGTCTAAAACATCTTTCAAAAGCCTGATTCTTCAAGGTGCTGAGCACCTCCCAAGAAGCACCCAGTGTTATAGTAAATTCTATTAAAATGAACTTGATTCAAAGAGACTCAGTACTTCTGAGGATACACTCAGATCCTCCCAGGAACAGTGCCTTGTTTCAGACTTAATTTCTTTATTTTGCACAGTTGACAGGGTGGTTTTATTATATGTGACATCTGAACAATGTCCTATTTTATAAAATGCTAAGCCCAGTACCAGCAACCAGCCTGACAGTGGTGACTGGTGGTATGCAGCATGATGTAGATCAAAAGAGCATTAAATTCAATATCTGACCTCTTCAAGATTCTCTCAAGACACATTACAAAATGCAAAGAACAGAGATATTATCATTTCCTTTACAAGTTCTATATTTTTCTGTTCTTAAAATACAAACAAATAAAAACCAAACAAACAAAAAATGAAGGACTTTCTAGATTCATTGATGCCTTACTATGAATCTGGATTTTTTTTGGTAACACCTCTTCTACAGCTGTATTATAAAATGTCTTGCTCATTACTGTAGACTCAAACACAGTAGAAACAATCTGCCTATCAAAAATTTTACTTCTCAAAAACAAGATGTGCATGTGTGCCTGGGACTTTATTTTGCCAGCTGTGGGATAGCAGCAACTGTTGCCTACTCCAGTAGGGTCTGCTTGAATCCTGAATATAAGAACAGTGTCTCTGGGCAGGTGTCTCTGTCTTAGATTCACTTTTGTTTACTTAGTATTGTACTGTCAGATAAGTACTGTTGCCAAAACCATATTACTAATTATATTCAGTAAATATAATTGAATAATTTAGAGATGTAGTTTTCATTTTTTTTTTTATATCAGAAATCAGATCTGCTGTACATGAACATCAAATAAACAAAGGAAATTAACACTCAGCAGGCTTTCTTTTGCAACTCACATCAAAAGTTGTAAACATCTATTTAAGTTTTCTTAAAGAAAAACCAAAATAATCTTAACCAGAAAGAAAAGTATGTATGTTGCTAGAAAAAAAAGAAAAAAAAAAAAAAAAAAAAAAGATCTTTTCTGTTACAAAAGAGTTTTAAAATACATTAAAAAAAATCTCAGTAACTTCAGTCTGAATGTAGTTTTTTAACTGATGTATATTTAAATATATATACGCATTTTTCGTTCTAGTACAGAACAGCCAGGTTTCCTCTGACCTTAAATTTTACATACAACCTTTTACATAGTAACATTTGTTGTTGGTGAAGCATCTTTAGGGCTTATAAAGGACAGATGTTGGAGATATTTTTTAAAAGTTTTAATTGTAAGCAAAAAAAACTCTCAGAAAAGGCTACTGCTCAACTAAGCTGAGCTGAAGTACCTTATTAAAAAGAGAATTTGCATTCTGAGTTTGAAAAATAAATTTGATATAAATGTAAAATGACTAGAAACAACTTCCCCTAGTGATTTTCATCATTGCCTGAGATACATTTTATTGACTTCTTCCATCTTATCAGAACATTCCATAGAAAGATACTTTTCTGTAAATTATTTCTTCCAAAATGAAATTCCAACTGACAGATCAAAAAGTTAATTCCCAGCTTCTAGCATATGAGTAATTAACAATGACCGTGATGATTACGGGCTTTCACTACACATCAGAATAATATAACAGAGAAATTTAAGTAATAAAATAATTCTATGTCATGTGTTAGCCATTGAAATTTGAGTGTAAGGCTTTTTTTTTTTTTTTTTTTTAAATTACAAATTTTAAACACAGATAATCTCTTTCTTCATATAAGAATCATATTCATCCTCTTGGTAATAAAAGGTAATGAATGTAAAAATCAACCACCAGCTTCCAGAACTGGTGCTTCATCCCTTGTACTTTCCTCAGAGCATAGGAAAGAGGGAAATGCAAGTTAAAACAGAAATAAATCAACACTTGTTCACACTCTCCAGTGAAGACTCTCACCATACTGTGAAGCTTTCCTTACAGGGAGGTTTTAGGAAGGCTTTAAACTGGACCAGGTCTTTCAACATGGCTTTTGGACTGTAAAGGCTATCAAAATAATATGTTAGTGATATTGATGCAGTAAAAACAGCGATGGCTTAGTCACAGTCATGCTAATCTAAATCTCTACCTTTTTTGATCTAAATAGAATGTTCTTGATCTTTTTATTTTAAAACAATAAAATTCACAAACAATTCAAGTGATACAAAGTTGATATACTAATTGATTTTTAAGAGTTTGATAAAGAAGAAATGTGCTAGTGTGTACAGTTTATTTGACTTATAAACAACATCTGTTTTATGTCCTTGAAATTATTATTTTATAATTCAAAAGATAGATTAGCCTCTTACTATCCTCATAACTAGCGCATGATCAGTTAAGCTCTCTTATTAATTATTTTACGTATAGGTCAAGAAGACATTCATTACTTCAAAAATTAAATGCAATGGAGAGTCAAGAAATGTAAAAAGTCCTTTGCTGAACATATTTTAAATGAAATCTTCTAAATTCAAAAATACAATCATTCCATATGTACTAGAACAGATAACTATGTAATGTTTAAAGATTACAACATCACAGATTATGTATTGTTGTATTATGTATTATTTCTAATTAAATAATTAGAAATAATTACATTATGTATTATGTATTGTTTCTAATACTGAGTTAAAATGTTTTCTGCCATAGATTTATTTAACAAACGACATTTTTTTTTTTACATCAAGCATTGGTCTCTATTGGAATCAAAGAATTATTATTGCATAGTGTAAACACAAATAAACATCTGTTTCTTTTGTCCTTGTACAAGTAATTAACACAAAATCAGGAAGTAGATTTCTCACAGGAGGGATTCTTACAACCTTCTTACAAATGAGATTTGCATTGTGATATTGCAGAAGGTTTTTTTTTTTGTTTGTTTGTTTGCTTATGTTAACTTCCAGATAGAAAACTCTTGTACAAAATGATCAAAATCATTAAAATTATCCTCAGAATAAAATGCACAAATAAAAAGCTACCTTAAAATGCATATTGTTATATTTAAAAAATATCAAAATATCATTACTCATATTGTAAGAGGCTGTTCTAAACAGTTTCCCATCTTTTTACAAATTCTCCTAAATATTTTTACAATAGTGTAATTGCAGATTTTAGGCTTTGTGTCAGAGTCACTGAAGTTAATTCTGTTTGTCCTCTTCCTGGTTTAGTCTACTTCTCTGACTGAGGGATTAGTTCAGTGATAAGTAGAATGTCCATGTAAAATGGACATTGTCACCTCAGTAGAGTTCTTGCTTGTTCTTGTGCAATACCTGTGGTGGGTTTAAAGAGGGAAAGAGGTTTACTGAGAGATATATTAAGTTGCAACTGTGGGTGTCCATGTTCCCTTTTTGTTCACTCATTAAATTTCGTCTCACATGTCTTGTTTATAATAGCTAGATGGGTTTTGGGGGGAAGCAATCTATCCAGAGCCCAATGAGGTAAAAAAAAAAAAAAAAAAAAAAAAAAAAAATCAATTGGCTTTGAGAAATTTTAGATTGGAAAATAGACGATAGCATTACGTATTTAGACATAATGTTCCTAATATCAATTTGAAAGCACAAAGAAAGACATGACAAAGGAATTGTCAGAATATAGAAGGCACAATATTTGTATGGAAGGCAGACAAGAAGCAGGAAGGTGAGAAGTTATTTATCAACTAATAACAGCCTGTCTTCTTAAAGAAAGGAAATCTGTTCTGCAACCACAGCAAAAACTGGCAATGTGACACCCCACATTTTGAGTTGTGCAAAGGGTGATCCGACTGATTTATTCACCTCAGTCCCAAACACAACAGCAGAGATGGAGGAGAGGTCAGACTAAACAGCCCACTGCTGGTACTGGAGAAGTAAAACCCACTTGTGAGGCCACACTCTTCTCCCATTCATTTCCTCTCACAGCTCCACAGTGCACCAATGCACAGAGACGTGTACCTGCAGGAAGTTGCTCCCTAAGTCCCAGCATAAGCTCTTTTTCACACAGTGCCTCAAAATACTGAAACAGAATATTTCATGACGTTGCTAAGCCACTACCCATCATATTTGAGAAGTCGTGGTAGTATGGTGGAGTCCGCACTGATTAGAAGAGGGGAAACATACTCCCCATTTTTAAGAAGAGAAATAAAGGAAGATGAAGGGAGCAGATCCTCATGGAAACTGATAAAGCACACAGAGAACAGAGAGGTGAATAATGACAGCGAACATGACTTCACCAGGGGCAAACCATACCTGACAAGTATGGTGGCCTTCTACACTGTATTCCTTACACCATTGGTGGATAAGGGAAGAACATCTGAAGTCATCTGCCTGGACTTGTGCAAGGCATTTGACACTATCCCACATGACATCCTTATCTCCACAGTGGAGAGACATGGAATTGACAGATGAACCACTTGGTGGTAAAGGAATTGGCTGTATAGTCACAATCAAAGAGTTGTGATCAATGGCTTGAAGTCTTCTACCGTTTAACCTGGCTGGCAGCTCAGCACTACACAGCTGCTTGCTCACTGTCCCTGGGTGGAATGTGAGGGAAGAATCAGAAAGGTAAAAGCATGATGCCATATGGTATGGGGATATGCCTTTGATCAGTCTGGGTTAGCTATCCTGCCTGTGTCCCCTCACAGTTCCTTGTGCAACCAAAGCCTCCCCATGTAAGAAGTAAAAAAGTACTTGGCTCTGTGTAAGCACTACTCTGCAACAACTAAAACATCAGTGTTTCCAACACTTTTCATCAGAAATCCAAAACACAGTATTGTGTGAACATCTACAAAGAAAATTAACTGTACTGCTGTAAAAATCATGACAATTTCCAAGTGGAAAATGGTGATGAGTGGTGTTCCTTGTGAGTCAGTATTAAGATCAATATTAATTAGATCTTTGTTGGTGACATGGACATGGGGATTGAGGGCATGCTGAACATGTTTGCTTATAGCAACAAGCTGTGTGATGTGGTGAACATGCTGGAGGGAAGGGGTGCCATCCAGAGGGACCTGGACAGGCTTGATATGAGGTTCAACAAGGCCAAGTGCAAGGTCCTGCATTGGAGCTGGAGCAATCCTAAACACAAATACAGGCTGTGCGGAGAATGAGATTGAGAGCAGCTCTGAGGACCTGGGGATGTTGGTTGACGAGAAGCTCAACATGAGCTGGCAATGTGTGCATGCAGCCCAGAAAGCCAATCATATCCTGTCCTGCATCAAAAGAAATGTAGCTAGTAGGTACTACTACTCTGCTCTTGTGAGTTCCCCACCTGGAGCATTGCATTCAACTCTGGAGCCCCCAGCACAAGAAGGAGATAGAAGTATTAGAATGAGTCCAGAGGAGAGCCATGAAGTTGATCAAAGGGCTGGAGCACCTTTCCTATGAAGAAAGGCTGAGAGAGTTAGGGTTATCTAGCCTATAGAAGGCTATAGAAGGCTCCAGAGAGACATTATAGAAGCCTTCCAGTACCTAAACTGGGGGCATACAGGAAAGCTTGAGAGGGAAACTTTGTCAGGGAATCTAGTGACAGCTAGGACAACATGTAAGAGTTTAAAGTTAAAAATATGTAGGTTTAGAATAGATACAATGAAGAAATGCTTTACTGTGAAGGTGGTGACACATTGGAACATGTTGCCCAGAGAGGCTGTGGATGCCCCATCCCTAGAGTGCTCAAAACCAATTTGGATGGGGCTTTGAGCAACCTGGTGTAGGTTTCTGAGCAACTGTCTCTGCCCATGGCAGGGCGGTTTGAAGGGATCTTTAAAATCCCTTCCAATCCAAACCATCCTATGATTCTGTGGTTCTAATAATAGGATTTCAATGGAGATGGTAACAGGCATAACTGAAATAAAATCAATATTTTAAAAATTGCTCTTACTTAATAGTATACTATGTCACCCCTGGTCTATAACACATTGCGTGGAAGTTAGAAAGGAGGGGATTGCATTGCATGAGATGAGGATTTCATCTTTATGAGTGGAGAAATATCCAGACCAGTAGGAAAACTTTCTGAAGGAAAGCTTTACACAGGCTGTCTTAACCATTCTGGTCTTCAGGAACTATCAGTTATATAATCCAACACCAACCTAAACTTCATGCAAATAAGAGCTGTTTTATTCTTTACATATATGCATTGGAAAATGGAAAATGATATTTTAAAATATGATTAAATACTGAGTTATGATGTCAAGATATTACACGATACTATTAAAAATATTATACACTACCTTTTAAATGCAAAAATAAAAGGAAAAAATAATTACAGAATAAACAATCAAATTCACATCATTGTCTTTCCTTTAGTGTAATCTGATTTATGAAAAATTGTTGGGAAACTTGTGACTGTGTATATTCAATAAATGTTAAGTTTTTTGATATTAATCTTTGTAAATATTATCCTTTAATCTGAGTTTTCACAATTTGCATTTCAAGTAGAGGTGGGAAAATAGTTTAGATTGATATAGTAGAGGTGGGAAAATAGTTTAGATTGATATAGTAACTCCTTTTCAGTTAAAGAATGCTCAAGTTAGCAATGATAATTTGGAAATTCTGTCAGACTACAATCTATGAATTCTGACTATTTCTGTCAATTCATGAAAGAAAAAAAAAAAAAAAAAAAAAAAAAACACCTAGTAGGATACTTATGTTTTTGAATTGCAAATCCAGCTTTTGCCAATGGAGATTATGTTAGTACTTAACACAGGAACAGGAGACAGTTCTTAATCTGATAAAATATTCAGGTGATGTTCCAAACAACAGTATAAGAAGGTCAAGCCTGCAGATCCCCAAATGCAAAGCAAAGAAACTAATTTTTCTTTTGCATGACCAGCTCGCAGAAACTTGTACAAGAGAGATGAGCATGTCTCATAGCAGAAGCTGTAGCACTATCCCAGGCTAGAAAAAAAATGAAGTGACCTAAGAGGTTGTCCTAGAAGGACAACAGGCTGACTGTCACACATAGATGGTATTATTTAATGAATCTATATTTCAAAGCAAAAAATTTCATAAGGTTTAGCTATGTATTTAAAAACTAACAGCAACCTCCAATCCTCTGCACAGTGAAAATAATATCAGAACAGGACAGTGACTCTTTCTTCCCCAGTAGGTCATCATTCCATTAGCAGTGACAATGGAGTGAGAGTTAACTAGTTAACTTCTGGCTTACTTGCCTATCTATGTTTCAGGATAGGCACATGCTCTTTCAGCAAGAAGACAACTCACCATCTACAGGAAAATACCACCTAATAGAAGAATCAGATGTGAAAGAATCAGTCTTAAGCCCATCTGCCCCAGTTTTTGCTTGAGCTGGATGACAAGTAGACTTCTGCCCAGGTCTGCCTCATGACATTTCTGCATTCTGGCTGGGGTTCCTGGGCTGACTGCAAAACTGTTTTGTCTCCTTACTTTTGTGTGATGTTCATTACTCTACCGATGGGATGTTTTCCAGTCACCAGCCCTGCTCTGCTCACCTTGCTTGGGCCCACTGCATCTTGCAGATTGGGACACTGCCCATCCCTGCAGTGATATGATCACAGCTCCTGTCTCAATTTCCCTACTGGGGCAGGGAAGATGTTGCTCCCTGACAGTAAACTGCTACACCCATCCTGTGAGGGTTGTAGGGGTGGTGAGCTAGCAAGGTTTGTTTTCAAACAGCAATAACATTGCTTAAAAAGCTTCTCTGCTCAAAGTATTAATTCTTATTTATAGTCATTCTGTGCAGTTGGATTGTAATGTCTTCGCAGTGTTCTTTGGTCTTGTATCTCCTCTCAGAAGACAAGCTAATGTCTTATTAGGACATTAAGATATTAATATATGTACAGATTGGGAGATATTAATAAATTAATACATACAGACTGGGTGATATTAATATTACGTACAGATGACATGCTGGAGAGCAGCCCCGCAGAGAGAGATCTGGGGGTTATGGTTGACAGCAAGTTGAATATGAGCCAGCAGTGTGCCCTGGCAGCCAGGAGGGCCAACTGTATCCTGGGATGCATCAAGCACAGCATCGCTACTCAGTCAAGGGAGGTGATTGTCCCACTCTACTCTGTGCTGGTCCAGCCTCACCTCAAGTA
Source organism: Aythya fuligula (assembly GCF_009819795.1). Lineage (NCBI taxonomy): Eukaryota > Metazoa > Chordata > Aves > Anseriformes > Anatidae > Aythya > Aythya fuligula. The sequence goes on from NC_045560.1 coordinate 130,965,201, forward strand.
CTGTGTGCAGTTCTGGGCACCACAGTACAAGAAGGACATTAAAGTGTTGGGCCACGAAGATGGTGAAGGGCCTAGAGGGGAAGACATATAAGGAGTGGCTGAGGGCACTGGGCCTGTTCAGCCTGGAGAAGAGGAGGCTGAGGGGAGACCTCATCACAGTCTACAACTTCCTCGTGAGAGGGAGTGGAGATGCAGGTGACCTATTCTCTGTAAACACCAGTGATAGGACCTACGGGAATGATGTTAAGCTGAGGCAGGGGAATTTTAGGCTGGACATCAGGTTCTTCACTGAGAGGGTGGTTGCACACTGGAACAGGCTCCCCAGGGATGTAGTCACTGCACCAAGCCTGTCTGAATTTAAAAAGCGATTGGACTGTGCAGGACTGTGCACTTAGTCACATGGTCTAAACTTTTGGGCAGACCTGTGCGGTGCCAGGAGTTGGACTTGATGATCCTTATGGGTCCCTTCCAACACAGGATATTCTATGATTCTATCCTGGTTTCAGTTAGGACAGAGTTAATTTTCTTCCTAGTAGCTGGTAGAATGCTATGTTTTGGCTTAGGATGAGAAGAGTGCTGATAACACCCTGACGTTGCAGAGCAGTGCTTACACCAAGCCAAGGACGTCTCAGCTTCTTGCTCTGTCCTGCCAACGGGCAGGCTGGGAGTGCAGCAGGAGCTGGGAGGGGACAGACCCAGGACAGCTAACCCAAACTGGCCAGAGGGGTATTCCATACCATCTGATGTCATGCTAAAGAATATATGGGTGTGGCTAGCCGGGGAAGGGGGGCCGGACTGCTCGGGGTTAGGCTGGGCATCGGTCAGCAGGTGTTGAGCAATTGCATTGTGCATCACTTGTTTGTACACATTATTAGTAGTAGTACTATTACCTTCATTATTGTTATTATTGCTATTGTTATTATTATTTTCCTGTCTTAATAAACTGTCTTTATCTCAACTCACGGGCTTCACTTTCTCGTTTCTCTCCCCCATCCCAGAGAGAGAGGGGGGAGGGTGAGCGAACGGCTGTGTGGTGTTTAGCTGCCGGCCGGGTTAAACCACGACACATGCTTAAAAATATATTTTATATTCAAGGTATTATTGCAATCTGGTTTGGAGAAAGAATAGTGAAGTTCAGCTGCTGCTACTCAGAGATGCAGACATGTTCTTAAAGTTTGTTCTTCAGTCATATATCACATTCCAAACCTTTGTTTGGAACAACACGCCCTTTTTCCTGTGTAACATTTTGTACATTTTGTATTTGTTTAATAGTATTTCTAAATACACAGAAAATTCTGAGCACATCAGTTTCCTTCATTTCCAGTATAGTTTGCTTAGTATTATTATTCAGGACAACTTGTAAAACATCGCAGGCTGATTCTTGGGTAAAGTAGCCTTTTTACTACATGTAAAAGTAGTTTCAGATGTTTATAAACATTCCTAAGGCTTCTTAGGAATGCGGTTATGAGGTTGTCCAATGAGCCAAAATTTCTTCTCTAGTAGTATCAAAGGTTGCTGTGTCCATGCATGGAATAGTTGAAAATTTTGGTATTTCTATGTTTTGTAGGTGTTTGTGTAAGGAAGCACTCCATGTTAATACATTGCTAGTTTTCCTTTCTTTTAACTCTTTTTTTTTTTTCCTTATTTTTATTTTTTATTTTTTCCCTTCACACCATAGTAAAGAGAATTGTGAAAATAAGAATAAGAAAAATTCCAATTTACAGTTTCACATTTTCTTCCATTTGTAATGTCTATCACTTTTTTTTTCTGAAATATTCATTTAGCCTGCTAAGTGGATCTTCTCTTTGGATTTTTCTTTCTCCTCTTCTCAATTCATACAAGTCTTCGCTTAGCAATATTACCAAGGGCATGTGATGAGGGAAATCAAAATGAAAGCAAAATAAAACAAATGCTTTGGTTGTTTGCTTTAAAGTATTCCCAGTGAGTTTCTTAATTTGAAAATTTAAGTTCTAACTTTTAAGTCATGGTTGAATGTACGTAATTATTTTTTAGTACTCATTAATGAGCACTGTTTGCTTCTTGTCCAAGGGGTTTCTGACAAAACTCTAATAAAAATGATAAAAATGATTGCTTTCTCCTAATCTCATTAAAGTCAGTAGAAGCCTACATTGATTTCAGTCAGATACTTTTCCACATTTTACAATTTGCATGACTTTCTGAGCCAAATTGCATAATGCAGGTGATATCCAGCATGCCTCTGTCCAGAGGCTTGCTAACTTGATCTCAAGTGTATTATGATCTGCTTTTTTTTCTCTCTACTTGCTAACAATTCCCCAGCTAAAAAAGTAATCATGTAGGGGATCTTCTTCTCTGCATGCATGTATTTATATATCTAATGTGTTTGTATTTGCTAGTGGCCTCCGTATAATTTAATAAAATTTAAACTAATAATAAGCTTTATGAAGCTTAATCATTTTTTTTTCCGTAACATACTGTGAACCTGTTAACAGTTCAAGTACTAGAATTTTAATAATCTTGTGTGAATACGTTGTTTCATATTAAAATGTTCTGCTTTTAATGTGCAAGTAAAGTCTATGACAACTTTTATGAAGGTTAACTTGGAAATATAATTAAAATTTGTTGAGAGTTAAATTGAATGCTTTATTAAGCATCCATTTACTTCTGAATTATGTTGCTCTATTTAGTCACTAAATGTATGTTTTCCCGAATCATTACTTAAATTAAGGTGCTCAATTCTTGCAAGAAATCATTACAATAGTCTTTCTCTGAAAGAGATGCAGCAAATAATAATAAAGCATAGTAAGCAATGCTTTAAATTAGAAAAAGAGAATGTATTGAGAAGTTATTTTCAAACAGAAGGTTTGAATTTATACCTGACGTGGTCTCCAATGAACGGACTATAGGTAGGAAGACAATGAGGTACAGCAGATTTGTTATATTTCTATATTTCTTAGAAAGAAATAAAGTACCAGTGTTTCATCACAGTAGTAGTATGTCATCACCAGAAGTACTGCTGCTGGGATTGTAAAACTCTATGAAATGACAAGACATTGCAGCAATGGTCCTTGACTATTTGTAATTCATACATTAAGGTACGTGGAAAACAGATACGAATAAGCCCCTGTAATGGTTTGTACACAACTCATTCAGGCTATAGGAGTCCTAATTAAGTCCTAATTAAATAATCCAGATGGGTTTATCAGTTGCATCTGGTTAAGCATTCCTAACTCCGTGGAATATTCAAATTGAACTTCACTTGTCTGCATTTTCTTAAAAAAGAACTGAAGTTACCTTTTGTTTTCCATGGATCATGAGTATGCATATATCTTGTTTTATAATCTTAACTGATTTGTGGTAATATGTTGTCCTGGTTTTGGCTACGATAGAGTTAATTTTCCTCCTAGTAGCTGATAGGGTGCTATGTTTTGAATTTAGGATGAGAATAATGTTAATAACACAGTGATGTTTTGATTGTTGCAGAGCAGTGCTTACACTAAGCCTTTTGAGCTTCTTGCTCAAAAGAGCTTACACTTTTGAGCTTCTTGCTCTGTCCTGCCAGTGGGCAGGCTGGGGGGTGCAGCAGGAGCTGGGAGGGGACAGACCCAGGACAGCTGACCCAAACTGGCCAAACGCATATTCCACACTATATGACATCATGCTGAACAATTAATATGGGGTGGCTGGCCAGGGTGGGGGGCCGTCTGCTTGGGGATAGTCAGCAGGTCATCAGTCAGCAGGTGTTGAGCAATTGCATTGTGCATCACTTGTTTTGTACGCATTATCACTAATTGTAATATTATCCTTATTATTATTGTTTTCCTTTCTTTTTTTGTCCTATTAAACTGCCTCTATCTCAACCTACAAGCTTTCATTTTAGTGTTATTATTTGTTTGTTTTGTTTTGTTTTTTTTTCAATTATCTCCCCCATCCTATGGGGCAGAGAGGGTGAGCAAATGGTTGAGTGGTGCTTAGCTGCTGGCTGGGTTAAACCAGTGTATATGTTAATACACTCATGTCCAGGAATCTGAGCCTTAATAAGAACAAAGGGGAAATAAAAAAAAAAAAAAAAAAAAAAAAAACCAAGAAAAAAAAATGTAATTTTAGGTAACAGGCATGCAAAAAATAATCATACTACCTTACTACCTATAGCAAGAAATTATATTAAAAAGAGTAATAAAAGACACTGAGGTATGCAGACATATCTTATTCAGGATATATATGTCAGATTTCGTATGTATGTATGTGGTGGTTTTACCGTCCTGGGCAGCTAAACACCACAACCTCTTTCACTCCTCCTCCTTAGATGAGGAGGGGGAGAAGTAAAGCAAAGAACAACTCATGGGTTGAGATAAGGATAATTTAATTAAAGGGAAATAATAATAATAATTAAAGAAAGATTATTATGAACTAAACAATTTAACTAAAGGGAAATAAAAAGGGAAAGGGAAAAAGGGAGGGCGAAAGGGAAAAAAAAAAAAAAAAAAGGAGGAAAACAAACAAATAAAACAAATGAAGGCTATGTGGAAGTGCAGAGGAAATAAATTACTCTCTACTTCCCACAAATGAGCGATGATTGACCACGTCCTTGAAGCAGGGCCTCAACGCACGTAGCCGGTGTTCGGGAGGAGGACCGACGTCTTCTCAACAAGAGCCCACCCCTCCCCTCTTCTTCCTGTTTCCACCTTTTATTGCTGAGTGTGACATCATATGGTATGGAATATCCCTTTGGTTGGTTTAGGTCAGCTGCCCTGGTGATGTTTCTCTTCTCACTTTTTCCCACCCCCTAGGAGGGTTAGAGAGAGGCCCAATGCTGTGCCAGCACTGCTCAGCAGTAGACACAACACTGGTGTGATACCACTGCTGTTCTAGCTACAAGTGCAGAGTACAGCACTGTATGGGCTGCTGCAGGGAAAGTTAACATTCCAGCCAGACCCAGTATTACTTTCCTTTTTTATAGCAATTAAATTCCTTGAGAATAAATTTATCTGATATCTTCCAGAATGTCAGAATGTTAATAAAACAATTGGGCCACATCAACTTTGTGTGTGGTGTGTGAGTGTGTGTGTGTGTGTGTGTGAAGGTATAGGAAAAATAATCTAACACTTGAGCTATAGGATAATTAAATAACCTATTTCAAATGCACGTTGTTGCTGATCCTAAAAAAGAGGTCTTATGGACTGTAGAAGTAAGGATCAGTTCAGGAAATGTTTTAGAAAATACTTTTGACAGTGATCAAGGTATGAAAGTACAATGAAAGGTACTGAAAACACATATTTGAGTCATCTATGCACAGCAGTATGAGAAAAGATATATTGGAAATCACAGATACAGGGATGAAGTGTTCAAGGTCACATATCTGAGATTACTAGTGAGAGTTCTGAATATAACTATGATTCCTTAGAATCAAAATAGTGGGAGAAATAAAATAAATTAATTAAATGCAATTAAAAAAAAAAATCATGAAAGGGATGCAGCTGTGAATGAGATCACAGAGCGCATGAGTCAAATAATTTCCAATTGATATAATAAAGCTTGATGCTTTTGAAAGGAGATTTTTTTGGTTCTGTTTCAACAGAAGACAGAATAATGGAATTTTCTTTCTTAACTGAAACTTCTGTCATTGCTATAATGTGACTCAAAAAAGGGTTTTATCAAAATGACACAATAAGGCTAGCAATGTAGTAGAAAATCTATAACGTAGAGATGTCTTGACTGGGAATAATCATAAATCACTTCCTAAGAAGAAGAAGAACATTGTTTGCTGTAAACTTAATATTGCAAGGTGTTGAGTGTTCAATTCCAGTTATTGCAAGGGCAATGGATATCCCAAAACCAGTTTACATAGGCCTGTTACTGTAGCTCTGAACTTACATAGTCTGTTTTGTGTTTTCACATCAGCTTTAGCTTTTACTTTCACAACCAGATGAAACATGAAAGATTAAGTCAAAATAACTGTTAAATAGAAGATGCCATCTACCTTTAAAAATTACTTCTTACTAACCTCATTATTCTTGAGTGCTATGAAAACAGCTTATGTGTCATAAGTGTAGAATTCATAAAGAAAAAAGAGCTATTAAAGAACAAATCATGCAGATTTTGCAATACCATAAATTATCATTTGAGACAGATGTGTTTGAATATCTCATTTCAATTTGTTTAAACTGCACTGCCAGTAAATGAATGATTAAATCCATGAGCAAATAGAATAATGAGTAAATTTTTCTTATTAAGATCAAAATCAGTAGGTATGAAATGAAGACTATTACTCCTTTTAATACAAATTTTACACCTTAGTACTATTTATGTATAAAATTCCAATTACAATGAAACCTATATTTTATGTAGTGTTGTAGATGTCAAAAATCTGTAACAAAAAAATCATAAAATACTTTAAAGTCATATGTTATTTTTGGTAGACTTCAGATGTTCTCAGAGCCAGAAAGCTGAGAGAATCACTAGTTTTTCTCTGCAAAATAAGTGTCTTTCTGAATACAAAGAAGAAGTTTTGTTCTGTTTGATATAACAGCAAACAACTTTTGGAAGACTGCCAATTTCCAAATTGATTATAATTGCTGTAATTGGATATTTTAAACTCTAGGAAGCAGGGTCTCATTTAAACTTGTGTTTGTGTGACTGTATAAAACCAAAGCCTTTTTTTTTTTTTCCAAGTTATTTAGGAAATAGGAATGCTGTAAAGTGAATGTGTATCACCAGTAATTTTTCAGTTTGCTTAGCTAGATATGGACGAAATCCTGTCATATTATTCTTTAAATTTTAAAATGGGAAAATCATATGGTAGTTTGTGGCAGAAACAGAGCATGTATGGGAAGATATTGGAGACCCTGGAAGGTGATGGGAAGAACGTTTCTTTGAACTCCCAGGGTAGAGATGGAATTATATTTTGGTACACAAAGGCAGTCTTAAACAGAGTTTAGTCAAATGAGAGTATGAGACGTAAATACAGTTTATTATTATTAAAGATGCAATATTTTTAAATCAGGAAAACGTATTGTAATCTTCTGATAATTCATGTTAGAGACCTGTGTTCAACAGTTAGGTATCTTGCATGATTAGAAGTGGTTTTCTGTTGATTTTAGGACAAAAATCATATGAAAAAAAGGTTAAGGATTAAACTTAAATACAGTTTATACATTTCCGTGTTCCCTGTGGGTTTTTTTTTGTTGTTTTGTTTTTTTTTTTAACTAAAGGGGTAAAAAAAAAAAAAAAAAAGTAGAGTACCTCAGCGTATTTATATTATATATTATTCCCCACAATGAAAGAGTTGTATTCTGCTCCCAGGCTTACCTCTGACTGGTTCTGAAATTGAAAACCCACATAAAAACATGTAAAACACCAGAAAACCGTTTCAATGCAATGCGAAATGGTAAAATTTGGTTGTTAACTTTTGGTCCTCGGATACTGGAACAGTGGTCTTAACATCAGTCTGTGTGAGTTGTGTAACTGTTTTATCAGTTTGATGTGTATAAGAATAATAATAGTGCCAAATGTCATACAAAATAATTTTCTAAATTCAATACTGTCTTCTACTTTTTTATGACAAGCTAATTTCTCTGTCTGTATCTAATCATAGGAATAAATATTTTACCAAATAAGTTGAAAGTACATTTTTTGTAGTACTATAATCTCTTAAATAAATGAACAATGAAGACATTAACTAGGCAAAAATCAGATGTTGTTAGTCATGGAAAGATTTGAAGAAAATAGTTGCTCTTTCTATCCATCTGATCTATTGAAATTCATCTTAAAGTGTAAGGTTTGATGTGATTTTCCTGGAAAGAAAAAAAAAAATAAATCTATAGTTAACTCAGTTTTCCAAGGTCTGGCATGATTATAACGATTGAAGATATAAAAATAATGTGATATTCTTAATAGACAGATTATAAAGCAAAAATTACTGCTTCTGTACAGTCAGTTCTATAGTGACAACTTTTCATTCATCATGGTTCCTTTAATCAACAAGAGATTTAACTCTTCTATCAGCAAGATATTAAATTCAAAGTTTTTCTTGTGTCTTTAATGTCTCAGGCTCAAAATGTAAGATATGCTTAAGCAATCTGTATACAAATATGCATCAATTAAGAAGAAACAAAATTATTCCAGAGCTCTGTGGTAGCCATGGCAACTAGCTTCCACTGTACTTCATTTAGATGAATAAATCTGACAGCTAATAAGAATGAGTGCTAACATTTATTTATTTATTTATTTATGGAATTTTCTGAGCATTGTTTTCTTGGGAAAAATAGTACTATCTATAAATAAAATAAATTATTATTGGTAGTACTTCTTGACTGAAAGGAAATTATTCTACTATAAGTAGTGTTTTCAATGTTTTCATGTTCAATTTTAGTTCCTATATAAGAATTTCTAAACACATTTTATTTATATCAGGGAAGATAGGTTGGGGCTTGTCTTAGTTCTAGTGAAACTACGGATTTCAAAGTGTTTCACTGATGCCTTTGGTATCTCAAGCTCCTCTAACTTCCTATGTAGCATATACAAAAATGTGTTATACATAACGAAAGTCCAGACAGGCAAAAAGACCCACATTATAAATACCTAAATTTGTGAATAAATCAAGATATCAGGGCTCTGTTGGTGCTTGCAAGTGCCAATTTATGCCAATGTAAATCAGCATTGCCTTCATCCCACTTGTCCACATCCCTTTTTCTTGTGATCATACAGATTCCTCCCTGATGCTTTGGTGGGATTAACCCATGCAGGGTGTGCAGCCAGCAGAACATTAAGCAAAATACAGAATAGTATATGTCATTTTAACCTTCTAATTGAGATTGTAGCAGGCAAACGTCAATGCTGGGCCAAGGGAGAAAATACTACAGAGTTAGTTTGGCTCTGTAGTACCAAATTAAAAAATATCTGAAAAAATGAAACACTTTAGCCCAGATCTTAAACAGCATTTAAAATTTTCAAGTGCTTAATTTCAGTCAAAGGAGATGGTTCTATGTAACGTTCTCAGAGTGAAAACCTTATTCACTCCTCTGAATCATCTGTGTTTCTCAAATCTAAAACATTTTCACTTCAGCAATTTGTTCATAAAACATCTAAATAACTTTAAAATTCTAGACTTAATACCACAGTGAAATCAGCATGAAATCTTCCCATGGACTACAGCAGACTTTAAGAACCTCCCCCCTTTTGTTTTCCTGCATTTTGAAAGTATTGGTTCTTGTTATCTCAGTTTATGTACCTATGACAGCTAGAACCCTAATACTTACATAAGCCATGAAGTACATTACAGCTCTTCTCTTGAGCTCAGATTAAAAAAGAATTATAGATATTTTAAATATATCAGCAAAGGTACACTCAAGAGCAGCTTGTGCATTGTTGTTTTAAAATCTACCACTGTAGATGCAACTTTGCATCTTTTTAATGTAACTTTGCAAATCCTCATGAGATCCTTAGCAAACATCAAGAATTTTACAAAGATTTACTTAAAAGCAAATTGAAATTCTAAAACTCCCTCTGTACCCTACAGCAGTAATTCAGTTAGACTTTAAAATAGCATGCATGCTAAATATATGGCTAACAGTGCCATACAAATATTTGCATTTTTGTATTAAAAGTCTATTCAGTCAGATGATAAACACAATATTAAGAGCTGAAAATCACTTCCATTTTATTTCCCTCCCTCTTCCCATCTCCAGGTATTTTCTAAAAAAAAGTATAATGTATGATAGTTTTGATCGTGTTGCATTACTTTGAAGCATGAGGGAGTGTCACACATACTTCTTTCTGCTTTTCAAAGTATGAAATTATGTACGAGATTAAGAAATCACTCTAGTCGCTATTATGAATTCAAACACTTAAAATTCTCTTTGGGTTTATCATTATGATATTAGAAAGACATAGCTACAAGATTCTTACTGAGATTTATTTATTTTATGGTAAAATAAATTGCCATAAACATTCCAAAAGCAGGTAATAAAATATTTATATCTGTTATATAAAGAAATTGTAAAACAGTATCTTCTATCTTGAAGAATATACTTCATAAAAATGTCAGTATATTAAAAATTAAATTATTTTACAGGTGTGTATATGTATGATCCAGCTATGTAGACATACCTTAAATTATTTATTTTATTGTACATCTATTTCCTTGGTAAAATTTCCAATATCATAATGTAATTATTTATTTACCATAATACTGGGTCTGTTGCTATTTCTATAAGGATTTTGAGAGTTTTGTTTGTTTGTTTACCTGTTGAGGAAGAAGGACTAAAAGGTAAGAATAAATATCGACAGATGTTGAAATAAATTTTATCTTTTCAGAAACCTCACTTTTGAAAGACAGCAAGCTAGTAAATAATCAAATTTATTTTGCTTTAAAAATATTCACACGTCCTGTGAATATTTTTAACTTTGACCCAGAATAAAGGTAGTAAAGGTTTCACATTCTTGAAAGATTTTTTTGTTTGTTTGTTTGTTTGTTTGTTTTGTTTTGTTTTGTTTTGTTTTGTTTTGTTTTTTTTTTCAATCTAGTCCTCTAGAACAAAATTATTTAATATTATACTTTTCTATTAAATTAATTGGTCTTATACTAGGGAAAGCATTTGTTCCAGTCTCATAATTGTTGAAATTATGCTATGGCATTTGTATGGGTAATACTAAGTACTGAAAAGAAAACCTAAGTTCATGGGAATAGTTCAGTGCTGCAAAAGATTAAAATGGTCAGAAAAGATGTTTAGGCAAATTGAATTTATTATTCAGGCATTACCCATTATTTTTATCATATATTATGGGGAACTCTGACAGAAACCTTTTTAACAATGCAGTTCTTCTTCCAAGAAATACTGAATTATTTGAATCTTTTATTTTAGTCCACAGCAGTTCAGAATTCACTTCTTTATTTTCTATTAGATTCAGAGTTTATTATTACTTTGATGATGTTGATTTTCTTATTTTTGCTTTTTTTCCCCTCAGATTTAGTATCTTCTCCTTATAGATATGTTTATATATAAAAGCCAGTAATGCACTTATGTGAATATGTTGTAAAAATGTGTAAATATGATATAAAAATCAACACAAACTTTTAATTGTAAACATATTTCACTCGGTTCCTAATTCTGTAATAGTAGGTTTGAATTTATTAGTTTAAATGTATACATTTATATACACAGATCTGGCACCTGTTTGAATGAGAAGACTTTTGTTTCCGGTTATACAACAGTTGCAGTAGCTGACATATTCGAGTGGAGTTCTCAGCTGCAGAACTGCTATCAAGATAATTTTGTGGGAGCACTTTGAACTTCGATTTTGAAAACTTGTTTCCAACAGAGCATATAGCTAATATATCTTTAACTTTTAGATATAATAAATATTTATATTTATTTAAATATTTATATATATATTTACAATGTCTTGCAAGTAATCTATTTTTTTCTAAACAAATTGATAAGTGTTTGTATGCAGTGGTGAGACTAGCTGGCTACTCCCACCCATAATCCCCTTTGCTAGATCTTCACAAACATTAATAGCAATATAATCATCAAGCAATATAATCTAAACCAAAATGTTCAAACTGTAATGCCCATTCTATGTATGTATCAGATATTGCTCATAGAAATCTATTTCATTTATCATTCTTTCACAGAGGGGAAGGGAAGGGAAGGGAAGGGAAGGGAAGGGAAGGGAAGGGAAGGGAAGGGAAGGGAAGGGAAGGGAAGGGAAGGGAAGGGAAAGGAAGGGAAGGGAAGGGAAGGGAAGGGAAGGGAAGGGAAGGGAAGGGAAGGGAAGGGAAGGGAAGGGAAGGGAAGGGAAGGGAAGGGAAGGGAAGGGAAGGGAAGGGAAGGGAAGGGAAGGGAAGGGAAGGGAAGGGAAGGGAAGGGAAGGGAAGGGAAGGGAAGGGAAGGGAAGGGAAGGGAAGGGAAGGGAAGGGAAGGGAAGGGAAGGGAAGGGAAGGGAAGGGAAGGGAAGGGAAGGGAAGGGAAGGGAAGGGAAGGGAAGGGAAGGGAAGGGAAGGGAGAGAGAATAATTCAGTTGGAAGGGACCTTCAAAGATCATCTAATTCAACTACCTGACCTCTTCAAGGGTAACCAAAAGTTAAAGCACTGAGGCATTAAGTAATAACTTAATTAAAGCAATGAGGACATTCTCCAAATGCCTGTTGAACACTGATAGGCATCAACTGCTTCTCTAGAAAGTCTGTTTAAAATCATAAGTTAACATATTCAACAGAATATTTCCTGTCAGCTGAGTTTCTTAATTTTAATACAAGTCAAATAGGCAATTACATAGTCTGAGATGGGATCTAGCTGCAAATTTTGAACACATTCCAATGGAGACTGTCACAAATGTGTATTTATAATGTCTGTCTGTCATTGGATTATCTGTGCTAGGAATGATCACTTTTTGTCACTAAACTGAGTATGTGCCAAATACATGCATGGAAGTACAACCCAGTAGCTTGAAAGAGATTATAAATGAATACTAAGATTCAGTTTGTAAGTCAGTAATTTAAAGTATATTTTTTAATAAATGGATATATACTATAGTGAATTTTCAAGAAAAGTTTTCTGAGGAAATGATGGTTCTCTGTTGCCCAATTCTATCTGGGAGCTATTTTGGAGGATAATTCTGAACAAGCACAACACATAAATTTAAATACTCTGGAATTTAATAAAACAACAAAACAAACAAATAAACAAATGAACAAACAGACAAACTGCTTACCAGCTAAAATTTGTAAGCAAATGACCAGGATAATTCTTGAGGATGACTTTATTATTTTTGGAATAGTAACCTAGGATCTCAGTCATGTGAAGGACTTTACAATACCTCATAAATATATTGCAATAACAGAATCATGTAAATACTCTGTAGCTAGAGAGAAATGAGTGAATGTGAGATGTATCATTAGAATTTGAGCCTTTGAGGATTTGGAATCATACAGTATGGAATAGTCATCTGGGGCTGAGCCTCTATATACATTCTTTCGCTGTCTTGAAAGTGCTTAATGTCAAGATTAAAAAAAAAAAAAAAAAAAAAAAAAAGCAGTTCAACACTAGGGATACATCTTGTGGGACACAGATCTAGTGAGAACAGGCGCCAATAGACAGCTGGTAGATTTTCCACAGGGCAAATCCTATCAGAAGGCAACAGAGATAAATAAAAAGTAAAGAAATGTCCACTTTGTTCTGCTCTTTGTTGAACACTGGCTGAATTCAAGGCATGCATGAAATCAGTATCTGGCATATAGACAATAAATTAGATGCTTGCCTTGAAAGACTACCCTGAGGACTACCAGTAAAATTACAACAAAGGGGAGCCCAATACTCTACTTCTATTTGGGCCCCCAGAAGTCTAATCTTGTATCCGAACATGTGAAAGAACTACAGGAATTTCTGTTGAAACGTTACTGGAAAGTAAGGTGACATTGCATGACAGACCTCGAGGAATACTTTAAATTTTTTGGTTCATATCTTCAATTGAGAAATAAGGTCAATGTGCATAGGCACACACAGTAGATTGTGATTATTGTATATTTTTCCTAAGGAATACCTATTAGAAAATGTGATGTATGGATGAATAAACTATTTTTGTAGGTAAATAAATTAAAGAGCTTTTCTTTATATCTAGTGGTTGTTCATTTGGGCTTTTCAGTTTGTGGCATATTTCAAAATGAATAGAAGGTCAATATTTTTTTCTCAATAGAAATAGCTCTAGAGATATATCTAAACTATTGCAACTTTCACAGGCATTACCTTGCCTCTAAGATACCTTCAGTATGAAACGTTCTGTATAAATCCAAATTCCAATCTGTGTTTCTGCTCAAATGAACATAAATCTTAAGTCTGTGTACAGCAATTCATATAGTATACAATAATAATAGTCCTGTTTATATTAGTTTTAACTTAGTTTTGGCATCATCACGAAAAAGAAACAATGTCTCCGAAGTTGTTTCAGAAAATTACCATCAAAAATAGCATATCTGACTAAGACCTTGATTGGATGGTTCATCTTTTTGGCATAAGTGTATATATACATATTGGTCCAACTGGGAAACAAAGTCTGCTTGATGGAGTGGGAGAGTAAAATCTGTTCTGAAAGTCAACTCATGATAGTTTTACAGAGTAGCAAACCTAGGTTTTTAGTTTTCAGAGTATAGATTGATTATAGTTTTCACATCCTTTCTTAAATTCACTTGACATTGAAAGCAAGACTCAAATGTACAGAAGTTTTTAGAAGCTATTAATTTAATCATAATTTAATTCTGATTACAAGAAATTTGGTAGCCATTGAATTCTAGGGAGTAATGGGAAAGACATATAGCAGGTTTCTAATATACACTAGTTCTGTGTTTAGTTCTGACAGCTTATGGAGTAGTAGTAGCAACTGCTTTGTTGTACTCAGCATGTTACCAAGTAATCTGATTTGACTTCAAAATTGCTTTTTCTAAACAATCTTTTTCTCCCCCTCTCCTCTCCCCCATTCTCCCCCTTCCTCCCCCCCTTCCCCTCCCCTCCCCATCCTTTTTTTTTTTTTTGTCGTTTTGCTAAGGTGTTTTATCACTAGTGGAAGATGTCTTTCAGACAGATTTTTTTTTTTTTTTTTTTTTAAGAAGGGTCTTTCTGACAATTTATTATTATTATTTTATAGGGGGCATTACTTTAATAATTATAAATGTAATAGCTTTTAGTCTCAGAGATTATCATTGTTGGAGATCTTGAGCAAAACTTAATAAGTGTGGGGTTCTACTTAGTAGATGCATATATACTTTTCAGATTTTCATGGATTATTTCACCAAAAACACCAAAGTTAAGCTTTGAACAGAAAATGAAACGAAACACCTACAGACTCAAAAGCAAAGCAGAAAGTAGGATGCAGAAACATACTGATGCAGTCACCACTATGCAGAAATTGCTGCCACTGGAAATTCTGGAAGACATACAAATATAATTTTAATTAATTATGTTCAGGTTGCATATTAGGCCTGCAAGACAGTACACAAAATTGATATGTACATTTACAGTTTGATTCAGCTCTGAATAAAGCCAATGGACATAGTGGTGGAATACAAAACCACTTTGGAGACTTACAACTCAGATTTTATTCCTGCCAAAGGACAGCAATGAAGGTTGAAATATGTAATAAGCAGGCCATGGTGAATGGAATTTTCAGGTCACTTGAACTAGTTGCTCTGAAGAACTCAGACATGACTTCAAACCCTTTTGTCAAATCAGGACACAATTAATCACAATTAATCACAATTAATATAACTGTTGAGTATCAGTGAGAACAGCATTATACAACCTAAGGCTTTCAACAGTGGCATTAAGAAGGAGACAGAGAGGGAAAGCACCACAGAAGGCTCCTCTCTCTCTGTCACAGACTGGGACCACGGGTGCTGTTAGGCGCTGTTAGAGAGAAGTGAGGACCTATAGTCTTTGCAGGTCTCCTGTCTGGCAAATGTTTTCCTTTTCTTTTTTTTCCCTTGAAGTGGGAGGAAAGACAACAGCTTAGGTTGAAGAGGGGTTGGGAAGACTGACTTTTCTGTTCTATATGAACATTTTTCACATGCTACCAAAGAGAAAAGACATTTGACAATGTAGGAGCTGCTTGAGGAAGAATGGGGAGAATGGGAATAGGAAAACAAAAAAAGAAAAAGAAAAAGAAAAAAAGAAAAAAAAAAAAAGATATACTCATGTCCTTACTAAAAAGAGTAGGAAATTAGCTACCAATAAAGTAAATAGGTGACTGAGATTTCCTGACCTTCACTGTAGAGAACATGAAAAAGTGAGGAGCTATAGAAATGACCGAGATTTTGACTTAGTTTTGGATCTGTTTTAACAGAGGCAGAGAGAAAGTGGGAGCAAAAGCATGAAGTATGGTTTAGAAGCATGATGCTACGATCTTCAGGCTTATCATAAAATGGGCTTAAGACATAGACAAGTTTGGGAATTTATACTAATTTTAGAGGAAGTCAGTCTCTCTTATAATATGGCAAGCCAAGTGTATTTCTCCAGTCCTAAATATGATGAGATAAACAGAAATCTATTGCAGGAAGAAGTCAGATCCTATTAACAGAATAAACAGTAGAATAAGTATAAATTGTTAAGAATCATGAATGATTTGGGGAAATTTGTAAATGAACTCCATTGATAAATCAATGATATTTTATTTTCTGCTTCAGTCTGTTCATGCTCATTGATCCTTGGATGTCTTTCCATGTGTCCAAGACAATGACTAAACATATCTTAATTCCTTTGGTGAAAAAAAAAAAAAAAAAAAAGAGAGAGAGAGAGAGAGAAAGAATGAATTATTAAAAAATGCTACTGGTATTTTAATAGATGTTGCTTTTCTGACAATATGAGTAACACTATAGGTATATTCACATGTAATTGTTGTTGTAAGTTATCACAGCTTTAGTGAATAAATTACAGTGGATTACATTAGGAAAGGTTGACAGTATGCAACATAACCACACTGTGATGTATATTACAATAATATTAAGTCTGTCATCTGTGTATTATATCTAAAATATCAGTCCCTTGATGCTTGCTTTCCATAAATCAACTCAGAATTTGGTGACTCATTTATTCCCATCCTCTCTATTTTTTCTATATATAGTGGATTTAATTGAAATATTCATACCACTTATACATAATTAGTTTCATGTCTATTCATATACATTTGTAGCTCTTTTCTATTGGAACTTGGCTGAAATAATTCACTTTAACAATATGTTATGATGTTCTTTTATTATCGATTGCTGTTTGAAAAAGCAACCATTTCACCTAGGCAGCACATTAGTGCCTTATTCATGGACTACTGTAACTGAAAAGCCCCAATGACAGATAAAAATTCCAGATTTTATTTCTTTTATTATGTTAAAAGGTAGTGAAGATACAATGAGAATTCTACTGCCAGATTTCTAACTGTGGGCCTAATTGGTTAAACTGTTAATTTGGCTTCCCTTAATCAGAGATTTACTCAAGATTGCTCTCATTCACCATACACCAGAACAAAGATGGTGTTAATTCAATGCTGGGAATAAATGCTTATAAACCATGTAGTCTTTGGGGTTTTGTTCTAACAGACCCCCGAAAGATATTCTTTATCTTCTGATGTATAATAGACATTCAGTAATTATGGGTCCAAAAATTACTGCGTCTGGAAGCTGGCATACCTTCATGCCCTTTGATGGCATCTTTTTAAAACATGAAAATCTCATCCCCAGTTAGCAGTGTGCAGATATAGATGCATGCGCATGCATTCAGGCATTAGGAATTAGAAGTCTGGCTTGAAGTCTCACATTCTCACATTCAAATCCATCTCAGGTTTACACCCATCTCTTAAACAGAGAGGATTCAGTGTGTGCAATAAAAGCACCATTTCATCCTCTGCTAGCAAGTGAATAACATGATCTAACTTCTAAGTATTGTGGAGAATTATGAATTTAACTGTAATCATATTACATGACCCTTATGATATCTATGTAGATGACTGTATCAACATCAGTCACAAGACTGGCTGCAGGAGTCTATTCAAATAGACACATGGTCTTACTTCAACCTCTTTAGTAAAATTAGGATAACTGTTCACGAAAAATAGCACTGGCTGGCTCTGTACAGAAGCAAATAATATTTCCAGAATTTCTAGTAAAAAGCCATAGCCTTTGTATTGACCTGAAAGTCCAGTATATTGACCTGGGATTGCCTGAGCCCAATCTGATTTTATTTGTTTTAAAAAAAATAAAAATAAATCTAATAGTACAGTGACAACTATTTACACTTCTTTATGTTAAGCTCTGTGCATGTCCTCTGAGGTTTAAGTGCGGTACACCTGGGCAGTCTCAATGTAACAAACAACCGTCCTTTTTCTAACTGACACTGAGGAATGCTATAGCACAATTTCCAAATTTTGGCTGGTGATCAATGAGAAAGAAGCAGACTGTGCTAGGGGAATGTATAAAGGTAGCCCCAAACTGACCTCAAGAACAAGAATGAACAAATCCCCACCAGGAACATTATGACCTGTCAGAAAAGGCCTAAGTGTACTGATGAATTCTGGGAAATGACCCCCTCTGATTCTGATAAAGGAAGACTAAAACCACCAACTGTATGATTTCGGGAACACATGTGGGGTCAAGCATAACACCACACACAAGGCGTAGAGACACAGCAGCCTTTGTGTAATAATTTAAAGTATTTTATTAATGAGGCTTTGAGGCCTTAACTAAATAATTTAGACTGTTGTACTGCTAAGATACTAAATGGAGTAAGAAATTCTAGTCTCTATCTGTACAGTGTGTTCCCTTTTGCTCACAAGATTCTCAGAGCAACAGCTCTTGCCAGTCTCAAATGGTTATTTTTCCAAAGGCTGGAAATCATAAAGATATGCTCATTTCACAGTTTGAATAGGGAATAGATGTTTGAGAAATCCTAAAGGAGATTTCCTTGCAAACTGGTAACTTTGAGTTCACTAAGTAGTTCAGTGTGCAGTGAGACATGCGGATTAGGTGTCTGATGGGAATTTAGAAAGAATTCCTTCTTTTAGAATGATATTTCCATGCCACTGAAAGCATGGTTTTATATGCTCCTGGTGTTTAATGGCTTACACAAGCCTGGAAGAAACTGCTGCAGTCTTTGAATCCTGTTCCCATAGAAAGTCATGTAATACAAGTGTAGAAGGATGCTCAGCAAACATTACGCAAAACACTTCCATAAGCAGACTGAAGACTGTCCAATAAATAAATAAATAAATAAATCTCTGCTGTAATCTCCTGTCCAATTAAGTTCTCTCTGACTAGAAAAAGGGAAACATCACCCCCATTTTTAAAAGAGAAAAAAGGAAGATCCTGGGATCTACAGGCCAATCAGTCTCACTTCTGCCCAGCAAGACCATGGAACAGATCCTCCTGGAAACTATGCTAAGGGAGATGGAAAACAAGGAGGTGACTAGTGACAGTCAACATGGCTTCACTAAGGGTAAACTGTAAACTGTAAGGGTAAACTGTAAATTTTGTAAAAAATTTAAATGTAAACTGTAAATGTAAACTGTAAAAAAAAAAAGTAGCTACAGCTGGAGAAGTTGGTTTGGCCACAGGACCTGTCACAGGGGTTGAAGTAGCCACATTGTTTGTTGTAGGCATTGGATTAGATGCAGGGCCTGCAGGGACTGTTGTTTTGCCTTCAGAACCTTTTCTTCCCCTTGAGGTCATTGAGTAGTGTTGAACATGGCTCAGTAAGCATGGGCCAAGACCCAGCATGTTGCAGTGATTTGTGTCTATCTGGAACTGCCAGGATGACAGCATACTTTTTCCAAATATTTTACTATTTTTTTTCAGGATTCTGCACCTGTTAAGGGGTGAAGTTTCAAAACACTGGAGGTGCCCACTGCTCATAATATCTCACATGCCATGCCATTTGTAATTATCCTGCCTCAGGGCACATATCTGGGTGGCAGTTGTTTAACCTTAAACAAAACCTAAAACACATTCAGGAGACATAGCAATAAGAACATGCTGGTTCAAA
Organism: Aythya fuligula; assembly: GCF_009819795.1. NCBI lineage: Eukaryota > Metazoa > Chordata > Aves > Anseriformes > Anatidae > Aythya > Aythya fuligula. The sequence goes on from NC_045560.1 coordinate 130,984,697, forward strand.
CATCCCAAGAATATTCAAAAATCTCAAGAACTATTGTAATTAGCCTGGAGGAGAAGGGGAAGGTGGAGGAGAATGGGAAAGAGAAGGAGAAGGGGAAAGTGCCCCTCTCACCATCTCTCCCATATATTGGCTCTCTGAGGTGAAAAGGTAGTGTCATTTTAAATAGTTTCTGAGAGATGGTTCCCGAAGTATGAAGATGACAACAATACAGAATGCAAATACCAGATTAGTCTCACAACCAGTAATTTTAGGGTATCATAAGCCAGTGTTACACAGTATGGTAAAATGATAACCTTAAACCAGCCCCCAGGGATGATAAACAGCACAACAGGGAACACATACTACAAATATGTTACACAGCACAACTCTAAGAACAAGCACAACAACTCTGAGAGAAAAAAAAAAAAAAAATCAACATTGAACATTGTGACCAGCAACTATTAAACTGATATAATGCTTATAACAATTTTGTTTTAACACACACTGGTGTCATTATCTCAACCCTGTGAACCCCATACTGGCTGCCAAAAAGACTGTTGTGGTTTATCCTGGCAGGCAGCTAAGCACCACACAGCCTTTTGATCACCTTTACCCCCAGTGGGATGTGGATAGCAAATGAATTTCTTATTTGGTTTTGCTTGTGCGTGCAGCTTTTGCTTTACCTAGTAAACAGTCTTTGTCTTGACCCACGAGTTCTTGCTCTTCTACCTTTCCAATTCTCTCCCCCATTCCACCTGAGGAGATTGAATATGTGGCTGTATGGTACTTAGCAGCTTGCCGGGGATAAACCACAACACAACTAAAACACCAGTGTGTTATCAACATTATTCCCATCCTAAATCCAAAACACAAAAGTGCTAAAACTCTCGGAAAAAATATCTTCTTTTTTTTTCTTTTTTTTTTTTTTTTTTTCTGTGCCATTGTAATCCTACTCAAATGTAACATGTATGTATGTTATTTAACTAAATAGCCCTTTTGAGTGAAGACATTGCTAGAAATTATAAGTATTCATTGATATGCTGTAGTGGTTCATGACATATCTACCTACAAGACTTTACTGTTAGTGCATTGAGATATCAAATGATAAAAAAACAACAACAACAACAACAACAACAACAACAAAAACACCTGGAACACCTGGAACATTTCCAAGACAGTTCAGTGTGTCCAGGATTCATTATAAGCATTTTCAAAGCACTCTTTCAAACTTTCAGTTATATAAATATTTATTCTTATTCTGTGGTGAGTTAAACTTCAATGACAGCTAGGAGCCCACCAAGCTTCTCTCTCACTTCCCCTCCGTCTCAGGACAGAGTGAGACTAGATGAAAAAGCTCATGGGTTGAGATACAGCCAATTACAATTGCAGAAGAAGATTCAACATAGGGAAAATTAATTTAATCTATTGCCAATTAATAACAGGGTTGGATAGTGAGAACTAAAACCAACCAACCAAAACAAAACAAAACAAAACAAAACAAAACAAAAAGAAAAAAAAAAAAAGAAAAACAAGTAAGCAAGCAAACAAACAAAAACTCATTCTTCCCACACTCTTCCTCCGAAGCTCAACTTCACTCTCAGTTCTTCTACCTCCTCCCTTTCTCAAGCAGTGAAGGGAGATATGTAATGGGGGTTATGGACAGTTCATAGTATCATAGAATCATAGAATGGTTTGGGTTGTAAGGGATCTTAAAGATCATCTAGTTCTAACCTCCCTGCCATGGGCAGGGACACATCCCACTAGACCATGTTGCCCCATCCAGCCTGGCCTTGAACTCTTCCAGGGATGGGGCATCCACAGCTTCTCTGGGCAACCTCTACTAGTGGCTCACCACCCTCCATAGTAAAGAATGCCTTCCTTATAACTAATCCAAATATACACTTTTCTTAGTTTAAAGCCATTCCCACTTGTCCTATCACTGTATTCCACAACAAAGAGTCCCTCCTCAACTTTCCTGTAAACCCCCTTTTAGTATCGGAAGGTTGGTATACCTGAAGGTCTCCCTGCAGCCTTCTCCTTTTAGGGCTCTCAACAACAACCCCCAACTCTCTCAGAGTGTCTTCGCAGGAAAAGCTATCTTCATCAGCCCTCTTATCATCTTCATGGTTCTCCTCTGGAACTGCTCTAATAGATCCATATCTTTTTTATGTTGCAGGCCCCAGATCTGAATGCAATGTTCCAGGTGGGGTCTCATGAGAGGCCAGAGTAGGAAAATCACCTTCCTCAACCTGCTGCTCTTGATGCAGCCCAGAATATGGTTGGTTTTCTGGGTTGCAAGCATACATTGCTGGCTCATGTCAAGCTTTTCATTAACCACCACACCCAGGTCCTTCTTCTCAGGGCTGCTCTCAATCTATTCTTCACACAGCCATTATTTGTGTTTAGGATTGTTTTTTTTTTTTTTTTTTTTTTTTTTTTTTCCATGTAATTACTTTGGAACAGCAATTTCTCTTAAACTTATTCACAGGAAAAAGCAAGCAACAAACAAATAAACAAATGAAAAGAGAAGGCACATATTTACTGTGATGTTGACAGAGCACTGGAACAGATTGCCCAGAGAGGTTGTGGGGTCTCCTTCTTTAGAGATATTCAAAACCTGCCTGGATGCCATCCTTCTCTAGGTGATCTTGTGTGGCAGGGGGTTGGATTAGATGATCTTCAGTGGACACTTCAAACCCGAACCATTCAGTGAAAAAGCAAGCAACCAACCAATCAACCAAAACAAATAAACAAAAAAGACAAGCTACATGTTTTAAGTAGCTTTAATGTGTCAGTAGTATGTGATCCAAGTCTCAGATCCCATGAATATCTATGATGTACTATGATCCTTTGAAGCTCTGTAGTGATAGCCATTAATTTCAAAGGATTTAGAATATGTTTCTATCTGTATATATTAGTAGACTGATTCGTATTTCAATGAAAACTGGTGTCCGCATACTCATCTTTTAAATTTAAACTCCGCTATTCTGCCTCAGGAATTTTTATTAATTTTTAATTTCCTGCAAGCAAGAAACTTCTGGCTAGCAACCTTGATTAGTCTATACATGTGGAGGACATTCTACAGTAAGCAAGCATGCCAAAATTGAATCCACAATGCAACTTCATCTTATTGTTGCTTCTTAGTTTGTCCACCTAGTGATCTGCCATAAAATAAAGTTTAACACCTAGTGAAATCAGTAAATGCAGGATATAACCAAATGTGTTCGAGCAGACTAGCCATCTCCAAACTTTCAAACTTGGGCACTACCTACATTTGTCTGAACTGACTGTCATTTTCATCCTGCACATGGAGTCTGGTCTGTAGCTTTTGTAATTTGCAATTCTTTAATCTTCCACACTGAAAACCGGAAGGCAGGCTTGGTTAAAAAAGTCAACAACGAGCATAGTACCTCAACAAGGAATGTATCATAAAGATACATGAAGAAGAGTCTTAATCAACCCCTAATATGTACGTTGCTGTTTTTTTTTCTTATGGGTTAAGGACAGTATAAAAGATATGTTTTTATTAGTTTGATTAGAATTAATTATTCAGCATTTATCATTACTATAAAAGAAATTATACATTTAGATAATTCTAGAGACCGCCCTCACTTAATTATTCTGAAGGAGAGTTGTTTTATTGTACAATTAAAAGGTGATGGATCATACATAATTTACTTCCTTTTATGGATTGCAAATTACTTTGAATTTTTCTCAGAACATCATTTGCAATTTTGAATCTGTAATTTCACTCACAGTACAATGTGATTGAATACAGTTTCTTTTGGTCACATAAGCTCAAATTCACAGAATCACAGAATGTTAGGAATTGGAAGGGACCATGAAATATTGCCTAGTCCAATCTCCCTGCCAGAATAGAAACACTTAGATCAGGCCACACAGGAATGTGTCCATGTGGGTTTTGAATGTCTCCAGAGAAGGAGATTGCACAACCCCCCCGGGCAGCCTGTTCCAGTGCTCTGTTACCCTCACTGTGAAAAAGTTTCATTTCATATTTAAGCAGAACTTCCTATGTTCCAGATTGCACCCATTGTCCCTTGTCCTGTCATTAGATGTCACTGAGAAAAGCCTGGCTCTGTCCTCCTGACACTCACCCTTTACATATTTCTAAACATTAATAAGGTCACCCCTCAGTCTCCTTTTCTCCAAGCTAAAAAGACCTAGCTCCCTCAGTCTTTCCTCACAAGGGAGATGCTCCACTCTCTTAAGCATCCTCGTGTCTCTGTGCTGGACTCTCAAGCAGTTCACTGTCCTTGAACTGAGGGGCCCAGTACAAGTTCTCTCCCACAGTTTGGTAGGACTATTTTTTGACTGCATAGTAAACAGGGTTAACATGTTATATGCTCCTGCTCTTCAGAAAGGATTTTTGCAAAGATCTGACTGATAAAATTAAGCATGTAATGTTACAACACTACAATTTTTTCCCTCAACTCACGTCCTTTTGTTTGTGCATAGAAGTTTCTGGTTTATTATAACTCATAGATATTTATCCTTTAAAGATGAACTGACAAGGGATGTATTATATCTAATGAAACTAATTATGACAGAAAAGCAGTTGTTTTTCTAAGTCGTTCTGAAAAAAAAAAAAAACAGCTACAGTAATGAAGAAAAATATTGTCACTGTATTTTTTTTTTTTTTTTCCCTGGGATTTGTGATCATTACTTTCATGTACTATTGGCTTCTCACAGCCATGCCAACCCACAGTTGGAGCCAACGTAAAGTTTCAGCTGTGGAAAGGACCTGGGAAGCAAATTTGTTTTTACAAAAGAGGACAATGAAGTTTTGAAGGTTATTTTTCTGCATGTTACTCTTTTTACTTTATAACTTTATTCATTATTCCATATAACTTTCCTGAAGGTGCTAATGTAATCATCTTAAATGTTGTGTGGGTTTCTTGAAAATAATGTCATTTGTATTCCTTCCTTCTGCATCCTTGTGTTCATTTCCTCTCTTTTTTGTTTGTTTTGTTTTGTTTATGTCTGTATGCTTTCCTCTCACACAGATTATTTCCTTCCTTCTTTCTACATCCAAACCAACTTCTACTTATCAACCATTTTTAACAAAATGCTGGGAAACTACAGAGTATAGGCTGAATATTTGAGGATGGGTAATTTCTCTGCATGGAGCTTAGACCTTTATAGTCAGATTCCAGCTTATCATAGTAAGTTCACAGGGAAGAAATAAAACAATCTGCTATTTTGGACAACAGCAATCATACAGGAGTGCAAAGGGGTTACATCCATCTTTTAATCAGTTCAGCTTCTGCAAATCACAATGTTTTTCAACTGCATAGAGATTTTATTAGAACTCAGATATGGATAGGTTTGGCAAAAAAATGTGAGATTTCAAAGTCCTAATGGGATGGAGCTAAGTCTTGTTGAAGCTTTATTGCATTTTATCACAGGAATAATCACTAAAACTATGGAACTGAACCAAGGAAAAATGTATTCATATTAATTTTCTAGAGACTTCTCGGAGAGAAGATTTCCTGCCTTGCTTACTTGCTTGCTTCCTTGCATCCTTGTTTGTTTGTTTCCTTTCTCCCTTCCTCTCTCATTCTTTTTCTCTCTTTCTTATCTTCCCCAGATCAACATATTCATATATAAAGTTCAATAACTTTATTTTTATTTTTATTTTTATTTTATTTTTATTTTTATTTTTATTTTTATTATTTTTATTTTTATTTTATTTTTATTTTTATTTTTATTTTTATTTTTATTTTTATTTTTATTTTTATATTTATATTTATATTTATATTTTATTTTTATTTTTTGGTTTAGGTTTATTTTGTTTTTAATAAAAATGCATTTCATTGCAAAATTCCTGTGCAATTAAAATATTGAGATTGAAAAAGTAACAAATTTTTCCCTGTAGCACATTAAAAACTATCATAGTCCACAAAATTAAATATATATATACACATATATAATGAATCTGTGGGTAACTTAGTTGGACAATGTGTTATAATCAAAAGAATGAAATTGTCTGGATGTTTTCAGCAGATCCTTTAGACAGTTTTAATTTAATGCAAATTGATGTTAGACAACCCTTTCAGATACTGAAGGTAATGTTTTCATTCAACAGCTAGCTTCTGCTCACTGTCTAGAAAATGGGAGTAATGTTAAAAGAAAATAATTGGACCATAAGTTAAGAAAAAATATTGTTTCCTGGATGGTTCAAAACAACTGAGATTGATGACCTTATTTAAATAAATTATTTTTTTTAACCCCCAAAGCCTGTAGTCTTTACTTTTTACCCTGTTGAACAGGTTACATTGACATAACTATTGAGCTGACAGTGAATACATAGAGAAGTTTTGCCTTAGTATCTCAATAATCAAAACCACATACATGTATTTCTACTAAAGATAACCTTTATTATGCAATCTCATCTCTCTCTCTCTCTCTCAACACAGAAATAATTTGGAATTTGGTCTCTTTATCTATCTGTCTCATTCCTTTCTCTGAATGTGTGAGATAAGTAATTTCATTAACTGAACCTTCTTAGCTAAAGGATACAAATGGCCTAAGGTTAATATTTCTTGAGCTAATTTAAACTTTGGAAATACTAGAAGTTTAGTGGTGCAGAAAAATCTGACTTGGCTTGTCAGGTACACATTTTTAAGAAGTTAACTATGGACAGTTAGATGATAACTGAAATTAAAAATAAATAAATAAATAATCAGACTATCTCTTATGATATCTCTAAGAAGAGTTAATTAATTGAGTATTATTACTACTACTACTACTAATAATAATAATAAAATGGTACCTATAGATTTATTTCTAGTATCAGGACAATAAATGCAGGTAAGAAAGTAATTGTGAATTAACACTTAAGGAAAGCAACACACCATGGAAACATTACTGGAGATTGCACTAACACTGCTACATTGTTTCTTATGGTAGGAAATGACAAACTATCTTTTCATATTTTGTGTATTTCATATATGCACAACAATATGTACTGAGTTAAGAAATAAAGAGCACATTTTTTTGATAGTCATAACCTCACATATAATAAAATCATGCAGCATTTAATTAAAAAATCAACTAATAGAGTTCAAACAGTGCTCCAACAGCCTGGAGACCAGACCTAATTTATTGTTTGTTATTTCCTTTAGCAGGCAGTGTTTTATTTTTTTTTTTTTTTTTTTTTTTTTTTTTCCCCTCAAATGTTTCTCTATTAATAGATCATATAAACAAGTTCATTTTGGTATGATATTAAAAGACAAAAGACATGAAGATTTCTTGGTTGAAACAGTAAAGTTGAAAGCAATCCACCATATTTCCCATAAAGATTAATTATCAGAGCAAAATCCTTCCTGCATATTAATGTGTATAATACCTGGAAAAGAAGGACTGCAGTCTATTTAATTTCTACCACAGTTTAAGACCACAGAATTCTCCTCCAGCATTTTGTAGGAATAGACAGGCAATTGCAATCAAGTAAAAGAGTTTACCAGTGTCTTCAGTGACTATTTCTATTCTGGCTTAATTAAGCTAACATCTGCAAAAACAAACAAACAAACAAAAAATGTAAACAAACAAACAAACAAACAACAACAACAAAAAAAACTTAAGTCTTACATATTATGAACTGAAAACAACAGAGGATGAGAAATCCATTATAAATAGTGAGAACAGCAGCCAGACAACAGTCAGTGGCAATATCTTTCACGTATAATTCTAATGAATAACTCTGACATCACACCAGGAGGCCAACACTTGGGAACGAAGATCATATTTAATGCCCCTTGTATAATCAATTTCTTCACTAATGACCTTCACGTGTGATCCCCTCATGTTCCCAGATAAATTACATCACAGAATTGAAAGTCTGTTGTAGTTCAATTCCTGCACTACTGCAGCTTCGGTATTCTTATATTTGTATTTATCCACAGTACTTGTTCCATATACAGAGTTATGTATGGCCTACATTTGTTATTTATTATCCATTATGCTGTGCTGCTTTGCAGCATGTGACCAAGATCTACTTCAAGTAATAAAGTAAAGTAACTAACCACCATTTATTGCAATAATCATTTAAATATGCAATTAATGCTTTTTGCTCTGGCTGAAGATTTGACCAAATTTTTGGAAAGGATCAAATGTGATCATTCTTAAAAAGCAAAAGTGGCACTTTAAGTCTAAATACTAAATTCATAAGCAAGTGAAATAAAGGCTCACATAGTTATATAATACATTATAACATAAATTGATAATTTATTTTTATTCAGTTATATAGGATATTAATACGAGGAAGAGCTGTACAATCAGATGGGATATAATCATAGAATCTTTTACATTGGAAAAGACCTTTGAGATCATCAAGTCCAGCCATCCACCTAACACTGCAAGTCCACTGCTAAACCATATCCCTAAGCATCAAATTCACACATCTCTTAAATACTTCCAAGGATGGGGTCTCTACCAGCTCCCTGAGCAGCCTGTTCCAATGTCTTACCACCCTTTCCATGAAGAAATTTTTCCTGATATCCAATTTAAACCTTCCCTGCCACAACTTGAGGCTGTGCCTCGTGTCCTATCACTTGTCAGTATAGAAAACAGTTGGACACACACTTCACTGTAACCTCCTTTCAGGTAGTTCCTTAGTCTCCTTTTCTCCAGATTATACAGCCCAAGTTCCCTCAGTCATTCCTTGTAAATCTTGTTCTGTAGTCCCTTCACCAGCTTTGTTGCTGTTCTCTGAACTTGTTCCAGAAACTCAATATCTTGCAGTGAGGGGCCTGAACTGAACACAAAACTCTAGGTATGGTCTCACCAGAGCCAAGTACAGAGGGACAATCACTTCCCTAATCCTTCTGACATGCTCTTTCTGATAAAAATGAGGGTTCCTTTGGCCTTCTTGGCCACCTGGGCACACTGCTGGCTAGTGTTCATCTGGCTATCCACCACCATCCCCAGGTTAATTATTGAAAATGGCCTAGTAAGTACTACCACCAGCTCCATTAGCACCTTTGGTAGATTTGCCCCATAGATTTCAGTGTGTTCAAATGGTATAGTAGGTTGCTAACCATTTCGCCTTTAGATTATAATAGCTTCATCCTGCTTCATTGCAGCTCAGCAGGCTGGGTACCTAGAGAAGAATTATTCTTGCAAAGAAAGCATTAAGTACCTCAGCATTTTCCTTATTTCTTGTCCTTATTTCCCCCTACATCCAATAAAGGATGGAGATTCTCCCTAGTCTTCCTTTTCTTGATATGTACTTTTAAAAGCATTTTATTTATTTATTATTTTAATTGTAGTGGCCAAGTTAATCTTTATCTGGGCTTTGGCTCTTCTAATTTCCTCCCTGCATAACCTCACAGAGTCATTGTAGTCCTCCTGAGTTGCCTGTCTGTGGTGTAATTGACTAAAGTAACCAGGAAAATAAAACTTATATTCACTTTTTAAAGAAAATGTACAGCATTGAAGAAGCTTTCAGGGTAGGGTATAGCTGCGTTACCTGAGCGTTCCCTAGGCTTCCAACCTTAGATGCTATCGCACTGTGGGGAACCTGGTGTGCTGACTCTAAGGAATAGTATGGAGCATAGAGTGGAGTGGAGACACCGCAGGTAGGCTCTGTGACCATGTGGGGACTTGATTTTTCGTGTGCACAGTGAGACTGATAAGCTGCACTTTTGCTACCCTGAGCCAATGACCCGTCATGTTTCTTTTCTTTTCTTTTCTTTTCTTTTCTTTTCTTTTCTTTTCTTTTCTTTTCTTTTCTTTTCTTTTCTTTTCTTTTCTTTTCTTTTCTTTTCTTTTCTTTTCTTTTCTTTTCTTTTCTTTTCTTTTCTTTCCTTTCCTTTCCTTTCCTTTCCTTTCCTTTCCTTTCCTTTCCTTTCCTTTCCTTTCCTTTCCTTTCCTTTCCTTTCCTTTCCTTTCCTTTCCTTTCCTTTCCTTTCCTTTCCTTTCCTTTCCTTTCCTTTCCTTTCCTTTCCTTTCCTTTCCTTTCCTTTCCTTTCCTTTCCTTTCCTTTCCTTTCCTTTCCTTTCCTTTCCTTTCCTTTCCTTTCCTTTCCTTTCCTTTCCTTTCCTTTCCTTTCCTTTCCTTTCCTTTCTTCTCCCACTTGGCAGCCTTTTAATTTTCCTTCTGCATTATGTTATGCTTAATCAAAACTAATATTTAAATTGCTCTAAATGGACAAATAAGCAGACAAAAACATTGGCATACTATTGAAATTCCTTAAAATCAATGAGTTAGTTTGCTGAGTTTTATTCTGTCATTTGCATTTGTGTTATATTGTTTTATAATAGACAATCAACAAAATAATGGACTAAAATTATGAAAGAATTATGAAAACAAGCCAATGAATTTCAAGAATTTCAATTTTAAGATGATAATCAAGACAGGGTTTGAGACATTCTGAAAGCCTGTCAACTGCCTAATTATGCATTATGACAATTATTAAATATTTATATAGATTTAATTTGTGGTGGAGCCTGAAAATTCACAGTGAAAATACCAACTCCCACAAAAAAAAAAAAAAAAAAAAAAAAGCATAAATATATATTTGCATATGTATAAATACACAAAACTGTTTGTTTATGCTTGTATGTAAATATACCAACCCTCTCTCAGGTGTGTCAAAGACAATGGTGCTCAATGGTAGACAATTACCTACTTCCACTGTTGTCTGTCCTGGTGAAAATAGCTGTGATAAAACTGCAGCAGTGACCTGCATCACTGTACTTTTGAGATGCAAGCCTACAAGAAGTCTGGCTCAGCCTTTCTCTCATGTTAATTAATATTTTTGTTAGTAGATGTTTCTTCTAGATTTAAACACCATAAAAGCCTCCTCTTCTCCCCTTCTCTTCCTGAAATCTATCTAGACATGTGCAATATATACCCTGCTTACTTTAAAATCTCACATCTTTTTTGCTGCCTGGAATATAAAAGCAATTTCAGAAGTCTTAGTATACATAGATTGCAATTTTCATGCTCTGTTTTATGTTCTCCTTTTGAAAGGCCCATGGTTATTAAAAAATACACTATTAGCTTGCTGTCATTCCCTTCATTCTTAAACTAATAAGATTTTTTTTGTACATACATCAAAATAAGTTGAAGTTTTCTGACAGAGATGCTTTTAAAGACTTTAATGTCAATAATGTCAATAAAAATGGAGAAGTCATGTAATAATCATAATTTCAGCTGTACAGCTTTCTTAAAGATTACATAGAATTGATACTGTGAAAAAAAAAATGGAATACTTTAGTTTTTAGCTTTTGTAGATCTTAAAGTAGTTTAGACGACTTCATTCCAATGAAGAATTAATTTCTCCAGATCTAATAGAGTAATTTGATACTTCAAAGCATTGTATTTAGTATGTAAGACTCATTTAACATACACTAACAATCTCCCTAACAATGATTAATGATAGAATATAAAAAAACTGGATCAAACAATTTTCTTGTTCTTTAATTTCATCTTTATTCATAGAGAATGCTGCCTAACCGTTTAAATGTTTGCACCTACCATCCATTTTTATAATTATAAATCTGTAAAAGGAAAGATTAATTTTTGCATATTGTTAACCTGATGGCATTAAAATGAGAAATGGAAATCCTGATATCTGCAATTGAACCTACACTACATATACTCTTAGTAAATATTAAATATAATAGTTCAGTTTTTATTAAAACTAATGTTCTTTATAATCATCATTATTTCATTTTAGGAGCACTCATACTCTTATTAAAAAAAGTTCAGGATTGCTCTGTAAAAGGAAAAAAATGTACAGAAGAAGAAGAGAAATTTTAGGGCACATTTCAGTCTTTCTTGTGCTTTGGCACAAGAGATCAGGAAGACAGGTAGCTAAATTTGATCATTAGGCAACAAAATTTAGCTCTGATCCCAAGTCATACCAAATTAGTTTTAGTTTTTACCTTCTTTATGACAAGCAGTAAGCTGGAAAGGAAGGGAGGTGGAAAAAAAAAAAAAAAAAAAAAAAAAGGAAAACAAACAGGAGAAGAGAAAAAGGATGAGATATAGCCTTGATATACAGTGGATACAACAAAAGCCCTGACATTTATCATATTGAAACATTTACATTTTAAAAGGTATTTGAAATAGTCGATATTTTTAGAGAAGTGAAGAATTCAAATAATGTAATAACTTAAACTGCAGAGAAAGTTAAACATTATTTATGAAATAGAGTTCATTCTCTACAGCAAAAATCTGAGGTTTAGCTGTTGTATGTATATAAAGCTGTTGCTTGCATATGCGTAACGTACCTATGTTACTTCTGTCCTAACATCCTTTGTATCATCTGCATCTGCATATTTTTGAGTTTAATCTAGGTTGCTTCAGCAATGATCAACAAACCTTTCCGATTTTTGACACTTTCTTGGCATCAAGAATAGACATAGTCCTTTATTGTACATTCATTTTGTTATGTACAGAAATTGCAGCATAGCTTTATGTATATGCCCAAGGATCACATTAGTTTCAGTAATGCCCTTGCACTAGAATGTAGTTAATTTGCTGAAATATATACAACTCAGACTGAGCCTGTACATATTTTCCTGTACTATTTTCCTAGTTCAGTTTTTAGGTTACTCCTATTTAAATTGATTGAAGCAGATTCATGATTAGACCACTGTGGCATAATATATATACATATATATATATATATATATATATATATATATATATATATAAATATATAAAATATTTAATGTGTTACATGTAGAGATAGCTCTTACTAAGGAAGGCAATCATGCCATTCCATCTTACAAAATAGTGTGGTTGTGGCTGTGTCTACAATTCACCCAAAGTAATATTTTAAGGAATTTATTATGATTCTGAATATGGTAGTTAGCTACTACTAGTACAGTTATAGTTATATATATATATATATACATTTTTAATATGTATTAACCATCACCATCAGATAGATGGCTATCCAAGCAGTTCCAAGACTGCATAGTCCCTAGAGAATATCTGGTAGGATATTTGATATTAAGCCCATTCTGATAGTGAAAGGTTCTTTTCAGGATTTAATTCATTCCAAAGTTTTGAGGGCAAAGAAAGGATGGACAAAGATTTATTTTTTAATTTTAATTTTAATTTTAATTTTAATTTTAATTTTAATTTTAATTTTAATTTTTATTTTTATTTTTATTTTATTTATTTATTTATTTATTGCTTATTTTAAAACATTCATGGACAAAGAAGAAAGAAAAACGTTTTCTGGGAAACATTAATATACTAAGATATTTATAATGAAAATTTTTAAATATTTTCCCCTTCCCTTCCCTTCCCTTCCCTTCCCTTCCCTTCCCTTCCCTTCCCTTCCCTTCCCTTCCCTTCCCTTCCCTTCCCTTCCCTTCCCTTCCCTTCCCTTCCCTTCCCTTCCCTTCCCTTCCCTTTTTCAAAGACACTTTCAGTTATTTTCTGCATGGACCATAGTTTCATCACTTCCTCCCCAGAAAAATTAATGTCTTCAAATCATTTTAAAGAATCAGAAAATATGAGAATGTTAGCTTTCTAAACAAATGCAAGTAAATTATTTGCATTAATAAGTAGTGCATAGTGCAGATGGACTGTGAGACGCCTGTGGATATTTTTCAGAGATGTGCATTCTGTTAAGCAGTATTTCTGCATATTTCTGCATATTTTCAATTTCTAAAATTCTTATTTTTTAATAATTGACAAATATTGTGTTATTTAAAACATCATCTGGAGGATGCCTATAGCTAAAATATATTCAAATATAAGCCTTTTTTATATCATAAAATGCTTCCAGTTATATTATACCATAATTCCATTAAATCTTTTATTTTATTTAGAAAACTAAGGAGCAGGTATGTTTCTGTGTATTGAATAATAATATGTGTTTAAGAAAGATTCTAGTTGTGTTGAGAACAAGAGCTATGTTATTACCTAGAGAAGATATATGAACATTTGCCTCCCATAAATTTTATCATATTGTAAAGCATTTTAAATTCTAGTAAAAGTAAGATCAACTATTTCCCATACAATTTCCCCATGGACAATTGAGACTATTTTTCCTAGCTTCTGAGCTTCAAATCAAGTCCTTTGGCAAGAGTATTATTAGTTTTTGACCAATCTACACATGAGAACCGTGCTCTTGTATGATTAATGATGCCTACATTTAACTCCTTCTGGGCAGAGAATTTTATAAATAAAAGTCCACTCCGTGGTGGATCATTATGCACTTGTAAAAGGCTGGTTCTTTCACAGTGAAGGCAAGGTAGAGTCTTCATGGATTTTTTTTTTTTTAATTTAATCCCGCTTCTCTCCCCCCCCCCCCCCCCCCCCCCGCCTTTATACTATAACAAGACTAACGTTAAAATATTACATATTCATAAAACAAACAAACAAACAAACAAACAAACAAAAAACCTGTCAGGTTCCCTGAATAATTTTCCTGGAAGAAATAAAGGAGCTTTCTATTTGGAGTTTTTGAAATACATTTATTGTAAAGGATATGTTTTAAGGCTTATTAATTTCAAAATAAATAAATATATATATAAAACAGTTTTCCTCTTTGAAATACTACTTTAGCTTCTTAATTATTTATTTATTTATATACTTATATAATTCCAACCTATAATTTTATTCAAATTGTTTACAATATATCTTTTATTTCCCTCATGACTGCTGTGTACCTTGAATAGAGATTTCTAACTGGTTATCATTTGTCACCCCATAACTAGTAATATTTTGACACCCTATGGCATGAAGCAATGGAATTAAAATTTAATGACATAAATGTCAATATTTTTTTACAGGGTCATCAATAGGAACGTAATGCATATTCACTTACATGCTATTTCCCTGGTACATATTCTATTTGAAAGTGAAACTTTCACATTTCACGGAAACTAGTATCCAGCTAGCAGTGCAAGTGAGTGCTCAAGTATACATAGGATGCTCCTGAGGATATATGAGCTATCATGCTTTCTCTGTCTAAATGAAAACTCAGCTTCAAGCATCATTCTGACAACCTGCACAGTTCACAAGTGCATTTTTAGGAAACCCAATAAAGCAGTTACTTAACCACTCTCTCTCTGTGAACAGCCTTAGGAGGGATTCATTTTACCTAAGGTGAGATGCTGCCATTGTAGATCTCTCCATACCTAGTCACCCTCACTTGCTTTTACAGTAACGGTAGGGAAAAAAAAAAAAAAAGGAAGAGGGGGAATTTTTAAAACACAACTCATGTAATCTATTTGAGGTACTGTTTTATATGGATTCTAGATTATATATCATAATCTAGAAATGGCTACTTATCTGTAATGAGCATAAAGGGTGGTTTGATAACTAGTTCAGATATCTGAACATATTAAAAAATAAATAAATAAAAAAATCCTGTGTCTACAGTCTCTGTATTCTACTTTATAATCCAGTTCTGGTATTATTGATTTTTACTCACTAAGATCAAAATTATTATTTTTTGTGTAGTATATATGCAGGGCTGGATATTGGTTGCTATAGTAATACTAATTCTTTCAGATTTACATTCAGGTCTAAAAATATACAAACAAGAGAAAGCAAAAAAAATTGCTTTATTTATATTTAGAATGCTTTGCTCATACAAACATAAATAATTCAGTTGCTGTCTTTGCCCTGGGAACTTTTCCATATAGCTTTTCTCACTTTTCCATTTTTGCAACTTCTGAAATAATACTATTATGAATGTTAAAGCCATGGATAAATATTTGAAGGAATATCTATTATCTGTCCTTATGGACAGATATCTGTCAGATAAACAGCTGTTGCTAAGGCCTTCTATTTTTTTTTTTTTTTTTAAAGTATAATTTTAAATATTATTTTTAGTTTGTCATATGTCAGTTTAAATCCTCAGGTGACAATAAAAAGTTCCAGATATTCACTGCTGTTAACCAAATGCAGATTTAATAATTGAAGATATATTATATGATCATAAACATCAGCATATTCAGCTTCTAAAGGGATCGTTATTTTTTTGTCCTGAATTTAAATAGATATATACAACATTGATTATTATTAATATTATATAATACAAGTATAACATAATATAATACAATTATAATATAATATGATATAATGTTTTAAAATAATTTTAATCATACATATTTAGATATTATTATTAATATTATTTTTCTACTTTTCAGGGCACATCCAGATTCATACACATGGATTCATACTACCAGTGGGTTCCAACAAAAATTCACCATAATGCTGATGCTGTACTTCTTCCTCTTTCAGATAAGAAATTAATAGTGCTTTTGTTTTGCTGCTAGCTAGGCAGTTGTTTTTTATTGTTGTTTGTTTGTTTTGAGGTATAAATACTTTGGTGTTATGGTGAAGCTTCTGCAATCATTGCCCATGTTATCATTGTGTATATATGTATGGAGAAAGATAAAAGAAAGATAAAACCAAACCTTTTTTTTTTTTTTTTTTTTTTTTTTTTTTAAGATCATAAGTAGTATGAACTTGAAGTAGGAACTTTCTAGTAGTAACACGGCTTTTTAGAAGCAGAAAGTACAATGACTGCCAAATAAGTGGCATCTGTCAGCTAGCCCTCACAACTACGAAGAAAACAAGATCTTACTGGGATGAAAGAGCAGGAAGGTTGTATATGACAAATATGATGCACTCATAATGTCTCAGCTGAAGTTTTGTGCCTGTTTCTTAGTACATTATTTCAAAAATGGCTTGGACCTGAAGCAGAGAATTTAAAAGAGAAAAAAAAGAACAATGACCAGAAGTTTAGAAAGTAGGATTTATGAGGAAAGATAGGAAGAATAGAAGTTGTTTAGCCTAGAAATGACAAGATGGGGAAGACATGAAATAAAGCTGTTCATTATGGAAACGAGAATAATCTCCATGGAAATGAGATTAAAAAACTGCAGATAGATACTACCATACACATTATGAAATGCTTCCAATTAAAAGTGTTTAAAGATCAGAATCTTTTGCACAAGGAAGTTAAGAAGGGATTAAATATTTTATGGGAGCATACCAGGTCTTGTTCATCTAACCTTCTTGGATCAAACTGCTCTGTTGGCTATTTAACTCAGCAAGGACCATTATTTTCTGTGATTTTACATTTCTAAATTTATTGTATGGCCTGTGATGTTAAAATTAATGTAGAACTACTATAAAAATACTGTCTGTATATTCATAACTCAAGCTATAGGAGATACAGTAAGCATAATTTAAAATGCAGTTTGTTCAGTTGAAATTGTATATTCCTGTTTTTCCCATGGGAAATAAGGTTTTTTGATAATAAATATTTTGTTGGTTAGTTTGTTTTGTTTTGTTTTGTTTTGTGTTAGAGATGTTCTTCATTAAATATTTTTTCCTTCAGTTTAAGATTTTTAAATGCATACTTTTGTTTAAATCATTTTGTAAATAATTTCTATTATCAGTTCTATCACAGTGGGCATGAATATGAAGTCTTACGGCTCTAGCTCTTTAATTCATATTAAGAAAATTCACATTCTTCTGTACAGACCAGTCCTTAATTCAAACATTTCTGTTGAGCAGGATGATCATCACATATTATGGTTCAAATCAAAGTCACCTTTGAATAATTCATGTTGAAAATGCGTTAGATTTTTTTTTTTTTTTCCTGAAATAAGGTTAAAGCTTTATTTATTTATTTATTTTTCTATTTTTTTTCCTGGAGAAAGAAAGAAAAAGAAATAAGAGGGAATACAAATTTCAATATGGTTGTGACATCATGACGAAGGCAGACTTTGCCAGCATGTTTATGAATACTTGGAGAATCTTTGAAGCTGATCTTTCATTGATTCAACTAAAAACTATTTCAACTAATCTCAGAAATCTTATGATATTTCCTCCCAGACATGTGCATTGTGAATTTTCAGTGTCAGCAGACTGGTGAATTAGGAAGAATGAAAACATGTTATTACACTACTGTTCTAGATTTCCTAATTTGAAGCCGGTAGGGAACTGTAAACAGCATTCATACATAACCCAGTGACATTCCTGATCCGCGTTTCATCCTTCCACAACTGGCCACAGCCATTTTATACTATTTCTGCTAACCCATCGGAAGAATTCTGTTAATGAAGATTAGAAATTAGAGAGAATTTGGTCTTAACTTACATATATCCATCTTGCTCACTGACATTAGTGCTGACTTCATCTAATGAGTCACTGTATAAAATGGACACTAAAATCAGTCTGCTGTAATAAATAAAAATGTACCTTGCTTTGGTACTTCATTTGAGCAGACAGAAACTTTTAAAATGTATCACAAAAGGGCAAAGACAAATTATTTGTCAATTTTTTTGTATTGTCATGTGGTGCTTAGGGACATGATTTAGAGTGTGATACTGTTGGTAGAAGGATGGTTGGACCAGATGATCTTGGAGGTATTTTCTGTGATTCTTTGAATCTGTTTATGCTTATGATAATGTTAACTTTTTTTTTTTTTTTTTTTTTTTTTCTCCAAATGCAATGTAACCAATGGTTTTAGCAGAGAGCAAATTCTTTCTGATTATGAAAATATAGCTAGTGATTGAATATGATGCAAACAAGAACAAAAATATTTTTAGTTTAGAAAACTAATAACTTCATATTATCTTCTGGCCTAAAAAGTCATGTTTACAACATGGTCAGGTGGACTCAGTTTCCTCATTCTATCAGAATATATATATATATATTAATTATACCATTGCAAACCACTAAGGCATCATATTTTGAACAGAGAATAGAATTATTGAATAATACATTATGAACAGTTCTTTCCATTACGCTTCTTGCATATCTCTTAAGTCTTCTCTGATTTTTATTACATAAATTAATGCTGAAAGAACACCTTTGAATTGAACTATTTTCTGACATCCTAAGCTCCCTGGACAGAAGGACTGGACAGAACAAGTCTATAGCATGGCTTTGTACTATGTTAGAAATAGTTGGATAGTAACTATTTCTCTCATACATTTCAAGGCACTATTTTATTAATAGGAAACATTACCTCACAGTATTACCTTTACTCTGTGATATGAAGTTTAAAGTCAACTAATCATCAGAGATGTTCATTCACATTTTTGAAGACATATCTGAACTAAAAATGAGACTTTTTAAAGTTCATCTGTCATTTGGGATATAAGAAGGTTTTTGATGGAAGACTTAAATGAACAATTCTGCACTTCAACTGCAAAACCTATGTCAAATATATAGGGTTTCTATAACAGAAACATGAAAAACTCATTAATATTATATGTTAAAGCTGTTCATTAAGAAACGCATATTAAGAAAAAAAAAAAAATGCTCATCTCCAGGGCATTCACAACTTTTCTGGATAACCTGTTCCAGTGCATCATCACCCTCTGAATGAAGAATTTCCTCCTAACCTCTAATCTAAATGTCTTTTAGTTTAAAGCCATTCCCACTTGTCCTGCCCATGTCCCCCTTGTCCCTCTCCATCTTTTTCAAAAGCCCCCTTTATGTATTGAAAAGCTGCAATAAGGTCACCTCTGAGCCTTCTCTTTTTCAGGCTGAACTGCCCCAGCTCTTTCAGCCATTCTTCATAGGAGAGGTGTTCCAGCCTTCTGATCAATTTTGTAGCCCTCCTCTGGACCCATTTTAACAGATCCACAGATCCACATACTTCTTGTTCTGGGGGCCCCAGACCTAGACACAATACTCCAGGTGAGGCGTGAGAAGGGCAGAGTTGAGAGGGACAATTACCTCCCTCAACCGTCTAACCACTCCATAGACTAGGATGCAGTTGACCTTCTGTACTGCAAGCGTGCACTGCTGGCTCATGTCAAGCATTTTGTCCACTACAACTCCCAAGACATTTTCATCAGGTTCATATGGGAACCTCATCAGGTTCATGTGGGTACATGTCTCAAGCTTTTCCAGGTCCCTTTGGATGGAATCCCTTTTTTCTGTTGTATCAAGTGCACCACTCAGATTGGTGTCATCTGCAAACTTGCTGAGGGTGCACCCTATCCCACTGTGTATGTCATTGATAAAAATATTAAACTGTACCAGGACAGACCCCTGAAGAACACCACTTCTCACCAGCATCCACCTGGACATAGAGACATTGGCTACCACTCTTTGGGTACGAGCTCCAAGCAAATTCTGTATCCACTGAATGGTCCATCCATCAAATCCATATCTTTCCAATTTGGAGATCGGGATATCATGTGGGACTGTGTCAAATGTCTTACAGGATTCCAGGTAGGTGATATTGGTCAGCTGATGCATGTCAACTGATGCAGTCACTCTATCATAGAAGGCCACAAGATTGGTCAGGCATGATTTACCCTTAGTAAAACTATGCTAGCTGTCTCAGATCACTTCCTGGTCTTTCATATGCCTTGATATTGCTTCCAGGAGGATCTTTTCCATGATCTTTCCAGGCACAGAGGTGATGCTCGCTGTTCTGTAGGTCCCTGTGTCATCCTTTTTAAAAATGGGAGAACTGTTTCCCTTTTTCCAGTCACCAGGGCCTTCACCTGCTTACCAGGACTTTTCAACTGCATTATTACTTGGTAATTTAGTGACAGTGGTATTTTAAACATTATAGTGCCAATATTATAGTATTGACATATGATCTACTTTTTCCTTTACAAACAACTTAATCTTTCTCATTTATTATTTAATACCAATTGTAAGCTCTAGAGATGTACAGAATGTAGAATACTACTGAATTCTATCATATTTATAAATCTACTTCAGAAGAATGTTTTTAAAAGACAAAACAAAAAGATCTGTGAATTATTTTACCATGGGGGGGGGGGGGGGGGAGGAGAGGAGGAGGAGGAGGGGGGCAAGGAGGAGGCTTTCTGTTGCAAATAGAATAAAATTCTGTTTTGAATTGTCGAAGAAGGAAGTCTTTTTTTTTTTTTTTTTTTTTTTTTTTTTTTTTTTTTTGTGTGTGTGTGTGTGTGTGTGTGTCTGTTCTTTTAATGCCTTACACCAGTACACCAGTAAGATCTTACTTTTCAGAAGACTAATTGAATTGACTCTTGGGAGGTGGTTGGATGTTAATCAAGACTTCTTAATGTTTTCTAATATCTTCTTGTTTTCTGGAAGCCCTTCTTCAGATAACTTTTTGTAGTATATTTTGTCAGGCTTCTGTCAGTTTTCCAAAGAAATTGTTTTTGATAACAATAAGAACAGCAAAAGCGTTGATATCTTATGTTTAGGATATAACTGGATTTATATTTATATCAACAAATACTTCAAGCCAATGATACTGTGCAGTCACTAGGAATTTGATCCGGCCAAACTGACATATTTTGCATAGCTGATCTTTAAACATTTTCATGAACATTTTCACTTTTTTATGAGATAGAATTATGAACAGTCAATTCTATGACACTAATTATTACAGAGAAATTAAACATTTGTAATGGTAGTTAGTAGTGGTGATTGTCAGATTGCAGAGCCTTAGAAGAAATCTCTGTATGAACCAGAATACAAATGAAGATTCCTGGTTGATTAACACCATCATTTTTCAGTAAACATTATACTATCCCTGCCAAAACTGTAAATACCATCAAGATGCTTATTTAGAACCTTACACTCATGAATTACTGAAAAGAAAATAATCTGCTGCTTAATATTCCAGTAAGATTAAGAACATCTTGGAATTGTGAAATGGTAGGAATTGGCTCTTTAACATGTTAATGTAACTAACTAATGTATTTTCTAGTGACATTATTATTCCTTCAGAAGTAATACAGTACGGTTCCTACATCTAGGAAAGCACTTATTTCCATCTCACTATTTCTGATGAGCAGATTGGGTATAATACTGAACCATTTCTTTTCATTAGTAGCTTTGTTTCTTTTTCTAGCCTGTATTGGCTACATGAGAGTTTGAGGAATTATAATACTAATCACAAGTCCTAATGATTGTGATGAAATCTCTTTCTGATTCCCAGCAATTTTAATTGTTCCTGTGTGATAACTTCATTGTCATGATTCTGAACTGTGCCTGAGGCACTTCATCCAGATCATGTGAAATAATTGAACAGTAGGCACTAATAAGACTTACACATTGAGGATGTAGTAAATTTCCTGGATTTCTGTTGCTACACTTTATTATGTCTGGATGATTATGAAATCTGTAATTATAAAAGGCTCTTTTGCATTAATGTTTCTATTCATTGTCTTTTTCATGAGGAAGCAAATGCTGAATAACAAAATATGTGTGGGAGTTAGAAACCACCATCACACTATCATTGCGATTGAAAATTAGATGCATATCTCACTTTCCTTCTAAATTTAAACTGTGTCTTTTTCAACAGTATAAACAGCTTTCTATGTAGCTCATATTTCTAACAGATGAGAAATGTCATAGTCATTTACAGACATTCAGTTGTTTCTAGAGTCTCTGGAAATCCTTTTTTTTTTTTTTTTTAAAAAAAAAAAGAAAATATATTTTTGTAAGAATGGTCTGCAAATACTTAAACCTAACAGGAGTATACTTCATAACAGCACTTAGATTTAGTATTATTTATGCCTACATTTTGTCTCAAAGGATACAGTTGTTGCTGATGTTTATTTGTTTGTTCTTTTAAATGATTCATGATATATTAGTATTGATCTTTCCAGATCTTCTGAATGTATATTGAAATATATCCACAAAGTCATAGGAGATGTGCTTTTTTTGGAACTACATTGACACAGGAGAAAAATTATACGTCTTTGACAGCAGATTATGGCTTGTGGAAATAAATCCAGATGATTTTCCAATATAAGGGTGACCATAATTTCAGAATAATATTTTAGGATATTTGAGAAGAAAATTGATTTGAGGAAAAAAAATTTAGTTAGTGTCCAAAGGAATTTAAAAATCAGCTCATAATATGAATATAAACCAATGGTGCTATCTTAAACACTAGCACTAGGGCTTTTTCCTGCTATTCTTGATGATTCTTACTTAATATCAGAAAGACATTTCTAATCCATGCTATTTAAAGATTTGAAATCAGAACACTATATTCATTTGTGGTATGATATCTCTCTATATTGCCAAGAAGCTAATATGTTAAATGTGCTCAAGTGCTGGCTAATAACTAAGTGCAGATCATGATTCTGAGATGATTTTCAACAGAGTGCACATAAATGGTTCAAGCATAACCTATTCAGTTTCAAATCAGGGTACTGAATGACCTGGTTTGTTTCTGAAAGTTGAGAATGTGACAACATCTCTACTCTGCATGAAATAAATGACACCTTTTGACATTCTGTCTCTTGTCAAAATAGATAAATAATTTAAACATTGCCAGTACAATATTTATTAGATTTTAGATAAAAATTGTACATTAATTCCCAGACACATAGTGAGGGAATGCTGAGAAGAAAAACAAATTGCAGAAGCATCTCTTTCTCCTTGTTTTTCATGCCCATATAACAGCAGAGTTTCAACTTCTAGTATTTGCCATGTGAGTTCCACATGATAACCACCTAGCTAAGCCCCAGCTGCTGAACATAATCATAGAATCATTAAGGTTGGAAGAGACCTTCAAGATCATTTGGTTCAACCATCACCCTACTACCAATGTCACCCACTGCTGGCACATGTTCTTTCTTTTCTGATTCACTTTACTGTTGAGAGTCAATGAATTAAAATAATAATAATAATAATGAAGATCTGTAAATAGACTTTAAGTCTACTGTATACTTTCCTATACTTTGGTAGCCTTCAGAGAGAAGGTAACTCTTCATCTGATTCAACACTTTATTTCTGTGAAGTAGATAGGGTGGAGCACTAACAAATATTTGGGTGTTGGTTATTTTTTTGTTTGTTTGTTTGGTTGGTTGGTTGGTTGGTTGGTTGTTCTTTTACTTTGTTTAATTAATGCTAACGCTCTATCAAACGTGATTCACAAAATTCATCTGGCACATAGTCATGCATCTGAGCAAAACAGAAGTGTCATCCACAGAAACCAATACTGTAACCCTTGACTGTATTCAAAAATCATCACGTCTTGTCTAAGAGGATTAAATATCAATCTGAGTTCATAACAAAAGAAGATTATGCACTTCATTCATAATATCACTGCTGGCTTGCTTTCTCCAGCAGCAAATAAAGGAAAACAGGTGTTTTGATCCCAGATCTTCACTGTTTCATTATTAAACTAAACTTCTAAGTGCATGTTTAAAATATATCCATTTAAAAAAAAATAAATAAAAAATAAAAAGATTGTTTCTTGCATTTGTTTTTAATTCTGATGGGCCTATAACATCATGAGTCATCAGAAGACAGGAATTAAATTATGCAGATAGAAAAACAAATGTCCAAATGAAGTTTCACTGAACATTTTTATGAAAAAGGTATTTATCTAAAAACTGATTGATGTTTACTTAATGTTCTTACCAGTACTTAACTCCTTTCTCATTCTAACCTTTCCTGACATTCTAATTCAATGTTTGAAGGTTTGTCTTGGTATTTGTGTATGCATTTTCTGACTTCTGACTACCTGGATAAGTATACAAATACATATGTGTGTGTGAGAGTACAAATACATATCTATATGTGTTTATATGTAGTGTATATCATACATAAGCATATATGCATATGTGTATGTGTATAAAATGTTTACATATACATGTATTGTTATAAATACATGCTTAAGTGTATATATAAAATCCTGTATGTGTGTGTGTATCTACATACAAACACATCCACAGTGGCAAAAAAATGGAAACATAAAAGCTTCAATTTTAAACCTACTCATTTAGAGTTTATTTATGTAAAAAAATATTCATATATCCATTTGGACTGTGATTTATCTAGAATGTGCGCAACCACATATGTCCTTATTCTGATATATCTGGGCAGAGATACATTGTGCTTCTACTATATTTAATGGAGAACCAATCAATAGAGTTAATAGAGTTTTAGAGAGTGAATCATCTCAGCCCCATAAAGATACTTACTTTGGTTCAGACAAATAGCACCTTTTATCCCATTTATTCTATCGATTAGGTCTCCACCATCTACAACAGTCATTTAGCCAACTCACATCTACATTGTAGGCAACTGAAGTCAGGTGAAATGAATTCTCTCTTCATCTTCTGAGGTGTGGGGTCTATCTGAATAACACAGAAAATGTAAGGGCTATAGATTTCATCCCCACACACATACACATTGATAAAATAAACAGTAGTAATCCACACTACAGGCTAACAGAATGTGCACACATGTTCTTTGTTATTATGTATTATTAATTTTTTTAATATATAAATATTATATATTATATGTATATAATATATACATTCACGTGTATATTATATATTATATTATGTATATAAATATATAATATATAGTATATCATTATGTATTATTTTTATTTTAATTTTATAGCAGTCTTTTAAATAACAAAAATAAATAAAATCCTAAGATTAAAGCCAGTGAAATGTATCTGAGAATAAAATATTTAAAAGTGTTTGCTTGCTGTTTTGTAAATAATTCATACATTGATCTTACTCTCAACAAATGGTAATAAATCACAAGTTGAAATTGATTTTACCATGTGAGGAAAAAAAGTCAGGGTCATAAATAGAAAATAAAATGTCTAATATAAAATAGATAACTTTCATAATTTATAATTTGATGGAAGTCGACAATATGCTGAATATTTAAAGCAATAAAAAATGTTGATTCATTCAAATAGTACTTGCAAAAATGTAATTATCTTGATAAGCATACCAGCACAAAGATTTAATGAATTGGTAACAGAATCTGATCAAATGTCAAAAAAGAGAAATGCAGCATTATGCAGACATTAGGGTATTCTTAAACTTGGCTGAGAAAACAAATTTCTTTTTACATTCTTTGACTCTTAGTTTATTAAGGCTTTCTTTCTCTTCTTCTTCTTCTTTTTCTCTTTCTTTTTCTTTTTTTTTTTTTTTTTTTTTTTTTTTTTTTTTTTAAGTCCTGAGTGGGAAAACAGAACAGAAAAAGAATTGATCTTCCTTCTCAGCAACAAAAGTTACAGTGTTACTGTGATGAATGAGCGTGCTTGAAGTGTAGAGTTGTTACAATTTAAGAGAGAAGTACATTGTGCCAAAAATGTTAGATGGGTTCTAAACTCCACATTCCATTCCGTGACTTACAAGGAATGGGGTTCCTTATTATGCAGCTTTACTGCAACCTTATCAATTATTTCCTTCTTGTATACACTTATGACTCACTGTTTTCTTTTTCCTGATTGAAATTTCTGCTGTTAGTTTCAAAAGAAGCATAAAAACATAGTCGTAGAATCATAGAATGGTTTGGGTTGGAAGAAACCCTTAAGGATCATCTAGTTCCAAGATCTCCCACTAGATCAGGTTGCCCAAAGTGCCATCCAACCTCGCTTTGAACACTTCCAGGAACACGGCATCCACAACTCTGGGCAACCCATTCCAGTGCTTCATCTCACTCATAGTGAAGAATTCTGTCCTTATATCAATTCAAAACCTATCTATTTTAGTTTAAAATTGTTGCCCCATATCTTACTTGACACTATAGATTGCATCCCTTCTCTCTGGTATGTCGACCACAACAGCTTGTTAATATATATAATATATATTATATTATATATATATATATAATATATATAATACAATATACTGTTAATATAGTTAATATTGCCAACAACATCTTTTGGAAGATACATATAGGGCAAACTTTAAGTATTTTGGGTTCAAAACTTTATGCCAGGTGCTTGCTTCAGGCTGAGAATTGTTTATAACACTTAGATGATTTAACACTTTACAAAAACTTCTGTCAGAAAGTAGAAAATAATGCATTTTGTTTGTCTATATTAAAATAGTATAATATAAAAAGTATATTTCTACTTTTCTTACAATAATAAATCCTTGTAGTCCCATTCTTTAGAATTAATGAAATTAAAGATATATTAAAAATGATATTATCTGAAATATATTTGGCCATCACAGTGAACAGATAATCACAAATATGATGTGATCAAAGATAATAATATAATCAAAGATAATAACAATAAAGATAAAAAAAAAAAAAAACATTTCTCAATTTCTTAACTTTGAGACTGAGTTAATATATAACTTATTGCTGAAAGCAGACATGAGAAAATTTTTAACATTGGGTGTTCTTTAGTCCATTTGACTTGGGTACCTGTCTTGTTTACCTTCATTTTTAGTATCCAGTGAATCTTTAGGATTTAGTGAATCCTGCAATCTTGGATTAATTCAAGTAATAAGAGGATTGCCCCTCAAATGCTTTTAGTAATTCATGTCTCTATTTAAATTATGTAAGACACTTGAACAGTCACTTTCTTAGTTATCTAAAGTTTCACCAAATATGACAGGTTAAAGTTAGGCAGGCTAAATGTTTCCCAGTTAAGGAGAAAGCAGTTGATGTTGTTAACCTTGGTGTCTGCAAGACTTTTGACACTGTCTTCAGTAACATCCTCATAGACAAGATGACAATGTTAATAGGTGCAAAATGAGGTGTAATGAAAACTGACTGAATGGCTGGGCCCAGAGGATAGTGATCATTGACACAAAGCCCAGAGTCCAGTGTATCCTAGAGGTCAATACCAGGATATCCTGTTCAACATCTTAGTTAGTGACTTGGTTGATGGGTCAGAGAGTTCCTTCAGCAAATTTGCAGACAACACAGGGTTGAAAGAAGTGACTGATAAACGAGAAGGTCATGCTGCCATTCAGAGGGACCTTGACAGGGTGGAGAAATGGGATGACAGAAATCTCATATTTAACAAAGAGAAATATCAAGACGTGACTCTGTGGAGGAGTAACCCCAAGCAATCATATATAGTGGAAGCCAACCTTCTAGAAAGCACAGAAGAACCTGGAGATCATTGGGAACACCAAGCTGAACACAAGACAGCAGTGTGCCTTTACTGGTTTTACATGGAAAGGTTTTTGTAGTAAGAGAGCTACACAGTTGGCTTCTGTGGGAAGAGACCAGGGGCTGTCCCACGTATGGTGGTTTTACTCACGTGAGCAGATGAGCACCAGGATAACAGCTCGATCACTCACCCTCCTCAAAGGGAAAGGGGGAGAAAATACAATGAAGAGAGCTCAGAGTTTCAGATAGGGATGGGAAGATCACACAACAATTATCATGACAGGCAAAACAGACTCATAGTAAATTTTTTTTCCTACTACTAACAAGCTAGAAAAGTAAGAAACAAAGGAAAGAAACTAAAAACACCTTTCCCCATCTACCCTCTTCCAACTTCTCCCCCTCGAGTGGTGCAGGGGAATGGGGGAAAGGGGGCTGCAGACTGTCACTAACACTTCATCTCCGCCGCTCCTCTTCAGTCACTCTTCCCCTGCTCCAGTGTGGGTTCCCTCCCAGAAGATGCCATCTTTCCTCAACTGATCCTATGCTGGCTTCTCAGAACAGCTCTTCAAGAACTGCTCCAACATGGCTCAGTTCTATGGGGTCCATCTATCAGAAGCAAACTGCTCCAACAAGGGTCCCCCATGGGCAGCAGCTCCCCCATTACCCCCTACTCCTGCATGGGCTCCTCTCCATGGACTGCAGCTCTGGCCCGGGGCCTGCTCCTGGGCTCTCCATGCGCCTCCTCCAGTCTACATCCACTTGCTCCATTGTAGTCTTCTCCATGGGCTGCAGCATGGAGATCTGCTCTGCCACGGGACCCATGGGCTGCAGAGGCACAGTCTGCTCCACCAGTGGCCTCTCCGCAGGCCACAGGGGCACTTCTGCTCCGGTGTCTGGAGCACCTACTTCTCCTCTTTCTTCACTGACCTTAGTGTCTGCAAAGCTGTTTCCCAGTCCCCCCTCTCCCAGCTGCTGTTGAGCAGCAGTTTTTGTTTGTTTGTTTGTTTTGTTTTGTTTTTCCCTTTCTTGAATATGCTCTCACAGAGGTGAAAACAACATTGCTTATTGTCTCGGCTCTCCTCAGCAGTGGGGCCCTTATCACACATGGGACAGCTTCTGGATTCTTCTTGCAAAAGCCATTGCTATGGCCCCCCACTACCAAAACATTGCCATCTAAACCCACTACACCATACTGGACAGAGTCAGTTCCAGCCATCTCCAAAGTGGACCTACAACTGTATAGAACTGGCCAACCACCATCAGCAAATCTAGTGGTACATGTGTGGTAAAATAACTAAGAAAGGTCAAAATCTTTGCACAACAGTGACAGAGAAGAGTGTGAACAACATGCGAGAGACAACACCTGCAGACACCACCGTCAGTGGAGAAGGAAGGGGAGGATATGCTCCAGGCACTGAAGCAAAGATTACCCTGCAGCCTGTGAGCAGAACCATAGTGAATTAAGTTGTTCCTCTACAGCCCATGAAGGATCACACTGGAGCAGATGCCCACACTGAAGACCATGGAAGACCCCACACAGGTTTCCTGGAAGGGGAACCATGAAGAGGAGACCACTGTGTGACCACAGTTCTGGCAGGAACTGTAGCCTGTAGGTGACCCTTGCTGAAGCGGTCTGTTCCTGAAGAACTACATCCCATGGTATCATCCATGCTAGAGCAGTTTTTGAAGATCTGCAGTCTCTGTGAAGACCATGATGGATCAGTTCATGAAAGACTCTTTCACAGTTTTGTGGGGGATAGAGGTAGTTTTCTTCATGTGATGCTGCATTTTGGATTTTTGATGAAAAGAGATGAAAAGAGTGGTGATTACAGACTTTTTTTTTTTTTTTTTTTTTTTTTTTTTTTTTTTTTTAATTATTGCAAAGCAATGTTTATACATAATCAAAGACTTCTGCTTCATCTGTTGCTGTGCCAGTGAGGAGGTTGGGGGTGCACCAGAAGCTGGGAAGGGACAGAGACAGGACAACTAATTCAGACTTAACAAAGAGATATTCCATACCATATGACGTCATCCTCAGTAATAACAGGTGGGGCAAAGAAGGAGAAAGGGGGAGGGAGGGGGAGGAGATGGGGAGGACACTTGGAGTGATGGCATTTGTCTTACCAGGAAATCATTACATGGGATGAGCCCTACTTTCCTGGAAGTGGCTGAATAGCTGCATGCTGATGGGAAATAGTGAATGAATACTTTGTTTGGCTTTGCTTGTGCACAAGGCTTTTGCTTTAACTAATAATCTGTCCTTATCTCAACTAACAAATTCTCACGCTTTTACCTTTCTGATTCTCTCCCCCATTCACCTGGGGAGAATGAGTGTAGTGGGTTTACATGGCAAGGTTTTGGTAGCAGGGAGCCATAGGGGTGGTTTCTGTGAGAAGGATCTAGAAGCTGCCCCATGTTTGGGAAGGGCCCCACTGCTGACCAGAGCCGAGCCAATAAGCGATGTTGTTTTGCGCCTCTGTGAGAGCATATTTAAGACAGGGAAAAAAATGCTGCGCCACACAGCAGCTGGGAGAGTGAGAGGAGTGAAGAACAGCCTTGCAGGCACCAAGGTCAGTGAAGAAGGAGGGGGAGAGGTGCTCCAGGCACCGGAGCAGAAGTCCCTTGTGGCCTGTGGTGAGGACCATGGTGAAGCAGGATGTCCCCCTGCAGCCCACAGAGTACTACGGTGGAGCAGGGTTCCACGCTGCAGCCCGTGGAGGAGACCACGGTGGAGCAGGTGGCCCTGCACCGACAGAGGCTGCCCCCTGTGAAAGACCCCTGCCAGAGCAGATTCCAGGCTGGACCTGTAGCCCATGGAGAAGAGACCACGCAGGAGCAGGTGACCTGGCAGGAGCTGCTGCCTGTGGGGGAACCAGGTTGGAGCAGTTTTCTCCTTAGGGATGGACCCCATGGTACGGACCCATATCTGGAGCAGTTCTGGAAGAGCTGCTGCCTGTGGGAAGCCCACGCCGGATCAGTTCATCAAGGACTGTATCCCCACAGCACAGGGGACGAGAGTGACTGAGAAGGAGTGGCAGAGAAGAAATGCTGTAGACTGACCATAACCCCCATTCCCCCGTTCCCCTGCGCCACTCGGGGGGAGGAGGTGGAAGAGGGTGGATGGGGGGGGAAGGTGCTTTTGGTTTCTTTCCTTTGTTTCTCACTTCTCTAGCTTGTTAGTAATAAGCAATAAATCTTACTATCTCCTTATGCCGTGTCTGTTTTGCCCGTTACAATAATTACTGCTTGATCTTCTCGTCCTTATCTCAACCTTTGAGTCATTTTCATCATATTTTCTCCCTGTTCCTCTTTGAGGAGGGGGAGTGAGAGAGCGGCTGTGGTGGAGCTTGGCTGCCCACTCGAGCAGAACCACAACAAGTGAGTGGTTGTGTGGTACTTAGCTGCCTGGCAGGGCTAAACCACCACAGACTGCATACCATGGGAAGAACCCCACACTTGAGTGGGGAAAGAGTGTGAAGAGAAAGTACTGTCAGTGATTAAGTGTTATTGATAAACTGTAATCCCCATTCCTCTCCTGCTCTGTGCTTCGCTAGGCAAGAAAGAGGTAGATGAGTCAGGAATGAAGCTGAACTTTGCCATAAGAGGAAGGTTCAGGGAAAGGTGTTGTTTTTTTTTGTGTGTGTGTTTGTTTGTTTGTTTCTCCTTTTCACTACTATATTTCACTACTCTATTTTTAATCAAAAATAAATGATTCGTTCCTAAGTCTGTTTTGCCTATAACAGTAATTGGTGAGTATTCTCCAAGTCCTTATCTCAGCCCATGAGTTTTTTTCATCTTTTCTCCCCATGTCTTGCAAAGGAGTGAGAGGAAGTGGGTTGCTTGTTGGGACCCTCACTGACAGACAAGGTTAACACAACCACAGCACCCTTGTGGCAGAGAATGTTGACAACATCCAAGGCAGCATTGCCAATAGGTCAAGGAAAGTGATGTTTCCCTTCTATCCAGCACTGGCACGACACATCTACTTGACTACTGTGCCAGTTGTGGACTCACCAGTTCAAGAATGTACTGGATGTACTGGAAAAAGACCAACAAAAGGCTACGAAGATGACCAAGGGGCAGGAACATCCTCCATATGAGGAGAAGCTGAGTGAGCTGAGTGTACACCCTGAAGAAGAGAAGGCTCATGGGGGATCTTGTCAGTATTAGATTAAAGGTTGGACTAGATGATCTTAGAGGTCTTTTCTAACCTAAATGATTCTATGACTGTAATCTTATCAATGTGTGTAAGTACCTGGTAGAAAGGAATTAAGAGGGAGTTGAATTCTTCCCAGTGGTGCCCATTAACAGGAGAAGATGCAAAGAGAACAAAGTAAAACACGGGAAATTCTATTAGATAACACCTGAACTGTGATGATGGTCAAACACTGGAACAGATTGCCCAGAGAGATTCCAAAGTCTTCATATGTGAAGATGTTCAAAACCTGACAGGACATTTTCCTAGGCAACCTGTTGTAATTAACCTTGTTCTTCTTTTGATTTTCTCAAAAGAAAAACGGGTGAGAAGTCGTTGAAACTGTTTTGTGTGCTTTAAGTATTACAGACATATAAAAGTAGTTTAGTGTGAAATAATATTTATCTTTTCCCTTGGGATTGGAAAGATTAGTAATATTATAAAGAAAGTTTTTGTTTGTTTGTTTGTTTTGTTTTGTTTTGTTTTCTGATCTTTATATATTCTCCTTGAAAGAACTTTTCTCCCCCCTTTGGTTTTACAACCTACTCGGCCTTCACTTTTTCCAAGGTGCTTTGATACAGTGGAGTTAATTTGTGCTTTGGCTGACATACAGGTATCGTTTTCTTGGATCTTCAGCTACTGCACTTCAGTAAGAGTACAAAAGGATGAATTTAAAATCCAGTGGAATCTTTAGTGTTCATTTCTTTTAGTGGCTTCAAGACAAGACCTATGTTCGTCTTTAGGATTACAAACCTAGGAAGTGTATGGCTGAAAAATAGGTCATACTAAAAACTACATTTTAATATGTTTTTTTTTTTTTAATTATTATTATTATTATTATTATTTTTTGTAAAGCTACTCACACAAATTCATGCTATGAAACAAAGACACAGGAACAACTTACTTTAAACACAGCTTTTGGCAATGAGATCAATGCAACACAAAACTTCAAAGAGAAAGTGGAAATAATTTAATACTTAGACATCACATTGATTTGACTTTATTTTTCAAGGGCAAGATTTTATTTTCCTGAAATTCTAGTGAAAGCTACATATTGCAAAGTGCTCTGCCACAACTCATAAGACTCAAAGTCTCAAAGCAATAATGTGATCTAGCTTGAGAAAATTGTATGTATTGTGAGTGTTTACTGATCAATTTACTTTTTTATCCTACTTCCCAATTGGCATCTAATTCCTAATATTTCTTATGGTTTTAAGGGCTAATTTGACTTCAGCAAGAATGCATGTATATATATATGTGACATTATGTTATTAAAATTATTGCAATAATTGATCTGCTTTGTCTTTATTATATTCATTAGGTGATTATAACAAAAGAGTCTTATTTACAAAGAGACATCCAGTGTAGAATCAACATTATCATGATAGTTGCATAACTAACAGTTGCTTTTAAGTCTGCTGCCTCCCTGGGGCCAGGGTCAGGGATGTTGCCAGAAAGCTTCCCAACCTGGTTTGCCCCTCTGATTTACTATCCTCTTTTGATAGTCCATGCTGGCAGTGATAATATTGAAGGTTATTGAAGGTCTGAAGATTATCAAATAGGACTTTAGGGGACTGGGACAGTTAGTGGATGTACAGGTGGTGTTTCCGTCCATCCCTACAGTGGCAGGGAGGGTCACATGGAAAACCTACCTCATAAACACGTGGCTTAGAGGCTGGTGCCAACACAGAAATTTTGTGTTTTTTTGACTATGGGGTGCTTTACTCGGCACCTGGCCTGATAGCCGCAGACAGGTCCCACATATCTCTAAAGGGAAAATGGATCCTAGACCAGGAGCTGGCAGGCCTCATGGAGAGGGCTTTAAACTAGGTAAGAAGGGGGACAGAGCTGAAATAAGGCTTGTTGGAGGTGTGCCGGGGGAACAATGTCAAGGCCGCAGTAGAAGGCAATGGCCCAGCTGAATGCATGTAGCATGGGTAACAAACAAGAGGAGCTGGAAGCCATCGTGCAGCAGGCAGGCTATGATTCGGAATACATGGAAATGGTCCCATCATGGAAACATGGTGGGACCATTCTCATCACTGGCGTGCTGCAGTGTCTGACTATAGACTCTTCAGAAGGGACAGGCTGCATTGAAGTGAGGTGTCTCTCTATATTAGAGAGTGTTTTCATGTTGCGGAACTTGAGGCTGTGAATGATAAGGTTGAATCCCTATGGGTTAGGATCAGTGGGAAGGCCAACAAGGCAAGCATCCTGGTGGGGGTCTGTTATAGACTGCCAAACCAAGATAAAAAGACAGATGAGGAGTTCTACAGGCAGCTGACAGAAGTTGAAAAATTGTAAGCACTTGTTCTCGAGGGAGACTTCAAATTCCCAGACATATCCTGGAAGCACAAAACCCAGAGAAAGCAGTCTCGGTTTCTGGAGAGTGTGAAAGATAGCTTCCTGACAGAGCTGGTTAGTAAGCCTACCAGGGGAGGTGCCCCGCTAGACCTTCTGTTCACAACAGACAAGGACTGATGGGAGATGTGGTGGTTGGGAGCTGTCTTGAGCAGAGTGACCATGAGATGGTACAATTCTCTATTCTTGGCAAAGTCAGGAAGGGGATCAGTAAAACCACTGTCTTGGACTTCCAGAAGGCTGACTTGGAGCTGTTCAGGACACTGGTTGGCAGAGTCCCCTGGGACGTGGTTCTGAACATACCAGTAGTCCAGGAATGCTGGGCATTCTTCAATAAGGAAATCTTAATGGCTCAGGGGCAGTCTGTCCCAGCGTGCCTAAAGACAAGCCAGTGCAGAGGACTGGCCTGGCTGAACAGAGAGTTGTGGCTTGAGGTTAGGAGAAAAAAGAGGGTTTATAATCTTTGGAAAAGAGAGTGGGCCACTCGGGAGGACAAAAAGAAGGCTGTACAGGGATAAAATTAGAAAGGCCAAAGCTCATCTGGAACTCAATCTGGCTACCTGTATTAAATAGAAAATGTTTTTATAATAACATTAACATGAAACAGAGGAAAAAGGAGAATCTCCATCCTTTACTGGATGCAGAGGGAAACTTAGTGACGAGAGATGAGGAAAAGGCTGAGGTGCTTAATGCCTTCTTTGCCTCGTCTTTAGTGCCAAGGCCTGTTGTTCTCTAGATACCCAGTACCCTGAGCTGGTGGAAGGGGATGGGGAGCAGAATGTGGCCCTCATAAATCCATGAGGAAATGGCTGACGACCTGCTACAGCACTTAGATGTACGCAAGTTGATGGGGCCAGATGGGATCCACCCCAGGGTACTGAGAGAACTGGTGGGAGAGCTGGCCAAGCTGCTTACCATCATTTATCAGCAGTCCTGGCTATCAAGGGAGGTCCCAGTCGACTGGCGGCTAGCAAATGTGATGCCCATCTACAAGCAGGGCTGGAAGCTAGACCCGGGGAACTATGGGCCTGTTTGACCTCAGTGTCAGGGAAGCTCATGGAGCAGATTATCTTGAGCGTCATAACGTGGCACTCACAGGACAACCAGGTGATCAGGCCCAGTCAGCATGGGTTTATGAAAGGCAGGTCCTGCTTGACAAACCTGATCTCCTTCTATGACAAAGTGACATGCTGGGTGGATGAGGGAAAGGCTGTGGATGTGGTCTATCTTGACTGCAGTAAGGCTCTTGACACCATTTCCCACAGCATTCCCCACAAGAAACTGTCTGCTCATGGCTTGGACTGGCGTACCTTTCTGGGTTAAAAACTGACAGGATAGCTGGGCCCAAAGAGTCATGATGAATGGAGTCAAATCCAGTTGGAGGCGGGCCACTAGTGGATTCCCTCAGTACTAGGGCCAGTTATCTTTAATATCTTTATCAATGATCTGGATGAGGGGATCAAGTGCATCCTCAGTAAGTTTGCAGATGACACCAAGTGAGGTGCATGTGTCTATCTGCTCAAGGGTAGGAAGGCTCTGAAGGAGGATCTGGATGGGCTGGGCCTGAGGCCAGACATATGAAGGCCAAGTGCCAGGTCCTGCACCTGGGGCACAATAACCCCAAGCAGTGCTACAGGCTGGGAGATGAGCTGTTGGAAAGCTGCCTGGCAGTGAAGGACCTGGGAGTATTGGTGGATAGTGGGCTGAATATGAGCCCACTACATCCACTACAGGATACATACTATCACAGAATCACAGAACTGCAGGGGTTGGAAGGGACCTCAAAAGATCATCGAGTCCGACCCCCCTGCCAAAGCAGG
Organism: Aythya fuligula; assembly: GCF_009819795.1. Lineage (NCBI taxonomy): Eukaryota > Metazoa > Chordata > Aves > Anseriformes > Anatidae > Aythya > Aythya fuligula. Next base: position 131,020,868 of record NC_045560.1, read on the forward strand.
TTCCTCATAGCAGGCTGCCCAGGTAAGCGTCCAGACAGGCCTTGAATATCTCCAGAGAAGGAGACTCCACAACCTCCCCAGGCAGCCTGTTCCAGTGCTCCATCACCCTCACCGTGAAGAAGTTCTTTCACATGTCAGTGCGGAACTTCCTGTGCTCTAACTCGCAGCCATTGCCCCTTGTCCTATCCCCACAAACCACTGAGAAGAGGTTAGCTACATCCTTCTGTCCCCCACCCCTCAGATATTTATATACATTGAGGAGATCCCCTCTCAGTCTTCTCTTCTCCAGGCTGAACAGACCCAGGTCTCTCTGCCTTTCTTCATAGGGAAGATGCTCCAGGCCACGTATCATCTTTGTGGCCCTCCGCTGGACTCTTTCCAGGAGGTCCCTGTCTTTCTTGTACCGGGGAGCCCAGAACTGGACACAGTACTCCAGGTGAGGCCTGACCAGGGCAGAGTAGAGGAGGAGGATCACCTCCCTTGACCTGCTGGCCACGTTTCTTTTAATGCATGCCAGGATCCCATTAGCCCTCTTGGCCACAAGGGCACAGTGCTGGCTCATGGCCAACCTGTCATCCACCAGGACCCCCAGGTCCTTCTCCTCAGAGCTCCTCTCCAGCAGGTCGTCCCCCAGCCTGTACTGATACTTTGGGTTGTTCCTTCCCAGGTGCAGAACTCTACACTTGCTCTTATTAAATCTCATTTAGTTTCTTCCTGCCCATCTCTCCAGCCGGTCCAGGTCTCGCTGAATGGCAGCACAGCCTTCTGGCATGTCAGCCACTCCTCCCAGCTTTGTGTCACTGGCGTACTTGCTGAGGGCAGACACTATTCCCTCATCAAGGTTGTCAATGAAGATGTTGAACAAGACCAGACCCAGCACCAACCCCTGGGGAGCACCGTTAGTCACAGGCCTCCAGCCAGACTCTGCTCTGCTGATCACCACCCTCTGAGCTCGGCCACTCAGCCAGTTCTCAACCCACCTTGCTGTCCACTCATCTATCCCACACTTTCTCAGCTTTCCTAGTAGGATGTCATGGGAGACAGTATCAAAAGCCTTTCTAAAGTCAAGGTAGATGACATCCACCGCTCTCCCCCCATCTACCCAGCTGATGATGCCATCATAGAAGGCAACAAGGTTGGTCGAGCATGTCTTCCCCTTGGTGAATCCATGCTGACTACTCCTCATAACCTTCTTCTCTTCCAATTGCTTGGAGATGGCATCCAGAACAAGCTGCTCCAGTACCTTTCCAGGGACAGAGGTGAGACTGACTGGCCTGTAGTTTCCCGGATCCTCCTTCTTGCCCTTTTTGAAGACAGGAGTGACATTGGCTATCCTCCAGTCTTCAGGCACCTTACCTGTTCTCCAGGACCTTTCAAAGATGATAGAGAGCAGTTCGGCGATCACATCTGCCGACTCCCTTAGCACACGCGGATGCATCCCATCGGGACCCATGGATCTGTGTGTGTTGAGCCCACTCAGATGCTCCCAAACCACTCTCACATGCACCAGGGGGGAACCCTCCATTTCCCAGACCCTTTGTCCTATTGCCAGGGGTGAGGAGTCCCGGGGGAGTGTCCCTGAAGCAATGACTGAAGCAAAGAAAGCATTCAGTATCTCTGCCTTCTCAGCATCTCCCGTGACCAGGACACCCCCCTCATTCAGCAAGGGACCCACATTATGCCTAGTCTTCCTCTTGCTGTTTACATACTTGAAAAAAAAAACCTTCTTATTATCCTTTATCTCTTTCGCAAGCCTCATCTCTAGGTGGGCTTTAGCCTTCCTCGTCACGTCCCTGCAGGCCCTGACAACACATCTCTATTCCTCCCAAGAGGACAGGCCCCTTTTCCACATTTCATAGACCATCCTCTTCCTTTTGATATTATTGATGAGCTCCTTGCTCATCCACGCGGGTTTCCTGCCCCCCTTCCCCGATTTCCTATTCTTTGGGATGCACTGATCCTGAGCATGGAAGAAGTTCTGCTTAAATGTAGCCCAGCTCTCACAAGCACCCTTGCCTTCTAGCAAACTATCCCATGATATACTCCCAAGCCGGTCCCAGAAGAGGTTGAAGTTGGCCCTCCGAAAGTCCAGGGTAGCAATCCTGCTTTTAGCCTTACTTCCTTTACCTGGTTCCATCTGGAACTTCACCATCCTATGGTCACTGCATCCCAAGCTGCCCCCAACCTTCACATCCCTAACAAGGCCACCCCTGTTGGTAAGAACAAGGTCCAGGAGCACCCCCCACCTCGTCAGCTCCTCCACCACCTGCATCAGAAAATTGTCCTCAACGCATTGTAGGAACCGTTTGGACTGCTCGTGCCTGGCCGAGTTGCTTACCCAGCAGATGTCTGGGTAATTGAAGTCCCCCATGAGGACCAGTACTCGTGATCGTGAGACTAGTAGCAGCTGCTCGTAGAAGGCCTCATCGACTTTCTCCTCCTGATCTGGAGACCTGTAGTAGACCCCCACCACTGTGTCTCCCATACCAGCCCACCCCTTAATTCTTACCCACAAGCTCTCCACTTGCCCTTCACCCTCCCCCACGTGGAGCTGGGTATACTCTAATTGCTCCCTCACATAAAGGGCAACTCCACCCCCTCACTTCCCCAGCCTGTCTTTCCTAAAGAGGACATAGCCCTCAATGACAGCATTACAGTCATGTGAGCTGTCCCACCACGTCTCAGTGATCGCAACAAGATCATGGCCCCACGACTGAACACAGATCTCGAGCTCATCCTGTTTATTTCCCATGCTCCGTGCATTGGTGTACAGGCACTTTAGGGAAGCAGCAGGTGCAGTTACTCCTGGGGGGATGCAAGAAGAAGATACTGGACAGGGGATCAGAAAGGCTACCTTCTCTGAGGAGCCCTCAGACAATCCTATGGGAGAGCTCAGAAGTTTTTCCCTGTCTTCAACAGTGACAGTAGTGACAACTTCCCCCAGCCCTTTTCTGTCACCTTTAGCTCCCCTCCCTTCCCCCATCAAACCTAGTTTAAAGCCCTGGTAATCAGTCCAGAGAGCTTGCTCGCCAACACACTTGCGCCCCACTTGCTCAGTCAGTGTCTGTCCTTAGCCCACATACCCGGCCTCTCTAAGGACGGCCCAAGATCAAAATACCCAAATCCCTGGTCCAGACACCACCCCCTCAGCCAGTCATTTACCTGTCCTGTTCTGCTCCTTCCATCTGCATCCCAATCACCCAGCGGGAGGACAGAGGAGAACACTACCTGCACCCCCGATCCCCTCAACAACCTCCCCAGGTTGATATTCTTCATTTTTCTAATATCAGCTTCCCAGGATCCAACCTGAATGACTACGAGAGGATAGTAGTCCTCCGGTTTAATGAGTCATGGCAGACCCTTCCTAATGTCTCTGACACGTGCCCCAGGAAGACAGCACACTTCTCTGGCTAGGTTATTTGGGCAGCAGATAGGAGCCTCAGTGCCCCTCAACAAGTAGTCCCCGATCACCAGGACTCTCCACTCTCTTTTAGTGGCACGGGTTAAAATGCGGTGCTTCACTCGGCCCTGATCCTTATGTTTTGCACTTCCCCCAATCTTGACTCTCTTCTTGGGACCAAGCTGGTCCTGTTAGTGCATCCTGTGTCACGGCGCTCCCTAGGGACTACTTTTATAGCGTCGGGGGTGGGTGGGCTATTGTCATCCCTGGCTCCGCCCTCAGCACGTCAGCGCCCGCGGCGGCACAAACACAGCTCCTGCCTGCTCGGGGATGTAGTAGTTGGCGATTCCTCTGCTGTATGCACACATTATTTTCTGTCTGTTATTCGGGTCTTGAGAAACTTTTTAGAATTAAGAATGGTACAGCTGAGTAATATTGGGAGATTCAGTTGCTGAATTATTTTAAAGTATCTGACTAGTAGAAGAGAAAGGGGAATTACAAGCAGTAAATTTCAGGGAAGTTTCAAATGCAGCTCTGGGAGTGTGTGCCTGTCCCGCATATATGAATGGTAACTCCAAATCCACCAAATAGATTTTATAAACATTGTATCTGCCAGACTGGAAATAAAGATATGTAGCATAGCAGGTGATTTTCAAGGAATACTGACAAATTCAATCAAAGTAGTCCGTCATGTAAAAGGCAGGTAGGAGATAACAAATGAAATCAACCTTTCACACTTTTATATCACTCTGCCATACCGTCTTTTAAGGCACTTTAAGGCATATGTTCAAGAGGCCACAATGACAAACTAATAATTAAAGATAAAAGAGAAATACCAATTATTGTTTTTGACTGAAGAGAGTATTGTAAACCAGTACCGCAGTTGAAAGTGAAGGTTTAAAATGGTCAAATAAATTGTAACTTTTTGTCAATTGTGTTATGAAACTGATATGAGTTTTGCATAACATTAACTGGAAGTAAATGCTGTTGTAGATGTCATGAATCTCTATAGGAATGTTTTTGTTACTAAAGAAAAATGAAAAAGAATTCACTATGAACAAATATATGCCAATAATTCATTTGGTTGAAATCCTGAGCCTGAACCTGAATCACATCTTCTGTAAATTGAAAAAAAAAAAAAAAAAAAAAAGAGAAAAAAAAGAAAAAAAGGAGATCAGTGCTTTTATTTATAAGTTTGGATGACAAAGTTTTTCTTCCCCCCCAAAAAATATATTAATAAATAATAATAATAAAAAAAAAAGACCAAATTTTTTGTTCACAAATGACTCTACAGACTACTACAGCATTTTTTTTTCTGTTACCCTACTCTGTAAACCTGACAGGACTTTTCTCTATGCCACTGAACTGGCTACATGTGAGACAAATTCTATGACAACAGGAAAATATATAAATTAACCCAAATTATAATAAAATAAAGATTTAAATATTTTCAGATGCTTAGAAACTTTTGGCAAATTTTGTACTTGAATATGTTTTGAAATAGTACTCTGCCCTCACCCCCTAATATTCTTTCTGTTTTTATTTATGAGACAGTATTGTTTCATACAGTATGACTTTATGCAATTTCCAGCATAGTCTGGAAATTCAAAACATAAAGTAATTTGATAAATAGCCAATGGTTGTGCATTTACTGCTTCTGTGCATCATACTTCCAGAACAGTTATCATTTCAAAGATAGCCACTTATTTTAATTTCAAGGTTAAAATAAGGTTAAAATATGCTTTCCACAAATTTTCATAGCCTCTATTGCTGTAACATTACTGTTAGAAATTATTCACATTGCAAAAAACAGTATCAAGAAAGTTAGGAAGTTTTATTGGTTTATTTGTTTTTGTTCACTTCCTACATTTTTTATAAATATTCTTCATTCTTTTTATGCCCTTCACTTATTTCAGTAGTGACTTTAGCAGCAACTTTAGCAGTTTAGTAAACTGTAGGTATGGTATTTGTCTCAAAGGAGTCTCTAGACATTTTAAAGCTTGCATGGCAGTAATCTCTGGAAAGAGATAAAATGTGCTCTGTAATTTCTAATATTTGAACTAAATGTTTCTTAATTACACACTGTAATGGATGATTACCAGGTTTATATCCATACTATAAAGTGTGAAATCAACACATCTGGTATATTTTACACATTCACTATGCTGTTGTTTTTAAGGCAAATTTAATTTTACCTACTCTGCCTGAAGCAAGTAGGGGTTAATTCCTGTCTATAAAAAATGAAGCTGCATGATTAATAATATATATTCATGGATTTCCTAATACCAATAAAAATTCAAGCTATGTGAACAATTTATGTATAATTTTGAACACAGACTAAGGATAATCTTTGTTTCTAGCTTGAGTTGTGAATATTTAGAGACTTTTAAAGTACCTGAATATTTAGTCTTAAAATGTTGTATATAAGAGGTCCTAAAAGAATTCTCTATTCTGTTAAATTATTACCTGAATTGTGTTTTCTTGCACCACACAACCCTTAAATAGGGTGTGGAAGAAATTTCTGCATTTTGGAAACAAACAAACAGAAACAAACAAAGAAAAAAAAGTTCATTTTCTTTAAAGATTAAAAGAAATAGAAGCCATTACAAAAACATGGAAGACTCATCAAACAATCTAACTTTGGCATCAGAAATGTTTCAGGGAGTGAGATGTAAATTGAAAGGCTGGCTATTTTTCAATTGTGTGTGTAAGTAAAAACAGTGGCAGAAAGAATTACACAGAGGCAGATAAAAAGCTGCATAAAATCAAAAGTTGCCAAGGAAACAATGATATTGCACCCTTCCCTAGGAGAAAATCAAAAGAAAAAAAAAAATCTCTTGGGATAAATCCTGCCTGGGAAGGAAAATAAAATAAAATAAAATAAAATAAAATAAAATAAAATAAAATAAAATAAAATAAAATAAAATAAAATAAAATAAAATAAAATAAAAGGCATGAAACATAGTGAGGAAAGAGTTTCCTGTTGTGTGAGCCCACTGAATTCAGAAGAATATCTACATGTTAGGTAAATGTACAGGGCAGCTTCCAAGATCTCCTTGTTACCTCAGCTGTTTCTCCTCTTACTAAAAACTGTGTTGGCTAACCACTTTTGGCAAACATAGTAATTTTATTACTTATTTAGAATCACAAAACAGTTTTGGTTGGTAAGAACCTCTGAAAGAGAAGAATTTCATTCTCTAAAACCAGGTGAAGCAGCTCAAATTTAACTCAATTTGAGCTGAAATTTGAAGATCTCACAATGTCTCTGAGCAATTTACTCCAGCACTTATCCACCCACACAAAACAAAATAAAACAAAACAACAAAAAAAAATTAAGGAGAATTTCCCTTGCTGCAACTTATGATCCTTGCTGCTTATCCTTTTGGGGTGCACGTCTGAAAAGTTAGCACCTTATTCTCTAGAACTATATATATAACTTTTTTATGATGATAGGTGGTGAAATAATGCAATTAAATCCCGTCTGAATTTTCTCTTCACCAGACTAAATATCCTCTGACTCTGCTCCTAATCTCCAGCCCCTGACCACTTTGGTAGTCCTCTGCCAGATCACAGAATCACAGAATCACAGAATTTCTAGGTTGGAAGAGACCTCAAGATCATCGAGTCCAACCTCTGACCTAACGCTAGCAGTCCCCACTAAACCATATCCCTAAGCTCTACATCTAAATGTCTTTTGAAGACTTCCAGGGATGGTGACTCCACCACTTCCCTGGGCAACCTGTTCCAATGCCTCACAACCCTTTCAGTAAAGAAGTTCTTCCTAACATCTAACCTAAAACTCCCCTGGCGCAACTTAAGCCCATTCCCCCTCGTCCTGTCACCAGGCACGTGGGAGAACAGACCAACCCCCACCTCGCTACAGCCTCCCTTGAGGTACCTATAGAGAGCGATAAGGTCGCCCCTGAGCCTCCTCTTCTCCAGGCTGAACAAGCCCAGCTCCAGTTTTCCAGACCTATGTACTAGGAGTGAGGATAAAGCTAGGCATATATTCCATTTACCAGTGATGAGAAGAGGCAAATAACCACCACGTAATGGTTATGTTTTTCCTGATGCAACCACAGTGGAACAATGCTGACTCATGTTCCACTTGTCCCTCATGACATCCAAGTTCTTTACTCTATGGTTGCTACCTAGCCATCATCACCAATATGTATTAATGGTCAGGTAGTTTTGTACAGGACCTTACCTTACCTTACCTTACCTTACCTTACCTTACCTTACCTTACCTTACCTTACCTTGCCTTGCCTTGCCTTGCCTTGCCTTGCCTTGCCTTGCCTTTCCATCTTTGTTGAACATCATGTGGTTTATGTTGCCTCACTTCTTTAGCTTGTTAGTGTCTGTAATTAATGACTGTGTTGAACAATCTCTCCAGTCTGTGCCACATGCAAACTAGCAGAGGATGCATTCTGCCCCACTGCCCAGGTTATTGATGAAGACAAGAAATAACACCAACCTTAGGATCTGTTCTTGAGAAACATTACTCAAATCACTGCCATGTAGACTTTGAATTGTTCACCACAACCCTTTGAATTTGACAGTTCGGCTATTTTTTTTGTTTAACTTACAGATGTCAAGTTTGTCTCCCTGGTTTGATTACCAAGATGCTTAAAAATATATGAAGTTCAGGATCTCATAAATTAACATCGTCAGTTATGTGATTTTTCTTATTAATTTACATTTGATAAATACAATATTTCCAATGACTTTATGTACTTAAAAACTTACAAAGTTCAGAATGCCTTAAATTAGCATTATTAATTATGTGATTTTTCTCATTAATTTATGTGTGATAAATACAATATTTCCAAGGGGTTCACATCAAATCTACCAATAAACTTTTTTACATAGTTTTGGCTGTACTTACATAAAGGACTCAGGACTTTACAGGACTATACAGGACTTTATGAGTACCTTATGACTCAGCAATTTCAAAGACATGTCACAAATCATAAAGAGGTAAAAATCTTCACAAATCTTCATATGACATATCACATAGTTTATAAATTATCTTTTTTATGGAAACCAGAACATCTTTTTTCAGCTAGCTAATTCTTCAGAATGTTGTATTTTTTGTTTGTGATGTTATTTTGTTGTTTTCCTTATTTATTATTATTATTATTATTATTATTATTATTATTATTAAGATGGATATCTTGTTATGTGTTTCAGATCCATTTGACTTGCTTTTTTAGGACAGTTAATTCAATAATAATGGCTATGGAAAAAGTGTGAATTCCCCATTTATCTCTATGTGCAGTAGCTTTTATGCTTACTGATGATAACTTTTAGCATTAAATCCTCCATCAGAACAAGTACCAGAAAAAAAAAAAAAAAAAAAAAAAAAAGGCATGATCAACACATGACTCCAATGGACAGACTCTTCTGCTATCACCAATAAACTGGATTAACAGATAACAGATACTTTTCTGCTACCCATTCAATGCAAAGTGTAGAAAAGCCTAGTGGGCCATTTAAGAATTTCAAAGAAATGTTTAACTCAGAGAAGCAACAATGAGAAATGTGTGACTTACTAAAAAGAATTCAAAAGGCTAGACAGCAGGTATGATCACAATTTAAAAACAATGTATAAATCACAAAAGCCAAGCACATTTTAACCGATTAGCTTAGAATTATTTATTTTTCCTGTTTTTGGTCTTTAAATGTTCTTAAAATATTACTGAGAATGTTGTGTCCTACCAGCTTTTAAAACTCAGTGCTTCAGTTCTGTGAACAGCCCTGTTGCATAGTGATGACAGCCAAAGAAGTGAAAATATTTTTTACAGTTCTCAAGGAGTCTTTTACAACCTGCAATAGTAATGGAAAGCTTACTGCATAATTTTCCATTATCTAAGGGTCTGACAAATTAAAGAGAGCCAGTGACACTTTAAAGAAAAAAGTAATCCAGTCCGATGCAGTACCTGAGCTCTACAATGTTATATTTGATACCATTTTCATTTCTAATAATTATCACACATAAACATAGGGTAACCAAATCCCCAAAGTTCTTCCAACAATGACCAGAGAATGATACAGCCATTTTACAGTTTTCTGTTTCATAAATGGCTCTGAGTAGGAACACGTTCAGGCCCACAAATACTTTTCTAGACTTTTCTGTTTCATTGTATAGAATCATACAATAATATAGGTTGGAAAAGATTCTCAAGACAATCAAGTCAACCATCAAACTGACCTACTAACTCCTATCACTAAACCATGTTCCTCGGTGCCACATTCACACATCTCTTAAATACTTCCAGGGATTGCAACTCCACCACTTTCCTGGGCAGCCCATTCCAGTGCTTGACTAATTCTTCTCCAGGACAAAATTCTTTTTAATGTGCAATCTAAACTTTCCCTGGTGCAACAATTTACTAATACAATTTACTAATGTTCTGTCAATTGTCACCTGAGAAAAGAGATCAACACCATCCTGGCTGCAATCTCCTTTCAGGTAGTCATAGAGAGTGACAAGGCATACCCTCAGCCTCCTCTTCTCCAGACTAAACAACCCCAATTCCCTCAGTCACTCCTCACAATCTTGTTTTCTACTTCCTTCATCAGCGTCATTGGTCTTCTCTGCACATGCTTAAGCAACTCCACATGCTTCCCGTAGTGAGAGGCCCAAAACTGATCAGAATATTTGAGATTTTTAAAAAAGGTTGGTTTTAAATAAAAATTATGTTGGACATTGGGAACTGTGCTAACCATTGCATTTGTAAGTACCACCTTTTAAGATCAAAGGAGCAGGCAATTCCAAAATTTCAGTTGTCAAACAGGTTGGGCAAAAGCCCAGCTTGGCTGAGCAGGGATCTTCTAGAGCTTAGGTGGCAAAAGAAATGAGGTCAGGTGACATGGGAGGACTTCAGAGATGCTGTTCACTGTTGCAGGGAGATAACTTGTGCAGTCAAAGTTCAAGCAGAATTGAGGCTGGCCAATAATGTGGGAGACAATAGAAGTGGCTTTTTAAAATATATATGCTAACAGCAAAAGGAGGACCAGAGATAACATTGCTCCATTACTTCATGAGGATGGTCACTTCACAGAGACATAGACAAAGCAAAGAGATTTTATGTCTTCTTCACCCTTGTTTTCAACACTGGAATCCACAGAGCCCTGAGAGGCAGAACTGTGACTATAGGAATGATAAACTCCTGTCCAACCCTGAACATGTGAAGGATTTGCTGCTCAAGCTGGATACATTTGTCTGTTTGGTCTGATGAGATTCATCCCACGGTACTCAAAGAGTTGGCTGATGTTATTGTAAGATATCTCTCAATTATTTATCAGTGGTCTTGGGAATCTGGACAGGGTGGTTGGGCACTGGAACAGGCTCCCCAGGGAAGTGGTCAGAGCACCAAACCTGCTGGAGTTCAATAAGCATTTGATACCATTTATATGGTATCAAATTGGTATTAATACTCTCCTGAACATTTCGAGTTTTGGGTGGTCCTGTGTGGATCCAGCAGTTGGACTTGATGATGAGGCACAGCTTTGCTACTTGGTCGAGGGAAGTGATTGTCCTGCTCTACTCTGCATTTGGTGTGGCCTCACCTCGAGTACTGTGTACTGTTCTGGACACCACAGTACAAAATGTATGTAAAACAATTGGAGAACATCCAGAGAAGGTCTACAAAGATGGTGAAGGGCCATATAGGGGAAGACGTATGAGGAGCAGCTGAGATCACTTGGCTTGTTCAGCCAAGTGTAAAAGAGAAGGCTGAGGGGAGACCTCATCACAGTCTACAGCTTCCTCATGAGGGGGAGTGGAGAGGCATCTATTCTCTTTAGTGACCAGTGATAGGACCCGAGGTAATTGTGTCAAGCTGCGAAAGGGGAGGTTCAGGTTGGACATCAGGAAGAGGTTCTTCACTGAGAAGATTGTCACGCACTGGAACAGGCTCCCCAGGGACATAGTCACAGCACCAACCCTGTCAGAGTTTTAGTGTTTGGACTATGCTCTCAATCATATGATCTGAATTTTTGTGTAGACCTGTGTGGTGCAAGGAGTTGGACTTGATGATCCCTGTGGCTCCCTTTCAACTCGGGATATTCTATGATTCTCCTCTGCTTGACAATTTTCCACTTCTGGATGGTGAATGTATTAACATACTTGTCTTGTGACTTAGGGGCCATTTGAAGGGGGAAAAAAAAAAAAAAAAAGTGTAAAGCAAAATTAGGGTGCAGCGTATGAGTGGAGCTTACTGTGAAGTCTTACAAGTCATTTCTTTCCATTCCATGATCTACTCATTACCAGTCAGTTGCATTACCAATAAGTTGCATATCAGACCAACCACGTATACACCTGACATATGGAGTGATGGTGAGAGAAAGTAGACCCAGAGCACGGTGCTGAAAATGTATGAGTCAGAGACCTGGCTGCAGTACTGTCTGAGACAAAGCCAGTTGTCTGAGGCTGACTCTCACTGTCTGCTGTTTGACAGATATGAACACTATACCAGGAAATGCTAATGTTGGGGCAATGAAGGGACCTAGTGTCTGACTTTGTGCAGACAAGCCAGTCCTCCACAGACAGCTCAAAATACATGCCTCAGACTCTGGTGTATCTTGCATCAATAGCAGTCTTGCTGTCAGTGGTGTTTCATGCTGCTCATTTGGCTGCCTGTGGATTAGGGAAAAAGGATATAACAAAATAGGTTTATTCCTTGCAACAATGGAGAATGGATAGACAATACATATCCATTAACACTTCTTGTGCATATATTTTCACCTCTGATTAACACACCCATCTTTCAATTATTATTATTTTTTATTATTTATTTTTTTTTATTACATACAAGTTTGGAAATCATATAGGGGGTTATTAAAGATTTGTCTACCAGAACAGAAGCTCTACTCAGAGTGAAGTGTTTGTCAGTTAACTGAGTACAAGTTAATGGCTGATTACAATTTCTTCCGCATGCACCATGCTGATGGTGTTATAGTCAATTCCTGAGACCCATAAAGATGATGGTTTTCTAGAAAAGCAACAAAACTGAAAATATGTCCAATAATACCCAGAGAGATATTCAGAGAGAGATATTAAGTAGTTGTAAATGTATTTAATAAAGTAGATAAATAGGCTTTCCTATTTATGCCTAGATTCTTCAAACTTCTGACAGTCGGAAAAAAATACCTTTATGAAAGCAATTAGTAAGATTTCTTAAGAACTCAAATGAAATTATCTTTATATAGCAAAAATATAATTTTTCAAAGCAAAAAAAAAAAAAACGAATGTAATATTATTATTTCTGGCTTGTTCTATTATGTTTATGAGAACAAAAATCTATTTGAGGGAAATAATATTTCTGTAATAAGTTTATTCCACAGCTTCTTTCTGTTTCTAATGCATAGGTAGAGATCTCATCTGCACTGAATTTACCTTCATTCCATTTTCCAAAAGTATTTTTTTCCTGATAGCATAAAAACAAGTTATGAATGTAACAAAAGATGAGCTATAACACTTTTTAAAGTTTTTGTTTTTATTATTTTTGAGAGTATGGAAAGTAGATGGAGTCTTAAAGGAGTCTTTACAGCACAAGCAGTCTTTACAGTGTATGCAAATAACTCCCTCCTAGATAACTTAGTCTTTTTTAAAATACCAGCTTCTACCAAAAGCATCCTACCTCCTGCCTCCCTGTTCCCTTCATTTATGTATGTCCTTATGTATTTATCCTTCATTTATGTATGCCTTCCACATACTCCAGGAATACCCTAGACTGCTTCTTAAAGCTTGTATTGTATTTCCAGCATAAGTCCCCTATGAGAACAACTGGTGACTGTGCACTTTCTGCCAGCTGTCTATAGAATGCCTCATCCATCTCTTCATCCAGGTTTGGCAGCCTATAACAGACCCCCAACAGGATGTCTGCCTTGTTGGCCTTCCTCTGATCCTTATCCATAGGGACTCTACCTTACTGTTCCCAGTCCCAAGCTCTACAAAATTGAAGGTCCCACCAGGTCCCCCCCCACATTGGGTTTGCAGAATTCTGCAGTTTCTACACCCTTCCAGTCATCCTCCCAGTCTGGAGTTCTGTTTTACCAGCTGAAAAGTCAACTTTGAGCTTTCTGCAAATGGCACCTAATGGTAGTTTGTTTCTTGCCATTGTCTCCGTTGTCTTCATTTTTGACCATATATCCTTAAAGGAGTCAACATTCATACATAACCTTACAGTTAGAATACTTCAAAGGAAACAAACATCCTTGAATCCTTTACTACAGTGAAGTTTAAACCAATAGCTTAGTATAGTTTCAATGCTTCAAAAATTATTTTGATAGTTCACTTTTGAAGTAATATGTTCTGCATAAAACCACATACTCATATATACAATAACTCTAGGAAAAAAAAAAAAAAAAAAAAAAAGAAAAAAAAAAGAAAAGCTTTAGAAACAAGAATGTTGTGTGAAACAATGTCAAATGCTTTTGCTCCATGTAGATGACACCAGTTGCTCTTCCCTTATCTACCAATACATTATATTTTACTCCTGTTCTGTGTTTGTTTTTGTTGTTGTTTATTTGTTTGTTTTAATAAAATTTGTTCTTTAAGGATCTGACAAACATACCTTGTGTGCCCTCTAAAATCTCATCACCCTTGTAACTGGTTTATGGAGAAAGAACACACACCAGTATTTTCAGTTTCTACAATTGAGGTAACACTGCCTTAAATAGTCCACACAGGAATCAGAACTCTGTGTCACTGAACAGGTTGCTAGCAAAAAGATTTGGGGCACAGAACTTCCTCTTACCCAAAGTAACCAACAGAGTGGAAAGAAACATTGTTGATAGAACTATGGAAATTTAAAGAAATAAAAAATAAGCAGATTTTCTTTTCCTTCATTCCGAAGTATTATTTTATGGTAAACATTCATAACACTTTGTATATACTCAGGTAATAAATACATATAAATTTACAAAATTCTTGAATGGAAAGAGCATTGAAACTTTTTCTTTTCCTGTCTTAAAAGTATGATTTCTTTTTCATCTATTGAAATAACGAGTAGGAAAAATTCTATTTCAGAGATCCTGGAAGAAACTGTACAGTGGAATAGTGCCTATGTAGAATTCTCTATGTACAGATTTTCTCAAACCAATCACACATTCTGTGATACAAGGAAAGAATAATTAATGCCAAAGCCTCTGATAGTATATTTTGAAGTGATAAGAAGTATTCTGACTTGATAAAATATTAAATTAGTAGACAAAGTAGTGATTTTTGTCATTAAATAAGAGTTTAGGAAAAGTAGTTACATGAATTATTAGTTGTTTGTATTATATATATATATTATTTATTTATTTTCACATTTTTCCTTTCTTTTTTCTTAGTTGTTTGGTAGGGAAAATACAGTAGAAGCAGGAAATTTATGGTATTTCAGTCAAATCATAGGAGACAAATGACTGAGATGAAGATTTTAAGTTAAAACTCGTGTTAACTGTTAAAAAAAATTTCACCTGAAAGGCATTAATACATTGAATTACATTGTATTAAGAGAAAGAATACATTGAATACGTTGAAAAAATACATTGTATTAGCTTTATCCTGAAAAAGTGGTGTGATTACACTATCAGCTTTTCCTCCATAAATAACAATTTACAATAAATTGATTTTTTTTTAAATTTCTTTTTAAAATAGAAGTTGACTGCAGTTTTTCAGCTGACTTTGCTACTCTTTCTGAAACAGAATTGCTTCCAAGCACACATTTAAAAGTAAATTAATGCTTTTAGTTCTGCAAGTTTGGCTGAATCAGCACAAATATTGCTGAGCTGATGACACCTTCTATACCTGAAGGAGCTGAAATCCAGCACTTAATGAAGTCTTCCCTAATCTTTTTGGCAACTGAAGGAATAGTTAAAAGTTTTCTTAAATTTTTGTCGCAAGAAATGGAAAACAAATATATCTATATGCTTGTACCATGTTTGTGACATGGTTTAAAATGGATGGTATTACATTTCTTTTTCCAAGGTCTATAAGCCAGCTCAAAGCAATTGATCAGAGATGGAAAATCACCTCTCTGTGACATTAAAAAAAAAAAAAAAAAAAAAAAAAAAGTAATTTTTTGAGTGATAAATGTGAAGAAAACAAATATACATATGTATATATATATATTAGTTTTTCCTTTCCTGTATATTAATTGTCAGGATTTTTTCCTCTGAAGCATCTTCAACCAACAGTGATTGAGAAGAAATCTGTTACTGCCAATACAGAGGATTCAATAAGCTGGGCCCAATATACTGGGCTGTCTTCCTTCCTTTTCCTACATATTCCTGTTAGTGAAACCAAGTGCCAATGATCTGTGAGTTTATATTTATACCTTAAACTGGTGTGTATCTTGAATATTATGTGTCAGGCAATGATATGAGAATTTTATCCTGAGGATGAAGCTGAGATTTGGAGGCAGTCATTTAAGCACATTAAGTTACCATGAAACCCACTGAAAAGTCTAGGATACTCTAGCAGAAATGTACTTCAAGAGTTTGGATGATTAATTTCTTATTCCAGTGCGGGGTAGGACTGTGAAAAATATGATCTAATGTTCATTGTAAAGCCATGGCAAAAATGATCTTTTCCCTATTTTTTTTTATTAGTATAAAATATACATTTAAATAGTGCTGCCAAAGTTGTTTTTTTTGTTGTTGTTGTTGTTTTTTTTTTCTTTTGCATCTCATCAGAATGAAAATAGTTGTCTTTATAGCAAAAAGAATAATACACATAGACAGATATGATTAAAATATTAATTTCTGCTCTTATATACAAGTCAGAAAGAAGTTAGACTCCTTAACAGTTTCATTTAACCCTCTTTTTCTCTACATATGTCAGACTCATTGACTCACCTTTGACACTGTAGCCTAGTAAAAATGGTATCATTATTTCTAGTCACATGACATAGATTTCTCATTAATGCAATGATGCAAGTCTTTTCAGACTTTTTCTGGATTTGTCTTTGATGTTCCTGAGCTTATTATGGCTTGTTTTAACTAGTGTGTCAAACTATCCGATGGTTAGGTGAATTATACCTAAATGTAGCATTATGAAATCATCTGATTTTACATCATAAGAATTACACCTTATATGGTAAAAGTTTAACTATACTAAATAATCATTGTCTACCTAAACTTGAGTGTTAACAAGAAAAGAATATCAGCCAAACAGAAAGTTATAAAACACAAAAATAACTGCAGGTGGGACTACAAAGGAAAAACAACCCCACCAAAAAATTCCAAAGGACTCTTGACACTGCCTGCTTGACTTGGTACTTTTCCATTGGGTGAGGGTTTATATGAGGACTCACTGACTTGCTGGAAGATTTCTGAGCAGCAGAGAGAGGGTAAGAATCTAGAAAGACTGCATATATCAATTTTACTTCTATTAGTACTGGGAATGAGCTGTAATTGGATCATTCAGAGAGAAAGTGTTAATATCATTGTAGTTATTTTTCATCTTTAATTTATTATCAAAATTTTGATCATACTTTCAGTAGTTTCTCTGTTCCATGTGTGCTATATATCTTCACAAAAGTAGTGCAGGCATTGCAGAAATCAAGATCCTTTTTCAAGGAATTATCATCAGCTATCTAATTAATATCTAAATTTGTAGTTATGTCTTTCAGAAAACTTAGGAAATCACTGCTTGGAAAGAATCTCAAGCAACTTCAGGAAAGGGAAAGGAAAAAAACAATACGTGTTACTGAAAGACTGTGAGTGTTCTCTTTTGGCAAATGGTGCTTTTTACTACTTAGGCCATATATAATGCAGGCATCATGCTAAAGATAATCAGCCATGGACTGGACAGTAGAAAATGAAATTGTGATTACAAAAAATGTATTTGTAAGGTTAATTTCATTTGTAAATAATTTTGTATCAGTATATGGACCAACCATAAACCAACCATAAACCAGCATCCTTGGGTGGATCATATCTGGCCCCATGAACTTGCGACAGTCCAGGTAGAGCAGCAGGTCTCTAACTGTTTCTACGTGAACTGTGGGGGGTTTCTTCTCTCTGTCCCAGACTTCTAGGTTGGGAGGCTGACTGAGTACCCCAAGGATAAATGGTCTGGCTAGTAAATGCAAAGAAGGCATTAAGAACCTCAGCTTTTTCCTTATTCTTAGTAGTCATGTTACAACCTGCATCCCATAAAGAATGGAGATTCTCCTTGGCCCTCCTCTTGCCATTTATATATTTATAAAAACATTTTTTGTTATCTGTTATTATAGTGGCCAAGTTAAACTCTTGCTGAGCTTTAGCCTCACTGATTTTCTCTCCGCATATACTGTCAACTTGTACTCTTCCCAAGTTGTACTCTTGTACTTTTGTTCCACCAGACATAAACTTTCTTTTTCTCCTGGAGACTCAGCAAAAGGTCCCTGTTCAGCCATGCTGGTCTTCTTCCCTGCCAGCTCATCTTATGGAACACAGGGACAACCTGCTCCTGTGCCTTTAAGACTTCCTTTTTCAAGAGCATCCAGTCTTCCTGGACCCCTCTGCCCTTAAGGAATAACTCCTAAGTGACCCTCCTTACCAGTGCCCTGAACAATACAAAGTCAAGTCCAGAAGTCCAAGGTAGCAGTTTTACTGACCCCCCCTCCTGACTTCACCAAGAATACAGAAATCAATCATGTCATGGTCACTCTGCCCAAGACAGCCCCCTACCACCACATCTCCCACCAGTCCTTCTCCGTTTGTGAAGAGCAGGTCTAGCTGGGCAGACCCTATGGTAGGCTCGCTGACCAGCTGAGTCAGGAAGCTGTCTTCCACATACTCCATGAATATCCTAGACTGCTTCCTAAGGGATGTATTATATTTCCAGTATATGTCCAGGGAATATCCTAGACTGCTTCCTAAGGGATGTATTATATTTCCAGTATATGTCCAGGAAGTTAAAGTCCCCCATGAGAACAAGCACTGGTGACTGAGTAACTTCCACCAGCTGCTATTACAATACCTCATTGTCTCTTCATCCTGTTTTGGTGGTCTGTAACAGATCCCCCCCAGGATATCCACGTTGTTGGCCAACCCCCTGATTCTTATCCACAAGGATAAGGACCTGTTAATTCCCAGTTCTGAGCACAACAGCATCGAAATACTCCCTAATATAGATAGCAATGTCAACACCCCTCCTTAGTTGCCTGTCCCTTCTGAAGAGCTTGTAGCTGTCTATTGCAACATTCCAGTCATGGGAGTGGTCCCACCATGTTTCAGTGATGGTAACTAGGTCATAGTTGCTGCCGCACAATGGCTTCCAGCTCCTCCTGTTTGTTTTGCATGCTGCTTGCATTGGTGTAGATGCACTTGAGTTGCACCATTGCCCTCACCCTCAGCCCTGGGACTGCTCCCCCAGACTCACCTCTATCAAGCCTCATTTCCCCCCTGTCTCCCTTCATACCTAGTTTAAAGCCTTCTTGATGAGTCCTGACAACTCCCATTCTAGAGTCCATTTCCCACTTTGAGACAGGTGAGACCCATCAGGCCAGGTGCTAAATAAACCTCCCCATGATCAATAATAATAATAATAATAATAATTCCTTCTGATGGAATCAGCCTCTCAGCCATGTGTTGATCAGCTGGGCCTTCCTTGTCTACGCAGCATCACTCCCAACTGCTGAAGTGAAAGAGAAAAACATCGCCTGCACACCCCTTCTCTATCCAGTAACCGTCCCAATCCCTTGAAGTCCCTTTTGATAGCCTTCAGGTTTCTCTCAGCAATTTCATTGCTGCCAGCCCTGTTTTGCCTTTCTTGTCTTACCCTTTCTCCCTCCCGTTACTGGAAAAAGTCCTTCAGGTGAACTATCCTGTAGACCTTGTTTCTGTTTGGATTCCTTTTTTCTTTCCTGCTTTACTTTCAGTCTCTCTCTTTTTTTAAATGCAGGCACCTGGACATCAAAGTTTTTGTCAATTTGCTAAGTTGTGGGAACAAAAGAGTTATATTTGATTATGTTTTTATTCATTTCCTTTTAAAAGGGAGCTGATGGTAGGTATTCATAACACACATACTTCTGTTTTTTGTTGTTGTTGTTGTTTTCTCCTGATCTATCCTTATCTAAAATAATTCCTCTACGACTGCTTTCTAAACACTTCTCTTTCTTGAGGAAAAATACTCTCTTCCTTTTTTATTAACTATTTTAAATAATGAATAAGATCTGCATCTTTCTGTTTATATTAGTTTTCTATGCTGCCATGTCTAAATCTAGTCTTATGACAATGCTAACAATAATAAATTATAATTGACTTGCACTATTTCTTTGTGTTAGGCAGCTTGTTTCTCTCTAGGATATCTAATTATATGTTCAATTTGATTCTTTTTCTAGTGTGATTAATAAAAGTTGCAATCTAATTTCATAGTAATGGTTTTGTATCTACATGAACTTCAGAAAATCATGTCCCTTTTATGTGTTTTAATATATCTAACCCTACAAACTTAAGTATGCAGAATATACTCATCTCTTTTAAAAAACTCAGCTAGATTTTCAAAAGGCTAACAAAGTTCCAGGCTCACACTGAATACCCAAAGCTATTAAAAAACTTGAATGATTCATTACATCTGGGACTGGATAAAAATGAACCTCAAAAAATAATTTTCCTTACACTTCCAAAATCTTGGGTTTGCCTGAACATCGGTTTGAGTTCAAACAAAACTACAGATGGAAAAGAAAGCTCATACATTTCAAAACTCTATCAATTGGTTTAGAGGAATCCTTCAAGTCAAAATGCTGATGTTTCAGAAATTGGCTCCTTTCATTTTCTGTGAAGGTAGACAGAAGGAATACACCGATTTTAGAAAACAAACACTCAATATTTTTTAAACGAACAAGCAAACAAACAAACTGCTTTACTAATATTACAGGGATATTAGCTGGCAGGATTTTTTTTACCTAATTTTGGGCATAATGTGCTTTTATTTTATTTTATTTTATTTTATTTTATTTTATTTTATTTTATTTTATTTTATTTTATTTTATTTTTTCCCCATTTAATTTCTATATTGATCTTTCCAAAAGAGCAAAACATGAATACATAATGAAATACTTGTTTTTTATCTTTGACTTCTATGCTAATATTTTTATTAAAAATGTTCACATGTGTTGTCAGCTATGTTGTACCCACACTAATTAAGCATAAAAAAGTAGTGGAAATTAGACCTGATTCAGGCAAAAATGACCTACATAAAATTGCTGACATAGGCACCACCACTAGACAGGAATATGGAAAGAAAATATGGGAATTTGCAAATTCTAAACCAGTGAAATCAAAATTCTCAAATGTATGTCAGAAATCTCAACATTGCTATAGTAATACAAACTGGTCAGTTTTAAGCTATTTTGTAAACAGGCCTCTGTGCATGACAAAGCTGATGTTATCCTCAAAGGAGATCAATGTTATTCTCAGCATGTGTTGCTAGTGAAATATATCTAAAATTTAGGAAAACAAACAAACAAACTAAAAATAAACAACTCACCACGTATTCAGTACCAGTAATTGAAGTAGTTTTGCTTTGCTTTTTCTTGCTTCTATTCTGTAGTATTATTATAACCTCATGTGTGATATTGGACTTGCTAACCTATGAAAAAAATAGTGGAAACCTGGACTACTAAAAAATAAATAAATAAATTGAAGACATTTGATTATGTAAACGAAAAAGGTAGAAGAAAATTTCAGTACAAGCACTTATGCTTTATGAGTTCAAACAGTAAAAGTTGAGAGAACTGAGAAAAAAAAGAATGAATATAATTACTGTATGTTCCCACATCCATGGCCTTGTAAGAAATTTTGAGTGGACTGGGCACTGTCAGCCTACAAAATATATGAATGGAGTAGAAAAAAAAATACAGTCTATGGCAGTGAGATTTGCAGAATGTACACACAATACTAAGTTCTGTCAGAAATTTCTTGTAGGAGCAGAGTACAAATATTAACCTTGTTGTCCTTTGGTTTCCTGTACATGAACTAAGGAGTAAAGTAATGTCTGCCTTATACTTTTGTCTTTTTAGAGTATGGCTTCCTAACAGAAGCAACTATTATTTATTTATTTATTTATTTATTTATTTTCAGTAAAGCATCTTATCTTTAAAGATCTTAAATCTTTAGTAAAAAGATCTTAAATCTTAAGAAAATATCTTAAAACTTTAGTAAAGAGTTTTATCCTTTGATTAGGATAAAGTTATTGGGTATTATTAAGTCCTGTGAAACACCTTAGTTTCAATCCACTGATGATGATGATGATGAAAACAAATGCTTGGGAGACAGTTCTGTAGGGCAGAGGAATCCAGGAAGGCTGGGCACTCTCCAAGAAGGAAATCTTAAAGGCCCAAGAGCAGTCCATCCCCACATGCCAAAAGACAAGCCAGCGTGGAAGAAGACTGGACTGGCAGAACAGAGATCTGTGGCTAGGGTTTAGGAAAAAAAAAAAATCATCTTTTTTTGGAAAAGATGGTGGGCCACTCGGGAGGACAAAAAGAAGGCTGTACAGGGATAAAATTAGAAAGGCCAAAGCTCATCTGGAACTCAATCTGGCTACCTGTATTAAATAGAAAATGTTTTTATAATAACATTAACATGAAACAGAGGAATAAGGAGAATCTCCATCCTTTACTGGATGCAGAGGGAAACTTAGTGACGAGAGATGAGGAAAAGGCTGAGGTGCTTAATGCCTTCTTTGCCTCGTCTTTAGTGCCAAGGCCTGTTGTTCTCTAGATACCCAGTACCCTGAGCTGGTGGAAGGGGATGGGGAGCAGAATGTGGCCCTCATAAATCCATGAGGAAATGATGGTTGTGGTCTATCTTGAATTCAGTAAGGCTTTTGACACCATTTCCCACAGCATTCTCCTCAAGAAACTGGCTGCTCGTGGCTTGGACTGGTGTTAAAAACTGGCTGGATAGCCAGGCCCAAAAAGTCATGATGAATAGAGTCAAATCCAGTTGGAGGCGGAGTCACTAGTGGAGTCCCCCAGGGCTCAGTACTAGGGCCAGTTCTCTTAATATATTCGTTGATGATCTGGATGAGGGGATTGAGTGCATCCTCAGTAAGTTTGCAGATGACACCAAGTGAGGTGCGTGTGTTGATCTGCTCGAGGGTAGGAAGGCTCTGAAGGAGGATCTGGATGGGCTGGGCTGATGGCCTGAGGCCAGACGTATGAAGGCCAAGTGCCAGGTCCTGCACCTGGGGTATAATAACCCCAAGCTGTGCTACAGGCTGGGAGATGAGCTGTTGGAAAGCTGCCTGGCAGTGAAGGACCTGGGAGTATTGGTGGATAGTGGGCTGAATATGAGCCAGCAGTGTGCTCAGGTGGTCAAGAAGGCCAATGGCATCCTGGCTTGCATAAGAAGCAGTGTAGCCAGCAGGGTTATGGGATTGTCCCCTTGTACTTGGCTCTGGTGAGGCCGCACCTTGAGTACTATGTTCAGTTTTGGGCTCCTCACTACAAGAAAGACATGGAGGTGCTCGATTGAGTCCAGAGAAGGGCAACAAAACTTGTGAGGGGTCTGGAGAACAAGTCTTATGAGGAGTGGTTGAGGGAGCTGGAGAAGAGGGGGCTCAAGGGTAACCCTACTGCTCTCTATAGGTACCTTAAAGGAGCATGTAGCAAGGTGGGGGTAGGTCTATTTTCCCATGTGCCTGGAGACAGGACGAGGGGGAATGGGGTAAAGTTGCACCAGGGGTGGTTTAGGTTGGATATTAGGAAGTAGTTCTTTATTGAAAGGGTTGTGAGGCATTGGAATGGGCTGCCCAGGGAAGAGGTTCAGTCACCACCCCTGGAGGTCTTTAAAAGATGTTTAGATATAGATCTTAGTGATGTATTTAGTGGAGAACTGGTTAGTGTTAGGTCGGAGGTTGGACTAGGTGATCTTGGAGGTCTCTTCCATACTAGATGATTCTGTAATTCTGTAATACAGGGAAAAAAAATACACTGTATTTCTTACCATCAACATGTATTTCCCCAAAAGACACCATTTGGGGAAGCTCATGTCTGCTGAGCTTAACCTATTAATTTTTGAAGGAAGAGTAAATGAAAAACTGAAAGACTTAATTGATTTGGATGGATTCAGAGAACTATTCATAAGGTCAGATAGAATCAGGTGTTTATGCAGCACTGATAATCAAGTTAAACTTATTATTTAAAAGTTTCTCAACTTCCTGTTGTTTCCTAGATTTAGGAAATTTATCAGCTCACAAAAAGAATTGGACACAACCTATTCAAAAGCATTGAAATTATAAGCACATAACCTGGGCCTTGTAGATACACTGTAAATGTGGTGATTAGAAGGCAGCTGTCTGTGTAATGTGTGTGATGCATACATTGCATTGATGGATGTTTTTACAATTGTTCTGAGCTTGCAAGTAAGGACAACCACCTTACTACTACTTTCAAGGTAGCAACCAACCAGCTTACTGTGTGCATGTGTGCATGTGTGTGTGTGTGCATGGGGAGAGGGTGAAGGTGAGGGGGGACAAAACAAAACAAAACAAACCCTAGTTTTCTGTCAAATAGCCATAGGACAACCTTATCTTTAACTCTTTCAAGTCTTTTGGACCACTCAAGGTCTGACAATTATAACCTCCTTTGGGACATTATGATTTTCAGCAGTCTGCATCCAAAGTACTTGAATATACTGCATTTCATATTAGTAACTCTTAGTGGCTATGTTACATTTAACAGGTAAATATCTTGCAAATATCAGACCTGCATTAGCGAGCTTATAGAAGAAGGAACCACTTGCAAGTGAGTGGATGTGTAAAAATTGAGTGATCCTAAACTAACAAGATGAGCATAAATAAAATAAATAAAGACTCCAATACTTTAAAGTGTAGTCCAAAGCCTATCAAATGAAAATTGAAAGCCACCATTGTGAAGGGCAGATGGTACTTTTGGCTCTTTTTCACACCACATGTGTCTTTTCAGATAAACAATAGCTGAGGTCTTAATTCATACCTGTGTTCAAAAGTAAAACATCACGCTTGCTCTCATATTCCAACCCATTTCTCTTACTTTTGAAAATGAAATGGAACAAAATACACAATGCTTAAATAAAAAATAAAATGCATTTGTTGTAGTTGTGCCATTCCTTCCCACATTGCACAGCTTTGTGAAAGATAAACAGAAATGACATTTGAAAAGACTTTTGCTTTACCTGCTCTCTGGCTTGAACTCCCATTGAATGAATTAAAATGGTAAAATAAAACATCCACTATATTTGATCTAAATGAAAGGATTTTTGGTCTTGTACAAGACCATGAACTTATGAACAACTTATGAACAAGAGAGCGTAAATCAGATTTATCTTGCTTTCTTCTTGGCATTATAAGAATTAACACTTTGGACTTGATAATAAAGGCTTTAAATGTTATTTCGGAGTTAAAAGACCTTTAGAGATTGGATAGAAAAGATACTTAGGCAATTACAAAATTACAGCATCATTAAACCTGATCTAGTCCAGTCCAATGTCCAATGTAACCTGCCCACTAAAGTCTCTAAGGACACATTCATACAAGTAAATAAAATAAGCCATGACCTACAGTTTAGTCTTAAGCGTAAGAAACATTACTTGAGATCACAAGGCAAAACTCTATGCTCTTGAAGAACAAAGTGGATTCAAATTTATTGTCCATTGAGAATAGCTTCTGGCTCATGCCATCCTCTTGTTTCTAAACTCTTAAATAAAACCAGAACAAGAAAATAGCTTTTGAGATATTTATTAAAGGGCAAGCAGCAGGAATTCAAGGTTCAGCAAAAAGCAGGAGAAGCTCAATCTGGGTTAGTGAAAGACAAATACATAGCGCAATATGATTTTGTTTGTTTGTTTGTTTGTTTGTTTGTTTGTTCAGAGAAGCCAAAGATATCTGAACATCATTTGCTAGCACTTAAGTACTCAGATATTATTTATACAAATGTATGTAGAAGTAGTTGTCTATTCCTGGCTTCAGAAAGTTTCTAGTGTGAAAATGCTAATAATTTTGATAATCAATGCCTTTAAAATTTGAAAATAAGATATATAACCTTGAAATGTCTTCTGAGATGGAAGCTGAAGGACCAGCACGTATGAAACTTTTCATTCAAAACAAATTGTTAATGTTTGACTTTTATATACATTTAGGAATGTCTTCTGGACAGTAAGCACTGTTACTACTCATAGAACAGCATATGACAATAGCTGATTGTAAAGGCAGAAATATTTGTTTTGCTTTTTTTTGTTTTACTTTTATTCTTCATATATATATATATATTAAATTAACATATTCTTATTGCAAGACAGAGTGTTGAGTAGTGTCCTCTAGTGCAGTGATTTTGGAAAGGATTTCTCAGCATTTCATAAGGCTGATAACGGCTCATCGTGACTGGGGTCCTTGTAGGATCAATAGTAGATGACTAAGGAGGTTTGAAAACCCACCAGTGTATGACAGACACTAGTAACAACAGCTGTGAATACACTTGGTTCACCAAAGAGCCTTGTGCAAAGGCTTACAACAGGTAGTTTACATTTTTTATTATTTTTTTATTATTATTATTTTTTCCAGTATAAGGACAAAACACTAACAGAATGTCAACTATAATAATTAAAAAAATCTGTGCAATTACATTCCCATATCATAATCCCTTTAAACCTAACCCTTTTCTGCCTTCAATAATGGATTTATTTATTTCATGCTATAACTTACTGATTGTATGATAATACTTGTTTAGTGGTGTTTATCCTAAATTTCTAAGTGAAAATTGAATTTGAAATGTACAATAGCTTCAAATTTAGATATATTGCAGAATAGTTAAGTGATTTTTACTCCCCAGTACAGAGATTAAACGAAACAAAACAAACAAACAAACCCATCAGTTTCAATAAATTTTTATCCAGTGTAAAAGTTCTAAAATGAGAAACCCAGCATTGAAAAAATTGTAGAAAGCAACACAGAGTTCCTTTCTGTCTTGTATTCTTTAGGTCTGCAGCATTCTAAGTCAGGAATGGTGCTATTTTTCAAAACATCATTTTTTCCTAATAAAGAATAAGTAAAAAAATGAAGAAGGATTTTCAGAACACCATAAATGATTTAGTCACTAACTTTTACGCTAGAAAAAAAAAAATATATATATAAAAAAAAAAAAAATCAGTATATATAGTCCAAGGCAAGTTTCCAATGAGCAGCCTGTAAAACACAAAAGTTAATACACCTTGATCTCTCTACAGAAATGTATGACAAAATAGCACAAAACTGTGACAGAAATCTCTAATTTAGCTCTTACTGTTACAACTGAATGACCAGTATTTCAAGTGCCCAGGCTTCTTTATCTGCTTCATTATCCAGGTTATATATACCCTTTCTTAAAGAGATGTTTCATGAAAAATGTTTTTAACAGAATCACAGAACTGCAGGGGTTGGAAGGGACCTCAAAAGATCATCGAGTCCGACCCCCCTGCCAAAGCAGGTTCCTCATAGCAGGCTGCCCAGGTAAGCGTCCAGACAGGCCTTGAATATCTCCAGAGAAGGAGACTCCACAACCTCCCCAGGCAGCCTGTTCCAGTGCTCCATCACCCTCACCGTGAAGAAGTTCTTTCACATGTCAGTGCGGAACTTCCTGTGCTCTAACTCGCAGCCATTGCCCCTTGTCCTATCCCCACAAACCACTGAGAAGAGGTTGGCTACATCCTTCTGTCCCCCACCCCTCAGATATTTATATACATTGAGGAGATCCCCTCTCAGTCTTCTCTTCTCCAGGCTGAACAGACCCAGGTCTCTCTGCCTTTCTTCATAGGGAAGATGCTCCAGGCCACGTATCATCTTTGTGGCCCTCCGCTGGACTCTTTCCAGGAGGTCCCTGTCTTTCTTGTACCGGGGAGCCCAGAACTGGACACAGTACTCCAGGTGAGGCCTGACCAGGGCAGAGTAGAGGAGGAGGATCACCTCCCTTGACCTGCTGGCCACGTTTCTTTTAATGCATGCCAGGATCCCATTAGCCCTCTTGGCCACAAGGGCACAGTGCTGGCTCATGGCCAACCTGTCATCCACCAGGACCCCCAGGTCCTTCTCCTCAGAGCTCCTCTCCAGCAGGTCGTCCCCCAGCCTGTACTGATACTTTGGGTTGTTCCTTCCCAGGTGCAGAACTCTACACTTGCTCTTATTAAATCTCATTTAGTTTCTTCCTGCCCATCTCTCCAGCCGGTCCAGGTAAAATTACATTATTGTCATTTATTTCTTAGTAAGTTAGTATTTTTGCTATATATTCTCAGTAGTATGAATACCCTAAAATAAAGTGTGAAAGGTGTTTTCATACAGAGATGTGAATATTCTTCAAATTACTCTTAAAATTACAGACTTGAAACCTTTATCTCAGAAAACAAGAGAGTGTAGGTCCGTAATAACATCAAAATATCAACAATGACTATTACAGTCTAATTCACTAAATGCCTCTGGGTTGGGCTCAAAGGACTTTGAGAAAATTCTCAGAAATTTCAATGGCCTGGGATATATTAGGGGAAAAGAGATGTGTTTGAGAAATCCATAGAGAGACTAAAGAAGAAGAGAACAAGAAATTATGAGCAAAATAGTTTATTTTGTACTCATATTCTTAGAGATTCTAGTCTTGGTTTTAACATCTTTAATATCTTGCAATATGTATCATAGCATCTTAAAAATAACCCCGATACAATAAACCAGGGACAGAGCATTGCAAGCTCACAGCTTGCAACTATTCTGATGACACAAACTGTGTCTGATCAGAGAAAATTTTCCTTTTGACAATGTAAATGCCAGAAATATTTGTTACTCACCTACTGTTGTGATAAGATAGGTATCTTACGACAGCTTCCCCAGGAGAAACATCTCATTAGATCCCAGGTTTTTCTGCATAATGACCTGTTACTAGACTAATGTCCATTGCAAAGAAAGAAAGACAATATAAATGTAATCTTATTAGAAATCCAAATTCTGCTTAAAATCCAGTAGAATTTATTTAGTTTTTAAACTTTCTTTCCTATATATGGATACCTTTGCAGACTTAGACTTAAGGGTCTTCAACTAACTAGCAAAGTTGATTAGCTACAAATGAGACAATACCTCACAAATCAAACATTAAAACCTTTTCATAATTGCTGTGAGAATTTGGAGCAGCTATACAATTTATTATCAGGGAATGCACAGAGAGTAATTTCTGGTTCATCTCTTTGAAAATTGGATTTCTGAAGTAGTGCTGGTAAGATTAAAAATAATATACTGTATTCAAATTACTATTCTTACCTATGTTCCTCATAGCTATGTAGTTTGTTAAATATTTTGTGTAACTGAGAAACATTTTGCCATGCAGTGCTATTTTACTTTTAACAAGATGAGCATTACTGCCAAAATTCTAATTAGCTCCAACCTGCAAGCCACTTTTGAGATTAATTGTACTCCATGTGGCACTATGTAGGGTTAGGATGATTACAGTAGGATTTAAGCATAATACTTAGTCCGTTCAAGAAAGCACTTACTCAAGAAAGTAGAAAAGAACATGTACTTAAAAACCATTGATGAGCTAAAGTGCTTTTCACGAGTTTTCCTTAACCAAAAGCATTGTTTCTGCAAAGTATAGCTCTGAATTTCAGAAGCATTTCAGTCACAGATGACCAGCTCATCTGTCAACTATCAATATTGAAAAGTGTAAGAGACATGGCCTAGATTTCACTGTCGTTGAAAACACACACAAAAATAGGAAGACCACTGCAATATGGTGTGTAAATGAAAATTTTTTCCACAACTGTCAGAATTTGTGTAATCTGAACTCAGTTGTCCTAAACAAATTATAGAAGTTTAAGAAATTCACTTCAGACACTACTTGTCAAAATCACAAGAGGGCACTGTAAATAATATTTAGAAATATAACTGTGCTTTAATTTGATGTTGTTGAAATAAACTGTTTATTCTTGTGCTTCTCTGATACTCCATCATCCCTCATAAGTCAAGTTTGCAGTCAAGCATAATTTTCAAGGGGCATTGATTGAGTGAATAATGCCTTCCAGCATGAACATCAAAACCAGCTATCCTTTCATAAAGTTCAATAGATATAGGGTGACAAAAGTCAAGAATTGGGGTCAAACTCAACATTGCAATACAAGAAAGCTGTCACATTCCAGAAATTACAAAGAATTGATGAATTTGTTTGGCTTAAAAAAAAAAACAAAATCAAACAAAAATTGCGGACCCCAGGACTGAAGAAACACACCTCCATCACAATTCCCCACTTTCCAAATGAAAAAAAAAAAAAAAAAAAGAAAAAAAAAAGTATCCACACAGGGCACATCTACTGGGCATAGCACAGCCTCTCTTACATCTGAGGTGAGTATCTTTCTCCTTAGAGTAGTAGCTACCCTGACATACAAAAAGTCTAGAGTGTCTTTCTCAGTTATGAAAGAAGAGAAGAGAAAAAGTTCATTATAGAGAAAGCTCATGATGGAGAGAACCTCTCCCCCTCCCCTCGCCCCTGTCCCCCATCTTCACCCCCCCTCTCCCCTCCAAATTTCCAAATTCACACTTCCAGAGACTGAGGTAAATAAAGACACAGTTGCTGCACAGGTACCATTTTGCAAAGGTAATCTTGCATCACTATTAATATAGCCATTCTATCAGCTTCGAAAGAGGCTTCTGAGCAACAGCTTCTCAGTAGCTTTTGCTGTTCTTTTCACAGCTGATGTAGCATATGTGTAAGACAGGCCCCATTATTGTCATGTAAATAAGTGTTATTGCTGCAATAATCTATGCAGAACACAAAACGCCAGAAAAAAAAAAATGTACTTTCAAACTGACCATGTACTACTACATAGTAGGAATTTAACACTTTATTACTTTATTCAGAATAGGATTTTATCAGAACTCTTGCTGTTTATCATCTTGTTTAACATTAGTTTTATGTGTCACTTAAATTAGAACCATACTGTGGTATGGTAAATTAACTTAATTAAACTAAATTAAAGAGATCAGTTAGAATACCAGCAAGACAAAAATGTTAATTAATACAAAGTTTAATATCAGAAGTATTCAATCATTTTGGTGCTAGCTTTTCAGATGAAATTTTGTCATCTGCTAATGTACATGTGTGCAAATTCACAGAGATACACTTGCATAAAATATAAAAGAGTAGTAAATTTTCCATGAATTTATGTACTAAAGCTTTTGTATTCTTTCTTCTATTTGTAGAAAATAATAAGATACTTTCTTTTAAAGAAACCTGCAGGAATACTTCACCCTGATCTGGTGACTATAGATTTTGTTTGTGTATTTGCTTTTAGCTGAACTCAACAATATTTCAAGCATACACCCCAAAAGGAGCTCTAAATAGTATCAAGAACTCAACTGTAATATTATATATCACATGGTTTGGCCCATACATTTATTTCAAATTTAGGTTTAGATGCTGTTTCTGCAAGTTTCTCCTGACTTTGTTAAGATATTTTCAGCAAGTGAATGAAAGAGCTCAGGATAGCTTATGGCACCATCCATCACCTTTACTAGCATCACTAGTATCACTGACAAAAGAATATCACAGAAACTGATTTAATATCTGGGCAAACAAAATGAGGTAAACAACTGTCCTACACAGAAGAAAATCCACACTGTATAAATTAGTCTGTTTTCCACTGCAGTTCTGAAGATTTGCAGCAAGCATTGCTGGAAGCTGCATTCCTTATGTCTTCCCTTATCCATAATATATTGTTGTGATGATATGTTCTATGAGGAAATATCCAAATATTGAAAGAACAAAAAGTAGCTTACTTCATTACCAGGAAAAAAAATAAAAATATATATATTAAAAAATAAATAAATAAAAAAAATGAGTCTACCCTATCTGTAATAACCCTACAGATCTTCATGAATGTTTGGAGAACTAAGTTGACTGTTCCATACTGTCAGTCTCTGGAGTAAGAGTTCTACAGGGACAGATAGCTCCTAATAAGTTTCTGGCAGAGTTGCAGAGCCAGGGTTTTGTTTTGCTATAGGATTAAAGTTTGGGACAGATACACATAATTCATTACTAGATCTTGCGAGATACACAGCACTAGTAGCTACCCTGACATGCAAAAAGTCCAGAGTGTCTTTCTCAGTTATGGAAGAAGAGAAGAGAAAAAGCTCGTGTTAGAGAAAGCTCATGATGGAGAGAACCTCTCCCCTCCCCCCTAGTGTTTAGGGACACTAGCCATGTCCCTAAATGTCAAAACCACATATCTCTTAAATACCTCCAGGGATGGCAACTCCACCACTAAACAGGGTGGCCTGTTCCAATGCCTACGCACTCTTTCTGTAAAGAAATTCTTCTTGATATCCAATCTAAAACTCCCCAGCACAATTTGAGGCCATTTCCCTGTGTCTTATCACTTGTCACCTAAGGAAAGAGATCAACATGCATGTTGCTATAGCCCCTTTTCAGTTAGTGGTAGAGAGTGATGAGGTGTCCCCTCAGCCTCATTTACTCAAGACTAAACACCACCAGTTCCCTCAGCCACTACTTATATGTTGTGTTTTCTAGTCCCTTCATCAGCTTCATTGCTCTTCTCTGAATGCATTCCAGCAACTCAATGTCTTTCTTGTAGTGAGGGGTCCAAAACTAACCATGGTACTCAAGGTATGTTCTCATCCATGCTGTGTACAGAGGGAAAATAATGTTCTTAGTTTTGATGGCCACATTATTCCATCAATTCTTCTTAGTAAGATTTTTCTGTGCAAGTACATGGCTCCTCTTTGATTTTGATGGACTAAAACTTTTGGTTCTAGCCCATATCATGATAACATAGTGCTATCAAGAACTTAAGGTATGATGAGATAGCAGGTGCCAATGTGAACAATTCATTGTGTATTCACTTTGCATTTCTAACAATATCAGGCTTAGGTTGAATAGTTAATCTTCTAGTGATGTATATATGTGTGTCTAAATTATTATTATTAAGTCTATGGTTAAAAATGTAATAAGGGTAAAGAATAGAAATTATGACATACAATTTATTGTAAGATAATGTCTGTTCATTACTTCTTTAATTCAGTGTACATTCCTGAATTTGAAATTGTGAATGACTCTTAGATTTAAGGCACACATGATATGTCTGCTGAGCTTAGGACAGTAGGAGCTGAAGTAAATGCTACTGTTGGATTCTGAAAGACTAAGAAAATTAATTGATTATTTCATTTTTTTTTATAATTAGCTTTTGAGTAAGGAGAGATTTCTTGAATGTTTATTGTTGAGGGTAAAAAGAAGTTTAATAGATTGGTGAAGAAGGGATTTACATTACCAGTGGATTATTTTGTGGATATTCTTGTCCTTCATCATGATTTTGATCTACTGATCTTACCCAAACCTATTGTTCACAGAATCACAGAATTTCTAGGTTGGAAGAGACCTCAAGATCATCGAGTCCAACCTCTGACCTAACGCTAACAGTCCCCACTAAACCATATCCCTAAGCTCTACATCTAAACGTCTTTTAAAGACCTCCAGGGATGGTGACTCCACCACTTCCCTGGGCAGCCTGTTCCAATGCCTAACAACCCTTTCGGTAAAGAAGTTCTTCCTAACATTCAACCTAAAACTCCCCTGGCGCAACTTAAGCCCATTCCCCCTCGTCCTGTCACCAGGCACGTGGGAGAATAGACCAACCCCCACCTTGCTACAGCCTCCTTTAAGGTATCTGTAAAGAGTAATAAGGTCATCCCTGAGCCTCCTTTTCTCCAGGCTGAACAAGCCCAGCTCCCTCAGCCGCTCCTCATAGGACTTGTTCTCCAGGCCCCTCACCAGCTTCGTCGCCCTTCTCTGCACCCGCTCAAGCACCTCGATGTCCTTCTTGTAGCGAGGGGCCCAAAACTGAACACAGTACTCGAGGTGCGGCCTCACCAGAGCTGAGTACAGGGGGACGATCACCTCCCTAGCCCTGCTGGTCACACTGTTTCTTATGCAAGCCAGGATGCCGTTGGCCTTCTTGGCCACCTGAGCACACTGCTGGCTCATATTCAGCCCACTATCAACCATCACTCCCAGGTCCTTCACTGCCAGGCAGCTTTCCAACCACTCATCTCCCAACCTGTAGCTCTGCTTGGGGTTATTGCGCCCCAGGTGGAGGACCTGGCACTTGGCCTTGTTAAACTTCATACAGTTGACCTCAGCCCATCGGTGCAGCCTATCCAGATCCTCCTGCAGAGCCTTCCTACCCTCAAGCAGATCGACACATGTACCTGACTTGGTGTCATCTGCAAACTTACTGAGGGTGCACTCAATGCCCTTGTCCAGATCATCGATGAAGATATTAAAGAGGACCAGCCCCAGCACCATGCCCTGGGGAGCGCCACTAGTGACTGGCCTCCAACTGGACTTGACTCCATTTACCATGACTCTTTGGGCCCGGCTATCCAGCCAGTTTCTAATCCAACGAAGCGTGCGCCAGTCCAAGCCAAGAGCAGCCAGTTTCTTGAGGAGAATTCTGGCATAATAGAAAAAAATGCTAAAAGGGTTTTAACTTTGAAATTATCCTATTCTTAAACTTAAATGGGGCACCAGCTAGCCAGTTCCCTCCAAAATTAATTGGTACCTTAAGTGTAAAAGATATAATTGCAGCAGCTCTTTCAGGCCATTTCAGACCCTAACTGTAATACCAATGCTATTCCTAGATTTAATAAATATTTCTTCTCAAATACTTAATTAGAAATGATTCAACTCTGCATATACCAGCACTTTCCTAAACTCTACAGAATATGGCATGATGCTATAAGAAATTGTTCATAATAACAAATGAACATGAATTCTATCTCTAACTTTAGTCTTTGACTTGCCTCTTCTGCTAAAAATAACCCATGGAGAAGTCATTCATCTTATCTATACTAGCACCTGCTCTATTACTGCAAATGGGATAGGCTGCATGCAGCAACAGAACAAGCAGTTCAAGCCCAACTATGTCTCCAGCTCTAAGGTTATAGACAATCAAGATGAACTCATCAAATAGTTAGCTACTTTTGAAAGAGGAAACCCTACCCCTTTGCCTGTAACTGACTGTTCTTCCACCTTCCCTTCTTTAAAGCATTTACGATCTTTAGATCTTGTAGTATGGGTGCATTCAGGGAGTTAACCTAGAGTAAAAATAACACTACAGAGAAGTCATTAGCTCCTGGCTGAAGTTCACAAGATCAATGGTACTCCATAGCTGGAAGAAGTGGCCATATGATCACCTCTTTCAACAGCAACTCGGCATTAGATCATACTAGCTGCCAAATTAGACCCTCTCCCTGAACTTTAACAAGATTCATCTAGCACAGACTGTGGAAACAAAAAGAGGAACCATTCAGCCCCACACATTATGCTCTTTTTCTACCCTGAAAAACAAAAATGACCAACATAACGCTGTGTACATGGAAACCTATTATTCTAGAATCTTACTGTAAGCACAACCCTAACATTTATTGAAAGGTAGGGAACCCCCTAAGTGCTAGAAGAGTATGGTTAAGATTCAGAGGTAGGTATGCTTGTTTCAGTATCAGATCCTAAAAAGAAAGTATCACTACGATTTAGCACTGTTATTTTCAAAGATGATGGTTTTGTTTGTTTGTTTTGTTTTGTTTTGTTTTAATTTAGAAGTATAAAGGGACATATGTCCTTATACCTGGGGAAAGGAAGGATCTTGATTAGGGCTAGGGGTTGGAAATTCACAGATTGCACCGTTCGATCTAATGTTGATTAT
The DNA here is from genome assembly GCF_009819795.1 of Aythya fuligula. NCBI lineage: Eukaryota > Metazoa > Chordata > Aves > Anseriformes > Anatidae > Aythya > Aythya fuligula. The sequence goes on from NC_045560.1 coordinate 131,055,952, forward strand.
TAAGTCTTTTCTTAGCTTTCAGATTTGCAAGATTCAGGAATGACTGTAACTAAAAATGCATTGTTTTCCCCAGTCCCAGTTTTAACCAATGGTAAAGCCTGACTTTATACACATCTCAGTGATCCTCATTTTCCTGAGAACTGCTTTTAGCTTGTTACTACATCTGCTTTGACAGCTTTCATTCTACTTCTGGCTGCCTAGTAAGATCTAGAAGAAAGCCTTCCAGTATCTTGAAACCACAAATTACCCTTGACATGAACATCAGTCCATTCATCTTCATCAGACCTACAAATATTAATAAGTATCACACCTCTGGGGATCCAGATGCTTCAGTTCCACACCAGTGACCAACAACCTGCACTGACCCACAGGATGTAAGACGTTTCTTCAGACCTTGCCTTTTCATTTTTTCCTTCAGGCTTTCCCACATCTCTCACCTCATGGAAAACAATAAACAAACAAGCATTACAGTTTCCTTATGTTAATGAAGTTCATCTTGGGAGAAGAAAACAGAGCACACCAAGAGCCGTTGGTAGGGATGGAGCTTGCTCTATGTTTCATACAGCAGGCTGTTTACTGAACGGAGGTTACTCTATCTTAGAAATGGAAAATCAAGTGGATTTGCGTGATGCACTGAAAAAGCTGTTTGGAAGTTCTGTAAAGGGCTGTGATTATTCTTGTGAGGAACATGAATTAATCAGATGGATGAAACCATAATTCAGCTTGTCTTCAGAGACAAACTGGATTAAAAGGAAAGATGGTCCTCCAGCTGGCTTTTGTGAGGGCAGTAGACATGCAATCAATGAAAAATCCTGGACATGGACCCTAAAAAACAGGGGAAGATTAGAGATTTCAGGGAATGCCATCCAAAAGGCAAAAGCATATGATTTAAGTGGTTGCTCCTGGGCAGAGGCTAGTGTGACATTTTTTTTCAGGAGGGCTTTGCTAGAGACTTTGGTGTAAAAAACAGACAGGTTAGATGACTATGTTTGGTGGGAGTGAACTGAAAGCATGGGGTCTAGAGGTCATGCATTTTAAAGTAATCATGGGGGAGTCAAGACAAGGAAACAGATTAGAAAATATATATTAAAAAAAGGGGGCAGAAGGGTCATTTTGACAGGTAACAATTCATTAGTGAGTTAACAATTCATTAGTGAGAGATACCAGCTCCATATGAATTCTACTATATTGTAGAAGATAGCAAATGGTGGTCAGTAAAGCTCCAGTGTGTCAGAACAGAAAGAAAAAAGCTCTTGCCCCTTTGTACAAGAGTAAGTTAATAGGTGTTAACTCCAGTCACATCACTTGTTTTTATCATTAGGTTTTTTGTTTGTTTGCTTGTTACTGTGTGGTATGAATTATTTTATTTATTTAAGTTTTTGTTGTTGTTTACCTATTATCATCCACTTCAGATATGTTGAACAATATGTGCATTTGTTTTTGTTTTGTACTAACACAGAATTAAAATTTGGTTGGGATTTTTTTCTGACAAAGCATTTGTTCTTATTTCTCACATTGAGGATATCTGTATATAAACAAAGAAACAAAGAAACAAAGAAACCACTACCACCATCACTGTCGACAACAACAACAAAACAGTTTGGGAACTGTTACTGGAACATGATTTTGTGATATCATTGGACAACAGTCTGGTGTCAGATTTGCATAACACAGAGCAAGAGTTAAAACTTAGATCTCCCATATTCCAGGAGGAATTCTCAGCCATTGGGTGCAATTTCTCTGAATACTTTCAGAAATCTCACATTCCAATGAAGACTAACACTAAATTCCAAAACTTTGATATTTTTTGCATAATAGATTCCCTCTTCCCAGTTAACGTTTTTGTTATGAAATGTGCAAATGAGAACAAGATTACAGCATTGGCAAACCTGTTAAATTGAAAATATTCTTCCAGAGATTTTCAGTTACAATCTGATACCACTTTTGAGGAAAATCAACAGTGTCTGTGTTAGCTTGAATTCACAAACAGACTGTAGCACAGGGAGGTAGTACAGACAAGGCACTCAATTTGTGATACTTACAAATAAGATTCATAGGCTGTTGTATATCAACATCACACCCTAAAGATAAGTGCACTTAATAAAACAGTAGTACATTAATACAAGATGGACTTTTTTGTCGGAATATTCATATTCTACTTTTGTCAGAATGAAGTACAATAACATTTTTAAGTATTTTAAATATCAAGAATTTATGGGACTGGAAAATTATAAAATCATAGAATGCACAAGTATATAGAAGTCCAACTCCTAGGTTTGCACGGCACCACCCAAAATTCAGACCATATTCCTGACAGCATTGTGCATATGTTTGAACTCTGGTAGGCTTGGTGCTGTGACCACTTTCCTGGGGAGTCTTCCAGTGCCTGACCACCCTCTCAGTGAAAAACCTTTTCCTAACATCCAATCCGAACCTCTCGTGATACAGTTTCATACCATTTCCTCAGGTCCTAATGAGACCTGAGGGAAAGAGAATGTATCATTCACCCCTAGATTCAGTTGCTAACCCAGCTGATTCAAGTGACAGAACCACTGTTAATTGGTAACTATACTACAACTATACTCTAAAATGCTTATGAGCTTATGTGAAATGCACATTTCATTAAAATAATCTTCCTTACTGAATTCTATAGAATCCAGCAAGGCAATTTATTATTAAAAGTGACTTATTAGTTAGGTGTATATAGAAAAACTATAATTTGTGCATTTTTACTTATACACACTTGTTTTTCATGAAACACAGAGCAACTTGACTGAAGCTACAGTTTAGGCGTAGTTGTGAGGTTGGTCTCATAATCTATGCTACTCTAGGAGGTGGAATAGATTATTGGAAACATAATATAGATTACTGGGCTATCAGTCTTAACCTTTTTCTGTTTTAGGTGCAATTGCCTAAAGTAACTAGGAAAATAAAACTAACATTCACATTTTAAAGAAAACGTACAGCACTGAAGAGGCTTTCGGGGTAGAGTGTAGCTGCATTACCTGAGTGTTCCCTAGGCTTCCAACCTTAGATGTTATCACACTGGGGGAACCTGGTGTGCTGGCTCTAAGGAACAGTATGGAGCACAGACTGGAGTGGAGACACCACGGCTAGACTCTGTGACCAGGCTGGGACTTGTTGCTCATGTGCACATTGAGACTGATAAGACACACTTTTTGCTACTCTGAGCCAACAACCTGTCGTGTTTTGACAAAATTCTGTACTCTAGTGTACTTTTGCTCAATATCATATCATTATAATACTAAAACACACCTCCATCCCAAAAGCTACCTGCCTTCAAGGTGCAACCACCCCTCACTGAGCATGCGCTCTGAATTTCTCAGAGCCTATACCTTTAAATGGAGATGGGAAAACTTTTCACCAATCATAACTACGATATACTTAACTACAGTCATTTAAGCTCCACCTAAAAGACAGAAAATAATATAAATTGGCCTAAGAGAGAGGAGATGTCAGGGAAGATACCACCATCAGGGGAGATACCATCCCGAGCAAATACACCATCCCAAGGACCTCCTGACTCCTGGGATCAGTCGACAAGCTGAGCCTGTGTTCCCCCATCATTGGGACACCTTTGGGTGAGATTTGAACACTTGGATATACTGTGTGTCTTGGTTATACTGTGTGTCTCCGCAGAAACTTAGAAATCTCTATAGAGTCTTTGTGCCTTTTAACGCATTAATTTCCAGGCTGCACACCTGTGTATTTCATGCATTCTAGCTTGCTTTTGCAGACAGTAACTATCGCCAGCAATCCAAAGAACCTGTGTACCTGTTGCTGTAATAAATTGCACTTAACTGCGTTGTTCCTAGCTGTGATAGTTCTCAGTGAATGCAACTAGAGTAAGGTTGGTTATACGTTACTGGTGAATCCGTGACCATGGTAGTTCATTGCTCTGAATCCGACCCAACTCATGTCGGTTAATGCGTTGTTAGTGAATCTGTGATTGTCATAGTTCAGTACCCTGAATCCAACCAGACCCATAACAGCTGATAATCTACACCCCTTAATGCAACAGAAAACATAATGTGGAGTTACATTTAAGTATATAAAACTATTTTATAATCATTTAGATTCCTTTACCTTAGCAATAAAAACGTGTATCAGAACCTTTCTCCCCTGATAGTCAAACCTCTCCTAATATCCAGCTTAGACTTTGCAACAGCTAGTTAAGTAAAGTGCACATAATTAACTTTAACTAAAAAAAAAAAAAAAATTGACCTTTGCAGACACCAATGCCAATTCCTCAGGAAGAAGCTGATTCCTGGACTGGTAAACACTCTCCCTGCAGCTCTAATGTTAACTGTGAGTTGGTATACCTGACAGCCAGCAAGGTACGTTAGTTCCATATTACCCTGCACATATAGCTGTCTAAATTAAAGCTGTATGCCCCCACTGTCATGAAACCATTTAATTCTCTTATTAGAACACTGAATATTTTTCATAATGCTTCATATTTTCATATGAAATATGTTATATTAAATATTGTTATATTAAAGTAGCATATATATATATATACATATATATATATATATATATAAGACCAAATAAAAGGTGATGAAAGATATGCAAAAACAGAAGCAAAAATATTTAGAATGTCATTGAAGCAGTTCAGGAAATGTGTGTCTGCTGAAGTCTGAAACATGAAATTCAAAAATGTACCTATGTAATTGTAACAGAACAAAGCAATACAGCAAATTTGCTATATTGATGATGCAAACCCAACAGCAAAAGCAGAAAACTGAATAAAACCAAGTAGACTGCCACATATGTTACTCTATTTCTTGCAGCTTTGAATTTGTATTGCATTTCTGATCAGTTGATGGATCCTTTACTATTGGTCTAGATTCAGAATTGTGTGTATTTGATTGTTAATGATTAAATTATGAATAATTCATAGAACATGAAAATTAATCAACAAACTCTGATTTCAAAGGCCCTGTTGAGGTAAAACAAATTCTTCACATGGCTGAGCTCTTTTAAGTCTCTGACTTTTTATGTATAACCTGGTCCTAGAATTCTATCTATGATGAACAAAGTTCTGTTTAAGAAGAAATGTTATCTTGACTAGACAGAGTATAACATGTCGAATTATGTATGAATATTAAATATGGTTCCAAGGAAAAAGCATATTTTTGCCATTTTGATCTAGTTTTGAATAACACTAAAGTCTAAATTTTAATAAATAATTAATAATCATTAATTAATTAAAATTAATTTTAAAATAAAATTAATTAATTAAAAGTAATATTTTTAATGAATTTCCTTTAGAGCTACCTTACAATGTTAAATATTTTTTTCAATGATTATGTTCTAAAATCAAAAATTTACCCATCTGTTTTTAGTACTGCACAAGGTTTTTATTATTATTATTATTATCATTATTACTATTTATTTATTTATTTAAATTAAAACTTATAACTGACTGTGAAGGGGTTAGCATTTATTACAGAAGGGATAGTGGACCTGCATTCACTGGGAACATTTTCAGATTTGTTCTACAAACTAATGTTCTAATTTTACCAGCCTACAATCATACTGTTTCTTTTGGACAAAGATTCACAAAAGCATTTTTTCTGCTTTCAGAGAAGAGTAACAAAGCTGGTGAAGGGACTAGAAAACAAGACTTATGAAGATCAACTGAGGGAATTGGGGTTGTTTAGTCTGGAGAGGAGGAGGCTGAAGGGACAACTCATTGTTTTCTATGACTACCTGAAATGAAGTTTCAGAGAAGAGGAGGTTGGTCTCTTTTCTCCGGTGACAAATAATAGGATGCAAGTAAATAGTTTCAGGTTGGTCCAGGGGACAATCCTGGTTGGTAGACTGGACATTAGAAAGAATTTCTTCACAGAGAAGAATTGGGCAAGCATTGGAATGTGCTGCCCATGCACGTGGTAGAGTCCTGATCCCTGGAGGAATTGAAGAGATGTGTGGACGTGGCAGTAGGGGACATCGTTTATTAAGGGGACTCAGTAAGTCTAGTTGATGATTAGACTTGATGATGCTGAAGGTCTTTTCTAACCTAGATCCTGTGATTATGTAATTCTATAGAATGACCTGACATATGCTTAAAGGCAAGTTAAAAGAAAAAGGACAGACTTTTATGTTTCTTTCATAGCTATACCTCCTTGTTTGCAGTCTTCTCAGATCTCTCAAATATATAGATTACATAGCCATGTCATCTGGCTATGTCATCTCTCAGACCATCTGCTGATTTGAATGGAAGGAAGTGGTGCGGAAAATAAAGAGGCATTACAAAATATCAGCCATACGATGAAAGAGAGACCGTATTTCATACTTTATTCTGATTTGTATTTCTGTGTTTAGATGAGTGCAACTGAAGCCAAAAAGTTGTCAGTTTTCAAAAGACTGCTCAGCCCCAATATCAGCATTATTTTTTTTTTTCCTTTTTAAGGTCTTCTTTAATTAGGTATATTCACATACATTATCTGAGATCCAACTTTCCTACTTTCTACCTCACACTGGGTTGTTTGTTTGTTTTTCTGGGAGAAAGAAATCAAGTAAATATTCAGATGTGTACAATCCTTAAATGCATGTTCATACAGATTGACATGTCAGAGTACAAAATAATTGCTAATAGAAGCTACCTGAGTAGAACAGCATTAAGTAGTTGTAGTAGTTGTTACCAGAGTAGTTGTGAAGCTTGTCCTTTTATTTTCCTTTATGAATTTGCCTAAAGATAAAAATAAATTTGTTTAATTAGAAATTTATTCTCAGAATTCTGAACAATTTCAGAATAGGAAAAAATTTTTCAAGGTTTTAAGATACCAAGCAGATATTTCTAGCTTCAAATTGCTCCCATTTAAAACTCTAAATGCCTTAACTTTTTTTTTTTTTTCCTTCTATTAATGCCAATTACAATAAAGTGCTTCTCACAATTTTCATCACAATCACAGATAATTCTATTTCAATATACTGAATTCTTAAAGGCCACTATAGAATCTCTAATTTTAGTGTTTTGTTTGTTTGTTTGTTGTTGTTTTTCTTTGTTTTGTTTTTTCTTCTGTATTTAAACTTTTAGAGTACAGGTAAGTTTAAGTTATGCATTTTCTGTCACAGGCTTCTGCAATGTTAAGTCTTCTGTAAAGCTAATTTTACTATCAGATTACATAGACAAAAGTAATTTTTCCATTTTTTTATTATAAAGATATATAGACCTCTATTCAGGCCTCAAAGAGTGTTATGAATTTGTTGCATCTTATTATGATACCTTAATTAAATCTAAACTTGATTTGTTGTACCATAAAATTATCATACAAATTTTGACTTAGATTTAAGACCAAAATCAATTTAAATTGATTCTTGTGAAAACCATATGAAGAAGATGACACAGGGATGGCATGAGAGACACTAAAGAGCTACTGAAACTAAAGGATAATGTTAAATATAAACTGTCCATGAATTATTTAAAAAAAAAAAAAAAAAAAAAAGGTTTGTTTCCAAACTAGTAAATTTTATTATTTTACTGCTGCATTTTTCCACCAGTATAATTTTGTACAACGTCCCAAGACTACCAAGGAAAAAGAAGTCCTGAATATATCCTGTAGGTTGGAGATAACTTTTAATGTGAAAATTGTATGGTGTTTGAGATAGGGAGTGACTGTATTGACACCTGAGGTTTTATATAATTATATATTCCCATACAATCTAATCAGAACTATTCAGATGGTAGCGGATATACAGAGATTATTCTGCAACTTCACATATGCCTTTAAAAGAAAGTTGGTGTGATACAAAACAGCAGTTCTTTTCTGAAAAAGGACTCTTACATATCTGTACAGTAGTTAGCACAAACTGATAGAAATTATTCCGGTACATTGGATGAAGATTTTTGCATACCTGTGTGGTGGTTTTACTCAAGTGGACAGCCAAGCTCCACCACAACAACTCACTCACTTCCCCCCCTCAAAGGGAAAGAGGGAGAAAATACGATGAAAAAAGCTCAAGGCTTAAGATAAGGATGGGGAGATTGCTAAGCAATTGTTGTGACAGGCAAAACAGACTCCTCATAGGAGATTAATAAAATATATTGCCTATTACAGAATCACAGAACCATAGAACCATCCAGGTTGCAAGAGACCTTCAAGACCACCTAGTTCAACCTCTGACCTAACACTAATAAGTCCTTCATTAAACCATATTACTAAGCTCTATATCTAAACATCTTTTCAAGACCTCCAGGGATGGCGACTCAACCACTTCCCTGGGCAGCCTGTTCCAATGCCTCACAAACCTCTCAGTAAAGTACTTCCTAATATCCAACCTAAACTTCCCCTGGCACAACTTTAGCCCATTCCCCCTCGTCCTGTCACCAGGCACAGGGGAAAATAGACCTACCCCCACCTTGCTACATGCTCCTTTAAAGTACTTATAGAGAGCAGTAAGGTTACCCTTGAGCCCCCTCTTCTCCAGACTGAACAATACCAGCTTCCTCAGCCACTCCTCATAAGACTTGTTCTCCAGACCCCTCACAAGTTTCGTTGCCCTTCTCTGGACTCAATCGAGCACCTCAATGTCCTTCTTGTAGTGAGGGGCCCAAAACTGAACACAGTACTCGAGGTGCGGCCTCACCAGAGCTGAGTACAGGGCGACAATCACTTCCTTAGACCTGCTGGCCACACTGCTTCTTATACAAGCCAGGATGCTGTTGTCCTTCTTGGCCACCTGAGCACACTGCTGGCTCGTATTCAGCCGACTATCAACCAATACTCCCAGGTCCTTCTCTGCCTGGCAGCTTTCCAACCACTCATCTCCCAGCCTGTAGCTCTGCTTGGGGTTATTGTGCCCCAGGTACAGGTCCTGGTACTTTGCCTTGTTGAACCTCATACAGTTGGCCTCAGGCCATCGGCCCAGCCCATCCAGATCCTCCTTCAGAGCCTTCCTACCCTTGAGCAGATCAACATAGGCACCTAACTTGGTGTAGTCTGCAAACTAGAGCCCTCGGAGACTTCACTAGTGACTGGCCTCCAACTGTTTTTAACTCCATTTACCATGACATTTTGGGCATGGCTATCCAGCCAGTTTCTTACCCAACAAAGCATATGTCAGTCCGAGCCATGAGCAGCCAGTTTCTCAAGGAGAATGCTGTGGGAAATGGTGTCAAAAGCCTTGCTGAAGTCAAGGTAGACCACATCCACAGCCTTTCCCTCATCCACCCAGCGTGTCACTTTGTCATAGAAGGAGATGAGGTTCATCAAGCAGGACCTACCTTTCATAAACCCATGCTGACTGGGCCTGATCACCTGGTTGCCCTGCAAGTGCCCCGTGATGACGCTCAAGATAATCAGCTCCATGAGCTTCCCTGACACTGAGGTCAAACTAATAGGCCCATGGTTCCCCAGGTCTACCTTCCGACCCTGCTTGTAGATGGGCGTCGCATTTGCTAGCCGCCGGTCAACTGGGACCTCCCCTGATAGCCAGGACTGCTGATAAATGATGGAAAGCAGCTAGGCCAGTTCTTACACCAGTTCTCTCAGTACACTCGAGTTATTACTAACAAGCTAGAGAAGTAAGAAACAAAGAAAAAAAAATAAAATCACTTTCTCCCACTTTCCCCCCTCTTCTATCCCTCAAGTGGTGCTAAAATCACTTTCTCCCACTTTCCCCCCTCTTCTATCCCTCAAGTGGTGCAACTGAAGGGGTAATGGGGGCTGTGATCAGTCCATAACACATCATCTCCACCGCTTCTTCACAGTCACTCTCTGCCCCTGCTCCATTTGGGGTCCCTCCTATGGGATACCATCCTCCCTGAACTGATCCTGCAGGGGCTGCCCACAGGCAGCAGCTCTTCAAGAACTGCTCCAATATAGGTCCATACACAGGGTTCATCCACCAGGAGCAAACTGCTCCTGCATGGGTCCATGAATTACCCAGATCCCCTGCTCCTGCATGGGCTCCTCTCCATGGGCTGCAACTCTGGCCCAGGGCCTGCTCCTGCAGGGGCTCTCCATGGGCCACAGCCTCCTCCAGGCCACATCCAGCCTGCTCCACAGGCTGCATCATGGAGATCTGCCCCATGTGGGACCCATGGTCTGCAGGGGGGCAGCCTGCTCCACCGGGGACCTCTCCACAGACCACAGGGGAACTTCTGCTCTGTGCCTGGAGCACCTCCTGCCCTCTTTCATCACTAACCTTGTGGTCCGCAGGACTGCTTCTCACTCCTCACTCTCTCAGCAGCTTATTTTCCCTTTCTTAAATCTGCTCTCACAGATGTGTATACAGCATCGCTTATTGGCTTTTCTCTGAGCACCGGCAGGTCCCTTCAGAGCTGGCTGAAACTGGCCCTTGTCACACATGGGGCAGCTGTTGGATTCTTCTCACAGGGGCCACCTCTGCAGCCCTCTGCTACCAAAACCTTGCCATGTAAACTCACTAAAACCTGATGTAATACTCACTGAGTTAATCTAGGTTTCACATACTACTATAACCTGTTTTATCATTTTTCTTTGTCTTATTTTAGAGATCCTATTCTCCATGAAAGAAATACATTTGTAGGGAAGTCTCCCTTACACATAAAAAAAACTATGGTATTTGTTTCTTTTATATTTTGAAATCAGTGTCATCTGAAATAAGCCGGGGGGGTGGATGGGGGAACGTGTTACGTTGTATGATTTTATTTAAAAAAATAGCAAAAATATTAATAATGGAGCAAAAATAAGCACTGAAGCTAGAAGAAAATGCCTTTGAAGTTTTCACTATTTCTTTAATTCACATGGCTGTATTTTCTTTATATAAGGTGAGTTAAGGATCTATTGCCACTCTTAACCTCTAATTTCCTACTTTTTATAGGTTTGTGTCACAACATTAGTGTTATTTAAATGTAGAGGGCTGCATTTCATTGCTTGGTAATTATTGAGTAACAGAGCATTTGTAGAGATGAATGACAGACCGACAAACCGAGGAGTTTGATTGTCCTTGATATAAACAAGACTACACTGTATAGAAGCAAGGCGGAACATAGTTACAGAGGAGATCTATTCAGTTTCCTGCATTCCAAAACTAGGTCACTATATTTATACACAATTCTATTTTATGAGTTCATAGAATCATAAAGCCATTTAGGCTGGAAAAGACCTCCAAGGCCATCAAAACCAACCATCTACCTCACCTACTGAGTCCCATTGAACCATGTCCCTTAATGCCACCTTAACTTGCATGTGTATACATATATATAAGTATATATATGCATAAAAATACAGTCCTCCAATGCAGTCCTTCCAACACTAACGACAGAGTGTTTGCTGCCTATGCACCAACCTTCTTTGTGTTCACTAGGAAGAGGTATATATGAAACAGTTAAAATACCAGGCTGCAGTCATTAGTATTGTTTCTAGCTATGGTTAGTGAAGCTGTGTCAGTATTGTGTAAGAAAATTGTATTTACTTTTTTTAAAGTACATTAGTGGATGTGAGTGGAAGTGATTATAAAACACGGTTCACTGTAGATAATGACATCCTCACATGGTAAAAGCACTGGAACAGAACAGAGTTCCACATCTGTACAGTGTTCTCTCATCTGAGCACCATGATTAGTGCAGAGACAGCCCTCTAATCACGTTTCTCTTTTTAAATTGATCACATAAAATAAGATCACAGAAGTTCAGTTCTGATGAACCCTTTCTTAAATATTTCAGACAGTAATGCCTCTGCTATTCCATGCTTCTACTGAGCATTGGAAAATAAAATCTTTCAATGGTGAAATTTCTTCCCTGTAGGACCAGGGAAAGATTTAGAGTGTTGCAAAGCTAAGACTTGACAAGACAGACATTGATGCAGTTAAAAGGATTCTTAAAGATAGTAGAGGCAGTCATTTACTCTGAACAGTGAGTCAATCATACAGATTCATTGTATTGCATACATAATAGCTATGTGTGCATATACATATGTACATATATCAGGTATTATACTGATATATATTTATGTATATGCAAGGTATATTTTATATGATATGCATTATACTACAATAATGATAATAATTATCAGATAAATTTGTGAAAAGCAATTAATTTATAACCCAGGTCTACATTTTTCTTCCTTTATGGGAAAGATTTGTTTTTTTCTCAATTTTTTTGTTAAACAAATCTCTACCACAGAGGAAAAAAAGTTTAGATAAAAATAAATATAAAGGTAAACAGCAAGAAGCACAATAAAATGTATGGTAGAGTTTTTGAGATCAGCAACATCTGGTAACAGAGCGGACCAGTACATTTTCACTGGTCCGAATAGGATTGGACAGCATCTTCTATTGGAACACAGAATTAAGTAAAAATGTCAGTTCAAGTGACACAAATATATATACATATGAGTAAATTAATCTCTCTGTTTTTAACTGTAAATTCATTTCTGTAACTATGTATTTGCATTCAAGTATTCACAGGGGAAGACAGAACTTTTCTTTCTGGGGTTGGACTCCGGAACCTTCTGATAGGAATAATTTATGCATACACTGTAAAAAAAAATAGTTTGGATCTATTTCAGTCATAAACAAAAAATCATTTTTACATCTTCAAACTGTCCACTTTGAAATACTTCACTTTTAGAAATGCATTTAACCAATTTAAATATAAGAGATTAATGACTTCATGAGGGCCCTGGGGCAGAAAATAATGTCATCAACTATCCACTTTAGCAACCTGAATGATGTGTTGTACAACCATCAAGGCAAGGCACTTGCAGTTCACTTCTTCATCTCTGTTTTTAAATTTTCTGGATTAAAGGGTTTCATACTAACTTGTTTAATCTGCAAAATAGGTTTTAAAGCTCCTAGAGCAAAGTTTATTCCTGAAATACCAGGGTCCAGACTTCTTTCACTGCAAGTGCTTGAAACAGAAATGCTAACAGTAAGCATAAGTAAGATGAGAGTCTGAAGGGAAAAGATCTCTCAGTTCAGTCCTGGAACGGATCAAATCTTACAGTATATTTATATTAACTTGACAGAGATTTTCCAGATTAATGTATATGGAAGTATGACAGCAGATGAGAAACATCTCCTACCTTATTCAAAGATGACCTTGCTGTCTTTGATTAAAATGGCATTAATGAAGGAGTACAATTGGGCCTCCCCTTTTCTGTTCTCCTTTCAAACCTGTGCTGGGTAAATAAAGGGTGATAAGTATTGTTTCACATATCATAGTTTATCGCCTTATTTCTGCTGTTATCTGAACATACCCAAACATTTTGACTAAAAGGATTAAGGAGTATTTGGGATGTTATGTGCTGGTTGTAGTAAGAAAAGAACCTTGTCTATGTTTACAAAGCAGTTGCACTGTTCAGCTGTCTCCTGACATAAGGAGGCAACCACAATGGCAGCCCATGTGAGGGGACAAATATGGCTCAGTCTAGCTCAGTCAGTCTCCCTTTCTCCCTGAAAGAGGTCCTAACTGGAAAAAGCAGGAGGCCAGAGCCCTTCCACTCCCAGGTCTAGTCTGCAGAGCTGCTCTTTAGCTAGCCTGGCTAGCCTGGCCCCTACCCCACGGCTGTTGGACTTCACCCCACAGCAGTGTGGGGTGTTGTACTTCCTTCCACCAATCTCAGGGAGGTTTCTCTAGCTTGTGGTTTCCCCCCTGAAGGCTCACCTTGCACCTATGGGTATTGACCACCTTCATACTGATGTAGGAAAGGACTGTGGAGAAGGGAGAAATATTTATCCAGATTTTAAAAGGATTTTTACTTCTACCAGCTCCAACAGTTTCTTCATACCCCAGAAGATTAAAGCAGAATTAGATTAAAGCAGAATTAGATTGGATTAAAGCAGAATTTCTACCATCTCTGTCACTCCTGTACAGGAGATGGAGAATATCAAAATTATCTCACTATCCTTCCAAGAGCTATAAAAATATCTATGAACAGATATTAAACATCAGTCCTGTGAAGACAGGCTAATAGAGTTGGGGTTGTTCATCCCAGAGAAGAACCTTCCAGTACCTAAAGGGAGCCTACAAGAAAGTTGAGGAGGGACTCTGTCAGGTAGTGTTGTGAGTAATGGTTTTGTAATGTTGGAGTAAAGCAGTAATGGTTTTAAACTAAAAAAGATTTGATTTAGATTAGATATTAGGAAGAATTTCTTTACTATGAGGCACTGGCATGGGTTGCCCAGAGAAGCTGCATATGCTTCATCCCTGGAAGTGTTTAAGGCCAGGTTGGATGGGTCTTTGTGCAAACTGGTCTAGTGGGAGGTTCCCATGACAGGGGGGTTGGAATCAAATGATTTTTAAGGTCCCTTCCAACCTAAATCATTCTATGATTCTATGACTGTGCTAACGCAACAGACTAGACTAAATTCTTTAAATCAAATACCTGCAGGAACCACTGACCTTCTGCTATCAAATAAACCTCTTTTATATCCCATATTACAGTTTCAATGTATTTAATATTCATAAGGTTAATTTATCACATCTCATTCTGATATATATCTTAACTGCAGCTGTCATAATCTTTATTTTATTCTATTTTATTTATCTATCTGTCTATTTATTTATTTATTTATGGGAGTCCACTGATCTACTGCAGAATTCTCATTACTTTAGTGTATTATGTATTGTTGATTTTTGTATCTGCTATTTTGCATACAATTTACATCATACTGATCTATGAGGCAAATGATTTCACTTGTCATCTTGCAGCACCTCACAGATCCACTGAAAATGGATCATGGGAAGCTGAGCCCAAGGAGTACTCCTTGATTTGCTTGTTCATAGGTCTGTGTACCATTCTTCTCTATATTGGATACTGCTGTTTCATTTGCTGACCCAATAAAATAAAATGTTGAAAAGAATTAGTTTGCAGCTGCATTGCATACATTTCTGAAAATTATATATATGTATATGAATCATATATGAATCTTATAGGAGTGATGCTGTGCTAAATATAGCTGAAACACACAGCTCTAGTTCTGACGGTTTTAATATGATCACTGTGTTGTTAGGGGTTACATCTGAGAGGTGTCTGTGTTTAGTTAGAAAACATATGGGCTGCTATTTCAGATGTTTTCTGTGACATTACTCTATGTGTGTTTCAGTATAGAACTAGGTGAAAATGTTTCTTTCTATCCCACAAAAATATTTAAAAATTATTATCAGGATGAGCCTGGAACTATGATCTGAGGAGAAACCCTTCCCTCAGGATAGCCTAAAACATGGTGCACAGGACATTAACCTAAGACCGTGGAGATATCTACTTACATACCTTCCTTGCCATTCTGCAACTGCAATAACCCAGAACCAAATCTTTCTTTGGTAGGTGGGCATTCATGACAAATTTCTATTAATCATCATTCAGAGCTATTATATTTCATTGAAATAATTTAATGTTCATTGAAACAAGGGTACACACTTTATCAGATCCCCTCAGAGTGTCTTACATCTCCTTCTAACTTCTAGAAATTGAGAGTTTCCTTTTCTCTCTTGCCTGATGAATGTTTTACAGATGGCAGAAAAACAAACACAACATTCTTTTAGGCTGCTTACTATATACCAGTTATCCTGATTCAAGTACTTGCGAATAGATCTTTTACCCACTGGCTGTCCTAAGCTCAAACCACTAATAAGTGTTTGTTTTTGTTGGTTGTTTTTGGACTTTTATTTTTCCTCCCAGCTTTGAACAGTAAGTTTGCCAAGGAGTGTCATGGTTTGGGCTGGAATAGTTAATTTTTTTCATAGATGCTTATATGATGTGGTTTAGATTTTTGATGAAAATTCACCAGTATTTTACTTGTTGTAGAGTAGTGCTTACACAGAGCCAAGGACTTTATTTCTCTTGATGCCCTGCCAGAAAGGATTCTAGTGGAGCACAGGGAGGTGGCAGAGCTCAGAGTCAGGACAGTTAACCAAGGCTGACCAAAACGAGTACTCCCCCTGTACTCAGCTCTGGTGAGGCCGCACCTTGAGTACTGTGTTCAGTTTTGGGCCCCTCGCTACAAGAAGGACATCGAGGTGCTTGAGCGGGTCCAGAGAAGGGCGACGAAGCTGGTGAGGGGCCTGGAGAACAAGTCCTGTGAGGAGCGGCTGAGGGAGCTGGGCTTGTTCAGCCTGGAGAAAAGGAGGCTCAGGGGCGACCTTATTGTTCTCTACAGATACCTTAAAGGAGGCTGTAGTGAGGTGGGGGTTGGTCTGTTCTCCCACGTGCCTGGTGACAGGACGAGGGGGAATGGGCTAAAGTTGTGCCAGGGGAGTTTTAGATTAGATGTTAGGAAGAACTTCTTTACCGAAAGGGTTGTTAGACACTGGAACAGGCTGCCCAGGGAAGTGGTGGAGTCACCATCCCTAGAAGTCTTTAAAAGACGTTTAGATGTAGAGCTTAGGGATATGGTTTAGTGGGGATTGTTAGCGTTATGTAGAGGTTGGACTCGATGATCTTGAGGTCTCTTCCAACCTAGAAATTCTGTGATTCTGTGAAAACGATATCCCATACCTTATGGTCTCAACAATAAAAGCTGGGGTAAAGAAGGAGGAAGGGGTGGGAGGGGTGGAGTGCTGAGTCTGGCTGGGATGGAGTTAACTTTCCCTGCAGCAGCCCATACAATGCTGTGCTCTGCACTTGTAGCCAGAATACCACTGGTATCACAACAGTGTTTTGTCTATTGCTGTGCAATACTGACACTGCATCAGGGCTCCCTCCAACGCTCCAAAATCCAGCAGGCTGTAGGTGGGCAAGAGAAGGTGGGCAAGAGATGGGGAGGAGACATCACCAGGACAGCTGACCTAAACCAACCAAAGGGATATTCCTGCTTTCCAGAATGTGGCCAAACATCATCACTCATTGATGGGAAGTACAGAGTAACTGCTTTTCTCTCTCTGTGCTTCCATGTAGCCTTTTTTTTTTTTTTTTTTTTTCTCATTTAATTAAATCATCCTTATCTCAAACCTTGAGCCCTTACCTTGACCTCTTTGTGTAGTATTTTCTTCCCCTTCCCCTCTGAGGAGAGGGAGTGAGAGCAGCTGTGGTGGAACTCAGCTGCCCACCTGAGCATAACCACGACAAGGTTGTGAGAAATAACTAGTATCACAAAATCACAGAATCACAGAATGGCTGAGGTTGGAAGAGACCTATGGAGATCATCTAGTTCAAGCCCCCTGCTGAGCAGGATCACCTAGAGCATGGTGCACAGAATGACATCCAAGTGGGTTTTGAGTGTCTTCAGAGAAGGAAACTCCAAAGGAGACTCCACAATCTCTCTGGGCAACCTGTTCCAGTGCTCTGTCACCCTCAGAGTAAATAAAAATAAAATAAAAATACAAAATATGTGACTTGTCTAGAACTGTGTGAAAACAAACCACATGATGCTAGGGTGTAATCATGGATTTAGTAAAGATAAGAAAAGAACACTCATCATAAATCTGCTCTGTCCTAGTTAGCCTTAAGAAAAAAGACTTATGTACTCATGCTGTCTGTCTGTCACCCACAGTAATTTCCTACTACTTTTCATCAACTATGAAAAAACACATTTCAAAGATAATTCTTTCCTACTTTCTTTGTTCTACCTTCTAAACATGCTGTTGAAGATATTTTTTTATTATTATTTATTAAAAAAAAAATAAAAATGTGAGAATTCTGTAATAATCAAGTTCTTCTGGTAGCAGCGAGTTATGCAGTCACCTGGGCTGCATATCCACATAGGAGAGAAAATTAGTGTGAACCAACAAAGTTACCGTCTCTTAGTAAGGATCTTTCACTAATTGTGGTAGGGTGAATGAGGGGAATTTTAGAGACAAGGAAATACAAACCTCTAGGACACCAGGGTTCTCTATTTTGACTGCTTAATGAACACTCACATTTGAGCAAGATGTTTTGGTGGACCCAAAATACTTTTCAGAAACATTCCAGAGGCATTTATTTTGACAAAAGTTTTAGTGGAAAGGTTTTATTTGAGAATCAATACTCAGGAGAGAAAGGCTTGCATCAAAAATTTGACCTTTTCAACATGAAACACATATTTTGACACGCATCCATTTTGCAGTAGCATTTAAAAGGCTTTGTTTTCAAGCCAAAGCAGAATTAAAAAAACTCTGAAACTTGAAAACTGTCAGAAAAGTAAATCATTATTTTCTAGCAAACTCTACTTATTGCCTTTACTTAGAATAACTTATTTTATTCAATGCTGATTTAGCCAGCCATAACTTAACATGATCCAAAGTGCATTGTTATTAACACTTTATTATTGTGTCATTGTATCATGTTATCATGTCAAAATTCACCGGAGTTCTCCACTGTAAAGCTCAGGGTTTGAAAATCTTACCTGGAGCACGTCAGTGAGTGCTAATAAGATGGAAAAGACATTTCAACTGTTATTTGTTTCTTTGTTCATTTTTAAGTACACTTGAATAAAAACAACCACAAAACTCTCAAGCAATCACTTTTCCTTATATGTGTTTCTCATACAGATTTTTTTTCTCCTTTTGTCATTATTTCATATCTTATCATCAAGTTACTGGGTAGGTATTACAAAAAAATGTGAAGCACAAACCTCAGTTTGGATTTGTGATATAGGAGTGTGTAGTTCAGTTAAGTAAAACCTTAAATATTTTTTAAAGGTACTTATTTTTTTTTTTTAATTTATTATTTAGGTTAAGCTATTTTATTACTCTTAATGGACTGCTTTATTTTGTATTTACTTATTTATTTATTTTCATCTTCAGGATATCCAGCCCCTATTGGAAATGCAATCTCTTAGATGTTGCTAAAACAAAAAATGAATGCCTAAAAATATGGAGTGATAGTTCTGAAAACTAAAGTTTAGTGAGCTTGCACAGGCTATGCAACAAGTACTTCCTTTTGATCTCTCTTTATTGCTTAGTATTGAGCCTGACTAAATGGAATGATATGTATAATCTTTATATGGACTTTGGGTCTATATGAAATCCTTCTTTATTTTTGTGTGTACAAAATTTAGTTCACCATACCATTGTTGTCAAGGTGCATCAAAGAGATTATGAATTCACCATGAGCACAGAGACACTATGTTGCTTTGTTGTTTTATGATTGTTCATAGATGTCTCTAAATATTTTAGATGTGTGACAGACAATAAGGTAACTATAATATGAAGATAGTTCTCTGTTTCAGAGTCTAACCTTTCAGTGGAATTTGAGAGAACCTTGAGCCTTCAGAGTAATTTTGTGAAAGCTAAACAGATGAATTCAATATTTAAATAATTATCTGACTCACAAACAGCAAATTATCAGCATTGCTGTTTATTGTTAAAAATAAGAAGACAGCAAGTGTGTCTCTAAAATATCTTTTTGAAGTAGTCCTTGTTCTTGGAAGATTCAGCAAACTGAACAAAAAAAAAAATATTAATTTGTTGAATAGAAAGGGGACAAGGATATGCAGCAAGATATGTATTGCAGAGTATGTTCCTCCCTTTCTTGTCTTTTGCTCACTTTCCCATTTTTTTTCCCAAATGCCTAAATCTACTCAGAGAAAGTTAGGGCATGTTATATATGGAGTGGTAATTCGTGTCGAGAAAAGGGTTGATATTAATAAAGAAGGGAGAGATTTGGGAGTGTGGCCATGGGGATTGGAAAGTCCCGTGGGTGAGATAACATTAGGCTCTTAACGATGAGGCCATCAGGAATGTAAAAGAGTTTAGAGGGAACAAAGAAGAGTGATTCAGGAGACTCATGCAATTTCAGGTTTCTTGTTCTCCAGCTAGTTTCTTGTTCTCCAGCCATTAAGGCATGGATGTTTCTGGGTGTTTGCTGTTGTTGTTACCTCAAAGTTTTTTGACCAATGAAAAGTTGTTTTGAAAAGAACTGCTGTGGAGAGAAGGGTATAAGAGGGGAGCCTGCCCTCAAGAAAAAGGAGAAGAAGAAAAAAAAAGGCAACACGATGAAGTTATGTCATCAATAAAGAAGCAGGAAAAAGAAGTGAAGAGAAACAGGCTGGCAGAATGGAGACCAGGACGGGAACAGGCACTTTGATTGCCTCATGAAGATAGGTTCAGCCAAACTCAGCAAACCGCTCAGAGAAGCTTGTACAGAAAGTTGCTGGAAATGGGCGCACTGGAGCTGGAGAGAAGCTCGAGCTGAGAGAAGCGGACCTGTGCACACAACTGCCTCTCGCTGGTAAGCAGTTGAGCATTATGGGGAATCATACGTCCTTAGGAACAAAGACTGTCCTGGTAACTTTACAGTTTATTCTCCTTCTTAAAAATCGGACAGTTTATGATCCTGAAACATGGGACCAAATCGAGGTCGAGGTGTGGGACACTGCAACTAGAAACGACAAGGTTGCAGTGGGATTGCTCGGTACCTGGTGAGCAGTCTCTGAGGCCTTAAAGAGCCATGTGGAGCCACAATCACAAACGTGTGGCTTGCACACGTTTGCACACGAGCCCTCACGTTTTTTTTTTGTGAAAACGTGAGGGAGCTGCGGGCTCATTTACTGATCCGACTGCTATGCCATCGGCCCCTCTGCTGCTACAGCCATCGAAGGCTTTTGCTGTTACGCCCCCTGTTGAGCTGAACGTGCCTTTTGACTCAGGCCTCATTGGCCTTGAAAAGGAGATGGATATGTTTTTCTTCAATCTGGGAAGAACAGGATACATAAGGCCTGAAGAGCGAGTTCCTTGACAACTTAGAGCAAGACATATTTGCTCAAAAGGAATGGAAAATGGAGACTGTTGTTTGTAATCAAGAAAAGGAATGGAAAATGGAGACTGTTAAGTCATGGAACTTAAAGGATTGTTCTTTCCTGATTGTACATATGTATAGGCATACTCGGGTTTAGTATGTAAAAGCGATGTTCTATATATTTAGAATGTTTGATGTTCGTGTGTGCGTGTTGGTGGAGTGTAGACTCCCCACACACCCAGCACTGTTTACTTGCCTTTTATACCTTTTATACCTTTTATAAGTATAAATATTACTAGATGCAGATTGAGTTGAGACTTCATTTATAACAGGGCATAAAGAAAAGGACAGGATTAGGCAGAATATTAGGCATGATTCTGTAAGGATCAATGAAATGTATGGCATCTGGCTTGTAAGAACATCTGGTTAAAAGGCAAAGACAAGAAACAGAAAAAGTGAAACACTGAAGACACAGATACAGAAACCCTAAGGAACAGTAGATTGTATGCCAGACATATGTACCAATCCACATGCATCTAAAGGTCTGTGTTGATCTGGTCAATCATGTCCATTCATAGTATATGCGTACATGGACTGGGGAAGTATACTATTACTGGCTGTATCTTGAACAAAGAACTAGAGCAGCTTCATTCAGATCTACTTGAGATCCTGAGGTTCGCTGGATTTTTAATTTTAATTTTAATTTTATTTTATTTTTAACATGCATTATTTATGTTGTCTTGGAATGGTACAAATTCTGCTTATGTTTGGGTCTACATTTTTTTGAGTATTAGTGTACCTCTGCATGTCTACATTGTTTCTATCATGGATGTGGTGGTTTTTTGTTTGTTCGTTTGTTTTTAACAGAGTAATGCATTTCTAGAAATACTGAAATGTTACATGTCTTATGATGGAAAAGTTTTCTGGGGCTTGTACATTGTCTTTGTTTTGTGCTCTCGTCTAGGTTGTTACAAATGGTCTATGTTTTCCTCATTGCTACTTATTGTCATTTTTATTGTTATAATGGGATAGTGGAGTTTGTTTTAAGTACAGTCTAGTTCTTTCCCCTTCCCATTACATTATCACTAATTTGATAACTAAATGGAGCCTCCAGGTGTTGGGAGAGCTGCTTTTTCTTGTGTAAATGTGCTTTTGTGTAAATGAAAGAGCAAAATTCCTTTCCAAAGTAAAATGGATTGAGTGTTTTTCTAAATGCACATCATGTCAAAGGTTTTGTATAAACTCGTATATGTTCAATATTTTGCACATGAATAACACCAGCCAATGATGTTTGTGTTAACCTATTTTCTTGTTCCCATTTTCTGTAGGATGTTAGCCTAGTTCTGCTCATTTTACTACTGATTATTAGAGAATGGAAAAAAAAAAAAAAAAAAAAAAAAAAAGGATTATTTTCTACTGGCAATCACTTAGTGATGGAAAGAAGGTGATGGTGTATGCAGTGTAAGAGATATCTGCCCAGGAGTCATCTCATACAATAATCAGAAATTGTGATTCTTGTTTTTCTTTTATGTGCTGTGGTTCACCTAGTTTTGTACAAGTTAGTGCTGCACAGAGAATAGCAATTTGTCTTTTAACTCCACCTGTTTTTTGGACTCTGCAATTTGTTTTTACACTTGGATTGTTGAATGTCTGTCAAAATTCATGATATTTATGAAAATTTCATCTTTGAAAGTTGTTTTGTTGGTGAGCTGTTTAAATAATTTCATGTCATAAATCTGTGAGAGTTTATCTACATGTGCAAGCCTATTTTATGTCCATTTAAGTCTGGACTTGCAGAGCAAAAGACCTAAGGGGAAAGTGTTGGAATTGAGAAACAACATGAAGCAGCTCTGCTAGATTTATTAATTAATTTTATTTATTTATTTATTTATTTTGTGTGTGTGTGTGTGTTTGATTACATATGGGATTATTTTAACCAGTCTGAATTTATGGATGGATATGCAGAAATAGAAAGTTAACACTTCACTGTTACATAGTGCATTAGAATTTAGGCATTTTTAACTTAGTTTCTCTGACCCTGGATGAGTATGCCTATGGAGATGGATACAAATTGACTCAGCTTCCTGTAACCATGTTCTGAGTTGGCTAGACAGAACCAGCTTCAAAGCATGCTTGTATACTCATGCAAGTACATTCTGTTAAAGGGACATAAGCTGAAATACAAAGCATATTGTCAAAAGGGTTATCCAGCCCTGGGTAAAGGCAAATTGAATGGCACTTACACAAGTAGAAGCAACTTTTGGAAATACGCAACCATCTCTTAATCTTCAAGTGTCTCTCTGTTTAAAAAAAAAAAAAAAAAAAAAAAAAAAAGTGGAATTTTTCCTTTTTATTGTTATTATTTCTTTTGTTTGTTAGCCCTTTTCTCCTTGCCTTGTTTAAGGTTACAGGCTATTTCTTTGTGCTATTTCTTTGTGATCATGTGTCATCAAGTCCAACAAAGTCCCAATTTCATATGAAACCTCAAAGAACTGTGGAAATATGAGCACACTGATAGTTCTGAGAGTTGATTTTGTTGTTTTAATTGAAGTAGGTAGGGCTGTTTTAATTGAAGTAGGTAGGGTAGTGGCATGAATACAAAATCTTAACTGTGTGAAATGGGTGCTTCAAAATTAGTAAAGCCAAACACCATTCAGAATGTCCCCTTCAAAGCATTTTGATATTTCAGTCCTTGTTTTCTTCCACAAAGGGAGCAAAATGTGGAAACCCTTCAGCTTCTCAAAAGTTAATATATCAATTACAAAACTTAGTATATCAACTCTCCAAAATAAAACCAGCTATTTCTGAAATTTTGATATGATCTGAGGTGTTTGCTTGAGTTAGTTTACCTTTTTGCCAAGTATTTCCATTGTGGTTTGGCAGTCAAGGGGGATGGATATTTTAGCTGCAGAAAAACTTACTACATCACCGTGATTTGTGTCCTGGATGGTGCAGGAGATCCCTAAGACAACTGAAGTCAAATAGAATGACCCACATGAAAACATTTTAGTCTGTTAATGTGAAGCATTTTTATGATGCTCTAAGGAATTTGAAGCAATTGTTAGGTTTGTAATATTAAAAAAAATAATAATAAAAAAAAATAAAAAAGTAATTTGTTATTAATGCTGTACTTCCACTGAGCATTTTAATTTTACTGAAACTGCCTTTTCCATTGGATAATTTATGTAATGATCTGTTCATAGAACTAAGTTACAGTAACAGATATGAGATCTATTTTGGCTATAAACATCTTTTTGTCTAATTTATTCATTTTAGATTGGCATGCTGTAATGAGAAAACATCAGGAGAAATTATATTCTAGAACAACATGGATGAACACTGCACATTGGTAACATTCTGCAGTTAGTTACAGTTTTTAATCATTTTCACCACAATTACAAATCACAGTTCTCACCTACACAAACCAGTCTGAATACAATTGCGTTTTGATGTAGGGAATTGTAATTAAGACAAGCAGATTATCTCAGTGGATTAAGATCTGAAGGCTATAGGAAATATTTTCAAAATTATAAAACCATTTTTGGAGCTCTAGGTTGTTAATTTTTATCAAGATTAAATCATCCAGATGTCTTCATGTAAATTAGCTTTACCCTTCAAGACAAGAATTCTGGCATATATTTTGGCTTTTTATATTTTGTTTGAATATATCTGAATAAGAAATCTATGGTGTGGGGAGGTGGAGCGTGCATTCTAAACTGTTTAAGATTCTAGAAAAATTAGTCAGGGATTTCTTATCAGTCTCAAAACAGTAGTATGTGTTGAAGTCTATTGAGACTAGTCAAGCATATTTTTCTACAGTGTAATAATCCAAACTCTGAAGGTCTTTCCAGGAAGCAAAGTTTGGACTGGCATACCCAAATGTGGTTTTATACATAAATGTTATTTATGACTGAAATTTTACTAACTCACAGATTTTTATAATGGCTAGTGAGAGTTCCTTCAATAAATTAACCTTCTGATCTCTTCTCACTTCAGTAAATCTCTCTATAACTAGGATTAGAAAAAGTTACTTTAATAATATTATAGAAGTTTACATTTAATATTTTCAGTATTGAGAAGCAAGTACAAAATTGCTTGATCACACTACAGCATTTTGGAGTTACTAGTTATAACAGAACTATATATATATTTTGCGACTACTATCAGTATTGGATCAATTTCTTTCAGGCTCTTTAATCTATAAACCTTTGTTCACATAGTTAAAACTGTTTGTCTGAAATGAATGATAAAAGAAAGTCAAAGCCAGCCGTATCATAGCATTTAACCCTGTGGGAGAGAACATAGTGTTACTGTAATGCATGAAGGTGTTCAATAGGAGTTCAATTTCACTAGTAATTTTCCAAAACCCACAGACAAATACAGACACAAGCACATGGGAATACATGCAAATCACTACCCATGGATAAAAACAACAATCTAGAGGATTTTCAACTTTTATCTTTCCTTTCATTGGTTCTGGGATTCATTTGTGAATGTTCCTGTTACAAAGGAGATTTTCTTTCATGGGTTTTACATTACAAAAAGACATTAAATTGCATGAGCTGATTAAAAATCATTTAGAATATTTTTTTTTTGTCTCACCCTGAAACACAGCTTTAAAATAAATTTAAAATGTTACTCTTTTGTTTCAGATCTGACTAACAGGTGGGCAATGATGCCTTGTGTGTTCTGAACTTTGTTTTCTTAGGTCATCCTCTTGGAAATTATGAGAGATCCTTACCAAAAATTAAGGCAAGACTGATAGAATATACATATTGCTTTCCATGCATACATAGGATAATCTTTTTAATGTCCCCTTTCTTCATAGTCATTATGATTGTTCTTACAGACTTTAGGAAGGATTTCTGTTCTATATCATGGTTTATACACCAGTATAAGATCAAATATTGATTTGTTTTATATTTTTTTAAAACTTATAATTTAAACTGAAATAATATGTAACCACCAAAATAGAATAAACAGTTAGATGTAGTTATAGACTTATTTTCTTGCATGTTGCCATTTCTGTATTTAAGCAGGAGAGACAACAAGTTAAATATGTAAATATATGTTACTTAAATATAGATTAATATGTTTATTTTACAATACCCCATGAAGATGTATTAGGTTTTTCTTAATGTATTAGCTGTAAGTTCTCCAATATATTAGTCCTTTATAATAGTATGCTGTAGCCCACAAATACAAAATTTAAATATTTAAATTTTAAGACTTTTAGCACATCTGAATGATATCTTGCTTGTTTACTAAAAAATGCTTGCTTACTGGTAGAAATTTGCTAAACACTATCTTAATTAAACAGAATTGTTCAAACGAAAATAAACTGTATGTAGAAGGTTAATTAAATCACTTAATGTCACATACCCCAGTTCCCAAACTGTACTGACCACATAAGATAATTAAAACTACAAAGCTAAGATTCTGTCCTAGAAGTTCATTTCTATATCATTTAATATTTAAATATGTCTAATGTAAAACATGTGCATGATTTAATAGTGCACTTTATGTTAAGATAAAGTTAGGTTAATGTTAACCTCTCTAACAACTAATGGAGTACAGCAGATGATTAAATGCTCTTCTAGAATTTGGAAGGATTATGGACCTAAACTCCCACTCCTGAGTCATTCAAAAATTGTTCATAACATGAAAGGATTTTTTTCCCAATAGGCTTGATGGATTTTATTCAATGGTATGATAATATTTTGGGGAGTTATGTTTTCTCTCTGTAACCTCAATTAACAAAAAAAATACAATTTTACCTTCATTTAATCCCCAAAGTCTAAGTCCTGCAAAAGCTAACTATATATACTACTAATTTAAAAGTGAAGAGCATTTACTTAAATTGTGCAATAATTCTTTACCAAAACGAGCTAAGCAGGTTCAGACTGCCAAATAAAAATTAGCAGGTTTTATTTGTTTGCTTTCAAAATGAATAAATGATTCCATAACAGAGGGAGTTCTGCAGAAGCCTCAAATCTTCACTAATTCATGTTAAATTCGTTGAATTAGTTTGGCTGAAAAATAAATTAGATAAAAGAGTAATGGAAATGAAATAAAACAAATTATTGACTGTTCAGAGTTTTCTAGCACCATAATATCTGGGGGGGGGGGGGGGGTGGAAGAGGCAATAGTGCTTGGAACAGAAGTTTGTAAGTTTCAGAAATAAGGTTCAAATTCCCAAAGGCAGGTCCCAAGAAAGGGAACCAATCATTATATATCTTGGCAAAGGAACAGGACTGCTTGAGTCAAAGGAGGATGTTGTTAGGTTTTGAGATAAAAGCTCACCTGCACACCCACATGGAGAGACAAAGGCAAAAGTGTGAAAAAAGGCAAACGTGTATAATACCATATTGGGCATAATACCTGTATAATACCATGTTGGGCTACTCCTAGGCCCACAAGAGGCAGCATTAGGTCATCAAAGACCCACATCCACAAACCCAGAAAGCACAAGGCCACAATGGCAGGTGGAAAAAACAAATTAAGGACTCTGAGCAATGTACACCCTGTCCAGGTCTCTCTCAGAGCTGATCTAGGACAGTTTCATCCCCAGTCACGAAACCTGTCAACACAAATCATACAAAGCTCTAACCAGATCACCTGCCTGGCTAAGAGGAGTCACTGCCTGGGGTGAGACACATGGAATGCAGGGGAAGAACATACTAGAAAAAGGAGGGATTTAAGTAAATGGGAAAAAAAAAAAAAAAAAAAAAAAGCTTAAGACATAAAAAGTTCTGTTCACATGTAAATAGTTTACTGGTCCGTAGGCTTGTCTGACTATGACCTGGGCCTTTCTTTTTATAAATTCCTTTTGAACCCTTCCCTGCACGTGGGTTTTCTGCTCTGTGTGTGTATCAGGGTGTGAGTGCAGCAAGCAAAAACAGACCTTTGTTTGGAGGGACTGTTCATCTGTGGTAAAACAGAGGGAATGAGTGCAGGTGTATGACAGAGGTGTGATCACAGTGAAGACTGAGATGGTGAGTAGGACCTTGGGAGCGTGAGTCTGCAAGGGTGAGAGCACAAAGTCAGCTATGGTGACTGGGGAAGTCCAAGACAGCTGTGCGTGTGTGGTCAGCCAGATGGTCTGTACCAGCAACTGGAGCAGGGCTGTAGCCTGAGAGGTTTTCATGCCCAGGGGACTGCAATTGGAAAGAAGGTTTGAGACACCTACTGGGCAGACTGAGTCTGAACCCATCTGATAGAGGGTTCATGTACATATATATATATATGTACAATTTGTGTATATTGACACTGTTGGTGTTGCCTTTGTGCCTGTGAGTGTTGTGAGTGTCTGCTTGTAATTTGTCAACCACGTATATATTCATACACGTATATATGTGGTGTACATATGTGCCTGCTGGAAATAGGTCTTCAGCCTCTCTACTGGTAAGAACAGTGGATATGGAGCTACATCAGCAGCAAACTCTCCCAGCCTGATGGATTACACATGAGATGTTTTATTTGGCTCAAAATATTTAGGTGAGAAGTGAGTGGAAGGGAGGAAAATAAAAAGGTATGTTAAATGCATTTTTAGGTTTTCTCCCTAATCAAATCAATTAGTTTTGTGACCTCACTTTTCATTTCTAGGATCCTTTTAAAACTATAGATCTGTTCTCCAAGGTGGGTTCTGGAAATCCCACCTTCTGTTTGTAGTGTTTGTTTATTTTTTTTTTCCAAGAGACAAATCAATTTACAGAATAGAGTTCATCAACTGTTTGCAAAATCATCATAGTTTAGCAAATGAAGAAATTAGCCCATTAGAGCACTGAAGTCAAAGATTGCAGGTAAGCACTGCAAATATTCACAGCATAGGTATATTCACTGCATAATTGCTTATTTCAGTGACTTTACTCCCAGACAGCTGCAATTCCACAGCCTACTCTAGTCAAAGTAAGGTTAGTGTAAGGGAAGGAAAAGAGCATTTATAATGTCTTCCAGTGGCTTTTTCAGGCTTTTCCAAATGAATAGAGACCATCATGAGGTTATTTCCCCACCACCAAATTTAAATTTCTTCAACAAATTCTCACCATCAAGAAGCTGAATTTTGTTATGACCATTTTCAATTATTAGTGATTCAAAATTTTGGACTTAGATTCTCTAATACATCCTTACAATATTTTCATCTGAATTCTTATTTAAGAGTCTAGTATTGAAATTACAGCTGAATGTTCCTTTAAGAGCTCAGGTTTTGAAGCACACATAATTTTACAAAGAAATTATAGGGGGGAAAAAAAAAAAAAAACACACAAAACAAATAAAAAAAAACAAAAATAAAAACAGAGTAATTTTGTTTTTCATGAAAGGAAAGATTTTTTTTTTTTTTGTCTCAAAATATGACTTTTTTTCTCTTTCTCTCTCTCTTTTTTTTTTTTTTTTTTTTTTTTTTTTTAATGGAGTTTTACTCTATAATGTTGCTTCTGCTTCTGCTTTGTCAAGGCATTATAGTGCATATATCAAGGTTGGTGTTCAAACTTCAAATGTACTTTTATGGGAATTGCTTACAGTTTTGGGGAGGTTTGAATATTTCCAAATATTGTCAAGTATTTTCTTCATCAATGTGTATTTCACCTGTGGGCTGCCATGTAGGGAAGAGACGTGCTACATATGACTGAGTGTAGGTCTAACAGGACTAACAGTGTTATCTGCTGACAGTGATATTTTCACACTCAGCCC
The DNA here is from genome assembly GCF_009819795.1 of Aythya fuligula. NCBI lineage: Eukaryota > Metazoa > Chordata > Aves > Anseriformes > Anatidae > Aythya > Aythya fuligula. The sequence continues at coordinate 131,085,252 of NC_045560.1, forward strand.
AACAATCAGGATAGACTATAGGGAGATAGAAGCCAATATAAAGTACTTTCAAGTTGCAAATTAATAACTGAAGTTAGTCTGTCAAGTTATCTCATTAAAGTGTTTAATGAAGATGCAAAGAAAAGGTAGTTAGAGGCAGCAACTGTATCATTTAAGAACTGATGAATTTAAAGCCTAAAATGAATAAATGAAAACTAAAAACAAAAACTTTGAACACAGATGGAAAGGTAAGCTAGGTGCTCTAAAACACATCATACATGTAAAGGGTTGAAATTTAGGAAGATGAAGTAGCTTGTATTTCTGAAAATGAAAACTTATAAGAGAGACATACACTGCCAGAAGATGAGGAGGACATAAAGACTCAGATCAGTGACACTATATTTTAAAGGGTCCCATTTATATCTCATAATCTGACCTCTTTTTCCATTTTGCTTTGGATAATATGGAAAGTGTTCTGTGTCTGATTTTTCTACATATACTACTTTTTCTTTCCTCTTCCCTTCCTTTCCTAGTATTATCCAGTCTGCAGGAAAATGCAGGAACTCAGCCCTCCATAAGTCTTTGAAGATGAAGTCCCTTATGCAACTACTTTGCAAAACAAAAGCAAAGATGATTTTGCATAGCACTTTAAGTATAATAATATAAACCACTAGAGGACAGTGGATTGTGTATTCCTGCAGCTCAGAGATAATTATCATTATCAAGACAACTGCTTTCAAAACTCTTAAAAATGAGAGTTTATAAAAACGCAAAATAACATCTTATCCTTCTCACCCTGTCTACAGTATGTACTGTATAAGCAAGTAGCACATCTGGCAGCTGACAAATATAGTTTTTCTCTCTTTAATTATATGTATTTTCATGAACAGGAAATGTCTGATTGCAGCATGTGCTTCTAATGACGCAAGTTTTAAAGCAAGTGCTTAATACTTGTCATCAGAAAAGCTTGCATGACTGATTTGAGGTGGATAACACCCCCAAAATACAAGGCCTATTGAAATTTGATTTTACATGTCTAAATCTGTTAGCTATGAAGAGCTGGATTTGCAAATCTCAGAAAAAAAAATATATAAAAATAAATAAAACAGCCTGTTTTATGTTAATTTAATTTTAACTATTTCATCTGCTTTTAGAAGCTACTTTTTTTTCCCAAGTCTCTTGGGCAACAAAAATAAAATTTTAGATCTAGTGCATAGGTTTTAGATCAAATACTCAAATCTCATAGCCTCACTTATTTAGCAGTACTTGAATCATTGGTACATACTAATTAATCTTAACTTCACCAAGTCAAACTGATAACAATTAAAAATAAATAAATCAGAATGCATTTATTCACTTATAGTGAATTAAAAAAAAAATACAACAAACTAATCAAATTAAAACAAAACAAAAACATCTACATTTAGTAGCTAATATTATTAGAAATTTTCTGGTACACAAAGTCAATGATTTAGAAATCTCTCTCCACATTATATCATGTAGCATAGATATATTCATGGGCATACAATTTTAAATTTTAAATACATGGATATGAGAGCAGTTGAGTAAGGACTATCCTATATCAGATAATGTGCAGAAGCTCCTTGTGCCGATTCTTACTTTGTATTAAACAAAGATAGGAAAGGGCAGACAGTAGTTCCTCTTTTTTGTTGAGGCATGAGTTACTTTCAATTAAATTATTATTGCCTTTAAAACATTTTTCTTGTGAATTTTACCACTGTGGTCTATATATATAAATAAAATTTATATATATATATATTAACAACAAAAAAATAGACCTTAAAAATAAACAGAACCAATCTTTTTCTGAAAAATAAAAATCAAATGTGAAAGGTCCTTATTCTGTGTTAGTCACTTCAAGAAGCCACTGAACTCTTCAATGAATAAATATGGTCTAGGAGATGAACCTGGAATCCTTGGGTAAATTCTCTTCTGATGTCCATGTTGCTATTGTCAACTATTGCAAGTTTTCCACAAGCAGGGAGTATACTACTACAAGTAGTCAACCTTTACTTGAAAAATCAGGACAATCATATTTCTCTCTAGACTTTTAACACATAAAGGACTGAACAGTATAATTATTATTTATAATGTTGATTCAATGATTGTAATCTGGTTATGCAGCATGAAGTGGTACTTATTTCTAAAAATTCAATTTGCTTTTCTTTATTAGTAGATGTCCCGGTTCTGACTGATGTTCCAGTATTATGGAAAATGTCAATGTCAGTAGAAGATTTTATTTCTCAATCCCCTTCAGAATCAGAGGCATTAAAGGTGTTAGATCTACCAGCTGAGTTATTAGTATGGTCATTTTGTATCACATGACCATACTAATTAGGGCATCAAATTCAAGGGCAGGTGAAGGCCTTGTCCTTGTTTTCTTTTTTGAATGGAGCAAGGTAAATTCAGTGTTACTTCTATCCTATTCTAGCGTTGAAATTGTCCCAAGAGATAAGTCCTTCTTTTCTGAAATTAACAGGTACATATTGTTTTGACCTGTTGCTGTATCTATGTATATGAAACCCTATTTTAGGACATAGCCAGGCATCTGGAACTTTTCCTTTTTCATAGACTTCAAGATATTCACCATGGTTTTATTTCTTCTCCATTTTGAGAAAAAAACATCATCTGTTTTTTATTACTATTGCAGTCTTTACAAACATTTTATTCGCTGTGTGCAGATGATCCACTTTTGAGAAATGTCTTATTAATCCTGCCTGCTCTAATGGCTCATTAAAATCCATGTCTCCCTACAGCCCTTGGTCGCCAGCATTTCTGTGAAAATCTTATGTCACACTGAAGAGACTTGAAAAAAATAATCTTCCTTTCTCTTCAACTAGTGCTAAAGATATATAGGTATGATATATTACCTATGGCAAATTATAGGGTAACTAAATCAGTTATGCTTGTTATGAATCATTTAAGGAGTTGCTAGGTAGTTTACATTTTAGACTCAAGTGCGGAAAACAGACTAGGAACACAAAACCTTCTCTTTTAGTGAGAATTATTCAATAGATTGTGTTACAACAGTTCCATGACAAATCAAATCAAAACTCTATCTAGCTCAGTATGCCATGTCTGACTTAATCTTGTTATCATGTTTAAGACAAGAGCATAAAATCAAGACCACATGTAGTTTAAGATTCCCTTTGGTATATCCTCTCTTTACTAGCTAGGTTTCCTGACCTGAAAATTGCACTGTGTCAACCACACTTGGTAATGATCAATACATCCTCTTCATTGAATGTGTCTAAAACTGTTTTGAATAAGTTTATACTGCTGGTATCAATTTATTTATTTATTTGTTTGTTTGGCAAAGAGCTTCACAGTTTCATTAGGAATTGTATCAAAATGGGTTCTATTTTTTAGTTTTCCTTTGTTTTAAATCTGGTACATAATTGTTTCTTTGAGTGTCCCTTAGTTTTTGAATTCTGAAGAAAAATACAAAATTATTCCCCATATCACTTCTCTATCTCAGTAATGATTTCATAAATCTCTTTTTTACTTTCCAAACTGAAACATCTAATTTATCGTGGCTTTTATACATGTGATTATTCAATTTACTTGCTTAAGTAAATTTTATTAAAATTTTTATGAGAAATTTGGTTCTCACAAATTTATTGTATTTTCCCAAAGAACATTTTATCAAAAATAATATTCCTGTGGAAGATACACTTTCAGCTGAGCCAAATTTATTATAAAATAAAAAATGTTTTGCTGAAACGTGGTCCTGAGTGAACCTACTATCAACTTTGATGAATGACTAAGAAAAATTATTTTCTCTTTTTTTTTTTTTTTTACCACTACATTTTTCCTGGACTTAAAATTTAGTTTTTAAGTCAAACAACTTTAGTTTTTGAGTCAAAAAACTCAAGGATGTAGAAGAGCAGAAAAATAACTTAAGGTCAACCTGAGCTCATGCTCTCTCTCCAGCTCATGCCCAGAACATATGGCTAGTAGTCTGATTTGCGTAAACTAATGCAAAATCTTGTAAGAGTTAATGAAATCTGAAAGCTACGTATTACTTTACTGTTTTACTGGGTGTGACATGTAATTCATATAATTGATATTTGTATCAAGTAAATCCTCTCACACAGATAGTCCAAATAATTTACTTTTGACAAATCTACCACTTACATGTTCTTGACTTGTCTCATGTACTAAAGATAATTTCATTTTTGAAGCACTATATTTTGACTAGAGATAGAGGAGTGTATCAGCCTGACTGTACTCTTCATCTACAGAATAGAAATATTTCCATTTCACTGTTCTTTCCTGGTCTGAAGTGTTCATTTAATGTCATTGAAAAATGATATTATATTCTGTCTTTACAAAGGTTGTGTAACATTCAAGGAAAATGCTTGTGTTTATTTTTGTTTTTGAATGGTTATGTTCCCACACATATGACTTTGTGTGGGAACTCTAAGAGAAAAATGAGAGGCTGAAGAAGGTCCAAGAAACCTGTATTGGTTCCTCCTTGTGATGGTGAAATCCCAAGCACCAAGAGGAAGAAAACTCTGACATTTCATGGACCAATAAATGTTTTTCTAAGCTCTAGGAGCTGAAGTAATGTTTTTAAAACATTAAAGACAAATAGGCAGTAAATAACATTAGCCTTTGACTATCAGTGCTGCTGAACTCCTAGCTCTGTTTCAGACCACTTCAGCTTGAACTCGCCGTGATGAAACCATGATGGATCTCCATGATGGTTTGGGATAATTTTAGCATAAATTGTTCCCAACGAACAGGCAGCATGAGAATGAGTCACGTTTGGCTCCTTCCATATTACCCAGCAGACTTTACACATCCAAATGCTCCAACTGTTTTCCTGTCATTCTACAGAGGAGACGACAGCAATTTCATGCTACAAAAACTGCAATAGAGTTTGCATGGCTTCAGAACATTTTAGCAGGGGAAAATATACCTAAATTACTTAAATTATGTGTGTAGGTCACAGAGAAGATCCTAGAACAATTTCTATGGAGTGTGGATGCAGTCATCCGACCAAGAAAGTAACCAAATCTAATTGGTATGGCCATAAGTCAGTTAACACTGTTTGATCTAGGGCCAAGATCACTCCATCCTTCTCTCTTGTTTAGCATGCAAGTTTTAGTAGTGAATTTATGCTTATGTTTTATGTGCTTGTTTATATAATTTTAATCAGGCTTTTAGTCACAATAGCCTTTTTTTCATTATCCAATTTAATTACAAGAAATGTTCAGAGAAGTTAGCAAAAGGGACTCTCCGTCACTGAGTTATTTTTGTACATATGGGGAAAATTGTATTTCCAACTGCATAAATTAGACAACTTTGTTCTTGAATAGGGATGTTTTTATTGCAGTGAACAATTTGGAGACACTATATATGCATATGCTGATAACTTTTTGTTACCCAGATAGTCATTGCCTGTTTTAATATGGCATTTACTATCATTCCCCTCACTGGAGGCAAACTTCCTTGTTGAGAAGTCAAGAAATTTTTACATAGTTTACTTAAGAAAGGAATAATATGTGGCAACCCTTTTCCAAAACTGCAGGTATTATATGTGCCAGAAAATTAGAATAAGTATTTGTAGACATTTATTTTATTCTATTTTTATTATAGGTGAAGCGTTTAAGCTAACACAGAAATATTATAAAATAGTCTCAATAGCAAATAATATAAAACAAGAGTGGTTAACCATGTATCAATGCATTTCTGCTAATATCTCTTATCACACAATGGGACTTATCATCTGGCTATCCAAAAGTGGGTTTAATTTAGGCTGGCAATTTAGTCTCTCTTTATAGACAAGGGAGAAACAAGCAATTCCAGAAGAAGAATAATTCCATCAATGGATAGCAAATTCTTTAGCAGTGCCTGGATGTTCAATCCATTGAGATGACATGGAAAATAAACCATATGAGACTCTACCTAATTTTTAGACAGCTGAAGTTAGTTGAGATTAACTATGTTCTTTGAAATATACATATTTCCTTTCTTATTCTTAATTTTTCTTTTTCTTCTTAAACAAAAGAACCTTATACCCAAGAAAACTGATAACATTAACAACTATTCACTTCAGATTATAATCAGAGAGTAGAAAAATTCATAATAATTTAACAGTGAAATATTTACCTTTTTCTGTAGTGAAAAGTGCTTATATAAATCTATTTATTGCAGTCCAGACACAGAAATCACTCAGAGAATGCATTTATTTAAAAAATAAGTACTCCCAAAATGCAGTCAGTTTCATAGCATCATAGAATAATAGAATTGTTTGGGTTGGCAGGGACCTTAAAAATAATTTACTCGACTCCCTATGCCATAGGCAGGGACATCTTTAATGAGACCAGGTTGCTCAAAGCTCTCACAAACCCAACTTTGAACCCTTCCAATGTATCCAATGCATCCACAGCTTCTCTGGGCAAATTGTTTCAGGGTCTCACCAACCTCAATATAATAAATAAATAAATAAATAAATAAATAAATAAATAAATAAATAAATAATCTTCCTTTTACCCAATCTAAATCTTTCTTTCTAATCTCTTCTTTTAGTTTAAAACTGTTAACCCTTGACCTTTCTCTACAGGCTCCACTAAAAAGTCTTTCTCCGTCTTTTTCTTTAGTTCATTTTATATATTGAAAGGCTGCAATAAGGTCTCTCTGAAGCCCTCTCTTCTCCAGGCTTAACAATCCCAACTCTGTCAAACTTCTTCAAAGAAGAGGTGTTTCTGCCTTCTGATCATTTTTGTGTCTCTCTTTTGTACCCACACTAACAGGTCCATGTCTTTCTTGCGCTGGGGACACCAGAACTGGAAGAAGTACTTCTTGTGTGGTCTCATGAGAGCACAGGAGCACATCCCTTGACCTGCTGTCCACACTTTTGCAGCACAGGATACAACTGGCTTTCTGTGCTGTGAAAACATGTTTCCAGCTCAGCTGAGTTTTTAATACCCCCAAGCTCTTCTGTGTAGTGTTGCTCTCAATCAATTCATTACACAGTCTGTACTTATAATGGGATTGCCCTGATGCAGGCACAGGACCTTACACTTGGCTTTGTAGAACTTCATGAGGTTCACATGGGACTGCTTCTTAGACATATCAAGGTTTCTGAATGTTATCCCTTCCCACTAATGTATCAACTTCACCACCCAGCAAGGTGTTATCTGCAGATTTGCTGAGTGTGTACTCAGTTCCACTGTTCATGTCAAAATAAAGATATTAATTATTATTGGTCTCAGCATGGTCCTTTGAGACCTTTGACTTTTTACTGGTTTCCAGTTGGACATTTAGCCATTGGCAGTAATCTTTGGATACAGCCATCCAGACAGTTGCTTTTCCTTCAAATAATCCATCCATCACAACAATAGCTCTTCAGTTTAGAGGTAAGAATGTCATGAGGAACCACAACAAAGGCCTTACAGAAGTTCAGGTAGAAGTCTACAGTTTGTCTTCCCTTGTCCACTGATGCAGTCAATCCTGCAGAGAATGCCATTAAATTTGCAGTTGGTGAAGACATGTTGTCTGCATCTCATCACCTCCGATATTTCATGTGCTTCAACATAACTTCTAGTGAGATCTGTTCATTCATTTTACCAGGCACTGAGGTGAGGCTGACTGGTCAGTAGTTTCCAGAATTCTCTTTATCCTTTTTTAAATATAGCTCTAATACTCCTTTTACTCCACTCACTGGGGAGTTTGCCTGACTGCCATGACTTTTCAAATATGACATACAGTGGGTGAACAACTATATCTGCCAGTTCCCTAGGGACTTTGGAATGCATCTCATTAGGTCCTATGGATTTGTGTAGGTTCAGCTTCCTCAGGTGGTCTTGAACATTATGTGCTCTTATGATGGGACATTCCCTGCCTTGAGGTTCAGAGACTTCAGAGATGTGGGAAGAGTAATCACCAGTGACAACCGAGGAAAAAAAAATGCTGAGTACTTCAGCCTTCTCCATGCCAGTTGTCACTGCTTCTGTCTTATTTATATAGAGAGCTACATCTTCTTTCTTCTTCTTTTTCTGACCAACATACCGGTAAAAGCTCTTATATTTATTCACATTCTTTGACAAATTCAGCTCCATCTGTGCCTTAGCTTTCCTGATTCTACCCCTACGTATCCTTGCATCCTTGTATCTTTGTATTTTTCCCAAGATACATGCCCCTGTTTTCACTGCCTATGCATTTCCTTCTTACTCTTTAGTTTGACCAGGAGGTCCTTACTCAGCCATGTCAGTTTCCTGTCTTCCCTGACTGATTTCCTAAAAATGAGAATTGAGAGCTCTTGTGTTCTAAGAAAAAAAAAAGTCCCTAAAGTGCTGTCAGCTCTGTTCTGCTCCTTTACCCCTTGAGGCAGTTTCCTGGGGTAGGGGGTGTGTGTCTCATCCACTAATTCCTTAAACAATGGAAAGTTGACCTCCTAAAAATTCAGGATCTTGACAGTGTTTTTTACACATTCCATTTCCCTCAAGATTGAATTTTGCCAAGGCAAGATCACTGCAGACTAGGGTAATATTATTTATTTGTATTTAAAGACAACTTGCTTGTTGAACATGGGTAGTTAGCTATGTTTAGACAGGACAGGACATCTGAGCTGAAAAGGCATTTATTTTTGGAAATGAGACTGCCTTGAGAACATTAATTTCCTACAGACATTAATATTTGGCTTGATTCTGGTTAAGGCTTCCCAGCTACTTGATAGAATGATATTTCCAAATAACCAGCATCAAGGTCTGTTGCAGCAACCACTGAAGTTTGCAGGGGCTGGTTTGCTTTGTCCATGTCAGTTGGCATTGCCAGTCACCCCTCATCACAGTTTGAAAATTGCTGTGGGCATCTAGGCCAGCCACTCCCCTCCACTGACACAGAGGGACCAGAAGAGAGAAAAAAAATCCTTTAACTTTGAATAAAAGGGTCTATGTAAATGATAGCATTTAAAATTATTTTTCTACTGAAATACTGAGTCTATTGTTTTAGCTTCCAACAGAGTTCATAAAATCAAAATAATTCATCTTATTTAAAGGAATTATTCTTAACCACTGAAGTTTCTCTGATTTGCTGCATTTTTCATGACCACAATGCAGTCTGTTCTCCACAGAATATCCATAGAAAGTAAAAAATGTAGTTTTTCTTTTACTAGAGTTATAAAAGATTCCAATTTCAGTACAAAGCATGTAAAAAGGAAAATAAACACTCAAGCACTACTTGTTAAAACTGTACTAGTAGATTTTACAATGTACATTTGTCATGCCACTGCCTTATTTTTATTATCTATACCATGTTAATCAGAACAAAGCGGTTCTTACAGATGAAAAAATCTTGAAAAAATCTACCTGTCATAAGTTGCTAGCTACTACAGCTTTTTTTCTGAAGTGGGTGGGGGAAAGATATTTTTGTTTCCCCTTTACTTTGTTTTGATTAATTCTAATTTATTTATTCATTTATTTATTTTAAAATCAATTTTGTCCTTGGCATTACTCTATGGAAGTACTTGTCATATGTAGGTCATATTCTAAAACAAAGGACAAATGTAATTAATACTTCATTGAAATACAATAATTTTCAGGGTAGAATATAATTTCAGGTAGCATTGTGGTTATTTATACGTATTTCATTTGTTTAGATCAGGGTGGCTTCCTAGTGGCATGTAGCTATCTGCTCAGTCTTTGTGTTAAGAGCTGCACACCCTGCTGCACTGGTATATTCCTGCACTTGTGCCATTGCTAAAACCCACAAATATAAATTGCATTAGGACATCAGATGTAATTAATCTCCATAACTTTATTTAAGTCTTGTGCTTATATCAATTTAAGACCCTGGCCCTCATGTTATTCACAAAAAGCAGTAATTGTTGTTGTTATTTGTCATGGTTTAACCTGGCCAGCAGCTAAACACCACACAGCCGTTCGCTCGCTCTCCCCCCTCCCTCTCTGGGATGAGAGAGAGAAACGGGAAAGTGAAGCCCATGAGTTGAGATAAAGACAGTTTATTAAGACAGGATAATAATAATAATAATAATAATAATAATAATAATAATAATAATAATAATAATAATAACAACAACAACAATAATGATAATAGTACTACTAATAATAATGTGTACAAACAAGTGATGTACAATGCAATTGCTCACCACCCGCTGACCAATGCCCAGCCTAACCCCAGAGCAGCCAGCCCCCCCATCCCAGCTAGCCACCCCTATATATTCTTTAGCATGACATCAGATGGTATGGAATACCCCTTTGGCCAGTTTGGGTCAGCTGTCCTGGGTCTGTCCCCTCCCAGCTCTTGCTGCACCCCCAGCCTGCCTGTTGGCAGATAGAACAAGAAGCTGAGACGTACTTAGCTTGGTGTAAGCACTGCTCTGCAACAATTAAAACATTGGGGTGTTATCAGCACTCTTCTCATCCTAAGCCAAAACATATAATTCTACCAGCTACTAGGAAGAAAATTAACTCTGTCCTAACTGAAATCAGGACAATTTGTTATTTTATTTTTTTCCCTGTAATGTCTATACCATTTGCTTTTGAACATAACAATTTGATTTAGAAACTGTCCCTGAACTATAACTATCATAATATCATTGAAAGACCAACAAAAGAAATGTGACCTTTTGCGAAAAACAACTTTTATCCAACGTTTCAGTGAGATTCATAAAGTTAACTTAAAACCCCGAAAACTACTAGAAATTGAAGTAATGTCAACATTTGTATGGTTTTGAGATGTGAGCTAAAATGAACCTCTTGTTCATTGACTTACATTCACTATAATTTTTCTTGCACTTATACTACAGTATGTCAGAGGAGAAGGTAAGGGAAAAGATACAGCTTTAGTAAACAGAATCTGATTTACTAACAGGAATTACTAAGGAATAGGTGCAAATTTATTTTGTTTTGTTAATAATTTATGTTTAAAGTAATAAAGTACAAGTTTAAAGTACATAAAGTAATAAATTAAATAATATCCTTTGTACATTTTAAGACACATCCAGATAAGAGGGTTCATTGTGTGTAAAGTGTTTAATAAAATAAAAATTAAAAAGACAATTGCATTATAATAAAATTGTCTTTAGTCCAATGACTTTATATGAGAATATTTTCACATTTCGATACGAGACTTGACAATTTCCATAAATTCAATCACAACATTATTAAATTCAAAAGTATCATGTAAAGTCTAGATAGCAACTTGTTTTGTTTGTTTGTTCATTTTTGATAGTTTCTTTCATACTAAAAGGAGAAGAAAAAAATTAAAATAAGTCTATTCCCTCACAATGATCTAAAAATAAATGCATTCTGGAACTTCTTTTCTATTAATAAAATATATTTTTTACTAATCTTTGTACTGGGTCTTGCTGGAATGTTAACTTTCCCGGCAGCAGCCCATACAGTGCCGTACTCTGTACTTGTAGCTGGGACAGCAGTGTTATCACACCAGTGTTTTGTCTACTGCTAAGCAGCAGTGGCACAGCATTGGGCCTTTCTCTAACCCTCCTAGGGGGTGGGCAAAAAGTGAGGAGAGAAACATCACTAGGGCAGCTGACCTAAACCAACCAAAGGGATATTCCATACTCAGCAATAAAAGGTGGAAACAGGAAGAAGAGGGGAGGAGTGGGCTCTCGTTGAAAAAACGTTGGTCCTCGAACACCGGCTGCATGCGTTGAGGCCTTGCTTCAAGGACGTGGTCAATCATCGTTCATTTGTGCGAAGTAGAGAGTAATTTCTTTCCTCTGCACTTCCATATAGCCTTCATTTATTTTGTTTGTTTGTTTTCCTCCCTTCTTTTTATTTTTCCCTTTTCCCCTCCCTTTTCCCCTTTCCCTTTTTATTTCCCCTTAGTTAAATTGTTTAGTTCATGGTAGTCTTTATTTAATTGTTATTATTATTTCCCTTTAATTAAATTATCCTTATCTCAACCCATGAGTTGTTCTTTGCTTTACTTCTCCCCCTCCTCATCTAAAGGAGGGGGAGTGAGAGAGCGGTTGTGGGGTTTAGCTGCCCAGCACGGTAAAACCACCACAATTTTCAGAAAGATAAATACTTTAAAGGATTATTGCAAATTATACTTGCCCAGGATGATGAGAACAAGTCAGTGTCACTAGAATTCTTGAACAATTTATACAGCACATTTTTTTTTTTAGTTTTGGTTTATAAATTCATACATTGAATTCATACATACGATCTTTCAGATTCATGTTCATCAGCTAATATAATAATAATGGAAAATTAAAGAACTCTTAGCCACAAAATTCCATTATAATTTAAACTAAAATAATCATGAAGAATTGGATAGGTCTTAAGATTTGTTTTAAAATCCAACAATTCAGATATTTTCAATAAAAATCAGACAGAAAATAAAACATATCTCATGCTCAGAGACTGTTCCTGAAAATCCCTCTTGCTGGAGAGGCATCTTAAGTGTCCCAGGTATTCTAATTATAAATATAAGGCAGATAGATACTATGCCATTTCAGTCCACAGAACTATGAATATAGTTCATTAGGTGTTGGAAATGAATTGAAAAGTTTTTGTTATCGTTTTTTTCCTTTCTTAACAGTAAAACACTGAGACTTTGAAAATGTCCTCATTAGTATTAGGGAAGGGAAAAAAAAACCACACACACACACACAAAAAAAAAAAAAAAAAAAAAAAAAAAAAAAAGGAAAGAGTTTCATTTTTTATTATTTATATAAAAGAATATGAAAGTAAGTGCAGAGGAATGTATGGGTGAGGAGAGTGAAGCAAAAGTAGAAAGGAAAACAGCCCAGCTTTCTTAAAGGAAGAAATGAGGCAACTAAGCTATTCACGTTGAAATACTTGAATAACCAGGTGACTCCCTGACCATTAAGTGCTGGGGAATGCATATATACATGTCTACATTGGTATCACTTTTTTTTTTTTTTTTTCCTGTGATTTTACAATTTGGCACCTTCAGAAACAGAAATTTGGCAACTTTTCCAATCATTCAGTTCCAATGGGAATTACCTTATAGTAAATGAAAACTAAAAGTAAAAAAAACTTCAGAACACTGATGACTTTCTGATTTTTTCCCTGATTAATCTGATTCCTTTATATGCAGGCTGAGGGAAAGATAGCAAGGCCTGAGGTGCTAGACAGTCAGAGAGCTATTACTGGAATGAAGAAAGATAAAGCAGTTTCCAGGAGGAGATAATGACTATGTTTTCAGTTTCCCTGGAATGTGCTATGACCGTGGTGCTATGATCTGTGAGATTATTATTATTTTTTATTATTATTATTATTACTGATTGCACCTTGAGAATTTAGAACAACTAAAACAAAAGGAGAACAAACAAACAAAAAAGGATCATTTTCATGCTTTATTTCATCAACATTTGTATCACCTCACTCTTGTTGAAATGTCATTATTCTAATTCAGACTTTGATATGAAATTACCTTGATGATGGGAGAATCTAGGATACTATAGGAGGTAAGAGGAACAAAGCTCAGAGTGGAACAGAAGCAAAGTCATGTTTTAGTGCCTCCATTAAAATGCACTGCATTATTTACAATACTTTGCTAATGTAATTTAGCTTGGAACATGACCAGAAACTAAGTTTTATTTAAAACATACAGTTCAATTTTGGTCACGTTCCAAGCAAAATTATTTTAGTAGGGTGTTGTAAATACTGTAGAATATTTTAAAGGAAACACTAAAAGATGACAGCTTTTGGTTCTGCTCCTCTTTCCATTACATCATTGGTTCTTCTGCAGTATGCACAGTTTGGAGTGAAACTACATTCTTCAGGATGCCATCTTAAGGATTTCTTCAACTTAAAGTTCAAAAGAACATCCTGATAAGTGAACAAGTGTTAATATGTCATAAAAAAAATGATGCAAACAACAATGACAAGAGAGCAAAGAAGACCAATGTGACAATGTGATGCTGTCAGCCTTCATCAGGCTGAATCCTCAGTAAGTTGCAAGATCCAGATGACAGGAGATGCATGAATTTAGCCATCTGCTTTGAAATTCCTTTGCATGTTATTTATAAAATCAGTCCTTTAGCTCAGTGTATATATTTTAGTAATTTTAAACTTAAGGAGATACAAATGCACAGGTCTGTTAGACTGAACTGGGTTTCTCCATCAACATTTCTTAACTGGCTTCAAAATACCAACCTGATTGATAGGAAATACAATGTCACACAATCTGTGTGACATTTAGGGCTATACAACATAACTACAGAATCTCTATGTTTCTGAAGAAACAAATGAACTCAACACAGTCTTCTTAAATAGTAATAAATGATAAGTAATACTTATTTCCACCTTTTGGTCTGTGTATTCCACATTATATATAAACTAATCTACCCACAAATTTAAAATACTTATTTTGTTTTAATTCTGGTGACACAGTATTTCTAGTCCCTCCATCTGCATTGCAGATGTGATACTTCCAAAAGTAAGATGATTCATACAAGCTAGTCTTTATACAGATAGCTTCAAAATTGTCACTGGGGAAAAAAGTCCAATCCACATAGATCAAAGTATCAAAGTGGTTTATTGATTTTTTATCAACATATAACTAAACAGCACTCAGTCAACTCTAAATTCAAGATCAATACCAGCAATGCAAGAGATATACCACACTACCAGACAGTTGCAAAATGTTATGCTTAGAAATTTCTAAAACCCCTTGAATTACTTATCTCAAACATGCACTTTCTCAAATGTAGGCCATGAGGGATGCAGGCTCATACCGTCTGGCTTTGTGGGACACCTGCTGTGGGAGACGTGGGTGTCCTGGTCACTCCCCATTCCCCTGAAGCAAGTGACACCCCAAGGAGGTGACCCTGTGACACTGGGGTACAGGTCCCAAAGTGCCCAATGCTGGCTGTGGGTGAGCTGGGGATCTCCAAGGAGGTGCTAGACTGCCGGGTCTAGGCAGAGCCCTCAGTGCTGTGAGGCAATGTCAGGCAGAATCCCACCAGACCCGCTGCTGCCTTGCTCCCCTATCCTCCTGCCCATTGCAAATCCTCATGTTTCACTTTTTTTAGACTTCATTTCAAAGTCTCTGTAGCTCCTTGGTTAGTATTTAAACCAACTGGTGGTCATCTTTCTCTTCAGCATTACCAGTCTGGGGTGAAATTCCCTCTCAGCAAGTATGGTGTCCTACTCACCCACAGTGGTACACGTGGTCCTGTCCTCTTGATTGCTGTTTTCCCAGACTTCTTGCCATGGGTGGGTTATGCAGACTTCAATGGCAATGAAATAACCCCACCATGAAACTCAGCATGAAACTTGTCCAAGAAGCAGAATAAATGCTGGAATGAGAACCTAATATATGGTAGTGTGTCAGAAATATTTTCACAGTGGAGTTTTTAATCTCACAGACACTTAAGGGGTATTTTCAATATATGGAAATAATTTGGGTTGCAATTTCATATGAACCTTTAGGCACTGCTGTAATACAACTAATATTCATATGGAATCAGAGCTCATGCAGAGATTTTACTGTGGCTGTAATGGATAATGCATGTGCATGCAATGAATGGAATCCAGTGATGATTTTGTGTTTTTAAATTTGTTTTTGAGTGGTTGTTTTATTTTCCATTTTTCATGACTTAACTGTAGGCCTATAGTACACTACTGACTTCATTACCAGGCTTACACTGCTTGCATGCAAATAAAGATATACATACCTGCTGCTTTGTTAAAATTCACCTGCCTAACTTTAAAAAATGTGATACATATATGTAGCCTACAATAGCAGTAAGTGTGCAATTAAAGTATTTTAAAAAGAAAATCACAGAAAATTTAATAAAGAAAACATTAAATGTGGCACCTAAAACTTAAGATATACTCATTAGTGTTACCTTCAGTACCAGGAGATGGATTGTTTAATAACAGAAATCTGAACTTCAGCCTAGCTGATCGTGCTGGAACACAGAGAAAACAGACTGTTCCTACATTTATTTAGAACCCTTACTAGGGAGGCAATTGACTTTCTTTTCCATTCTTGCTGAAAAGCCTTTTAAATGCATTGCTTTGAGGAACTATTTGGAAAGTCTGTGTGCTTAACTACGTAACTTCTGTTTCGTTCTCCACCCACAAATAGAAGGTAGGTCAAATTCAGCTTTAGTATAAGATGCCATGTATTATTTCACATTGGAATTTGTTACAACAAAGTCTATTTTGGTACTCAAAAAACCTGCTAATGGTAGGCTATATTTGTATAGCTACAATTAACGTAGAAATACTAGCATAATATGTGCTGAAAGAAAAAAAAATACTGTTAGAGATAATTTAAAATTGAAAACATACCCACTGTATATGGAAAAAAAAATGTTTTTTAGGCTTTAGTACCTTCAGTGCCGGCATTCTGCAACTGCAGAAGTAGACAAAGGCAAGTGGAATAAATATTTAGACAAAACCAACAAACTCACATGGAAAAAAAGTATTAGATATACCTGACATGTTGTTTCTGTTTATTTTATGAAACTTGCCTTTGTTTCATGGCCCAATAGATGAAAGATGTCCTTTATTTATAGCTTAGATTAAATGTTGGTAAAATACAAACTTTAGCTATTGTAGAGTCATTAGAATTGAAGAGGTCATCCCATCGTTAAACATAGCTAGCTAAGGCCGTAAGTAGCAGGCCTATTGTAATGAATCTTAGATATTATATTTTCATACATGAGGGTGTTTTGAAAGTGTTTTACTTACTTTACTTTACTTACTTACTTTAATTACATAGATGCATGTCAGATTTACTCATTTTCTCAGACAGTGATAAGGATGTAAAGCTTCATATGCGCATTTAAGCAATGTAAAATAAAAACTATACTGCTGCATTGTGTACTTATTTGAAAACCAGTTGTACACTTATTTTTAAAAAGGTTTTTGATTTCTCTGTCACAGGGAAGCTCAGAGTCTGTGTATTTATAATTCTAGGATAAAAAAAAAAAAAAAAATTATAAAAGCAACTTTTTACTCAAGTAAAATGTCATATTGTTTTTAAAAAGAAGTTTAATTTAGAAGCTGTTTTGTCGAAAGGAGGAAAGTACTTTCCTCAGCTTACCTGGGTTAAATTTCTAGATCTGATATAGGAGGACATATTAAGATTCTGAATAAACTCTTTGGGTGTGATCTAAAACCTACATAAGTCAATACAATCTGTATATGTGGACTTGAAATAATTCAAGTGAAATCACCAGTTCTTCAGTCACCTGTCTGTAAAAAAAAAAAAAAAAAAAAAAAAGGAAATTGCTGATGTGAGTAGAAATTAATGCAGACTTGTGAGATGCACAGATAGTAAAGCGCCAGCAGTTAAGAAATCCAAATTCAACTTACAGCGGATTCAGAACGTTATGTAGAAATATACACATACCATGTATTCTGTACAGACAATGAAGAGAAACAATCATGATGCCTTGATAAAACTCCTGTGAATGACACTGTTCAATTTAGATACTGCTGCTGCTTCTTGTATATGGCAAATTAGAGTCTGAAGCTTGGATAGTGGAATCACTATTGCTACCTTGACTGTCAATGCTTTGGCACTTGTAATACTTACCATGACCACCAACTGGAAGCAGTTAGTGCCATTTCTGATGCAGTCATTTACAATGTGAGAGAAATAAAAAATATTCCTTGTACAAATGATGAGGGCATATAAAATTTCAGCTCTCTTAAGAAGAAATATGTTATCTTTTTAAGATAAAATTTACAGAAAAAAATGAAAACTTTTTACCAGACAGGAAAAATTTACATAAATATAATGAAAAATATTTATACATATAAACTGTATACTTATCTTTTGTTCACTTGTGTATATATAGTATACTTATATATCCACATATATAGAGAGAGACAGAGAGAAATATATCCATACTTTTTCTTTTCTTTTTTTTTTTTTTAATCCTAAACGAGGCACAGTTTCAAAAAAATCAGTGATGTGTTCAGGATATAAGCAAGTTTTAAAAAATGTATTTCAAGAGATGGGAAATGCAATTTTTCACCTTGCTCGTGATTAGTGCAGTAACAGTTAGATAGTCAACCTGTTATCCTTCCCCACACCTTCACTACCAGATTGATGAGAATAATCTCTGGATAGCAGGGTTGTGAGCAGTGTGATGAAGTGGTTATGCAGTCTACCTTGTGGCAAGTAAACTTAGTGAAAGAGTCTTTTCCTTGGCGAATGCCCACCTACCATGTGTTTGTAAAAATAAGAGGTTTAAGACTAAGTAATCTTTTCCATTGTATCACAGAACCATCTAAGTTGGAAGAGACCTCCAAGATCACAGAGTCCAGCCTCTGACCTAACACTAACCAGTTCTCCACTAAACCATATCACTAAGCTCTACATCTAAACATCTTTTCAAGACCTCCAGGGATGGTAACTGAACCACTTGCCTGGGCAGCCCATTCCAATGCCTCACAAACCTCTCGGTAAAGAAGTTCTTCCTAATATCCAACCTAAAACTCCCCTGGCGCAACTTTAGCCCATTCCCCTCATCTTGTCACCAGGCACGTGGGAGAATAGACCTACCCCCACCTCGCTACAGCCTCCTTTAATGTACTTATAAAGAGCGATAAGGTCGCCCCTGAGCCTCCTCTTCTCCAGGCTGAACAAACCCAGCTCCCTCAGCTGCTCCTCGTAAGACTTGTTCTCCAGACCCCTCACCAGCTTTGTCGCCCTTCTCTGGACTCGCTCGAGCACCTCCATGTCCTTTGTGTAGCGAGGGACCCAAAACTGAACACAGTACTCGAGGTGCGTCCTCACCAGAGCCGAGTACAGGGGGACAATCACTTCCCTAGACCTTCTGGCCACACTGCTTCTTATGCAAGCCAGGATGCCGTTGGCCTTCTTGGCCACCTGAGCACACTGCTGGCTCATATTCAGCCAACTATCAACCAACACCCCCAGGTCCTTCACTGCCAGGCAGCTTTCCAACCACTCCTCTCCCAGCCTGTAGCTCTGCCTGGGGTTGTTGTGCCCCAGGTACAGGACCCGGCACTTGGCTTTGTTGAACTTCATACAGTTGACCTCAGCCCATCCAGATCCTCCTGCAGAGCCTTCCTACCCTCGAGCAGATTAACACATGCACCTCACTTGGTGTCATCTGCAAACTTACTGAGGATGCACTCGATCCCCTCATCCAGATCATCCATAAAGATATTAAAGAGAACTGGCCCCAGTACCAAGCCCTGGGGGATGCCATTAGTGACTGGCCTCCAACTGGATTTGACTCCATTCACCATGGCTCTTTGGGCCTGGCTATCCTGTCAGTTTTTAACCCAACAAAGCATACACCTGTCCAAGTCACGAGCAGCCAGTTTCTTGAGGAGAATGTTGTGGGAAATAGTGTCAAAAGCCTTACTGAAGTCAAGGTGGACCACATCCACAGCCTTTTCCTCATCCACTAAGCATGTCACTTTGTCATAGAAGGAGATGAGGTTCATCAAGCAGGACCTGCCTTTCATAAACCCATGCTGACTGGGCCTGATCACCTGGTTGCCCTGCAAGTGCCCCGTGATGATGCTCAAGACAATCAGCTCCATGAGCTTCCCTGACACTGAGGTCAAACTTATAGGCCCATAGTTCCCCGGGTCTACCTTCCAGCCCTGCTTGTAGATGGGCATCACATTTGCTAGCCACCAGTCGACTGGGACCTCCCTTGATAGCCAGGACTGCTGATAAATGATGGATAGCATCTTGGCCAGCTCTCCCACCAGTTCTCTCAGTATCCTGGGCTGGATCCCACCTGGCCCCATCAATTTGCATACATCCAAGTGCTGTAGCAGGTCGCCAACCATATCCTCATGAATTGCGAGGGCCACATTATGCTCATTATGCTTCCCATCCCCATTCCACTAGCTCAGGGTACTGGGTATCTAGAGAACAACAGGTCTTGACACTAAAGACTGAGGCAAATAAGGCATTAAGCACCTCAGCTTTTTCCTCATCTCTCATCACAATTTTTCCCTCTGCATCCAGTAAAGGATGGATATTCTTCTTCGTCCTCTTTTTCATGTTAATGTATTTATCAAAACATTTTCTGTTATCTTTAACAGCGGTAGCCAGAATGAGCTCCAGATGAGCTTTGGCCTTTCTAATTTGATCCCTACACATCCTTAAAACATCCTTATAATCCTTCTGTGTGGCTCGCCCTCTTTTCCAAAGATCTGTAGTGGGTTTACGTGGCAAGGTTTTGGTAGCAGGGAGCCATAGGGGTGGTTTCTGTGAGAAAGATCTAGAAGCCGCCCCATGTTAGGGAAGGGCCCCATTGTTTTCCAGATCTGAGCCAATAAGCGATGTTGTTTTGCACCTCTGTGAGAGCATATTTAAGACAGGAAAAAAATGCTGCGCCACACAGCAGCCGGGAGAGTCAAGGGAGTGAGAAACAGCCTTGCAGGTGCCAAGGTCAGTGTAGAAGGAGGGGGAGAGGTGCTCCAGGCGCCGGAGCAGAAGTCCCCTGTGGCCTGTGGTGAGGACCATGGTGAAGCAGGATGTCCCCCTGCAGCCCATGGAGTACCACGGTGGAGCAGGTGGCCCTGCACCGATGGAGGCTGCCGACTGTGGAAGACCCCTGCCAGAGCAGATTCCGGGCTGGACCTGTAGCCCGTGGAGAGGAGACCACGCAGGAGCAGGTGACCTGGCAGGAGCTGCTGCCTGTGAGGGAGCCAGGTTGGAGCAGTTTTCTCCTGAGGGATGGACCCCGTGGTACGGACCCATATCTGGAGCAGTTCTGAAAGAGCTGCTGCCTGTGGGAAGCCCACGCCAGATCAATTCATCAAGGACTGCATCCCGTGGGTGGGACCCCACAGCACAGGGGACGAGAGTGACTGAGAAGGAGTGGCAGAGAAGAAGTGCTGTAGACTGACCATAACCCCCATTCCCCCGTTCCCCTGCGCCGCTCAGGGGGAGGAGGTGGAAGAAGGTGGATGGGGGTGGAAGGTGCTTTTGGTTTCTTTCCTTTGTTTCTCACTTCTCTAGCTTGTTAGCAATGGGCAATAAATCTTACTATCTTCTTATGCTGAGTCTGTTTTGCCCGTTACAATAATTATTGCATGATTTTCTCGTCCTTATCTCAACCCTTGAGCCCTTTTCACATATTTTCTCCCCATTCCTCCTTGAGGAGGGGGAGTGAGAGAGCGGCTGTGGTGGAGCTCGGCTGCCCACTCGAGCAGAACCATGACAAGATCATAAACCCTCTTTTCTTTCCTAAATTAGCCAGAACTCTCTTTTCAGCCAGGCCGGTCTTCTTCCATGCCAGCTCATCTTTGGGCACATGGGGACAGACAGCTTCTGAGCCATTAAGATTTCCTTCTTGATGAGTGAGTGCCCAGTCTTCCTGGACTCCTCTGCCCTTCAGAACCACGTCCCAGGGGACTCTGTCAACCAGTGTCCTGAACAGCTCCAAGTCAGCCCTCCAGAAGTCTAAGACTGCAGTTTTACTGATTCTCCTACTGACTTTGCCAAGAGTAGAAAACTCTACCATCTCGTGGTCATTCTGCCTAAGACAGCTCCCGACCACCACATCTCCCATCGGTCCTTCTCTGTTGTGAACAGAAGGTCCAGTGGGGCACCTCCCCCGGTAGTTTCACTAACCAGCTGCTTCCACGCTCTCCAGAAACCTCCTAGACTGTTTCCTCTGAGTTGCAGTGCATTTCCAGGATATGTCTGGGAAATTAAAGTTCCCCATGAGTACAAGAGCTGACAATTTCGCAATTTTTGCCAGCTGCCTGTAGAATTCCTCATCCATCTCCTCCTCCTGGTTTGGTGTTCTGTAACAGACTGCTGCCAGGATGCCTGCATTGTTGACCTTCCCACCAATCCTAATCCATAGGGACTCAACCTTATAATTCCCAGTCTCAGCCTCGAGTTCTACAACATCAAAACACTCTCTAATATAGAGAGTCATAACATCACCTCTTCAGTGTTGCCTGACCCTTCTGAAGAGCCTACAGCCAGTCATTGCAGCACTCCATCCATGGGAGTGGTCCCACCACGTTTCCATGATGGCAACCAAGTCATAGCCTGCCTGCTGCATGATAGCTTCCAGCTCCTCCTGTTTGTTGCCTATACTGCATGCATTGATGTAGATGCACTTCATTTGGGCCATTGCCTGCTCTCCTGGCCTTGACATTGTTCTCCCTGGCATACCTCCAACGAGCCTTATTCCCTCCCCATCCCCCTTCCTACCTAGTTTAAAGCCCTCTCAATGAGCCCTGTCAGCTCCTGCGCTAACGTCTGTTTTCCCCTGTGAAAGGTGGGACCCATCTGCAGTTAGCAAGCCAGGTGCCGAGTAAAGCACCTTGTGGTGCTTTAAAAAAAAAAACTCAAAATTTCTGTGTTGGCACCAGCCTCTGAGCTACCTGTTTATCAGGTGGGCTTTCCAAATCCTCTCTGTACCCCTCTCTGCCACTGTAGGGATGGAGGAAAGCACCACCTGTACTCCCACTCCATCCACTGACTGTCCCAGTCCTCTAAAGTCCTGTTTGATGGTCTTCAGGCTTCTCTCTTTAATATCATCTCTGCCAGCCTGGACTATCAAAAGAGTACAGTAGTCAGAGGGGTGAACCAGGTTAGGAAGCTTTCTGGCAATATCCCTGACCCTGGCTCCAGGGAAGCAGCAGACTTCCCTATGGGTAGGGTCAGGTCA
This sequence comes from Aythya fuligula, assembly GCF_009819795.1. Lineage (NCBI taxonomy): Eukaryota > Metazoa > Chordata > Aves > Anseriformes > Anatidae > Aythya > Aythya fuligula. The sequence goes on from NC_045560.1 coordinate 131,107,864, forward strand.
ACAAATATGGCCCTCTGTTCCCCTGAGAAGGGAGTTGCCTACAACAATCACCCTTCTTTCTTTCTTAGCATAGGCAGTCCTGAGCTGTGGAGTTGACTTCCTCACCCTAAGCATCCTCCTGGGTAGAGGATGCTTACCTCTACCCAGGTAAGAGTTCACCTCATTCTTACCCACCAGTCTCTCAAGCTCCAGGGCCTCAAACCTGTTGTGTGTGGGCAGCTGGGGAGGCAGGGCTGGTAGGGAGGGGGGTTGCCTGTGACATCGAGCTGTTTCCATTCCTCCTCCTCTCCTAGGTCCCCTCCCTCTGCTCAACATGTCAGGGGGTCCACCACTGTTTGGGGTGTCTCACCGCAGTGCCTTTCCTTCAAGCCTTGCAGGGAGTTGCTCCACAGGTCTATCTCCCACTCACACTCCCTGGTGGCCCTCAACCTCTCCACCTCCTCCTTGAGCTCTGCCACCTGGCTGAGCAGGTCGCCCACCTGCTCACACCTCACACACATGGTGTCTCTGCCGCCTTCATAAGGCAGCAACAGGCTCAGGCACTCCGCACATCCAGAGACCTGAACTGTCTCATTTTTGAGCGGGCACTCAGTCTGGGTGGCCACAGACTTTCTAAAAAGAGGTTCAACCTAGTGATGACCATGGAGGTTTACCTATAGGTAGGCAGCCAGTAGATTAGTTATTCTTGTAAGCGGGGTGAAGCGCCCTGACCTCCCTGAGCGCGCACTGCCGTGCAAACTATCGCACCTCACCCTGTTAGCCTGCCCTGGTTGCTGCCCTCCCTAATGGCTGCCTTTGAATAGCCAGGGAGGGGGTACTGCTGGCTCCGCCTATGTCTCATCAGCCTCCCTCACGAGGGCTGCCAGGTCCCGGAGGCTCCCTCGGCTGTTTCAAGTGGCCTCAATGCCCCGCACCACAGCAGAGCACCTCTGCCCCGGTACCAGTTTCCTCTCATTTATTGTTTCATCTTCAAAATTGTTTCAGACTTTCAAACATGAAGACAGAATTGACTAGATATGCTTCTATTCTTTTAGGGATAGAAATGAGTACTGTGTCCTTTCTGTGGTGCTGTGCTCTTTAGTGAGGATAAGATTTAAAGATCTTCCTCCGATTTAACCACTGCATTTATTGGATGGGATTTTTTTTTTTTTGTTTCCTATGGAAACTGATGATAAGACATACTCAGAAGAGGCATATGTTACTTGGGAATAATTATTTGTCTCAACTGAAACTGATCTAGTGTTCTAAGATGCTGCTTTTGGTCTTGTCACAAATCGATCTCTGTTCTAACTCCCACTGCACTAACAAAATCCCAAGAAAAAGGAATTATAAACTTAAAAAAAAAAAAAAGTGACAGAAATAAGAGAACTGTAAGAGAAGGGGGAAAAGCGGGGGGGGGGGGGGGGGGGGGGGGGAAGCAGGGGGGGATACATCATTGATTTTTTTTTCCTTTTTTATAATCAGAAAACCATTATTTTGAATGATGGTTATAAAACTGTGCAAAGACAGAAAGTAGTCAAGATTAGACCAGGTCATGGTCATCTAAATCAACAAGAAATGTCTCAATAACTTCATCAAGTTCATAGTGTAGATAGACTGCCAATACAATGTTGATCCAACCAGCCAAGCAAACAGAAATCATGATCTTTAAGTAATGGATAAGGAAATATTCTTTCTTTATTTTGCCATCTAAATTACTCTGCTGTAATATTATGTAAGCACCATGTTCTAATACACAATATTTCAGGTTTTGGATTAAGCATTTGTTACAGTACAGTTTTATTAGTTCTTATACACTGTAAAACATTTGGTCATTGTTTCAGAAACAGGCATTGGTGAGCTGTGAACACCTGATGATCTGAAGCCGGTCTCAGATCAAAATCTATTTTTAAACTGTTCACTAAAAATACCTCTAAGGCAGGCTCAGGCACTATGAGCCACTATTTTACCAATGAATATGCCTGTTCTGCAGATGGTGAGATCTTACATGAATTAAATCAAGCCATAGAGCTAATCAGTAGCAGAGTTAAGAACAGTATAATTTTAATTCCCTCTTGTGTTTGCTATGTTTCTTTCCTTGGCTGATTTACAAAGGATATAACCTTAGCACTAGGTCCTGGCTCTCTAAAAGAAGATAGTCATATTCAATCTTTTAGCCTTGAAAGTTTTTCTTCAGCCCCAAATTTTTCCAGATTAATGTTCATTAACAGTACACTATACCAATGCATAATTCTTGCTTATTATCAGTCATTACTGCTGCAAATTTGCAGACCTATTCCTTAAAAATCCTATCCTACATTATCTGTGAGTGCAGTATAATAATATATTTCAATACATAACACCATAGAGCTGATACCACATAGCACCAATTCCTGCAGTCTTTGATGTTCTTAGCCAAGATCAAAGTGATTAGGTTTGAGAGCTCTTCCATGAGGGAAACTGAAACCCACAGGGATGTCTCTCCTCTCCTCTCCTCTCCTCTCCTCTCCTCTCCTCTCCTCTCCTCTCCTCTCCTCTCCTCTCCTCTCCTCTCCTCTCCTCTCCTCTCCTCTCCTCTCCTCTCCTCTCCTCTCCTCTCCTCTCCTCTCCTCTCCTCTCCTCTCCTCTCCTCTCCTCTCCTCTCCTCTCCTCTCCTCTCTCATCACTGACGGTTTTAAACTCCTCCCTTCTCAGAGAAAGAAGGAACTCAAATATTCCTGATAGTTCATATTGTTCCAGGAACCAGGGCTACTTCTGTTCTTACAAGCCATCTTTCCTGATTATTCTGTGGATTATTTTGGTTTCTTTGGGGATCTTTCTTGCCTCTTTTACATCCTTTGTTTTTGTATTACATATCTATTTGTTATTTGCACATTTTCCTGGACTCCATTTCTGCAACTGTACAAGTGTCCATTTACCTCTTTGTGGTTACATATTAATACATAATATATATATTACTACATTACACTACATCACATTACAAAATTTTATTCCATTAATCCTCAGCTGCATTACAACATTTGCTACCAGTTATGGCATTCACAATGTTTCAACATACTTCTAAACTGTTGTTCATTAAACTACTCCAGTAAGCTTATGTCTGGGTATAATGTATACAAAAAATTGCACGCTTCTATGTTTTAGGTGCAACATACCTCTGTTTTGGCTACAAGATGCTACCATATACATTTCTTCCAGAATCTGCTCCTATACTGTATGCATTCATAGATGTATGGAAAAAGCCTACAAAGTGAAAAACGTATTTCATTTGGAGCTCTCTATTTAAAAGGCAGAAAAACACAATTCATCATGTTCCTGATGAAAGATGGAGACCAAATGGATGGGGACCAAAGGGATGGATCACTAAAGCAGTTCTCTTCAGTTTTTAGTGTTGACAGAGGTAAGTGGAGAGATGACTAGAGGAAGAGCCCTGATAATAGTGGGAATCTAGCAGAAAAGGCTGCATAAAAACAAAGAGATAAAAAACACAGCAGTCTATAACTTTTGTTGAGAAATTAGACCAAAGACAATGTAGTTTCTTTAATTTGAAGTTGATTACTAGGTTGCTGCTGCAGCTAATAAAATCAAGTCTTTGGACTTATATAAACACAGGGGTGACTCTAGGGAAAATTACTAGGTTCCCAAGCTTACATAAGTCTGTAGAAACCCATTAGCAGTGATAGAAAATACAACAGGCACAATCTGGAGTCATTGACAGCCTGTGTAAAAAAGATTTGGAGAACAGTAGTCAGACATAACATACCTAGATATACTACAGGGACTTCTTTTCTAGAACACATAGACAAATATTGCCTGAGGATGTCATGTGAATTCATGTATTTATACCATTAACAAAGTATCAGAAAATTGAGGTCTGTCTGGGTCATATAGAGCAGGTTGCCAAAAGAAGTTGTGGCTGTCCCGTCCCTGGAGATGTTCAACGGCAGGCTGACTGGGGCCTTGGCCAGCCTGATCTAGTGGGTGGCATTCTTGCCTGTGGCAGGTGGGAATGGGGTTAGATGATCTTTAAGGTCCCTTCCAACCTGAGCCATTCTATGATTCTATGATCTGGAAAGAGATGATCTTGGAAAGAAGGGTACCTTATGGTGAAATAATCATAAAAATATAAGGTGCCTTATGGTGAAATAAACAGAAATAATCACTGACAAGACCTTAAAGCTCAGTAGAGAAAAACGACCTCAGATTTCAGATAGAATGATAAAAGAATTTTACTGAATGGACAGTCCCCACAAAACTGAATCTCAAACATCCAATAGGGAGTGTTTGAAAAAATCCAAAAGTCAATTGTTTTAAAAGAAGAAAAAGACTACCAAGAGAACAAGAACAAACCAGCTTTCCCATGCTGACAGGCAGTAAGTATGAGTTTCATAAATCAACTCTGAATGTCTTAGAGCCAATAAGAAGAGCAAAAACAAGAAAGTAGATTATTTTTTGCAGCTGCAGGAGTGCACTCTGCAGCTAGTGATGATTAAGGAGATCCTAGTTCTTCTGGGCCCAGACAAGTCAAACAGCAACATAAAATGGAGAACTTTGTTAAGACGACAGTCTGAACAACACAACAGCAAAAGGAAGGAAGCCATATACAATATGATCCAGAGTTTTGTGAGGACCTGGAAACTTCTACCTTTTTTTTTTTTTTTTTTTTTTTTTTTTTTTTTTTTCTTCTATATACCTGTTTAATACCTTGGTGACAGAAAGAGAAAGAGGTGACAGAAAGATTATCCCTTCTAACACTTAATGGAGAAATTATGGGAAATGGACTGATTTACTCTAGTACTGCTCATATTTTTATAGTACATCTGTATATGGCTGCCTGAAGATCCATTCACAGCATTTGAATTACTACTCTTCCAAAACAATACCAACTCTAGAGAGCTCAATAGTCCCACAATAGCAGGGTCAGTAGGTGGACAGACAAAAAGGAGCTTGTTGGAAAGAATAAAGTCTAGACCTGTGGTCAAACTTCCTAAAAGACAAATGCATAATCAAGAAAACTACAATGCAAGTGATAAGTTTCCTCTATATCATGAAGTACGTGAACATAACACGTATCAATATATCAGGTAACATCCACTTTGCAGTGAAGTCCAAGAATCACAGAATCACAGAATTTTCTAGGTTGGAAGAGACCTCAAGGTCATCGAGTCCAACCTCCAACCTAACGCTAACAGCCCTCCACTAAACCATATCCCTAAGCTCTACATCTAAACGTCTTTTGAAGACTTCCAGGGATGGTGACTCCACCACTTCCCTGGGCAGCCTGTTCCAGTGAAGGGCAAACTGCATTTAAGATGGAAGAAGGTTTTTCAAAAGCAAACATGCCTGATGTTGTTTTGTACTACCCATGTAGCATTGATAAAAAATTGGATTATAGCAGGTTTATGCAGCAAGAAAGGCAGAGAACTGGCGATTCTATTTTCTCTCATAATAAATTGGAAAAGGCACTATACTCTTCTTGGCACAGGAAGAAGAATATTTTTCTGGCAAACTGATCCCCCTCCCTAACCCATAGCTGCCTGAGGTTTTGCCCATCTTCACTCTTTACAGAAAAGGCTGCTGGTTTCAGGATATGACGTACAGTTTTGACTGCAGGGTGGTAATAATCAGTGCATCATTCATAGCTAGCTAATCTCTTTTGGACATTTCTGAGCTTGGAGACTATTTTAACAGAGGAAGAGTCTTGTTTACTGTCTTCAGGCTCCTCTGGTTCTGGGAAAACAGCTATGTGCTGCAGCCTTTAAAAATCATGTACATATATCTAGGAAATAAATAAATAGTTTCTAACTAAATTTAAATCTGAAATTTTTAATTTCCAACTTAGCTTGAATCTTTTATAATCAATGATGACTACTTTCTTTATTAAAAGTCATCCCTTCTTTCACTAAATCAGAGAACTCTGCTTGTTGCTAGACAGTTGCAGCTGTATGAGCAACCCAACAATTTTACATCTGATTTGGGACATTTATCTTTCAAATAGAATCCTGACACTTCTTCTGCCAAAATCTGTAGCAGAATATATTTTCTAAGAGCATTGTGTTACAAAACCTTAAGTTATAAAAGAATCTTCTTAAACTTCTAGCTGATGAGCAAAATGAAAGTGGCTGGGGAGGGAAAGCACTAGATTGAAATACTATGAAGGCTTTAGCTTGCGGTCTTTTGATTGATTAGGAGACTGTCAATTTATGATTTTTATTATTTTATTTTTTTTTTCTGAATAAATTTGACGCCTTTTCCTGGGAACAGGATATTTTTATTTATTTATTTATTTGTCTATTAGGAAACATAAATCTATCCTTTTTAGAGGGAAAACATCTTTTCTTCAATTGAATTTTGAATCACATTTCCAACCAGTAGCTCTGACAAAAAAATACAGTCTCACCAGAGGACTATTAATTTCAGCTTGGATTTAGAGCTTTGCTTTGTCTCTGGCAGAGTTTGTCCAACCATCATTTTCTTTTTGACAATAGCTGCAATACTGTTAATTTAAAGGACCATAATCAAGACAGAGGTATATATTTCAGCATGTCCTTACTTGCATTACTCAGGGCAAATCAGGAAAACAAAGATTTTTAACAGATAATTTATTTTTCATTATTTAAACTATTGATTCATTTGTAGCATTTCATCTGTCTTGGACAGCAAATGTCTGCTGATCAGTTTTGCGTTGCACCATAATAATCTTGCTTTTGCTTATGTTTATGCTTTGTTGTGTCATGTAAGACAAAAACTGAGAGAACCACACATTGTTATGCTTATTTTTAAATACAAAATTTCCATGACTTTCAAGATGATTGACAAAAATAAAATAAAATAAAATAAAATAAAATAAAATAAAATAAAATAAAATAAAATAAAATAAAATAAAATAAAATAAAATAAAATAAATATTAAATGCCTTTATATAAAGGCACTGCAAAACTTTGAAGGAAAGCTGTTGATGTTCTGATGCTTTGAAGATTTTTCTTCTAAGACCTAAGATGTCAAAATATTGGTCCTATCTCAATCCTATCTGAAAAGTACCCTGTACTAATTACACTGCCATTGAATAAATATTAGTCCTGTAGATTTAGCTTTCATAAATTTTAGAAACAACTTAATCCTCTTGTTAGGACACTCTAAAACCAGTATCACATTTTGCAATAAGAATTTACATGACCTTAACAAACAACTAACAAAACAAACATTACTTATATATATATAAAATATATATATATATTACATATACATATATATATATGCATGTATCTATGCTTCTATATAGATACAAAGTTTGGGAATTGATTGATTTTGAATGCCCTTCAAAACCCAAAGTTTTTACATCAGCAGAAGTCTGAATGGGGTATGAAAGGAACAGATATACGATAAGTGTAAACTACTACAGACTGTTTCCTCTTACCACTCTCAGTTTCCTTAAAAAATGAAAATGAATTCCAGTACTTTAAATACATCTATATAGATATAGATATTTAGAGTTCTGAAACAGGAATAAACTGTGGGATATCAGAAGCTAGCCAGGTGATCTGGTGCAATATATGAGTATGAATACATATTCCCTGATAATGTATTCTGAAGCTGAAGAAAGCATACATATAAATCAAGATTATCAGATTAGATTGTTATTTTGATCATATAAGAAAATGGCATGAGGCTTGTTTGTGGTCATCCTCCTGTATTCTGATTTACCGTATAGCTTAATTTTATCTAAAATGATAGTCTATCCCAAGTTAGCACATTCTCACAGTAGGTTTAATGAAGAAGTCTGCAATAAAGTGAAACACACAACGTTGTTATCTTAAATTGATCTTTATAGTGATATATCTTCAAGTGATATATCTTCAAAATGAATTGTGGCATTTTATAAAGCTTCTAGAAGAAGTGCCATCAGGATCTCTCTTTTTTGTTTTTGCTGTTAATTTTTTTTTTTTAATCTTACATCAACCAATAGAATTGTTTATTTTCAATTAGCTCCATTTCATAACACTATATTAGCTATATTTCTATTATTTCTAATATTTTATTATTTCAATTAGCTCCATTTCATAACTTTATACCTACTGTCTAACTTTCAAAAGCAGACAAACTAGAAAAGATCTACATGAGCCCTTGAAAATTTTCTAATGATATTTTTATCTTTAATCATTTTTTATTTTTTATTTTTTTTACTAATCCTTTACTAATCCAAACTTAATGAGACAGGAATGTTTTCAATAAACTATGGCCAGGTGTATTTTCAATAAATTTGATTTATTGTTATGAGTCACAAAGTATTATTGAATGAAAGGATTTTATTTTGGTTAAAAAGTGTTAATGTACCTCATCATAGACAAATGTATATTTTATTTGCTGCTGCTCTGAATGTGAATAACTTATACGAACGTGTGTGCGCAATCCTCTATTATACAGTTAATAACATGTTTAATCTTCAAAAGAAAAAGAATGCATTTGGGTTTATCACACCCAATTAAAGGAAACATTTACCCTTCTTATACTGTACAACTTGGATATACTTAACCAAAAACAGTTTCTAATTTTTGTGAGTAAAAATTGCTTTCTTCTTTGATAACGTTACATGCTATTATGGGATATGCACTTATACATGGATAGAAATATGTACCTCCTCCTTCTCTCTTTCTTTTGACATAAATGTACATTTGGAAACTGGAGATTGCACTGGTAGAAAATTGAACAAATTCTACAAATTAATTCAAGGCAGGTAATAATGATCTTTTTTTTTTTTTTTTAATGGGGCAGTTAGGATTTTCAGTTTGATTTATAATGTAGGCCAGTGATTCTACTCCAGAAATCTCAAATCAAGTATGTAACTTCTGTATGTTTCAGAACATTTTTTTCAATAATAGAAAGTGAATGTCATTCCTAGGTAAATTCTTCTATTAATTTATTAACTCTATTTTCTATTTATGAGCTTCAGTTTTAATTAAGTTATCCTCGGATATTTTCATTAAGGATTGTCAGAAGTAAATTACTATAAAGGAATTGCTATCAATGGTCAAGTTACCATTTCTCTTTCCTTGACAATTAAACTTTCAGAACTGTGCCCTCTCCCTTCAGGATTAAAACACAGGTGCTAAAAATCTTTCCTCTTTCCACACTTGCTGAGCACAAATGGAGCACTAAGTAGTAATAATATCCATTTTATATCACAGATAATAACTGTGGATAAACATGGACAGTCTATCTCCTTGGAATTTTACAGAGGTGGAGGCCATTATTACCCCTTCATTTTGAGATGATTCTGCTTCATCTGGTAGAATCCACCCCATCCTGCCACTCTTGCTTTGATTCTGGTACACGTCAGCAGACTAAGTATGACAACATTACTTTTTCTATGGTTATGTCATGAAACAGATCCAAGCATAAATCTGGCTAAAAATATATCCTGGACACACAGTGCTGCACCATGGCTCCTGCAAAACGTCAGAAGGCTTCAGAAATGCACATTGCAATGTTAATCCTAAATTCTAGTTGTTTTATAAGGTATAGAAAGGCTATACTTATAAAGTATAGAAAGTATAGAAAGGCTTCACTTCCTTAGTGTGTTACTGCAGTGTCACTTCACATAAATATTTGTACATTGTGGCTAACTTCAGCAAATGGTGGTAATGGTAGAATCTGAGGTGGTGTTGTAGACTGTTGTGCTGTGTTTCCTGCTGTATATTGTATAGTGGATGCTGATGGTAACTGCAGAGGTGGCTGTATTTCCCACACAGCTTGGTGTGACAGAGCCTGCTGATCCATCACAGCTTGTCAGTGCTCTCACAGCATGCCTAATGAGGGGGTCTGTGATAATGTGGAAGATAAGCTATTCCCTTCCCATCAATTGATCCTTGCACTTCTAGGTGATTTGTCTTTGATGCTTCTTGCAACATTTTACAAAGCTGCAGGCTAAAAAGACAACAAATTTTTCTTCCTTAACTTATAGGATGCCTGGAGTCAAATACAAAGACAAATATAACAGATGATATGTACTCAGAAATCATATATTGGACACTAAGCAAAGGAAATAAAGCTTAATGCATTTCTACTGACTTTTCCCTTTCTTTCTTTTCCAATAACAAAAGATTTTAGGAGAAATATTTATGAAATGTAAATAAAGTAATCACTTTCCAGATGCCTAAATCATGAGCCAAAAAATGTCAATATTTGAAAGAGATTCACTTTCTATCAGTTTCATGCTGAAGCAGACAGCTAGATTCAGCTAAAATTCACCAGAGGACATAATTTGAACAGTGTCTCTGTCAGACTTTGCATACATCTGTGAATTTCACCTTTTACATACCTGTGCTTGGAAATGTTACTGTACATTCCAAGTAAATAATAATAATAATAATAATTTTGGCTTTTTGCTGCTTCTCAAAATCCATCCATTCTCAGGCATTAGCAACCTTCAGCTGAATTGCAGTGTCATCATTCATTTAAAATTCAGTGTCATCATCCTTTAAAACTCGTAAATATTTAAATAATAAACTTATCTGGGAAAACCTAAAGAGTGGTAAAATATGAGTAGCTAGTTTCCATTGTCTGTTTCACTCAGAATTTATTCAAAACTCCCTCTAGCCCTTAAATTGCTTTACCAGTGTAGTCAAGGGGTACTTGACTCCTCAAATGGCTGTTCAGTCTTCTACCTTATATTCTAAAGCTGATGAGCCATTCTAAAGCCATGAAGAGATGCCATCACTATTTCCACAGTCGTCATCTGCATCTTGGTTGCCGCCGGTCCTGGCTGACCAAAATTGTCTCTGCCAAAGATTTTCCCATCAGTCCAAATTCTACAAAACCACTGTTACAAAACCTAAGCCTGTTCCACTGATATCAGACCGCACTTCTCAGAGTCTATTTTGTGACCATAAATGCTGCTAAATTCACTTTTGGAGTAGTATACTCGGAGGTCAGATTTCTCATCATGAAAACCAGAACAGAGGAAAGAATCTTGATACAGACTTTATTGTTTCCTAACAAAAATCTTTGTTGGCTTAAGAAGTGGGCAATACTTATTGGCAATTCAATAACTGTTAGTTCTAGACAATCTGTTCTAATAAGCTATAAAAGGTTAAGATTTTAATTGCTAAATAGCAATAAACATTGATTGTTTATTTGTTTGTTTGTTTGTTTGTTTGTTTGTTTATTACCATGCTGCTCTCTATGAGAAGTGCCACAATGGCTCTTAAGTCTGGACAGTCAAGTTTTAATTTCTAGTTGTTTCAGATGTTATCTCCTTACACTTTTTTTTTTTTTTTTTTTGGTCGTCCAACTCTTGTTACAACTTCCAGTTATAAACTAGAAAACATCAAAATATATATGTAGAGAAATATCTGCAATGGGAACAGAAAGAATGTACAAGTAAGAAGCTGAAAGTAAAGACTGATGAAAGATGCAATCAAAACTGAATCTTAATTTTAATCATGATTTTTCAACAAAAATATGCATTGAACTTTAATATAGTATATATTCATTCAAACTTTCAGAAATATACTACAAACATTATATATAATTTCATCACATTCCTTTCTAAAAAGGAAACAAACATTGTATAAGTCTTTTCTACTACAAAATGATAATTTAGTTATAACTAGATCTATAAGATCTAGCTTTTAACCAGTACTTTTAATGAAATTAGGACTCATATTTCTTATCTTTTTTTTGGACAGGCAGCTATTATTACACTATTTGAGCAACATCACATAAAACTGTGAAGTCACAAGTGTATCTTCCAGCAATTAGAGGCTATGCACTAGAATACTACATACATACTATAAATAGCTAATTACAGACCAGTAATTGATTCTGTATAAAGGAAGATATGAGATCTAGAAAAAAATGATTAGCCAATTAAGCTAAGAAATGCATAGTGATATGACAGGTGCAAAAAGTCCTTTTGTCCAGCAATTGCAGAGGAATTATTAGACAGAAGTAGCATGGCTGTTTGATTTAAATGGATTCTGTCAGTGCAGTTTCTGAAATTTAGGTGCCTATAGCCTCTAAATTGTCTCTAGTATGTATGTATGTGCATATATATATATTCACATATATGTATGTGTGTGTGCAATCAAACAGGGAAAAGAAAATAGAAAGTCAAGAATGACTTTATTTTATTTTTGTATTAGCAACAATATCTTAAATATCTTAAACATGCTTGTCCTGGAACTTCACTAAATGCTGACTTTTATGACTGATAGCAATACACTGGAGACTTACAGTGGAACATTGTAGTTAAAGTGCTTTATTAACTAAAAAAAAATAAAAAATATATATTTCTGTAACTTTTAAAATCACATTAGTTTCAACTAAGGACAGCATGACATAAGGTTTTTGGCACAAATGAAGCTCTTTTAAAATATTTCCTTCTGCAGCATTTTTCTTTTTAAATTTTTAATAAAACCAAAATAATGTAACATTTTGCTACTATTACATATTACAGTGTAACTTCACAGAGTATTTTAAAGTTATAGGCGCAACCTAAAGAACAGTCTGAAAATAGAAGCAGTTTTATAATAAAGGCAGATTTTAAACAAATTACAATTAAAATAATACAATTTAAACAGTAGAATTTTAAACTTGTTTAAAATTATATTTTCACAACACATGGAAGATTTAAGTCAATTCTATATTTTTTTATGATGTTTTTATTCTGTTTTCAGAAACCAAATCATGATTTAGTTCCAATCTGAAAATAAAACATGTTTCAACATTTCCTGCAAAATGAAAATATTGACTTTCAACCCACTCTAGCAGCTTCTCCTGCATGCTGTTTGAGGAGCCGTCTCTCATCTCACTCCCTGATCTTGGGCAAATCACTTTGAGTCTCTCTGATTCCCCTTTTATAAAGCAAGTCAAATAGTTACTTACTGTTCTGACCTCTTAAGGGGCTCCTGTGGGTTAATTAGTTAATGTTTGTATAGCACTTTGAAAATGTAAAGTGTTATATTAGTGCCAAGCATTATTATTATGAAACCTATTAAAAACACAATGCATGATCAATTAGCGCAGATCAAAGGACATGTAGCTGCAAAGGATCTAATTAAAAGTTGATAAATAGAATTATTGAAAGCAGATGAACTTTTGTACTACCTCATACTTAAAGTGCACACAGACCTATTAGTCATCACCATGCCCTATATTCCTCATGTCACAGACTGAGCAGCTAGAGGTTTGAAAAAAGCCAATATTTTCCTTATTTGTTTAAGAGCTCATTAAGGAGACTGAAAAGTTCTGTTCTACAATATCTAAAGGCCTTTATTTAAAGTGGTGTGTGAATATGGATAAACAACAAGGATATATGCCTTTGAAACACATTTACATGAGATAAAACTGATAAATTAGCTGATCAGGAGACTGTGCCATTTTCTCTAAGACTGAAGCCTACATTTCCTGAGTTGTAAATTTAGTGACAGGGATTTTAGCAACAATAGAAGCTCATGTGATAACATAGATTTTAGAACAATATAGTCAGTAAATTTTCAACATTTAAATCTGGCCTTTCTTTTGCTTCAAAGATAATAACATGGCATATTTGGCTAATGTTTTGAAGTTTAGAAGATATATCACTATTTTTTTAGCATTTTTTGTCACAAGTTTTTGATAGAGAAGGCAGGAAGGAAGGAAGAAGGGAAGGAAGTCAGGCAGGCAGGAAGGAAAGAAGGCACAATGGGAGGAAGGAAGGAGGAGGGAAGGCAGGAAAGAAGAAAATTTATCATAAATATTTTTCATATTTTGAACCGTATCTTCTCTTGGCAGTTTCTTCATTAGCTAGGAAAGTCATTGTGAGTCCTAGTAAAATATAGTTAAATAGTCAAAAGATACACCTATAGCAAAATATGTTACTGAGGTTCCTATTTTTCTTTTTCACTTGTCTTGTTCATTCTTCTACTCATGCCTTTCTTTATTCTCTTTGATTGTTAATTTATCTACCTTATTTTCTTTTCTTTATGGATATAGCTTTGAGTGCTGGACCTCTGAGTACTGCATAATATTGCTTTTAAAAAATAATTTCTATGAAGAAAATTTCTTTTACACTTTTGAGTCTACTTCCTTACCTCCTTTTTGATAACACAATGTTTAAAATGTTTCACAGACTTCAATCAGCAAGTGTCTTATAATTTACAATATTCATGATATATATATGTATATCTATATCCATTTGTATGCCTATACCTTTTTGTATACTTTGTGTTTTAGCTCTGCAGTCACCTTTAATAAATAAAAATAAATAAAGAAACAATTTAATAAAGCTTAGTGATATGGTTTAGTGGAGGACTTGTTAGTGTTAGGTCAGAGGTTGGACTCGATGATCTTGAGGTCTCTTCCAACCTAGAAATTCTATGATTCTGTGATGCTGTGAAATCCAAAACTCTTACAAATTTGGAATTCCTCTTCCAGTTCAAAGGAATCTTAGAAAAGCTAATTGGAAGGAAATTTGGAGGTAACCTAGTCCAACCTCTTGCATAAAGTGGCACTTTTGTCACTATCAGGACAGCAGTATTTTATCTAGGCAACAGAGAAAGCTACTTAAAAAACAGGCATGTGTAATTCTTTATTAAATATATTACAGGGAGATGCAATCTTTCTAAAATTAACCACCTCAAACTGGTGAAACAAAAGGTTTACAAAGTGATAATCTACCTGCCAATATTTACAAGATATTCAAGCAGCTTTGCTCCAACAATGGCACAGCAGAGTTCCGGTATTTAAAAGGTGGCCTACAGAAAAGATGTCATAAAATATCCAAAGTTGGAAGGGACCCACAAGGACCATCGAGTCCAACTTCTGGCTACCCAAAAATTCAGACCATATGACTGAGAGCATAGTCCAAACATTTCTTAAACTCTGACAGGCTTGGTGCTGTGATTACGTCCCTGAGGAGCCTGTTGCAGTGTGTGACAACCCTCTCAGTGAAAAACCTTTTTCTGATATCCAACCTGAAACTTCCCTGTCGCAGCTTGACTCCATTTCCTTGGGTCCTATTGCTGGTCACCAGAGAGAAGAGATTGGCACCTGCCCCTCCACTACCCCTTATGAGGAAGCTGTAGACCATGATGAGGTCTCCCTTCAGCCTCCTCTTTTCCAGGCTGAACAAACCAAGAGACTTCAGGAGTTCCTTGTATGTCTTTCCCTCTAGGCCCTTCACCATCTTTGTAGCCCTTGTGGGCTACAGATTGTAGGGACTCTTTCTGAGGGACTGTAGTGATAGGACAAGGGGGAATAGCTTTATACTAAAAGAGGTGAGATTTAGATTAGCTATTAAAAATAAATTTCTAACTCTGAGGGTGGTGAGGCACTGGAACAGGTTGGCCAGAAAAGCTGTGGATGCCCCATCCCTAGAAATTTTCAAGGCCAGGTTGGATGGGGCTTTGGGCAACCTGGTCTATTGCAAGGTGTCCCTGGGGTTTGAACTAAAGGTCTTTAAGGTCCTATCCAATCCAAACCATTCTATGATCCTAAAACAAAATTAAGTCAGACCCTGTGTATGGACTCATACTAGAGCAGTTCTAGAAGAGCTGCTGCCTGTGGGAAGACCATGCAGGATTGGTTTTGGAAGGACAGCATCCCATGGGAGGGACTCCAAAGTGTTAAGGCAAAGTGTTAAGGACTGATCGTAGCCCCCGTTCTCTGTTCTCCTGAGCTGCTTGAAAGGAGGAGGTGGAAGAGGACAGTTGGGGGGAAGGTGTTTTTAGTGTTTTTTTTGTTTGTTTTTTTTTTGTTTGTTTGTTTGTTTGTTTTTTTTTGTATGGTTTTTTTTTTTTTTTCTTTTTTCATTTTCTAACTGTTCTAGCTTGTTAGTAATAGGTAATAAATTACATTAATCATCTTACGTATAGTCTGTTTTGCCCCTGACGATAACTGTTGAGTGATCTCCATATCCTTGTTTCAAACCTTGAGCTCTTTTCATCATATTTTCTCCCCCTCTCTACCTTTGTGGAGGGGGAGAAAAAGAGTTGTGGTGGAGCTCAGCTGTGAAGCTGACTAAAACCACCACACTATATATATAAAGTCATTGCAAAGTCTGCACCATCATTTTTCCCAGCAGTTTTCCATTTGTTACACCCTTGAAACTCAATACCCCTTAAGCTACTACACACTGCACTTTATTTTCAGTGTAAGCACTTTGAACTATGTTTTACATGGTATTTGACATAATATATAAGCAGTGGGTTACTATCCCTTTTTTTGATTTATACAGCATTATTTTTGCAGTAAAATTTAACATCCCATTTGCCCACTTCATTGCAGCAACATATTAAGTTGAGCGCTTTATGGTTGTTTGTTAAATAATAACTCCCTAATCTCTTTCCTGGTAAGCACACTGAAGTACCTCACAACTTAACAGGCAAATTTCCTCATTGTACTTCTAGTTTTTCTATTGCATTTATATCTTACCTGAATAATACTTATCATTCATTACTTAAGGCATTTGAGCTGTCCAATAAGCACATGTACTTTTTGTTTTTCATTCTGATGTCTATATTGAACAAACATATTGTATTTGGTACCAAAACAAACGAATAAACAAACAAACAAAACACAAAAACACAGAATCAAAGTTTCCTTATTTTTTATGAGGAATATAACCCTAAAACACTGTGATAATTTTGTACTAAAAATTCTATAACACCCTTGGCTGTTATTCTTAGACAAAATTTTGGTACCTTTTTTTTTTTTTTTTTTTTTTTTTTTAATAGGCTTGCCTTTAATATTCAAAATCACAGAGCTTCTGGAAAGCTCCTGGGTGATTATTGAGCTACTTCTAACTGTTCTCATTTTTTTCTTCTTTGTACCAATCTGCTTTTTCTTTGAAAGCATCAGGTTATAGGATAATTGCGATAATTGCTGTCTTAATCACTTAATAAAGCAATCTTTGAATGATTTCAGTGTTAGACCTTGAGAGATCTGAAATATAGGTTGTTGGTGGACTAGTCTTTGGTTTGTTTGGAGGACTACAGTATATCACTGCTAAATAGTGAGGAAGATAGCAGAGGTCATCCTGGTGGCCTGTGCTCTCCATTTTACCTACAAGATACATGTATTTTGCTCTTAATGTCATTTATGTTGTTTAGAACAAGAAAAGGCAACCAGATGAATGAAAGCTTTTTTTTTTTTTTTTAATGTCCAGTCAGATTAAAACTTTGAGCAATAGTTATACTGCACAGAATGCAGTATACACACATAGTCTTTGTGATGCTGAAGAATTTTTAACATACTGACTTTTCACAGCTCCACAGGAAGTCATCTATTATTTTAAAACTATTTAAAATTATTACCAAGAATATCCATAATTATCTAAGATTGGTGGCATGTCATGATCTATATTTCTTGTGTCATTTATCAGAATGCAGATAAGCTTATTTATTCTAAATTACTAGAATCTCAGAATCAAGAAAGCACCATCAAAAGTCCAGCATGTGTTCAGAGAAAGACTCAATCACAGGATTACAGATTGGAATAACCCTGTTTAAACCACCTCATATGCTATGCTACCACGTCAGATTTATTTATTTATTTACTTGTTTTTTTGTTTGTTTTCTCTTTAGTCAAATTTTAAATAGCTCGGGTAAATGTTCTGCAATTAATCTATTTGTAAGTTTGTTGAAATATAATTCTTGTAAATATTTTTTTTTTCCTACTTCTCTACCCCAATATTTACAAATAATATTTGTTATTTTCTTCTGTAAGAAGCGTTATATTGCTCTTTGGTAGCAAATGTTTCTTAACACTGCTGAAACTTGTAGCTTTTTTTCCCTTGTTAATAAAGATGTAGATTTCTTCAGGTCAAATATGTGTTTCCATGTGTTGAATTTATCTGTTGGGTGATTTCAAAGTAAAATAAAAAAAAATAAAAAAAATAAAATCTTTTTGACAATTCTCAAAAAGAAACAATAAAACTATATTGGCTTCCAGCAACAACAACGTACCAACCTAGGATGACTTGAAGCTGAAAGTTCTGCAAACTTTAGTCAGACATTTAGGAAAATGAAACAAAATAACATGAAACAAAACTTAAGGTTTCTAAGTCCGTTCCCTTTCCCTTTCCCTTTCCCTTTCCCTTCCCCTTTCCCTTTCCCTTTCCCTTCCCCTTCTCCTTCCCTTTCCTCTTCCCCTTTTTTTCCTTTCCCTTTTCCATTTCTTTTTTCACAATAACCTTTATATCTTAAGCTATCATATGTTTTCATGCTCAAGTATATGCAACCAGCTGCTGACTGAAGAAGAAAATGTACAAAATTTCAGCTGGTAGATAATGTTTATTTGAAGCATTGAATATTAATTTTGTGGAAGTTTTCACAATATATTTATTATCTGTTTTTGTTTGCATCCCCCTATTTCCAAGATTAAATCACTTTATTTTTACACAACTAAACAAAATGAGTATCGTTTGAGTGGGGAGACAAAATCTGCATAGATGCCTAGCTAATTAATCACAGTCATACAGAACTACCAAGGAAATTCATTCATGGGCATTTAAACTATAACCCAAGAAAGCCAGGATATTAAAAGGTATTCAGACAGCCAGATTGTCATATGATCAGTACTGTAACTGAGATCAAAGTTCAAAAAAAGCTTCTTTCTTAATCAAATGTAAGATAAAGGGACATATCGGTAGATATTTGCTGTTTAGATTTAGATTTGTGCTAAATCATGTACATCTGCATTTTTTTAACATTAAAAATGTCAAGATATTGACTAACTTTCAAAATCTTGCTCTTAGCTTTAGATATTATAAAAGATAACTGAACTCTTGAATATCTAGTTTTGTTAATTGTAGATGACGGCCTCTTTCATAAAATGTGGTCTAAAGACTCACAATAATAAATTCAGATTGTTTTCAGAAACACTATGAATCACTCTTGCAGCTTGAAAGCATTTTCCTTTCTTTTTATTAAAAAGTTATGACAGCTGACAAAAAAAAAGAAGAGCATGAAAAACAACAACAACAACAACAAAAATAAATTCAGACATATGTGCCCTCTAACTTCGATGTGAGAATGAATAATTTGCAACAGCAGATGGAGTATTCTTTGACTATAAGGGAAAATATTAATTCTTTGATATTTGCTTTAATTATGACATCTCATTTCTTTACATCACTTTGCTATGGTTGTGTTTTTTATTTATTCCTTAAAAACATATGGCAAAAATGCTGGAAAAATATCTTAAGCCTCTGTACGAATTCTCTACATCTCTTCATTAATTTATGTCCAAATTTCAGGTTATGGACAATTTTTTCCAAAAATAGAGCAAAATGTCAATATGTCCAAAATGAAATAGTTCGTCTGCCCAGTGTAAAAAAAAAAAAGAGTATCAAAATACAACTTAAATTGCTATACAGGGATCAGAGCAAATTTTAAGACCTGTCCAAATGAAGGACACTGAAAATCCCCACTTAACTACTACAGAACTATGTTAGTACCCCAGTATAAGGTCTTCATCTTTGCTGAGGTCCTTCCTCATATCCCTGTCTCCTTCGTGACAAGTATGTTTCCATTCAGTCTGAGAAACTCAACATGATATATGTTTCCAGTCTCATCTAACTAATACTAATCTGTCCTGGTTTCAGTTAAGACAGAGTTAATTTTCCTCCTAGTAGCTGGTAGGGTGCTATGTTTTGGATTAGGTTGAGAAGAGTGCTGATAACACACTGATGTTTTAATTGTTACAGAGCAGTGCTTACACCAAGCCAAGGACGTTTCAGCTTCTCACTCTGTCCTGCCAGCAGGCAGACTGAGGGTGCAGCAGGAGCTGGGAGAGGTCAGGACTGCTGACCCAAACTGGCCAGAGGGGTATTCCATACCCTCTGACATCATGCTAAACAATATATAGGGGTAGCTAGCCGGGATGGGGGGGCTGGTGCTCGGGGCTACGCTGGGCATCAGTCAGCAGGTAGTGAGCAATTGCATTGTGTATCACTTGTTTCGTACACATTATTACTAGTAGTACTATTATCATCATTATTGTTATTGTTATTATTATTTTCCTGTCTTAATAAATTGTCTTGATCTCAACTCACAGGCTTCACTTTCCCGTTTCTCTCCCCCATCCCAGAGAGTGAGGGGGGAAGGTGAGCGAGCAACTGTGTGTTTACCTGCCAGCCCAGTTAAACCACAACACAATCGAATAGGGATTGTCACAAAAGTCCATTCTCTTTCAATTATTGCTAGAAACAAATGGAATGGGACACATCAGGTTGTAAATTAAACACTCATACCAGGATGGGAAAAAAAAAGAGCTATTTGTTTGTACATAAGTGGCATTGAGCTTCCTACAGCCACACTTACCACAAGCGAAGTAACCCAGGGGACCGTATGCTGGAAAGCGGGGATGAAAAAAAGAAACCACCTGCCCCTTTAGTCTCTTGTTGAAGCTGTGCTCCTGAAAAGTCCATGGAGCATGACTGAAGCCTGGTGAGGGCACAGACCATCAAGCTCTCTTGCCCAAGACAGATGTATATTTTACTCAGAAATTGATGTATAATGAATGCATCAAACTAGCATTTTTTCTTGCTGTATAACTGGCTGATTATTTTATATCTTCTCTGCTTCTTTTTTGAATGCTTCTGGTATTTAATCATTCACTTAACTCCTGCAGCCAGGAAAGCCCAAACCCTACATCTACTATGCCGAGGCTCATACACTGAATTAAGCAGCAAGCTAAACCCAATGATTCTGAACTGCATCTGTTACTCTAAAAGAATTCATGAAACACTAGGATTCTCAGTCAGACATATCACAAAGTATTAATGAGCTAAAAGAAAAAAAAAAAAAAAAAAAAAGTTAAATATGCTGGAGTTAAGTACTGTGCCTTAATTACTATTTCATATGGAAAACTGAATACTGTACACATACATTGTAACATACAGTATAACACAGATTTGATCAGCATTGGGAAAGGTTAAAGGAGATGGGAAAATTCCCAAAGAAATTTTCAGAAATTTTGAGAAATTTTGAGATTTCTGAATATGTATTAATATTCTATAGTCAGAATCACCACTTAGTTTTATCTTAAATAGCAGCAGTTCTAGAGGAAATACTGTTTTAAGCAGGGCTAAATTACTTCATACATACAGCTAGTCAGAAGTCTAGTGAAACCATTCAACAATACACATCTGGATCTCCATTAAGTTGCAGAATCAGGGCTTTAGGCAAATTGCTATCACTTCTCTGCTGTCTCTGTTCCAGATTAATGGAATATTCTGACAGACTATGAGCAACAGGTAAAAATGACTCAGATAATTGATTATTCTATAAATTTAATATCTATAAAAAATGTTTAAATTATATATTTTTCTTAATATAGTTTGATATTCTAATTGAAAGCTAGTCTGTATTTCTGTATTTTGTCATGTTTAAAGTACAAATTATCACTTTTGGGGATATTATACATAAAAAAGGAAAAAAAATCTAGTGTTTTTTTTTTCCCACTTTATTGTAAGTTTCATCATAAATAACATAACATTAGACTTCAAGCTAATTTAGGTAATATCAGCTCTACATTTAAAATTGTTTTCTATTTTAGTATTTCCTTAAGTGTCAAATCAGAAAATTATCTGTATTGAGTTGGGTCTGAAGAAAAACTATAGTGAGTTTGATAAAGAACCATTGTCCAAAACCTTACATGCTGTTTAGTCTCACTGTAGAAAAAGTGAGGGAGCTATATTTTAGTAACATTTATTGTGCCATTTAGGTTTAAAACCAAAATGTACTTTTTTTATTATTATTTTTTTTTTTTCATATTCTAGTGTACTTTATATTTATGCACCCTAATTTGGTTCTTCTCTTCTATGTTCTACTGTTCAGGAAAAATTCATCTTAGGAAAGTTTATATTTGCTGTTTCTTGTGTTCTAGCCCCTTTTATAAGTGTACTGTTGATTTTTTTTCATAATACACCTCTGTCATGGTTTCTGTTCTGAAGAATTCTACGCACAGTTCTTCACAATGAAGTTATTCAATGTCTTGAAGCAATCTCTGTAAATTCATGCTCCCAAGTATATTAACAATATGGTCCACACCTATGGAAACCTATATTTATGGTCCCAAGTTTATAGTTTTGAAACATCCTTAGGCAGCCCTGTTGCTTTGAGCATCCAGTGGTGTTTCTTTGAATATTCATTGGCTGAAGTTATTAATAAAATCACAACATTCTACCAGAAATACTGTTTTCCAGATTTAGATGTCTAAATTTCATAGAATCATAGATCCATACAATTATTTAAGTTGTATAACAACTTCAAGATTGTAAACTCCAAACAATACTGGGTTTATATGACAAGGTTTTGGTAGTAGGTGGGCTCTTGGCTGTGGAATCCAGAGAAGAGTCCAGACGCTGCAACATGCCCAATAAGAGCTGGCTCCAGATACCTGCAAAAGGGACCCACAGCTGTCCAGAGTTGCATTACTGACTGACGCTAGTTGCACCTCTATGAAAGCATACTTAAGAAAGGGAAAAAACAATCAATCAAACAAACAAACAAACAAAAAACTGCTGCACAACAGCAGCTGGGAGAGAGGAATGAGAAAATTTAGGGAGAAACAACTTTGTAGACACTGAGGGCAGTGAAAAAGGAGGGTAGGAGGTCCTTCAGTCACACCAGAAGTTCACTTGCGGCCCATGGAGAGGCCCCTGGTGGAGCAGGCTGTCCCCCTGAAGCCCATGGTGTATCAAAGCAGAACAGATCTTCACACTGAAGCCCATGGAGCAGGTGGATGTGGCCTGCAGGAGGCTGCGGCCCATGGAGAGCCCCTGCAGGAGCAAGCCCCAGGCCGGAGCTGCAGCCTGTGGAGAGGAGCCCATGCAAGAGCAGGGGGTCTGGGGGGAGCTGCCACCCGTGGGAGACCCCTACCGTGGGAGGCTCCTGATGGATGGACCCCATGATACTGAGCCATGTTGGAGCAGTTCTTGAAGAGCTGCTGCCTGTGGGAAGCCCACAGAGGATCAGTTCAGGAAGAATGGTATCCCATGGGAGGGCAGGGAAAGTGCAAAGAAGGAGCAGCAAAGACAAAGAATTAAGGACTGACTTCAGCCCCCATTTCCTTTTCCCCTGCACCACCTCAGGAGAGGAGTTGAAGAACATGTGAGGAAGGTAGTGTGAGTTTGCTTTTAGCTCTTACTGCTCTAGTATGTTAGCAACAGGTAATAAAGTACATTAACCTTCCTATTCTGAGTCTATTTTACCTCTGACAGTAAGTGGTGTTAAACCACCTCTCAAACATCAATCTTGAGTCTCGTCACTAAACCAAATAACTTAGTGTTACATCTTCACACCTCTTAAATAACTCCAGGGATGGGAATTTAACCACTACAGCCTGGGCAGCCTGCTCCAATTCTTAATCAGTTCTTCTCCATGAAGAAATTCTTCCTAATGTGCAATCTAAACCTCCCTCACAACCTGAGACTGTTCCCTCATGTCTTGTCATTTGAGAAAAGAGACCAACACCCTCCATGCTGCACTTTCCTTTGAGGTAGTTATAGAGATCAATGAGGTCTTCCCTCAGCCTCCTCTTCTCCAGACTAAACAACCCCCATTCCCTCAATCACTCCTCATAACACTTGTTTTCAAGTCCCTTCACCATTGTTCATTGCTCTTCTCTGCACACACTTGATCAGCTCTTGTAGTGAGCAGCCCCAGACTGAACACAGTATTTGAGGTGCAGTCTGACCAGTGTCACGTACAAGGAGACAATCATTTTTTTAGTTCTGCTGGCTGCACTAATGCAGGCCAGGGTTCCATTGGACTTCTTAGCCACCTGAGCACACTGCTGGCTCACATTCAGCTGGCTGTCGACCAACACACCCAGGTCCTTTTCTGCCAGGCAACTCTCCAGCCTCTCTTATCATAGAATCATAGAATATCCCAAGTTGGAAGGGACCCATAAGGATCATCAAGTCCAACTCCTGGCACTGCACAGGTCTACCCAAAAGTTTAGACCATGTGACTAAGCGACCATGTGTCCAATTGTTTTTTAAATTTAGACAGGCTTGGTGAAGTGACTGCTTCACTGGGGAACCTGTTCCAGTGTGCAACCACCCTCTCGGTGAAGAACCTCTTCCCCAAGCATATAGCACTACATCAAGTTATTATGATCCAAAATGTAGGCGTTAGCTTCTACTGTATATATTTACATTTCTAATGTCAGTGGAAAGTGATTCAGTGTCATTTGTAAAACATTTACCTACTAACTGGCTAGCTGGGCAAGCAAAACTGACTACCGAATTAAGAGTTTTGTTTGTTTGTTTGTTTGTTTCAGTTATAATAACAGATGGCTCACAATTAGTCTTTGGAATTCACTTCATGAGACTGAATCACTTTTAGTATATTTACCTTGGAGATTTACAGGCATTGTTTTCCATTGGAATTGTTTTGATTATTTTTTTTTTCCTTTAAATAATAATCTTAATTCCCTAATCCTTGGCTCTAGAAGAAAGCAAATAAACCACAGTTTAACAAATGATTCTGGCTTTTTCTTCCTTGGATTCAATTTTGCTCAGGTTTGTCTGTGTGGTAAAAGTTCATTCACATCTCTATTTGCTTCATGTACAGAACACTTTCCCCAGAGACAGAAGGAAAGCTCAGGATCACATCCATGATACATGTCAGTTCTGAAATAGAAGATATAGAAAACACACACCGCAAAAAGTGCTGGTAAAACCTGCCATAGATGTTTGCTTTGTTGGGCAACACAAAATGAAAGTCAAAGGTCAATATTTAGCTGTCGAGGTCTGTACTAGTTTCTCCACAACAGCCACACAGGTGTTAGATTCTTGCTGAGAGAGCATTGCACTTGGGACTGGACACTTCCAGTACTTGCGGTACTTGCATGAGCAAGACTCAAGCACTACTCAAGAGGATCTAACCTTAGAAGTGAGTGAGACTGTTTTCCAAGAAACAAGGCTAACACACAAAGCCACATCTGTGTGTCAGAAACACATCCTGCTTCCCTGCCTATTCATTTGACATTTGAAACTACAAATAATGAAGGCATTTGTTCCTACCTAGTCCCTGGCGGATATAGTTAAGATTCACCAGACCCCTTGTATTCCTTCTTTCAGACCTCCTTGTGAATCGCCATCTCAATGTTGTTGTTTTTAACTAGTTCTACCAGTTATCTTTTCTGAGAAAATTAAAAAGTTTTAAAAATTACTTCTAAAATTTAGTTCCAAACCTCACCATTATAGAATCCCCTAAGCTTTCTAAAACAATGCCAGAACCTAAGACATTATTTTGCTTTGAAAAAAAAAAAATACTAGCGTAGTATTTTTCTGGATTTCCTCTCTAATCAAAAGTTTGTACAGATTACTTCGGACAACAGTGCTAAAATGTAGCAGCTCAAAACAGCTGCTACAATAGCTTTTTTTATTTTATTTATTTATTTATTTTTCTGCCAGATCTTGGTACAAGTTACTTTTTGTTTCATGGTGTTATCTTCCTACCTGGGCCATATTTTGAACTGGACTAAAGCAATGCAATTTAGTGGTTCATAAAGGCATTAGCCTACAGAAAAATGCAGTGAATAAAGAGAGTAGCAGCAACATAGGCTTCTCTGAGCATATCAGGCATTTTCTTTCATTTTTTTTTCACTGATTTCATAGGATTTTGCCAATTACCATCTTGAAAGTTGGGGTAAAATAGTATGACCCTCTGACTATAAGAACCCCATGCTCTTTAAGGGGTCAAAGGTATTCTGGGTGCTTATCCAAGACTCACAAGAAGTATCACAATGATCATACACGATCACAAACCTTGTCCCTTCTATGTTACTGAAAAATTCCTTTTTGACCTTGATATCCTTAAAATACATGTACAACCACATTTGTTTAAGAGAGATTGAAAAGAAGATGTAAAAAAACAATCCTTCATACACAACTCTGGGGAAAGAATGGGGAACAAACACCACATTGTACTTATTGATCATACTGTTTAAAGCATTACTGGAAGATGGTCAAAGAATCAAATAACAGAGTGATGCTTATGGCTTAAGAGCTGCAATAGAACAGAACAAGATTTCAGTAAGATGTATTTACTGTGGTTGCTGGAAATCCTGAATGTGTATAGATTCAGGGATCTCAGATTGTTTTGATACACTGTAGTCACAGTATTGTTTTCTTCTGATACAGTATGTAAAAGTTAACAGTATGTGCTCTGCGTATAAAATATATATAGCACTAAAATCAGCCTGTAGTAATTCATATTGTCAATAAAGTTTCTTATTTTAACTGTGCAACACTCGTAACTTAAGGCCAATCATGTTAAAATAAGAAAGTACCTTCCCACATAATTCTTTAATAAAAGCAGTATTTCCTGAAACTGTCAAATCCTGATATTCAAATGATCACAGTAAATTCCTTGAGGGTCCAAGAAGAGTCTAATTTACACAGAATACTTTAAGAAATATATTTCTGAGTGTTTTGCAGCATAGTCTAATACATGGTTCACTTTGCAGAGACTTTTATATAATAGAATGTCATCATTGAAAAAATAGACAAAAATTACTACTCTGGATTTTTTCCTTTGTTTTCTCTTCATAAGTGGTCAAGAGATAACATGTTATTAATGAGAGAGAACTTAAGGTATTTGTGTCATTTAAGAGATCTCCAAGCCCCAGGTTAGTAGTTTGATCTAAAGCCTTGACTATGCGGTATTCTTCACTATAAATGAAATCCAGATGTATTGGTAGTTTCATACTATGCAAATAAACCCTTTATATTAGAATTATTTAACTGAGTCCCACTATATCACTCTAGCAGACTATTATTCTCTCAAATAATGAATTTTCTTTCAGATATTGAATTCTATGTCAAGAATTTTTGCATCCTTTATATGTATATAGTATATATACATACACTGGTGTGTGTGTTTTTTAACTCAGAAGAAAAAAAAAATCAAGCCTGCCATATAATAAGCAATTATTCTATCAACAAATCAATTTCCATATAATTTGTACAATGTGGTAGTATAAATAGTACAAGCAAGATCAATAATTGGCAATAAAATGTCAAGTTATAATTCTCCAACCTCCCTGGCCAAAATAGGTATGTAAAAATATTTTACATAGGTATGTAAAAAATGAACTTATTTTTTAGTTTACTATCTGTAGAAGCTAATTTACTACATAAGAAAAGATAAAATAAAATAATAATCATAGGTCAGAATATGAGTACAATCTAAAAATAGTCAAAAAAAAAAAAAAAAAAAGTCAAAAATTTTTAAGGAAACAGTTGTATCAGTTTAGTGTTCATAAGTCCACAGAGCCTGACAAGATTCACTCTAGAATGAATTGTATCTGGACCTCTCAACAATTTACCAAAGGTCATGGGAGTCTGTGGAGGGTATCCAGACAAGGGTAACAAAGGCGGTACAAGGGCTGTAAGACATTTTTTATGAGGAGAGGCTGATGAAACCTAGATTGTCTAGCCTGGAGAAGAAAAGGCTAAGAGGTGACCACATTGCTCTCTACAACTTTGAGGAGGGAAATTTCAGAGAGATGGTCTCTTCGCCCTGGTAACTGATGATAGAACTTAAGGGAATGACACAAAGTTGCTCCAAGGGAGGTTCAGAGAGACATTAGGAAAAATTTATTAACCATGAGGGTGGTCAAACACTGGAACAGGCTTCCTAGAGAGGCAGTTGATGCCCCAAGCCTCAGTGTTCAAGAGGCATTTGGATAATACCCTCAGTAACATGCTTTAACTTTTGGTTAGCCCTAAATTGGTCAGGCAGTTGGACTTGATGAACTTTGTAGGTTCCTAGGTCCCTTACAATTGAACTGAACTACTCTATTTGATTCTATTCTAAAATTAAACAAACAAACAAACAAACAAACAAACAAAAACTCTCTTCTTTGTGGGATGCAGATAAGCATTTAGTGTAATTTCAGAAACCCAAGGATAAGTATCAACCACAATGTGGCACTGAAAATGGTAGTAGATATCTTTATTCCAGAAGTCATATTTCAGTGTATTCCATTACACTGATTCTGCATACCTTCAAAAGTTTTCCAGTGGAGCACAGATTTATAAGTAAGGAACAGTTAGAAAAGTATAATTACAGAGTGAGATAAACTGATCTTCATTCTGAATTCCTGTAAGGTGGAAAATCTGTTATGAATTGACATTGTATTTTCTTTTTTCTACATACTTGCATTACTTTAAATGAGTTTAATGAGCTACCTTTCTCAGTTTGTGTGTAGAAGATGGAAAGAGTTTCAGGGAGACAAGGGATAGTCCAGAACCACTTAGCTTACTTTTGAATGCCAGTATTTTTGGAAAGGAAGTAGAGGAGAGAATGCTAAATGTAACATAAATGTTTGCAGTTAGAGATTATGAGTTTCAAGGTAATTCCTTAGATTTGGCAAGAGTTTTCTCTGTATGGATGAGTTGTTCCTTTAATTTCTTAAAAACAAGATATTCCTGTTAAATATAATAAATTTTGCATTTCAAGTTCTTACTTTCTTTAAGATACATGTATTTTCTGGTGTTTTAAAAAGGGCAGTAGTTCAAGGTTAGTTGATTTGTTGACATTACTTGGTTGATTAAACGTAGTCAAATTTCATCATTCATCATTGAATAGTGACTTTCTATAGCATGGCATTACAAGAAAAGAAAGTGTAAAAGAAAGGAAAATAAGCAGACAGAATTCCTATTCTTGTCAATATGGATAAACAGAATACCAATTTCTAATCACAGTCCAAGGTTGGTATATAGTAATAAAAAGGTATATAGTAATAAAAAGAGAAATATTTTTCCCATAAATTATCCTTAAAAGTTTATTTTTTTTTTTTTTGCTAGTATCACTTTTTGCATTTGATCAATTCCTTTAATCAGTAAATACTGATAAGAAAACTCCTTTCATTCCTACAAATTGCTGTTGATCGTCATACTGTTGCTACTAAATAGCTTATTTTTCTGGCTTCCCAGAATAGACAGTAACAAATTAAGCACATAATATATCATGACTATTAAAAAAAATAGTAATAAAGAATACATGTAGATTGCAGACTCTCAAAGAATGGAAAGTCTGCCTAAAACTGTACTGCCAAATATAAAGACTCCAAATATGTATGTATGGCTAATATGTATGAAATTTCCACAAGTATGTCTACTTTTCCATCTGTAAAATTTGTTAAAGTAAAATTTAAAGTTGTTGTTATTTTGTTCTTGTTTCAGCTGTCAGAGGATACCAGATGCTTGTGTCAGTAATTACTTATACTTATTAAATAAGTAATAACAATTACTTATCAAAGTAATTCTGACTAAGCTGTCATACTTTTAGAAAATGTGAAAGTACATAGTGCTGAACACCAGGGTACAAGTGCAACAATTTTGACACTTCCTGAAAATTTTTTTTTTTTTTTAAGGAAATATCAAACTTGGCAAATTCATCACAATTACTCATATTTCTTTCTAGCAAATAATAATAATAACAACAACAGCTCTGGCATCCTATACAAGTAGGCAGGGATTATGGGAGACAGGGAACAGGCAAACAGGCTAAGATACAAATCTTTAACTATGCACACCTGTCTACATAGTAAGGAAAGTTCTGTCATGAAAGAAGGTTACTCTGTACTTCTCAGATACAGGCAACTTTGTGGTCTGGCTTCTTTGTTCTTAGCTAGGATTGGTTTTCTTTCTTGCAGTAGCACAGCAAGGGCACAAAGCGTATCTACTGGTATAGGGATGCCTGAGGACTGAAGATCTCAGCATTGCACGTTCTACATCACTGACTGGCTTAAACATCTGTGGAACCTCTCTCCAGGACTGGAGCAAGCACAAAGGCTAGTGCCTTTCCCAGGTCCAGGAGGCAGGGAAATTATTGCTGTTGACAACTATCTGAGTTGAAAATAGAGAGAAGATGGAGCCAGACTCTTGAAGTAATATGGTGGTAGGATGGGAGGTAACGAACACAAGCTGGAACAAGCTGCAAGTCCTCCAGTAAGTTCTTGGTGGTGTCCAAGACTACTGGACACAGCCCTGAACAACATAATCTAATCAGACCTCCTCAGAGAAGTGGGTTGTAACCAAAAAGGACTTCAGCAGTCCTTTTTAGCTGGAATTATTCAATTACTTTGTGACAATATTACGATATTTTTCTGAAGTCATTCTAGAAAAAAAAAATGGAGAAGAATGGGGAAAGATATGTTGCAAATGGAAAATTCTAAAGAAACTATAAACTATTGAAACAAACTCTGGACAAAATTATCTTGCAGCTTGTTAAATGATAAAAATTTCCTTTATGAATAAAGAGAAAATTTAAGCTCATCCAGCTTTAGGCTGAATTGTATTAGAAATATTAGAAATATTAGAAATATTAGAAAAAATAAATATTGCTTTTACTAAGAGAAATAAAGATGGCTCTGGGAAGTTCAAGTCCCTTCTACCTTGACTCTTTCACCTGAAGTTCTTTCAATGGCTAGAAAACTCTGAATAAAACCACTCATAGAGTGTTTAACAAAAGAAAAATAAATAAATAAAAGCCAATGCAACAACTTTTTTTTGGATATCCTTTTACTTAACATTCATGTTACAACTTGATGGTGGACATACTCTACTAGAGAAAGTCAAAGTAACACTTAATGTTGGTTATGTACATATGTAGTGTATGGCCTTTACACTGAGGCCATAGAAATAGTTACAGAATAAAATAACTACAGAAATAAGGGTAGATTTGTTCTTTGATTGTCAATTCACATCTGTAATCATAGATAGAAAATGTATGTTAAAACTTCTACATTACAGTAATTCAATATCCAGTTTGAAAAACATTGCATTCAAGTTTATATGACAAATTTGCAATTGTAGAATGTTATTGGCAGTTAATAATAAACAAGTAATAAAGGTAGTAAGTGTAAAGATGTTTCCAGTAGGTGTCAAATGTGCAGTGAATTGATAACAACGCAAGTATCATTTATTAGGCTGAGTTACATATGAAAGTGGACTAGACGTGATGAATGGAAGTCTGATACGTGCAAGAACAATATTTGCTTGAAAGATCAATGTATATGTTTCAAACATTATGAATGGGGAAATATAAAACAAAACAAGGTTAGTTTGTGGTTTCACCATTATTATCCAAATAGAATAGGTGTTTTGTTGTTTGTTTTTGTTTGAAATACCATTAGCACTAATTTAACGATATGACATCAATACCAATTACTTCAAAGAACATATTTCTAAGGTGAACATCTAACACTAATGAAGCCAATGGCACAACTTCTGCTACTTTTCAGTGGGCTCAGATTTCCTTTCCTCTGGTTATTTGGAGTCTTATCTTCCTGGTAGTTGTCAAATAGACACAAGTACTAGCTCCCGTTGTCATTCTAGACAGCACAGACAAAGGCATAGCACAAGAAAAAGCTCGTGTTTCAACGTGATTTTTGCAAACTATGCAATGTTTGCACAGTGACTTCCAAGTTGTGGACTAAGACTGCCCACTGGAAGATTTGAAAATAAATAAATAAATACACATGTACATAAGTTTAACAAGGCCAAGTGCCGGGTCCTGCACCTGGGGCGCAATAACCTCAAGCAGAGCTATAGGCTGGGAGAGGAATGGTTGGAGAGCTGCCAGGCAGAGAAGGACCTGGGAGTGATGGTGGATAGTCGGCTGAATATGAGCCAGCAGTGTGCTCAGGTGGCCAAGAAGGCCAACGGCATCCTGGCTTGTATCAGGAACAGTGTGACCAGCAGGGCTAGGGAGGTGATCGTCCCCCTGTACTCAGCTCTGGTGAGGCCGCACCTCGAGTACTGTGTTCAGTTTTGGGCCCCTCGCTACAAGAAGGACATCGAGGTGCTTGAGCGGGTGCAGAGAAGGGCGACGAAGCTGGTGAGGGGCCTGGAGAACAAGTCCTACGAGGAGCAGCTGAGGGAGCTGGGCTTGTTCAGCCTGGAGAAGAGGAGGCTCAGGGGCGACCTTATCGCTCTCTATAGGTACCTCAAGGGAGGCTGTAGCAAGGTGGGGGTTGGTGTGTTCTCCCACGTGCCTGGTGACAGGACGAGGGGGAATGGGCTTAAGTTGAACCAGGGGAGTTTTAGGTTAGATGTTAGGAAGAACTTCTTCACTGAAAGGGTTGTTAGGCATTGGAACAGGCTGCCCAGGGAAGTGGTGGAGTCACCATCCCTGGAAGTCTTCAAAAGACGTTTAGATGTAGAGCTTAGGGATATGGTTTAGTGGGGGCTGCTAGCGTTAGGTCAGAGGTTGGACTCGATGATCTTGAGGTCTCTTCCAACCTAGAAATTCTGTGATTCTGTGATAAATGAATAAGCCTTTATGTGATCTTAATAGATCTGATGTGATAACCACTAAGAAACAATATACACAGAGCACAAAATAAGTGTAAGTAAGTACTGGGTATAGTCCATGCAAAACCTTGTCCCAGAAGAAACACTTTTAAAAGAAATAAATTTACTGGAAAACTGTGAACAGTCCTGAGTAGATTCTCACATACTTGCCTATATTAAATATTTACAGCTGTTATAAATTGTTTAGACTATGACCTTGGTAGTGAAAACACTTCCTCTGCAGTATGCCATCAGACTAACATTTTAATAATTATATTTATAGAACTTTTTATTAAAGGTATTAAAGCTCCTAGCAGCTAAGTGTGGAGAATGTACATAAATAATAATAATAATAATAATAATGCTAGACAGGATTGCAAATATATAGTAGAAAACCATTAAAAAGGGAAACTGGGTATCTGTTTAAGCTAACCATTTCTCTTTCACTGTTGGTGGCAAAGGTTTATATCCAACACTAACAAGAACAGCTAAACTATTGGCCTCATCAGTTGCTTGAGTAAGCTGTTGCAAGATGAATTTCATGACCCCACTGGCTAGCTGTTTGCAAAACATATCTTTACAGCAACGTAATCCATAGTCCTCATGCTATCAATACAATTATTGATTTTAACATAAACTTTGGTCTAAGCAATACAGGATTCAGTGATAACAGGCTATATGAAATAACACATGAACCCATGAAGGTGTGTTTATCATTACACCTGCAAAACTAACTTATTAAAAACTGAGAACAGGTGATTTGTAAGCAGAGTTTAAGCCTGAAACTCCGATCCTGCAATATATTCTGGAGTACAAAAATTTATACTGTTTCAGAATTTATTTGCATGGTTAGGATTGTATGAAAATATACTGTTTTAAAGCATATATTCTGAAATATACTAGAAGATTTCCCATGGCAATAGCAAATGCCTAAAAATAAGGCACTGCACACAGAGTATTGCAACAGCTAACACTCTTTCTCTCCCTAGTTAGAGTTACTAAACTGTTACTAAAAGTTCTGGCTGGTTATCAATTTGTGGCCTATTTCCTACATAATCATTTAATGCTATAATAGTTCCCTACACCACGCTGCAAAGAACATGACACTCTTTAATATCTTTCATGTATCCCAAGCATCCATCATGCCTTTCCGTGATATCTTCCTAGGAATAGAATGAAAACAGAGAGTGCCTGATTTCCTGAAATGTTAGCCATACACCTATGTAACTGCATTCAAAGGCAGCCACAGATGCTGTTCAGAAGATGTAGGTTCTACTTCAGTTCAGTCTTCTTAGATAAAAATAAAGTACTTAATAAAGAAAGTTCTTAGTAAAGGAAAAGAAAGTTTGTAATAAAATTGGAAGTTTGAGTGCTTTTTTCATTCAGTTAATTAATACTACCCTGACGGATAGTCACGATTATAGTGTTCTGAGTATCATCAGTAAATCATCTCTACTATAGTATCTTGGATATCAGCCCATAAGGATTCACCATCATAACAAACAGACATTATTATTTTCCTTCTTGTCCTACTCAATAAATCTGTCCACACCCCAGCAAACCTGTCTTGGAAGCAATCCAATCATGTGAGTCACTAATGAGATGGTACACCTGAGGTCAACCAAATCACTCCTTAATATAATAATTGCATCTCAGCTTGGCAGTCAATCACCTATCATTCTCCCCAAATGAACAACCAAAACTGCAGGAGAAAATACTCCTGGGCATCAGCTTACACTAAAATGGTGGCAACAGCTGGTCAAGCAGATGCTCCTCATGTGACTCCACACCTGTGCATTTGCGTTTCTGTAGTAGGCCATGTTAATAAATATTTCTTTCCTTTTTGCAAAATCCTGTAATACTCATAGCTAAAAGAAATACTCTTAGGGATTTAGCAGAACACTACTGCAGTTGCCTGAAGAAAACCATCCAGTTGTAAAAAGGAGACTGAAAGAACCTTAAAAGTCTCTATTAGTATAACCTCTGTATTTTATAATTTATGTGTGATAAATGCAAGATACTTCAGTCCCCCTGATATCCTGTAGGACTGAAACACATATGACACAGAAATGCAATTAACCGGTCAGTTAGACTGTGACAAATACCTGTACATACATGCATTTTTTGTTATTAAAACTGTTAAGAGCTCTTGAATTGGTAAATGTACACCTCAGTGTATATTATATAAGTAAATTCTTACTTCCTCCACAGAACAGTGTTTCTATAGTTATCTTGTACACATGTAAAAATTTAGGACAGTGACCCAGTTTTCTATTAGGGGCTTATTAGACCTGTCTGTCTAGGTAAGTACAAAAAGTATGTACTATGTAAATCCTATGTACTTGCACAGTTTTGTAAATCTTAGTAGTGCATGAAAACAATCATGACTAACATATCCACGCATATGGAAAGCTAATTATTTTGAAATGTACATTCCATGTACTCAAACCTGTCTAAAATATGAAAAGCAGTTAAATCATGCTCTTCTGTTCATCAGAACTACCTTCCATTTGGGGATTCTAGAAGACAAGAAGAATGTCATATCATGTCATAAGTCTAATCATCCATGCTGGGACTGCCCCTTTGCCTACTGCCATCTCCATTCCAGCACTCTTTTTCCTATTTCTAACAAACCCTTTAAAATTTATGTTTCATCACTATTCCAGAAAACACCCGCTGTGGGATTTTTTAAAATGGAGATCAGCCTTGGAAGAAAAGATCAAGAAAAGACAGTCTCTGGAATTCTTCATTTCCCAGAATTAATTTCCTATGTTTCCATTTTATTACTATTTATTTATTTATT
The DNA here is from genome assembly GCF_009819795.1 of Aythya fuligula. Lineage (NCBI taxonomy): Eukaryota > Metazoa > Chordata > Aves > Anseriformes > Anatidae > Aythya > Aythya fuligula. The sequence goes on from NC_045560.1 coordinate 131,142,945, forward strand.
ACTATAAAATTCTCACATCTCATGAAAATACTTGAGCTGTGTGTTAGCAAAGCATGGCAGTTATTTTCTATGCATATAAATAATGTCTGAACTCTGTTGCTCTCAAAAGTGCTTGATCAGCATTGCAGTAAGCAGTGACCTGGTAGCCAAAAGGATTTAGGACTCCCGTGGCATTTTCAGTGCTTATAGTAAAACATGAGTATTTCTGAGTGAAAATAGAAGTTTGAAACTATGTTTTGAAATCTGATTTCCTATCACTTTATCTAATTTCTGGATAAACTCCAAATTGTTTAAATTAATGAATATAATTCAAGGAAATATATAAAAGAAGCTGGTATTATTATATAGGTTTTATTATATAGGTATTATTATATAGGTTTTCTTTATGTATTGTTATTTTATTTTTTTTTAAATAATCCTTGCACTTACTGGTAATAATAACAATACTTACTTTTCAAAAATATTATAATTTTTAAAGAACTCTGTTAACTATTTCCAGTATTACTCAGATAATAGTCTGAAAAAGTATCTCAGACAGTAATAGTCTAATAAAGAAGCTATCTCAGACAGATTATATTTTTGAAAAAGAGGGAAATGTGTATTGAAAATTAAAAGGAAACAGAATGTGATGTTTACAAGACGGAATTATCTTAATTTAAGAGTGAAATCAAATGTCTTTCTGAAGTTCTTGGTGTTAACCTCTACCTTACTATGAGGATGCAAGACATCACAAATGAAAAATGGAATTAAAGTTTCTGGAAACTTGCAGAGCACTTCTAAAAGTGATGAGCCCCTTAACCCCTTTGAAATTGTCCATTAATCATTTAAGGACTTGTGGTTTGAAAATGCATGAACTCAATCTGTGACAGAAGTTCTGTCTCAAACATTTCCTTCCTAACTGTTCATTGACAGAGACACAGTGATTGTTAGCCACTATCTAGACTTTTTGATGACCTCTCTGTTCATGAAAAAACAGTGTCTTGTTAGTTCTCACATTTCTTGCTGATATTGTTGAAATAAGTAATGAAACAATTGAAACAGCCCTGAAAAGATAAGTATGTCAAAGGAGACAAAGCTAGCTCAGTGACATTGCTAAAACATATTCCAGCATTTAGAATAAGCAAGAACAACAGAGTCAAGCAAGGAAAAACAAAACAAACAAACAAACAAACTATAAAGCATTTAGTGTGAAATACTTCTTGGTGAAAATCATACATTTATACAGGAGATTATATCTTTAAAAGCCAATCACATTCTCTCAGAAAATGTCTTTTCTTATAAATAGCAGTGTCCACTCCTTGAATAGCAGTACTATGTGTTATTCACATTGACTAAGTCAACTTAGTAGTTAACTAATTAAAGAAGTTGCAATATCAACAATTTCCAATATAACACTAGTGGAAAAATCTAAATCAAGAAACGCTTATCTTTTTACGTTTGCTCATTGAATATGCCTAAAATATAGTAAACTTATATAATGAAAACCTCTTCCCTATGTACACTTTTTTTTTTTTTTTTTTTTGAGAGCAGAAAGTAAAATTTTTAAAAACACTGAAAGGAACTCTGTTCCTGAACCCCAATTATAACCTTATTCAATTATCAAAAGATTCATTAGCTTTCAGGATTAATTTTAAAAGTGCTTAAGGAGGTGCCAGATGCTTAATATATTTCATTTATATCACTTCATATATAGGTCTTTAAACAAATACTTTTCTTTAGTCTGACTAAGATTCAGAATATTGGGACACTTAAGCGTCTATACAAATGGAATTTCTCTCATTAATTGTTAATACTGGAATGTCGATTTAGATAACTTGAAAAAAGACTGAATTTTAAAGTTTACCAAGAATGAAAGTAAGAATTGTCTGCAAAGTCTGACAGATAGAACCACTACGGGTTCTTAGAAAACTGGCCTTTTTTTTTTTGTTGTTGTTCTTTTTTTTTTTTCTTTCCTTCCAAGAACTAATATTAAAAGCAGATTATCAGATTGTATACTAGAGTCACAATTTTCTAGTTTTATTTCCTACACACTAGATGAAAATATGAATCTGGAACAACTTGTTCAACTCTTTGTCATATTATGCCTACTAGTAACAAATAGCCAAAAAACTGAGTTTAAATTATTTGTCATGAGTATAGAATTTTTGCTTCATTTTAAGTCAACAAGGAGCAACTACTCCTTCACATTCATATAGTAAAGTAGGAAATAATATTATTGCTTCCTCAAAATGGAGTGAAACTAATTCCAACTTGGAAAACAATAAAAATCTCTATGAACTATATAAGATCTCAAATTAGATTACAGCTGCTGTAAGATATGCTTTGTTGACATCACCTGTAGCAGCAAACAATAGCCAATGGTGTTGTCTACGGAGAAGTAAGAATTGATCATCTAGTTGTTATAATCCTTGGGATGAAAAGTATTGATGAAAGGTAGCCAGAACCCTGGCTATCCAATGTCAGGACTCTTCTGAAGAGTTTTGCTGACACGTCTGAACTGGTCATACAGGGATAGACCATTGTGCTTCGAGAGATTGTGAGAATACATTAAGATATGCAGCCAGACTGGTAGTGTGTTTTATTTTGGCAGCATTTCACGGCATTGGAAATAAAATACAGCTTTCCTTATTTAATTGCTTATCTTGTTGAGAGACTGCACTCTCATACTCTGAAAAATTATTCAAGTGATCCTACATGAATACAATTTATTTTTTCCTATTTGATTCCTGTTATAATTAAATTAAAAATTCTTAAGTGTATCAAGAATGAAAGTATCAAGAATTAAAATTATCCTTTTTTTTTCCCAATTTTATCATATTTTAGGTATACATGTATTATGTGATTGTAAAACAATTTTAAAAATGCTTCCATATAGATATGCCATAATTAGAATATGGAAAATTAGAATTGATGACTACAGCATAGGATGGCATTAGTTGGAGAAGATGACTTTGGATTCACTGGTTCAGTAATAATTAGAAACAAACAAACAAACAACAACAACAAATAAACAAAGATTTTAATATGGAAATAGTCTCTTTATCCAAGTATCAACCTTGTGCCAAAGTAATTGTAGCAGAACCATATCTACCCATTAGCAGAGTGATCTAGTGCTGTATCTTACTGGTTTATGCATGTCTTTAGTGTAGATTTCAACCTGTTAAATAGCAGGTGAATAGTAGGGTATATCTACAAAACAAGCACATTTTGAAATAGTTATATGGTGCCCAAATTCTGTCTCTCACTAAGCATGACCAATTAACTCTTTGAAAATCTCTGTACTATTCTGCTCCTGAATGCAGATATCAAACATCATACTTAGATCTATAAAGGTTAATGATGCAAAAATACTTCCAAAACAGGAAAACTATCAAATATCATATGCCATTGAGGGAAAGTTTAGACAAGAGCAATGACAATGATTAGAGGTTTAGAAAACATTGCCTAAGAGGACCACGTAGAAAGGGTAGAGATAGAACTGCAAGAGGAGAGATTGTAGTCTACAAACACATTGCTGGCTGTAAGAGTTCGGTTTCATTTTCCATATCCATATTGTATAGAATAAGAGAAGATCAGGTTTGACCATCTAAGGAACTTGAAGGTGCACAAGTCAATTGGACCTGATGAGATGCATCTGTGGGTCCTGAGAGAGCTAAAAGATAAACTTGCTATAAGCCACTTTCTATCATATTTGAAAAGCTGTGGCAGTCCAGTGAAGTTCACACTGACAGGAAGAGGGGAAACCTAACTCTCATTTCTAAAAAAGGAATAAAGTAAGACCTAGGAAACTACAAGTCAGTCAGTCTCACCTCTGTGCCTGGTGACATCATGAACCAGAACCTCCTGGAAACTGTACTAAGGCACATGGAAAATGAGGAGGTAATTGGTGATAGCCAGCATGACTTCACTAAAGACAAATAATGCCTGAAAAATCTGGTGGCCTTCTGTGATGCGATTACTGCACTGGTAGATAAAGGAAGAGCAACTGACACCATCTACCTGAACTTGTGCAAAGCATTTGACACTGGCCCACATGACACTCTTGTCTCTAATTTGGAGATACATTTGACAGAAGGACCACTGAGTAGATAAGGATTTGGCTGGATGTTGGCACTCAGAGTTGCAATCAATGGTTTGATGTCCAGGTGGAGATCAATGATGAGTGGTGTCCTCAGGGGTCAGTATTCGGACTGGCACCATTAAACATCTTTGTCGACGACATGAACAGTAGGATTGAGTACACCCTCAGCAAATTTGCTGATGACACCAAGCCGTGTGGTGCAGCCAACATGCTGGAGGGATGGGATAACATCCAGAGGGACCTGGAAAGGCTTGAGAAGTGGGCTTGTGTAAACCTCATGAAGTTCAATAAGGCCAAGTTCAAGGCCCTGTATCTGGGCCAGAGCAATCCCAATCACAAATACAGGCTGGGCAGAGAATGGATTGACAGCAGCCCTAATGAGAGGGACCTGGGGGTGTTGGTTGATGAAAAGCTCAATGTCAGTCAGCAATGTGCACTTGCAGCCCAGCAAGCCAACCTTGTATCCTGAGCTGCATCATAAAAAGCATGACCAGCAGTTTGAGGGAGGTCATTCTCCCCCTCTACCCTGCTCTTGTGAGACCCCACCTGGAGTACTGCTTTCGTCTCTCAGGGCCCATTATAAGAAGGACATGGACCTATGACAATGATTCCAGAGGAGGGCCATGAAGATTACCAGAGGGCTGGAGCACCTCTCCTATGACAACAGGCTGAGAGAGTTGGGGTTGTTCAGCATCATGAAGAGAAGTCTCTGGGGAGACTTTATAGCAGCCTGCCAGTACCTGAATGGGGCCTACAATAAATCTAGATATGGATGTTTGACAAGGGCATGTAGTGATAGGACAAGGGGTAATGGCTTTAAACTGAAAGTGTAGGTTTAGATTAGATATCTCAGATGCACAGAACATGTAAATCAGAACATGTAAACACATGGGTGTTTCCACTTTTTTTTTTTTTTTTTTTTTTTTTTTCCACTCAGATTTGATCTTCAGATAGCTCCACTAAAAATTCATTCACCAACATTTGGGTAAATTCACGTGACTGAGTTCTTGTAAGAATTTCCTTTTACAACCATAGGTTTGCCTGTTCAGCTTTCCTATACTTTTATTACAGGTGCCACATTTTCATTAGCCAGTTTTATTCATAGCACTATGTACCCCATTCCATTACTATACCTCTCCTACTGGTTTAATCTGTCATATTCAGAGCTGAGATCAAACTGGTGAGTACCTGTACCTTGGAAAAGCTGCTAACTCTTGCAGCTTTTTTTTTTTTTCTTCACAGAAAAAGACAGTAGGCAAAATTGACTAAGCTACTTCAAAACTGAAATGCTATGTACAATAACAACCAAATCTTGGAACCTGGTCAATTAATAGACCTGTGCTAAGCATCTGAATTCTTTCTAGCTGGGTGAGTGAGGCTGAGCAGCCTCAGAATGGGATGAGCAGCTGGCTGAACAGGGGGCATCAGCTCATTAACTGGAAATACTGTCCTACTTATCAGCTCATTCACAGAAAACTCAAGTATTTCTAGCAAAAATCTCCATTGCATAGTATAACAATGCCTTCAGTTCACAATAGGGCAATACTCCAGATAGTTTTTCTTCAGCTTAGAGAAATTCTCATACAGCTGGCCTGTCTGACCCATCTGTAGGCCTTTACTACTTCTATTAGCTTTTATGAACACAAACATACATCAGTTTAGTGAAAAGATTATTGCACTTGATAATCATTAAATTAGAGGTGGACACTGATTTAATTTCTGTTGCAGTTGTGGGAGGGGTGGGGAGGGAGAGACAGAGAGAGAGACAGAGACAGACAGAGACAGAGACAGATCTTCCTGTTCACTGCTCTCTGTCATTAACCTTTCCTTCTCCTGTACCTCTGGTGTGCCCTGACCTAGGTTTTGTGTAGGTACACAGTGCTCTATGAGAAAAGTCCTGTGTTTTCAAAATGTTGTATTCAAGGTATGGGTCTAAGCCAGGAGATTAACAGCAAAAAAACTTGCAACCCTGATCTCTCCAGTGTCTGTCTGCTAGGACTCTGGAAACTTATTTCTGTCTGTGAACTTCCACAGTACAGCCCCTCTCTGCCATTGAGAAAGGAAGATGCATTTCCCTACTACCTTCAAATTTAATGAAGCTACCCACTTTTCTATCATGAATCTCTTGATGAAATTTTTTTTTTGAATTATTTTAAAGCAAGGGGATTATTTATTTGTTTAAACAAAACTTTCATGAAAAGGTTGCATTAAGACCTTCAGGTTCCAGAAACTTAAGATCTAATAAATAAAGCCAGCCATTTAAACCACGTCAGGTTGTTTTGTTTTGTTTTGTATTCTCAGGAGAAATCTGAAAAACTTTGGCCACTATGTTTCCATTAAAGAAGAGAAGGGCCATTGTTAATACCAGCTTTGCTCCAGAAAGACATTCCATTAGAAAGCAAAAGGAAATTAGGCTTATTTTTCTTATAAAATGAACCTGATTTTGATTAACTAATCTGTGATTTTTAGGGCCTCAAATGCTTGTTTAGTCATCCAAGGCCCTCAGACCTGAACAGAACATTAGGTACAAAAAGTCAAAGATACGATTAAGGACTTTGCAAGAGTTTCAACACTATTCATTGGTTTGCTGTGAAATTTAACCAAGAAAAAGCTTTTTTTTTTTTCTTTTTTTCTTTTTTCTTCCTCATAAAGTGAATAAAAATAGACACTGAAGTTGATCAGACAGACAAAAAGTGTCTCTAAACAGAAAATATCTGTGCAAAATACATGTATATCATGTCTAGAATAAACTTAAATTACTGTTTTAGATTCCTCTGTTTTAGGATATTATCTCTAGAGTGGAACCTAGCTTCTGTCTCAGGTACTTTTCTGAGATAGAAAAGTCATAGATTTTAAGATTTCCAGGCCAAAAAGAGAAGAGAAGTCTTGATTCCAGGCCAAAACATTTCATCTCTAAGGCTAATAGACAACTTCTTTTTATTCTCCAAGAGCAGCCTTGTGGAAGGAACCTAGGTCTATCAATGCTTGTTAGATATACTGTTAATGTGACACCTAGGCCAGCAAAGGAAACATCAAATCTGAGATATCTGCAAGCCTTCTCACAGGACTATGGCCATTGTGGAGTACTAAAAATACCAAACTTACAGTGCTTGGGTGCTTTCAGATCCAGTTGCATGAACACAGACCTTAGAATAACAACTTCAGGTTACCTTGCCTGCTCATTACTCTTGACAAAGCCATTGCTTTTTTTATTTCCAGCACAATGATAACAAATTTATATTTATTACAACAAAATGACAATGTCTTGCCTAAATAACAATGTGATTTATTTTTGTTGTTCACAGCATGAATTGCCAGACTGATACGTAATTAAAATGTGCAGCTTTCTGTAAAGCAGAGTGCTGTCAGTCTAGATGAAAAACTATCAGTTGTTACCATTACCAGACAATGAATTTTATATCAAATAAAAACCAAAGTAAATGCATTTAGAATTATAAAATGGCATAGGGTAAGGTTTGTTGTTTGTCTGTTTTGTTTATTTGTTTTAATCAATGAACCTACCACCTAAAGGAAAAAAATATATATATTAGACAATCAGAATATAGAGGAAAGTGCAGATTATCTTTCTTCAGTAAATTTACATTAAAATATGATACACCAATGTCAAGCAAATCAACATGGTGGTTGTCACTATACAGTAATGCTGATAACAGTGAATTTTCATGCAGAACTACACACTTATGTCTACATACAAAGCTAATATTTGGCTGAGCCATGTGCATATTTGCACGGTTCACTTTGCAGAAATTTAGCATCGCTCAACAATTACCACTCAGTTGAATTTTGTTGGGCAAATTACAGCTTATTTCTTTTGCTTAGGGTTTCCTTTTCTGTTTCATAGCGTACCATCTTTGTGACTCCTCGATTGCTCAGGAAGTTATTTTTCTTGAATCATATAACTGTATTGGACATACAGAAATATATTTTCCATGAGGACAACTGCACAATTTTTAAAAAACAGCATTAAGACAAATAATGAAGCACTACTTCATGATATTACTTTAAAATCTTGAGAACTGGAATTATGATCATAGCGTCATACAGGTTGGAAAAGACCCTTGAGATCATCAGGTACAACCATCAACTTCCCCTCAGCCTCCTCTGCTTCAGACTAAACAACCCCCATTCCCTCAATCACTCCTCATAACACTTGTTTTCAAGTCCCTTCACCATTGTTCATTGCTCTTCTCTGCACACACTTGATCAGCTCTTGTAGTGAGCAGCCCCAGACTGAACACAGTATTTGAGGTGCAGTCTGACCAGTGTCACGTACAAGGAGACAATCATTTTTTTAGTCCTGCTGGCTGCACTAATGCAGGCCAGGGTTCCATTGGACTTCTTAGCCACCTGAGCACACTGCTGGCTCACATTCAGCTGGCTGTCAACCAGGTCCCTTTCTGCCAGAGACTTACACTAATTAAACAAGTTACTTTTACAGTCCAAGTCAGAGTACAGTAGCAAGATTGAGCCCTATAAAGTCACAAGCAAATTCCTTTTCTCACTTCCTGATAAAGAGATACAAGCGAACACCTCAGGATTTATGTTGCTGTTATCCCTCGGATTAATAAAATAAATCTAAAAGCTAGTGGACTCCATTCTTTAAGAACTGAAATTGCTACCAAAGAGTCTTAATACTATCTTCAGCAGGCAGGCAGTAAAAGCAGAGCTGTCCTGAAGACAAGAGGAATTCTTATCTCCCTATTTTGCTTTAGAGATTTCTCTTTTGGTTAGCCATGACTACTGATAGGTACCTGCTAGTTCCTTACATACATTCAGCTTCACATACAGAGCATCACATCCCACAAGTGTCTCAAAAACTATATGGCTCCCAGGGGAAAAAAAGCTAACCAAGGAAGTTTCAGTAGCTAGTAATAATTTGAGAAATTCATCCATTTGGAACTTACCAAAGGGTCTGAACTAAACTTGTGTGGATGGGCAGAATACCAACCAAATTCTTCCAGTTTCAGCTGGGAAATACCTGTCAGCCTGTCAGACAAAGAGTCTGGGACAAAGCCACACTTGAAAAGGCAAATCATCAATGCTACAAGGCCACAGTAATTCAGCAAGGGAGGGAATTTCTGCACAGGAATCCTCACTGTACCATGATTCTGTTTAAATCTTTCTGGTTTTCTTTTTCTTTTTTTTTCCTCTTTTCTTTTTCCCTGGGCTAACTTTGACATCAGCCTTCAGATTTCTGGGCAACCAGTCAATTGGTCCCCTTGCTGCTCAATGAATTAAAAATCATCATCATAAAAAACAAAAGTCAGCATGCAGTAAGAACAGTGACCAGTTCTGGAAGGGAATAACACCCACTTCTTCCATCTACTCTTCCCCAGGCCTACATCAATGCATTGGGTTGTTATGACCCAACTGCAGCACCTGGCATTTAGCCGTGTTGAATGCCATAAACTGGACTCAGACCATTTAGCTAGCCTATCCAGATCCCTCTGCAAAGCCTTTCTACATGCAAACAAGTCACCAGTCCAGACTAACTTGGTGCTGTATGCAAACTTGCTGAGTGTGAACTCAACACCCAGATCATTGATAAAAATGTTAAACAAAACTTGTCCCAATATTGAGCCCTGGGAAACAGCACTGGTGACTGGCTGCCAACTCAGTTGAACTCTATTCACTATGACTCTTTGAGCCCAGCCATGATGGAATGATACAATGATACACTTCACTTCCAGAAGCATATTAGAATATGAAAAGCACTGGCATTCACCCTGCTAATCATTGTTAATTTTCTCAAGGAAAAAAAAGGCAGTTCTATGAAAAGATTCTGAAGTAAGGTAATTGACTCTAAAGACAGAACCACTTGAGTATGATGAAAGTGAAAGCCTGAGATTAAAGCCAAATGGAGGAGCAAAATACTAGAATGATTAAGTATCAAAAATCTTGCATTCTACTGGAGTATGGAGCAGTTTACATAAATTAAATGAACAACCAAGACAAATATATGAGAGTTATAAATACATCTGTGACCACAAAGACAAGTAAGAATTTGAACTGGAGATGGAAACCTCCCAAGAGCAGCAAAGATCTGTGGTAACATTGTAACATTGTATCCCCACAAACTTTATAGATAAGAAAGTTTATGGTAATTATGAAATGCATTGTACTTATAGCCACACTGTGCTATAAGTATTTTTAATAAGTTTACAAAAGCTAAAAACAGCATCAATGATAACAAATGTTTGTTTCTCACATTAGATAAATGCAACCTATAACTTGTGGTATAGCTCAGCTATTTTATTTAATAAGCTCTATAATTCTTCAAGTAATTAACCTTTAAGAAGCTGCAAATATCTTGAGTCTTGAGACTGTATTTTACTCAAGTAAACACATGAGTCTAAACCGTATTTTTCAGATGACACCAGGAAAAATGTTAGATCCTTTAATACATCATTGCACTTCAGTCCTGTGGAAATCATTTGGATTACTCTTCATTATTTGTTTTCTCCCAAGATTTACAGAAAGATGGCAGCTGAATTTAGAGATTAAGCCATTAGATTGTACATGCTTCCATTTCAAAGTTTGTTAATTTTCTTTCTCCTTTGCCAGTTTTAATTTGTCACTAAAACCAAAATGAAATAATTGTACCAGTGTCTAAGTTCTGTTGCACAGTCAAGGTTTTACCATAGGTATAAAATTGGTTTTTGGATTCAGCTGACACCAGTTAAACGATTACACAGTAACAAATGTTGAAATAGGGCTCCCAGCATGTCAAATTAAATCAAAATCAAAATTAGTTCAACCAGAGATTAGTGTTTATGCATGCTGGTAACATCTCTTGTAAAATTCTTGCAAAATTCTACGATGGAATGTAATCACTGCCTTTGGAAACCAATGGCAAGGAATTATAAGCACTGTAATTATTTAAACTCAAAATTTGAAATACTTTTTTTCTTCTAGTAATTCACTGCCTCTTTTTAAAAGGGACTTTCCAAAGCACCTGTCTTTCACATTAACATTCTATGCCATGATTAGGCAACAAAACTATCAAAGTCATTCTAACCTTTCACAACTCTCTTTGGCTAGATTCCCACATTAGTCATAAAAACAGTACAAAGCCTACTCTCATTCAGCCTTTTAGAGCTATTAAAACAAATTAGGACATTTAATTCACACACTGACATCCTTAGAGAAGAGACTGCAGGCAGAGACATTCTCAAGGCTTGCATAAAGGGTCATTAGATTGAATTCCAAGGCTAGTCCATACAGATAATGAAAATAACATCTTCCTTTCTGAAAGTAACTATGAAAACAAAAGGATCACATATAAATATGAGTATCTGAAAATAAATGACAGAACTCTAATACTGAATTGTTTTGCTGCAAGTCTTACTGCTGCAGACAGAGACAGGTTTTGAAACACATTTGAAATTAGAGACAATGACATGAAACCCTAATTAGACCTTCTTTTGAGATATCTAGCCTTGACAGAAAACAGTGGGAATTCATTTTTAACGTGTTTCAAACACTTTAGTATGTTACCTGGAGCTCTTAGTTATGTAATGGTCACACTGGAATTAACATGTTTGCCTTCATGAGTATGAATTACTCATAAAATTAAGAGCAGTTGAAATTTGCTTTCTAACATGATTTTAAGATAGACCAATTAAAGTTTGACCATAAAGACTGACCATTAAGTTTGTGATAAAATTAATGAAATCAAAGAAGCCAATGAAACCAAAGTTGAGTCTATAAGTGAAAATTGAATGTTTGCTCTAAACCAGGCAACTGATATTTTCATGATTAAAAATGTTTGCCTTACATATAAGCTGTCCAAATCAAGTTAAACATATCGCTTCTCTTGACAGGCTCTCTGGGTCCTCTTCAATTCATGTATCTGTGTATGCTGTGTGATAATGTTGTTTAATGAGAAAATTCTGTCACAGAGCATCACATTTCAGCATATGATGCACTCTATAGTGGCTAAACTGTTCTTTAGCTCTTTTTCTGTTGGTGTTTAACCAACCAGGAGCCAAGAGAATTAAAATAAAATATGTGTTTTCTTTAACTTCACCCTCAGATTTTCTCACTGCTATGGGATAATAGAGCATTTTCTATCTGAATGCAACAGAAAGAATTATTAATCTCTATCTGTGAGGCTCTCTCACTTTATCTAATGTAACAAACTCATTCCAAAAAGTAGGGATACCATGGAACAGATGTGAAAGTTATACTTTTGTGGGCAGCTGAACTCCACCACAACCGCTCTCTCACTCTCCCTTCTCAGAAGAAGAGGGGGAGAAGATAGTATGCTGGAAAGTAAAAGCAAAACAAACAAACAAACAAGCAAACAAAAAACCTTGTCGGTTGAGATCAAAATCATTTAATTAAAAGGAAAAGGAAAAGGAAGAAGGGAAAAAAAAAAAAAAAAATCGTTCTCTACTTCCTATCAACAAGCAATGTTTGGCCATGTCCTGAGAAGCAGGGGACCCATACATGTAGCGGTTGTTTGGGAAGACAGACATCTTTATAAGAAGAATCTCTCCAATCATTCCTTTCCCACATTTCATTGCTGAGTGTGACACCATATGGTATGGAATATCCCTTTGGCCAGTTTAGGTCAGCTGCCTTGGTGATGTGTCCCGTCCCCCCCCTTCCCCAACTTCTGCCCACCCCCAGTCTGCTGGATGGGTTTTGGAGGGAGTCCTGATGCTGTGCCAGTATTGTACAGCAATAGTCAAAGCATTAGTGTGATACAATATCCAACCTAAATCTCCCCTGGAGGTTTAGCCCATTCCCCATCGTCCTGTCACCAGGCACATGCACATGGGAAAATAGACCAACCCTCACCTTGCTACAGCCTTCTTTAAGGTACCTGTAGAGTGTGATAAGGTCACCCCTGAACCTCCTCTTCTCCAGGTTGAACAATCCCAGCTCCCTCAGTCTCTACTCGTAAGATTTGTTCTCCAGACCCCTAACCAGCTTCATTGCCCTTCTCTGGACTCACTGGAGCACCTCGATGTCCACAGGCAGAGGGCCCCTACATTCCTGGTCTGACTCCATTTCCTGGCTCCCAGTTCACTCATACCAGTCCCCCAGTATCTGGCACTCTGGGTACAAAGTCAGAGAGCTGTGTCTGACTGTGGAATAAACATTCACATATTCTCACATGCCCTCATCAATTAGTGTGACTGATCAGACTTTGCTCCCATCACTGCCTCCCTTTCTAATTATCCTTTGTTGCATTGGAAAAGGTCCTTAGAGGAGCAGAAACTCTCCTACATACCCTTACACATAGAATGGCTCAGGTTGGAAGGGACCTCCAAGATCATCTAGTTCCAACACCACCTGCCGTAGGCAAGGACACCACCTACAAGATGCAGTTGGTCAGGGCATCATCTAACCTGGTCTTGAACACCTCCAGGGATGGGGCATCCATAACCTCTCTGTGCAACCTGTGCCTTTGCTTCACCACCCTCTGAGTGAAGAAAAATATCTCACAGATTTCTTTCAGAAATCTTTCCACATGCACATAATTAATATAATTAAGCATTATATATTATATAAATAATATCATAATTATTTGTTAATTATATGTTCTCTTTAATGAGAACAGTTTGTTTTGAGTATTTTATTCTCTTTAGTATGTATTGTCTTCCAGTGTCTGGTAGGAGAGGATTTTTTTCCACATATTTTAGTATATTCATTGTACATAAATCAATATGTTACATTTCCCAGATATGGATGATAATTGCAGATAGGTTAAATGACTACAATGAACCTCAGTAAAAATCAAAATGACAATGGACCCTTAAAAAAAATGGTGATCATAGGTTCCTAGTTACGTACATTTTAAGACTCATCAAATTCACTTTTCAAATCAACAGACATTACATTAATCACATTGTATGATTTTGTGATTTGAGAGAAGTTTTATCTTTCTCCTTTACATGCGTGCTGTCTCTCCAGTACATCCAGATGATGTACAATGTCCTGAACTTGGCTAGCTACATCTCTAAGTCACAAGACAAAGTGCAAAATTTAGATACATAACAAATAAAAATGCATAATTAAGGGCTATTATTCTGAAATAATATCTGCTCTTCAACATACTGTACATATTTTGACAGTGATGTGATAGACCAAGAAGATTGCTCTCTACAACACCATCCTTTATAAAAATATACTAATTTAGAAGTGAATAGGAACAGTACCAAATAAAATAAATAAATAAATAAAATAAATAAATAAATAAAACACAGGGAAAAGAAAAGATACCATGGGTGTTTACGTCACAGTTCTAAATACAGCAGTATTTAATTTCCAGGAATTAAACCCAAAAGTTGTAGAACTTCCATGATTCATGTTTGGAAGCAATGAGTATTTCCTATACCAGGGTTACCACAGTGTGTTGTGGTTTTTCTACTTCTTGAACCTCCATCTGTCTTTGAAACTTTGTCTAAGCAGGTTAAAACTGACATGGCTTGTGTATGGCAGGTCATACCAGCATGCACCAGCTGAGAACTTGACTGTTGTAGAAGGTTCTCAGCAGCTGAAATAGGTAATTTAAATCTGCTTTATCCAACACCATCAGTGCAACAAGGTCTTAAAAGGATCTTTTGAGAATATTATGTTTTAGTCATTCTGATGAGCTCAATGTACTCATATAGGGATTCTTGAGAGCTTTGCAAAAATCACAAAACTCTTTTCTGTTGTGTGTAGTTTACCAATCATAATTTAAAACTGGTAAATCTATCAACTTTATTTCTAGTATAAAAGTAATACACCAACTTCAACGTGGTGAGAAAGAAAATAAGCCAAATGCAAGTGTATGCATTCAAGGATGAAAAATCTAATTTCACATTCACTGAATTGAAATATCTTTAAATAGTAGAAGTTTAAGTGGGACAGATGAGTCAGACTTTGAGACAGAGTATCTGGCCCTTATAGAATCATATAAGTTGCCTAGGCCAAGGTAACCAAACATCCACTTCTCAGATATAAGTAAAAGCCCCTCCACAAACAACCACTGTGGAAACAAAATGGCTTCATTTGTATAGGAAAAGGGTCCTTTTTTCTAGCTTCTCTTGAAGTATGTAAGTAGATGTAGATATTCATTAGAATCAAGGACCTCCACAACCCTCCATTAAAAAAAAAAAAAAAAAAATTATGCTGAACACAGTATTGTAACACTGAGACTTTTTCTAGCCAGACTGGATTAATAATGAAGGTCTTTAGCTTTCCTCCACTATGTTTTACTTCTCTGGACAGAAGCCCAGATTTTCTGAGGTTAATCAGTGAGATATATGCCAATGTAGCCTTAGACTATGTGTCTCAGATCTACAGACTCCATTCTCTGTGTCATAGGAGGCCTGTCTCTTTTCTTTTGTGAGTACTGATGCTCAGGATGGAGATCTATGCATTTCAGTGTGAAATTACTTTTAATTTTTATTTACAGCAGTATTAGATTTCTTCTTTACTTATGTCTGAACATTTCACCAGGAAAAAAAAAAATCAGCAGTAGCAAATTGAAGTTATTGTTTGATAATTAACCACAGACAATGCTGCCCAATACTATGAATGTGAATTCAATTATATTGTATATTAATACTGGGTAGGCCTCTGACCAGGTGCTTGTTAAGAAGGAATACAACCCTATGAGACTGCAAAGTCAGCACTCTTAAGATGTAGCAGCACACACTGCCTGACACGTGTGCAGGGTCAGAGCATAGATGCCAGTTCTCTTCCCTTGAAGAACCTTCATTTACATTCCTGAGGAGGCACTGGGTACACATGTGAGAACCCATCATTAGTATGAGGGTCGTTGTGACGGTCTTCTCATTTTCATCATCCTTCCACAATAATCATCAACAACATTTTAAATTAAATTCCTGATCCACATGTTTTATCCTAATTTGCATATACGGTGTATTGGGCACATTAAAGGTTGTTATTTATTACAGAATTTTCTTTTGATCTTCTGTGGTGACTTGGTGAATATGCAACTGAAGGAATTTATCCTATGCTGGTCAGAATTAAAACTTTTTCTGTTATTGGTCCTTATACTAATCTCCTTTAATTACATATATAACTGATATGTAGATATGGTAGATAATGATATATTTATCTGCACATATAATTGTGTAATTATATATAATAGTCTATTATAGGTATAACCGGGTGAACTCAGTCTGGAAAAACAAACTGAAGAATATCTTATTGTTACTAGTATCATAATGTGTAAGAACTGTCATATTCTGAGCTTCTCATATTCTGAGCAAATAGACCCTCTCTAGAAGTGTCTTTTAAAATAAGTCTGCAAGTACAGAAGGGAATATAACAGGTTCAAGAGAAGTGTTCCATTTTTATTGTGGTTTGGTTTGGTTGCTATCCAAATAAATGCTCTCAGAGTTCAGCCCAAATGAATTATTAAACTCTGACAACACTAGCTTCAGCCAGGGTTTCTGGCTCTTCTTACAGCATTGGGAAGCTGATTTCCAACCAGAGATGCAATTCCTTGGGTTTTTAGCCTCTGGTTCAGCATTCCAGGGTGATAGGGGCTGATGTGCTCAGCTGATCCTCCTGTTCAGCATGCCATAAGAAAACCCTGGGGAGTCTGCTTGGGAGCCTCAGGCTCAGCGACCACAGAGCTGGAGTCTGCCTCAGAGCTAGGGGCTATGATTCCATGCCAGATCTCAGGTTTGAAGAAATCTGCCAGGACCCCTTCTGAAGCCTGGGAGAATGCATATACAATATTTTGCGGTCAATAAACTGTAATTTTCTCACAAAATAAAATAATATATATATTATCCAAAATACATCATATTACTTCTACTTATCAAAATAAAACAAAATTAAAGCATATTAAAACATTCTGCAACTTCCCTCATTCATAATTAGTGACCTTTCATCTCTGTAGCTTAAGAAGGATTAAGATAAAGTGACCCAAGTCCACTCTACATCTGAATTAGAGCCTCTATACAAAGCTTTAATGCTCTTTAGCTAGTGTGAGATGGTTAATTTATTTTAAGTTCTCATGAATGTCCTGTGCCTTTTTGATGTTAATAGGCTTGTTCTCCCATTACAAGTCTTTTAATAAACTGCCGTGATTTACCAAGGTACTTAAATATGTGGTTAATTTAAAGCACATGAGTCCATTCATTCCATTGATACTTCATCACCTCTTAAGTTAAACATATGCTTTCTGAACTGTAGCCCGAAAGTGAGTCTGTTCATAAATAAAGATTTTAGGATATCTTTCTTCCCAATACTGCAAGGTGTTGGGTGCAAGGTATCTGCACTCCTAATCATCACAAGAGTGATAGTGGATGCTCAATATTTCTTTAAAGTTGTCAGCACCCTGGAGGAACAAATCCACCCTCTATCATTCAGCAAAATCAAGGCTTGATTTACATGTGTCTGCTTGCTTTCACAGTTTGAGGCAATTTAATGTTCAGAAATCATTGACCTGAATTCATGTGCCTAAAGTGAATGTGAGCTCAAATATTAGCAGTTATCTAATCACCCAAAGAATGTTTGCACCTGTTATGAATTATGCATGCAGAAATTTAAGCTCAATTATTTGTATATGCAAAGTTAAATACACAAAAAGACCATTTCTTAAAATCTAGGACAAGATGTTAAACTCGCTATATTTTATACAACAAGTACTGACTTGTCAGAATATTGAATATTTTATGTCTGGGTAAGAGCATGTGCTTAAAAGTGGTAAAATATGGATTAATACAAGGTTCCTCACATGAGAACAGAATAATATTTCTTGCCTGAATTCTGAACATTTTGTACTTATTGGGTAAACTTATTCAAAGAAGACAATAGAGTCTTTGTCATTACAAAGGATAAATTCTTGTTTTTCTATATGCAAATTACTATGTTTAAGAATAATATCTTTAAAATGTCAGCCCAATTTCAGCATAAGAAAAAGAGTCAGAAATCTTTAAGAAAGTAAAATGATGAAAAGCAACATAAAAAGTCACAGAAGTAACAAAAATTTCCATAAGAAAGAAAATCTACTAACACAAGATGTGGTCTTCTGTCTTGCTTCCATTGGTTTACCTGCTATCACAAATGGTCAGCTGGAACAATATGAAACTAGTAAACATTTTTTTTTCCATCTTTTTTTTTTTTTTTTTTTTTTTTTTTGCTAAAGATATCTGCCAAGGAGGTAGGTCAGAGTGAGACTAAGGACTTCAGAAAAGCACTCATGTTTTGACAGTTCATCAAGAAAGAAAGAATTCAGTAAGTAGAAGAGTTCCCAGAAATTCTACACAGACCCTAAGAAAGTTCTGCTAAGGATAAAAACTTTGCAAACAGGGGTTCCACAACATTTCTTGAACTGCATAGTTAAATTCCTGATGTCTTGCCTTTGCATCCTGTTTGACTCCTTGCTTACAGCAAAAGTACTATAAATGATGTGATGTTATTTTAGTAGTGAGAATGAATCTGTCCATTCATTTTCGGTTAACTAGGAAGTGAAGAAGTGAAGAACAGTCTCAAGATTTAACAACTCACTTCTTTATATACATTTTGAAAGTACAGTTTTGACTTTAGACATGTGAAAAGCATAGCTGAGCAAACACGGCACAGATTCACACTGTTCTGTGCTATGAATTTTCTTTTCCTTGATGCACAGTGAGCAATCTAAGCTATGCTAAAAGAATTACTTACAGTGACTCAAAATCTTAAAAATATTTTAAGTACTTACAGTGACTCAAAAGTTAAAAATATTTCAATATTTTTATCTTAAAGATGACCATCAGAAAAAGCAGCCATTGTTTTAAATTTTAAACCAACAAAGATTTTAAAGCAAAAATATGAAAACAAATGTATTTTCTTGTTATTCTCAGAAATTGTTTTCCATTTACTGTAAGAAATAACTAAGTACTTCAAGTTTAAATGGGAGAGGAAGAATTTAGCCTGTTCTATTTTAGGCTCAGAGAAATCTTCAGGGAAAGCAAAACACCCTAGTAATCACGACAGATGAAACAGAAGTACTTCAAAGAAGTAATTTTGCAATTTTCAGTCTATTTTTCATTTAAGAATATGTCCTGAAAGTCCTTGAATTTTGACAGTCTTGTATCAGCTAGCTGCCTGCTGCATTCCCTTGGGGCTACTTTTCAGATGCTCTCAGGTTGGGATCTATAGGAACACTACTTTATATCACAAACACAAACAGCTTTTCTTGAATATTTATGTCATTGCTATCATGGAAACTGTATGCACAGCACAATAGCTTTTCAAATTTTGAGGGAATTTTCAACTGTTATGTTATCTCCCTTTTAACAGTCCTTCAAAAATCAGTACAAACATTTCAGCCTTTGCTTAATGTCATATACACTGATTTTTTATTTTTCACTCTATATATTAAAATAACAGCTGAGCTAAAAATAAGTGACCAAGATGAAAGTTTTAAAACCATCTAAAAGGTATAGGCCAAAAATTCAAAGGCAAGTGACTGTATTACTGAATATATTATTATGACCACATGCAGATTTACCAGGATGGACTCCATAGGAAATTCACCCCCTGAATCACGTGGCTGGTACATTATGTTTCTTCACAATACAACAGTTGCATGATTATGCAGCCTTTTCCTCCACATTCACTTGATCTAGACATACGCTTACTCTTGAGCATGGCTTATATATGTGTAGCATAGAGTACGGTATTTGATAAAGACACCCTTTTTAGTTTCTGTGTCAATCAAGAGTTTAATTGAGATGCCCAAACAGAGGCATCTACTGCCATTTGAGATACTAGGACAGTAGCTCCTATCAATGTTGACATTTAATGACTGCTCTTAAAGAGCATGGGCATGAGCCTCAAAAAGTTTGAGGCTATCACCTCTACGTTGAACTGTATGTCACAGAATAACTTAAATGACACGTTGCCTATGTTTGGGCAACTGAATGAAGCTCTTAATGCCTAATTTCCCCTTATAATCAATGAATATCTACTCAATATAGTAAAAAGAGTATGGAACACAATTCATTTTGTTCTACAGTAGATGCATGTTTTTGATCAGCTAAATAGCTCTATAGAATGTATCTACACAAATGCATTGACTGCACCAAATATAAATGAAGTTTAGACATTTGGCTCACGTGAAGATACTGACACTGCACTAGATAATTTAAACGTTTTATTTCATAAGATGAAATACCACCCTCAGTTTCTATAAACAAGGACTTGGAGTCTTGCTGTGAGCTGGAGTTCTAGGTTCTTCCATACAAAGTATGCAGGTATGTACAGTGGGATTCATGCCTGTTAAAGAGGATAATCTACAAATTCATTCATAGTTGATGCCAAGATTTTACCAATGCACTTTTAGCTTACATTTCTAGTTCTGTTTTTCTGTTTATTTGAAACTGCTGCAGTCTTGGACACATTTCAGGGCTAACCTTGGTTTATTAAATATTAACATACACAAAGCTTTGAGAAATTGGTTTCTCTGCTACAGAATCATAGTTCTCATTATTGGGCAGCAGCCTATGTTTTTGCAAAACATATTTTATCAAGTCAGCTAGATCACTGTCTTGGTAAGGTAAGAAGTATAAAATAGAACCTTAAAATGCCATATGCCATTAATCTCCCGTTAATTTCTCATAATTATCTTATGTGGGGTGAATGGATAACTTAATTTTAGTTATCTGAGGCTGGGTTAGCTGGTTTAGCCCCAGCTGGCAACCAAACACCTACCCAGATGCTTGCTCATTCCCCACCAAGTGGGACAAGGGAGAAAATAAGCAGAACAAGAGCTAGAAAGGTGAAATAAGGACAGAAAAATCATGCAGAAATTACTGTTGTGGGCAAAAGAGACACAATATAGGAAATTTAACTTAATTTTAAACACTTAATTGCTGATTTGGGTATCAGGAAACAGATGACAAACATTTAAACACTTAGAGAAAACACATTTCCTAATGCTTTCACAGGTTTGCTTCATTCCAAACCTCTTTTCCTATTTTGTTATTGCTGCAGGTTATCCTCAGTCCCTTTGGTGATGTGATAGGTGGTGCAGGTTGGGGTTAGGGTGTACTGATTTCTCCTGATGTTCCTTGCTTATTGCCCTGCTGCTGTTCCTTCCTTCCTGTTTCCTTTACTACAGCATGGGTTCTCTACCGTCCACAGCCCCTCTAGGGATATTACCAGCTCTGTCATGGAGCACCTTATATGCTCTCACCTTATTCCTTTACCCTTTACTCAGTATTTTCTGCCCTATCTTATACTGCCAGGCTCAGATGTGTCCAGTGGGGCCATTGGAATCTGATAAGTCCAGCACAGCACAGCCATGGCCTCTCTTCACAGAGGCCATGTAGTCTCCAAGCTGCCATACCTGGCCATTTATTCATTGAGAATTATCCTATTTAATTGAAATAAATCACCCATTAGAGGATAAAAGGGACAAAGGGACAATGGTATTTTGTTCCCTGATGACTTTGATACTCTGATCCAGCCTGCATTGTAAGGCTGCTGCTTCTCTGCTTCTTGAGAAAATAGATGATCCAAACAGTGGCACTACTAACTACTAGTTTTGCTAGTAAACTACTAGCAAAATATCTACAACTTTTTTATTTTTTTTATTTTTTTTTTATTTTTTTTTTTCCCCCAGGCATTCAACTTCTTTGATGTCCTTGTTTATATGTCTGGATTCAAATTTAACACGAATACATTGTTTAACAGAATTCTCCTGAAATGGCTTCAGAGCTTTCACTGAAAAGCTGTGAGGGAGATCACCTGCTGTGTCACCTTGTCCATTTTGGTGGTAATCACTACAAAGGACATCAGCAAACTAGTCAAGCATGATTCTCATCCTTGCCTGGACCACACTGACAACCCTTAATTAGACTTTTTCTCATGCATCTCTTCCTCTTTGATCTCAAATTTAAAAACTCTCTGAGTTGATGCTAAACTACGTACATCATAATTTCTTTGCCTTTCTCAGTATGTCTATGTCTACTAACCATTTTAAAAATAGGAAAATATTAATCAATATTAATCTGGAACTGTTGTGCTAAAACATATTATATCATAGGTACAATCCACAGTCAAACATTTCCCGTTGTGTTGCTTTACCTCGAGTCCTGGGATTTTGGTCTTCCTCTGGAGGTAATCATATGGAGCTATGATTGATATGGAGCCGCAATGACCAGAAAAAAAGAATTTCACAATTAGAAACAACCCCAAGATATGTTAATCACCTCTGTAAATTTGAGGTAAATACAGAAAGCAAAGTTATAGGATATTATCTTTCCCAATCCTCAATGCATTCATTACAGGCAAGGATGCTCCCCACACTCTCCTGCATAGCAGTTACTGTTTCCTAATTAATATAGCAGAACAGAACTGTGGATGTTTGCTTCTGTTTTTCTGACAGCTTGGCAAAAATACATGAGAGACAACTGGCTATCATCAACCACCTATGAAATTTCTTCTGTTAGAAATTATATATAAGGCATAAATAAGATTTATCTACTACATCTTCTGGCAATTTGCCCTGACACCTTCTTGAATTATTATTATTATTATTATTATTATTATTATTATTATTATTATTATTATTATTAAGTAGAAAATAAAAACTGGAAATTGATTGAATGTGTTGAGTATGTTTAAAAGTTATTAACATACTGATACTGTTTTAAATTTTGTGAGGTAAAAATTTAGAGTGAACTCCAAGAGGTGGAAAGTTGGCAGAGATGAGGTTACTGGAAATGCAAATGCAAACATAATGTCAACAGTCTATGGTCTTCATTTAAAATTATTCTTTTAATAATTATTTTAATGAAATGTAATGAAATTAGAGAAAATGTCTTATTATGAGAGGAAAATATTGTATAATATTCCAAGCTATAAACTGGTGTAAATGCAGAATAATCCAGCAGTCACTGTTTACTCATTTAATACTTTGCATTGTAAGATTTATTACATTGTTCACTTACCATGCACATGTAACTACAGCATAAATTCATGAGGCTATTTAGTCAACCATGAATATACTAAAGAGTATAGGTATATTCTATTCTCATGAACATATGTAATTGTGATTACTCAGCTTATCAAGAATGAATTGAATCAACAGTGTTACTAGGATTGTTTCAGGCTTTCATATTCTTCTGTTGTTACTTTGAGTCCAATGGTTTCAGAGCTAAGAAGGCAAAAACATGCTGAATAGTGAAGCAATTTAGTGAAGCAATTTATTTATATTTTTTTTGTCATTTAAACCAAACCATACTAAAAGATAATGATTTTTTTTTTCTTTTTAGTTAGTTAGTTTGTTTGTTTGATTGTGGTTTTTTTTGTTTGTTTGTTTGTTTGTTTGTTTTTGTTTTTTTTACACAGTTGTTCACAGGCTACTTTTAATTTGGATTTATTAGGATTTTTAGTTATATACAATTGTTAAAGCATAGAGAATTTATGTGTTCACTGATTCTCCACTAGAGCTTGTACAAAGAGAAGGGATTGTCAATTTTTCTTTGATAATAACTGGACTTATTATACTATTATTTTCTTTGTAGAGAAACTGCTCCATTTCTTCTGCAAACTCAAAAGTTTTGACTTGCATTATATTGTCTTCTCTCTAGATTTAGTATTTCAGCAGAGCTGTAAATATTTTCTGAATTTGTTCAGTCAAATTATTTTCTGTTCAAAAAGTGATGTTTCAGTTCTCCCTCAGAACTGCTGAAATATTTATAAAATGAGAACAAAGCATCCATTAAATAAAAAAACAAAAAACAAAAAACAAACAAGCAAAAAGAACCTAGCTGCTCACTTGCTTTCAGAACGTAAAAGTTAGCCATAACTACTGACATTTGTTGTTTAAGAAACCTAATTCAGAGCAAGATAGGAATAAAAAATAAAAAATAAAATTAAAAACAATCAAACAAACAAAAACCCCAAAAAAACAGACAAAAAAAAAATTTTTTTTAGCAAGATTTGGTATTTATTTTCTGTAGCTACAGACATGCAATTTGAGTAAATAAACAACAGCATAGAAATTACAGATGTATAATAGCTCTGTCTCATTGCCACTTCTGATCTTTATTGTATGTTTCTATGTCTAACAGCTTGTGGGTGCTCAAAAAAAGACCAGGATAACAGCAGCCAGCAAGACAGGAATTTGCTTGTAACAGTTTTAGTGAGTGGGATGCCCAAAATGTAGGAATTTGCCCCAAACTGATTTCAGTGAAGAGCAAGGCAAACATCAACTGAAATAAACAGCAATTAGGAAATTAAAGAGACTTTTGGTTAACAAACAAACAAAAACAATCAAATAGCAATAAAAGCAAAACACAAGGATCTGTAGTGGCCAGGAGAAGAGGGGAGAAGGGTAGCACTGGTGTGACCCTGTGAGACTGGCCCCATGGCATTGGGGACTGTGCCTGGGCCTCACCTTGCACACTACCAAGCACTGCCTCCACAGCCAGCATGGGGGCACCCTGGGACTCCACATCCTGGGGGTGTGGAGTAACCTCCTGGGGGATTCTCTCACTTCTGGGACAAGGTGGGGTGGCCAGGGCACCCACATCTCCCAGAACAGTGGTATGTAGTCGGGGGGTCCAACATGCCCCGACAAGGGAGGCCTGTATCCCCCATAGCCTAAGGAGGGTTACATGTGCACATAACACTGTGCTGGGGAGAAGGGGCAAGATTAAAATTTATTGGAATTATAGAAAGTATTTGGAAGGTGTTGTTTTGCTTATTAACATTTGCATTTGTATTGTGGTTTATCTTTTGTATTGCTAATACTGATCCTCAATGTATAATTTTTGATCCTGAATGTACAGTTAATTATACCTTGTTACTAAATAAGTAAAACCAGTTCAATCCTGATTTGGTTTAAACTAAGTGGGCTAAGCAAATTTTCCATGTGACAGATGAACTTCTTTAATCTGTGATTAAATAGTTTGGAAACATGAATGCTTATCTAACCACATCCACCACTTGCCACTCCAGGAGCTAGTATTAGTCCAGTCTTCACTTGCACCATATTTTAAACACAGTTCTGTGAAGTGGAAAGTATTTTACTGACAATGGTGTTCATTTCAATGCAGTAGTCTGGAATATGATAAAGTGCTGAAATTCCATTTTTGTTTGTTTGTTTTTCAGGTGTTATTTGTTTATTTTGTTTATTAGTTTTGTTTGTTTGTTTTTCAGTGTCCTTTTCAGTTTTTCAGGCTTTTTTTTTTTTTTTTTTCCCACCACAGACACACAGAATGACTCTTGATTCTTGATAGAAGCATTCAGCTCACACTCTCTCCATCTCCTTTGTCTTCCATTCTTCTCTTGTTAATTTTCTGGTTGCAACAGGAGAAGTTGATAGCTTATGTATGGTACCAAACAGATGGTCTTCTATGTGTTGTCTGGTAAAGATAGTTTGTCTTTCATTCTGTGAGCTATAGCTGAATAAAACTACCTGTGACTGGTTTTGACATTACTTCAAGCATATTCGATCACAGGTCCTTGGCTTGAAAGTCCAACATAGTAATCATTGTTGGCTGTTTTCACTGAAGACACATAAGTAACTGGAGGTAATATCTAAATCACTTCACTATATGTTGAAGTTTACAAAAAGCAGTGTGTGCCTTAACTTTACAACTCCATTCCTAGCCAGAGGCAGATCATGATCAATAATCATAATTTATAATATGATTCTCTGTGTTTGGTGAATTCTGAAAGAGATCTAAGAGAAGATTTCTACTACTTCAAAGTTTCAGGTGAGTCCTTTGATAACTTCATTTTAAAAACAGAGAGTATTAAATTTCTACTAATATACTTAATAGGTTAAATAAGTTGGCAAAACCTCTTTAATTTGATTTACCTAATTTACACTAAATGTGTAGCTGGAATATTTTTTCTACCTTTTACCTTCAACACTACCAAACTGACAACTTATATCAGAAAATCTCCTTTGATATTTGAACTGGTCTCATTCTTTCTGTACAATTTGCATCCCTATTGTGTTTAGCTTTTGCGAATACATGTTCACTTGTAAAGATGCCGATGAATGTTTTCCTTTAGACTATTATATGTTCTCCTGCCTCTTTAGCTTTCACTTGTTATTCATTCTTTGAAAAATACTCAACCATTTCATGTTAAATAAATGAGTAACACAATTTGTTGTCTTCTACTTTATACCATCTTTAATATAATTCTTGTCTTGATTTTTATATCTCACAAGTTATGTCAATCCAAGTTCCACTAAATTATATGTAATCATTTTCCAGAATTTATCATTTTATAATTTTCAGTGCATTGACTATTTGAGATGAAATATTACTCTTGATGTGGTATTAAACAGAAGTTACAGAAGTTACTGCCTCAGAGAAGGTCAATATTCCATTCTTATTTTGAATGGCACACTGCCCAGCAATGGTGAATTGATATATAATTTAACTATTACCCATACTGGAGTCAATTGTATCTATTAAGTTTTCAGTGATGACATTAAAACATAGCCAGAAGTGCCCAAACTATTCCCCATACCATTGTCAGCTTTTCAGACAAGGGGATCAGATCTTTAAGTCCTTAAGTCCTTGGTGTATGAATCTGGAAAAGTAAAGGTGGAAAACTCAGGTTGTCTGGTATAAGTGCATGATGGGAGTGACACAAACTCCCTTCCTTAGGATAGGTTACATCTTTTTTTTTGAGCCTTGTGATTATTATGGCAAAAATGCTAGGCAAGAAAAAGAAAGGTCAATATCAGGTGTTTCAGAAACAGAAAAAAAAAAAAAATCACTACTTGACACTTCTGACCTTCTGATTTTATTTTATTTTTTTTTTTTTTTTCCTGGAACCTGATTGATTTTCTTTATTAATTTTGGCAACACAAGGGACATTACACTCCACCCTACCTACTGTAGTTGTAAGTATTCATGGGTTTCATTTTTTATTAACCCTATTTATCTCAGGATTAGATAATATCTCAACAATTAGCTAACTATACTAATTACGTATTCTGTAAATTAGCTCTTCAGGTTCAAGATTACTTCATAATTAAATTGATTGTCCCATCTTTTCTTTTTAAAAATAAAAATAATATCTCTGTCTTTTAAAGTACTTCCTGTAAAGTGTTTGTTCGTAGATGTATATTTTCCAAGTTGTTATTTTTTTTTATCCTTGAATGTTGCTAATCCTTAGAATATGTTGAAGTTCATCTATGGGTCAAATCCTTCAGGACCTGATTTGGATGCCACAACAGGGAACAATACTCATGAGAATTTTGCTATTCTACTGCTTTTTATCAGAAGAGTAACCATACTAAAGAGTTTCAAGGTATACAAGGTAAGCTGAAGATCAGAATACATTTTTAACATATTCTTATCGATAACTCTTTCACATGTACTTAAATATCACAGAATCACAGAAGGGTTGAGTTTAGATGGCACCTCTAATCCAGCCCCACTCAAAGGAAGCTCAGCTATTGCTGTCAATGTCCATTTGGATTTCAAATATTTTGATGAATGGACACTCCACACGTTCTGTGGGTAATCTGTTCCAGCATTCAACCACCTTCTCGGGAAAAAAAAAATCTTATATTTGAATAGATTTTCCTGTATTCGGTTTGTGCCCACTACCTGTTGCCCAGTCACTGGGTAAGAGCCTGGTTCTTTACCTACTCAAGTCTTTATATACACTGGTTAGATACCCTTAAGCACTATCTTCTCTAGGCTGAACATTCCCACATCTCTCAGCCTCTTCTCATACATTAGGCACTACAAGCCCCCAGTGACCTTTATGGCCCTTCACAGGACTCACTCCAGTATATTCATATCACTCTTCTGATGGGGAGCCCAGATATGGACACAGTGCTCCAGATGTGTCTTACCAGTGCTGAGCAGAGGGTAAGGATCTGTTGGTGGTGCCCTGCCTAAAACAGCCCAGAATACTGTTGGCTTTCTTTGCAACAAAGGCACATTGCTGGCTCATTTTCAACCTGGTATCCACCAGGATACCAGGAACCTGATTGTTCCACCAGAACACTAAAGGCTTTTTTTTTTTTTTTTTTTTTTCTAGATTTTTTTTTCCTTGCTATTCAGCACCCACCATATGCTGGTGCATGGGGGCTTCCCCCCCAGTTACAAGGCTTTGTTGAACTTCATGAAGTTCCTGTTAGCCCTCTTTCCCAGACTGTAAAGGTCCCAAACTGGAGACACCTAATGTGTAGGTCATTCCAACAAATTTTTTCTTGTCTGCTGATGCACATCAGTCAAGAATAAGCTTGTCTGTCTTTGTATCTGTCCAAAGTAACCAGTTAACCCAAAACAGAATTTCATCTCTGATATTTTACTCATACAATTTCATAGGTCTTCATCTCCTAAGTGCCTCATATTTTGTGGAAACTCAGTGTGAAGAGCAGTTTGTTATTTTCAACTAGAATCATTCTCATTTCATTTGTAATCAATGATTATATAAACCAGAAAAGATCCAGAAAGGAGACAGAGAGGGAGTTGTGCTCATGTCCAAAGACAGTGGGTTCAAATGTGTTCAGATCCTTGTTCCCCA
Source organism: Aythya fuligula (assembly GCF_009819795.1). Classification (NCBI taxonomy): domain Eukaryota; kingdom Metazoa; phylum Chordata; class Aves; order Anseriformes; family Anatidae; genus Aythya; species Aythya fuligula. The sequence goes on from NC_045560.1 coordinate 131,171,527, forward strand.
CAACCCAGGTGAGCAACATGATCTTCTTCATTGTTTCTAGGACACTGAGTTTCTCTCTTGACTTGAAACACAGAAACCCTACAGTTGTTTCTGTATGAGGGAAATATTCTGGAAGGGAGAGTTCTGGACTGTCTTCAAAATAGTTTACCAAAGTTATGAATTCTCAAAGAAAGGCTGGAATCCAACTCTTATGTAGTTCATGGTCTTCATAGTATATGACAAAATCCTTGTTACTTTGTGTATCATTGTAGCTGCTGTTACAGTTCAACCTAGCCCTAATATTTGACATCAGTTTCAAATATGATTTCACAATTACCTTGCAGGCCATTGTTTTTAACAATATTGAAGAAATCTGTTATTGAGCATATTGAACATCGGTGATTTATGTATTAAATATACATGAAGTAATCTGTGACCTTACCATATTCTCAGAGAATTATGTTGTAAGATTGTTATGTGCTATCTGAAGAAATATGAAAACTTTATTTTATGGTTAGTGGTGGGATCTTGAAAGTGCTCAGTATTGGCTTAGATCTGTTTCCTCTTAATTTTGTGGGAGTCTTATTATTGTCTTCCAAGTAAAGACAATAAAGACTGCATGTAGACTGCTTTTGAAAATCCCACCTCGTAGCAAATACTATTTATATTTGTCCTTATTTTGTCTGTTTCATAAGCCTCTTTATTTGTTAATTCACTAATGTTATTTAATATTCCCTGTACTGTAGATTTAAGATTTTTTTTCCACTTTTTTAATCTGCTTATTCCTTTCATTTGAACTTAAGCTGAGTATTTAATTTATCTGCCATTTAGATTACTATTGTTTCATTTAATTTGACATATTTTGAAAGACATGCATGGACAAGAAAAATTGAATTGCAAACTTTTGCTGAATTAAGAAAACCTAAAAAATTTGATCACAAGCTTATTTAATTTTCCAACAAGACTCTTCTTAGAAGTATTTTATGAATGGGTCACATATTTCTGTACTTCCATACTCATTCAGCTTTATAGACAAGTCTGGAGAATGTTTAAATTAGAATTCTTTCAGTGGAATAAAGAAACTGAACTCTTTTGGGTATACCTACAAGAGCCTAAGACTGCTTCCATCACCACTAATATTCTAAACAATTCCTATATGGAAAGCACCTTTAAATTTAATCTAGCTACTTGCATTGTTTATATTTTCAGGAGCTACAGGCATAATTTCAGTTTAAACAAATAGGTTGCAATATGACTGAACCTGTCATTTTGGCCCAATAACACTTGGAGTCAATGTCTTCACTGACTTTTCCTAACTTTCTCCAGTAATCTTTACAATTCTCTCTTGGCTTCTGTATCTACAATTAACAAAGGATTTATCTCAAAAATAATTTTCCCTAAGTTTTTATTCATCTATCTATTTGCATTTTTAAGGTTATTTTACATTATAATAATAATAATAATAATAATAATAATAATAATAATAATAATAATAATAATAATAATAATAATAATAATAATAATTTATCTACTACCTATGACTTTTCTTTTTTTCCTGTTGTTTTTGTTGTTGTTGTTGTTTGTTTTGTTTTAAGATAAGACTTGTAATAATAAATTAAGTTAAAAGTGTTTATAGCTAGACAAGAAAAATGGAGAAATCAGTTGTCTGTGGAGAACCAGTAAAGAGATTTTTTTAGTGGTTTCTCAGTATGACCTATGAGAAAATGAAGGCACAAAATTAATTTGTTCTAGCGTGTTTCAAGATGGTTGGACTCGATGATCTTGAGGTCTCTTCCAACCTAGAAATTCTGTGATTCTGTGATTCTGTGTGAAGTCCTTGTCAAATCGTAGGTAAGGAAGATGGTAGACTGCATGATTAACAGTCATAAAGTTCAAATAGCCTTGTTGCAAACTAAGGAAAGAAAAATGTGTTTGGACCCTGCACTGATCAAATAGTTGCATGTAACTTTAGTGACTTCATTGTATGTATTTTTATTCAAGTTTCTATTTATTTATTTATTTATTCTTTTAACTCTTTCAGATTTTCTACTCAGAAATAATCTTCACTTTTACTTACTGCTCTCCTTGTTTTATTGTTGCAAATACACAGCAGTTATCTACAAAAAATGTTTTGTTATATATCTGAAAATACAAGAGTGAAGTATGCTGATTATGCCTCTAAGTCATTCTTCTGAGGCTCCCATAAAGGTCACAGAAACTAATCTATGGGAAGACAGACTCTTCAGCAGAAAGGTCGCACTGCCACTAGGAGAAGAGGAATGACAGGTCCAACAGAGAGGTCAGTCCTGATGAAGCAAGTTAGAACCACAAGACAAGAGCACAGGCTGTCTGATTTTTGGATTGTAAGAACTCATACAAAATACAGTGCCCTTTTCTTTCTTTTCAGCTTTAGTAAGGAACATTCCACCTTAAAGAAAGACTGTTCTGGTCAATGGGCAGAAAGAAATTAGACTTTTCTAACAGAGTGCACAAGTACAGGAACAGTATTAATAAACATCAAAATGGCAGTTAGATATTTAAGATGAACTTTGTTCTCAACTGACTAGCACAGTACTGTGATTTTCTTAACTGTAACACTGTAGAATCAGCTGTCCCTTTTTCCTATGTCCTGTCCCAAGTCAGGGAAGAGCCAATTCAAGACTCCAAGAGCCAATTCAATTCAATCCAAGCAAGACTATGGCAATTCAAATTAGGAGTTACCTCTCTCCCCCATCTGCAGCTGTGGGCATTATTCTTTTACTGATTTCTTTGTTTGCAGAACAGATGCATGAAAAAAGCAAGTAAATAGTTGAGCAAGACATGTCATACTTTAAATTGTTGGTGCAGGCAGAAAATCATATTTGCATAAGCTACTGGCTCCAAAGAGATTCTCCTAAGAAATATTAAGAGAACATCTTAGGAGATTTTAGGTCAAGTGTTCAGACCAGCTCCCTGAATTCTTCACCTCATACTTGAGGTATTGCCTGAAGTTCTGGAGGACACAAAATCATGCCACATCAGAGGGAAAAGTGGAGAGAAGGCAAAGTGGGTTCATGATATATGAATTCAAATCACTATAACTGTTGTCAAATACATTGTCCACACTTTGGTTATCTGGGAGAATAAATTGATGGGGAAACAAAACAAATATGACCTTGCTGAAAATCTTGCTTATACAAAGAGACCTGGAAAATTTACAGCTCACTGTTGGTAGAGAAGGGCTGGCATACGGTTCTATGCTTTATCCAACACAGTCTCATGATCTATCAGCCAACCTTCCAATTGTCCCAGTGGTGGCAGGAAAGCTCTCAAGGACTTTTTTTTTTTTTTTTTTTTTGGCGGGGAGGAGAGCAGAGGTGGGGGGAAGCAGGACTGGTGATGTAGATACATGAAATATATTGCATAAGAAAATTGGGAGAAGAAGTTGTTAATAGGAAAAATGAGCCTTCTTGCTCTTTTTTTTTTTTTTTTTTTTTTTTTTTTGTCTGTTTACTGCTTTTCTTAGTTTAACTGTACTTATGAGGAATTCTTGATTACAATTTTTCAAATTAAGTTATTTTTTTACCTTTTGTTTCTTTGTTATGTGTACCTGCAAAGTTTTAGGACAACCTGGATCATTGAGATTCCTTAGATAGGCAGCTATCTAAAAGTGAGTTTATTCATATGTATTTTCATTTTTACTTTACTCTCTTAGGCAACTGAAATACAATGTGTTCAGCTAATGGCTTTTTTGGGAAAACGTTCTTCTAGCTATGGTGCTAATCTCCCGTTTCAGTTTCAAACTGAAAAGCACTTTATTTGTATGGGGGGAGGTGCTCTGGTTTTGTGTTTGGAAAATATAACTAAATCCTTTTACAACAGCATCCTTTAATATCTATTTCATTTTCATTAGACTCTCTTACATCATTTTGCATGACAGTCTCATTTGATATAAGGACTGAGTGTACTGCGGAAGGGCCTCTAGCTAGTGAGAACAGAAGATACTAGAATGTGATGTGACTGGCAACAAAGTCCGTCTGTCAACCGTTATGTTACTCTTGGTTTAATTTATACTGACTATTTGCTGAACATATTGGTTTCCTGACTAGAAGATTTTAAACTAGGATTTTTGTTTTCAGAAACCAGGGTTACAGCTTTCAAATACACTGACAAGTTTAAAATCTTACTATTCTTATTTTACCATTGGCAGAAACATTGTTTGGCAATGCTGATTTAAATGCTGAGCAATTCAAGACTTATGAAGTATGGTGTTTCTGTGGGACAGAGGTGATGAAACAACAAGAACAAAGCACCTGTGACCCATAAGAAGCAGAAGTTATTTACAGGGTCAGGCAAGTTCAGATGTAGATTCATTGTGATGCTCCATGGGCATTACTATTTTCACCAATATTACCTATTCCTGGCTGTGTATTGTGAGTACATCAGCAGTTGAATTCTGGATGCTTTTGCTAATAAAATAGGTATGAGCATTGTCTCCTTTTCAAATGCTTGCTACAATTGTATTCATGATTATACACATGCAAAGCAGATAATGTCTTATTCCTACTCTGTCTTTAGCAGGAGTAACTGAACTGTATGCTGAGAAAGCCGAAACAACTTCCTCTTCTGAAATATAGAAATAGTTGTCCTGATTCAATGAAAGGTTTCAGCTGTGTCAGTGTGGCCAGCAGCTGATTTATAAGCAGGTGATCCATAAATCTAAGAGTAGTGAATATTTTTCTGAAAGTCAGTAAAATTTGTTCCATTTGTACTTTTTATCTTTTATGCCGAAGTTATATTTTGTGTTCTAAAATAACTATTAGAAATTCTGGAAGAATTTATCAATATTATTTTTTACATTTCTTTATTCAATTCATTAAATTATTTTCCTTTTGTCTAGAATGTTCCTGGAGTGCATGGAAGACAGCTTCTTAACTTAGCTGGTCAGTGAGCCTACCTGTTGTGGTTTAACCCAGCTGGCAGCTAAACACAACATAGTCGTTCACTCACCTTCCCCCCTCCCCCTCTGGGATGGGGGAGAGAAATGGGAAAGTGAAGCCTATGAGCTGAGATTGAGACAATTTATTTAGTCAGGAAAATAATAATAACAATAATAATAATAACAATTATGATAATAATAGTACTGCTATTAATAATATGTACGAAACAAGTGATGCACAATGCAACCTGCTCACCACCCACTGACCAATGCCCAGCCTAACCCCAGAGCAGCCAGCCCCCCCATCCCAGCTAGCCACCCCTATATATTCTTTAGCATGACATCAGATGGTATGGAATACCCCTCTGGCCAGTTTGGGCCAACTGTCCTGGGTCTGTCCCCTCCCAGCTCTTGCTGCACCCTCAGTCTGCCCGCTGGCAGGACAGAGTGAGAAGCTGAAATGTCCTTAGCTTGGTGTAAGCACTGCTCTGCAATAATTAAAACATTGGGGTGTTATCAGCACTCTTCTCATTCTAATCCAAAATTTAGCACCCTACCAGCTACTAGGAGGAAAATTAACTCTGTCCTAACTGAAACCAGGACACTGCCATAGACCTGAAAGACCTGCTGTTCATGATCAGAGGACTAGTGGGATATGTGGTGGTAGGGGGCGGTCTTGGGCAGAGTGACCATGACATGGTAGAGTTCTCTATTCTTGGTGAAGTCAGGAAGTGGCGTCAGTAAAACTGCTACCTTGGACTTGAGGAGGGCTGACTTTGAATTGTTCGGGGCACTGTTAGAGAAGGTCCCTTGGGTACCTTCTAGTCCTGAAGGGTAGAGGGGTCCAGGAAGGCTGGATGCTCCTGAAAAATTAAGTGTTAAAGGCACATGAGCAGGCTGTCCCTGAGTGCTGTAAGGGGAAGAAGACGGACATGGCCGAACAGAGAATTTGTGCTGAGTCTCCAGGAGAAAAACAAGAGTTTATGTCCAGTGGAAGAAGGGGCAGGCAACTTGGGGAGAGTACAAGGACATGCCAGCACATGCAGAGAATAAATCAGGAAGGCCAAAGCCCAGTACAAGCTGGCCACTATGGTAAATGATAACAAAAATGTTTTTATAAATATATTAATGGCAAGAGAAAGGACAAGGAGAATCTCCATTATTTACTAGACACAGGTTGGAACATGACTACTGAGAATAAGGAAAAGGCTTAATGCCTTCTTTGCATTTGCATTTACTAGCTAGACCACTTATCCTTGTGGTACTCAGCCTCACAACCTGGAAGTTTGGGACAGGGAGAAGAAGAAACCCCCCACAGTTCACATGGAAACAGTTAGAGACCTGCTGCTCCACCTGGACTGTCATAAGTTCATGGGGCCAGATGGGATCTACCTGAGGGTGCTGAGGGAGTTGGCGGATGTGATCTCTGGGCCGCTTTCCATCATCTATCAGCAGTCATGGTCATCCAGAGAGGTCCCGGATGACTGGAAACTTGCTAATGTGACAACAGTTGACTAGAAGGGTCGTAAGGAGGACCCAGGGAACTACAGGTCTGTCAGTGCCAGGAAAGGTGATGGAACAGTTCATGTTGAATGAAATCACACAGTATGTGCTGGACAACCAGGGCATCACGCCCAGTCAGCATGGGTTCATGACAGGCGAGTCCTGCCTGATCAACCTCATCTCCTTCTATGATCAGGTGACTCACCTGGTGGATGAGGGAAAGGCAGTTGATGTAGTCTACCTAGGCTACAGCGACACCTTTGACAAAGTCCCCCTTAGTATTCTCCTGGAGAAGTTGACAGCCCATGGCTTGGACAGGTACGTGCTTTGATGGGTTAAAAACTGGCTGGTTGCCTGGAACCAGAGAGTTGTGGTGAAGAAAGTGAAATCCAGCTCGTGTTCCCCAGGATTTGGTGTTGGGGCCCATCCTCTTTAATATTTTTATTGATGATTTGGATGAGGGAATTGGGTGTTTGTTTGCAGCAACAAACTTGCCTCAGTAAGTTTGCAGAAAACACCAAGTGGAGGGAAATGTCAACCTGCTAGAGGGTAGGTAAAAAGTTGTGGGGAGCAGGGGGTAGGCCTCTTCTCACATATAACTAGTGATAGAACTTGAGGGAATGGCCTCAAGTTGCACCAGAGGAGGTTTAGGTTAGAAATTAGGAGACATTTCTTAGAAAGAGTAGTCAGGCATTGGAACGGGTTGCCCAGAGAGGTGGTGGAGTCACCATACTTGGGGGTGTTTAAGGAGAGGTTGGATGTGGTGCACAGGGACATGGTTTAGTGAGTGATACTGGCGGTAGAGGAATGGTTGGACCAGATGATCTTGGAGGTCTTTTCCAACCTTAATGATTCTATGATTGAGATGTATTTGTAGGATTTTTAAAATTTCTAATAATGATTGGGATGCTTGTCCACGAAACAAAAGCTATACTTCCTAGTCCATAAATGTATAACGCATAGGGAATGGATTTAGCAGACATTGTTTTGTATATCGTGTGATTTCATCAATATAGCTCATCCATTTAAACTATCAGAAACATATTTTTCTGTATGTAAAACAGTATTTTCGGGTCCAGAGAAGGGCGACAAAGCTGGTGAGGGGCCTGGAGAACAAGTCCTACGAGGAGCGGCTGAGGGAGCTGGGCTTGTTCAGCCTGGAGAAGAGGAGGCTCAGGGGCGACCTTATCGCTCTCTATAGGTACCTCAAGGGAGGCTGTAGCGAGGTGGGGGTTGGCCTGTTCTCCCACGTGCCTGGTGACAGGACGAGGGGGAATGGGCTAAAGTTGTGCCAGGGGAGTTTTAGGTTAGATGTTAGGAAGAACTTCTTTACCGAAAGGGTTGTTAGACATTGGAACAGGCTGCCCAGGGAAGTGGTGGAGTCACCATCCCTGTAAGTCTTTAAAAGACGTTTAGATGTAGAGCTTAGATGTAGAGTTTAGATGTAGAGGGATATGGTTTAGTGGGGACGGTTAGTGTTAGGTCAGAGGTTGGACTCGATGATCTTGAGGTCTCTTCCAACCTAGAAATTCTGTGAAATTCTGTAAAAGCATTTTATGAAATATTGATTCCAGTCCGCCCAATACTTTTCTGTAAGATTCCCTCTTTATATCTTGTCTTGATGTGTTCTGAGGTTGGCCACAGTATAGAGGAAAACTATGTCATGTAACAGTCTTGTGGAAATGTACATGAAAACAGCATTTACAAAACATTGTCTTTTCACCACACTAAGCAATGTTTTACTCATGCAAGTCAAAAACTCTCAAAACTCAGGAGATTTGACTATGTCAGTATGAATGGCAGGCAGGTAGGTCACTCAGATATTAACTTTAGCAGTATTACAGGTTTCCGTGACATTTTTTTTTCTTTTCTGAGACTGTTTTTTCTATTTCTTAATAAGCTATGTTTCTGTATTTCTCATATTGCCTGTCCTTTATACTGAGTTAAAGATGGCTTCCTCACCGCATACAGTCATGACTGTATATTAAAACTTTCAATTTCTGATAATTTTGTATGAAAATCACAAAGTCTAGCCCTAGATCTTCATCCTTGACTGCTCCCATAATTACAACCTCAGAAATCTTTTCGTTTACTTAAGGGTCTTTTCTGCACTTTATCAGGCCATTTTCTGTAGAAAAAAATAATAATAATAATAATTAATAAATATATATATAAGGTAAGGAAACTAGGTTTTAATTAAAAATGAGAAGTAAATACAAGAGGATGGAAGGTGTGGAGATTAGTATAGTTAAAAAGCAAAAAAAAAAAAAAAAAAAAAAAAAAAAAAAGCAAAAAAAAAATAGTTTATATGAACATAGAGACTGACTCCATTAAAAAGATACCAAAATCATTGACTCTCATGGGAACATATCTAAGTCTCTCTCTTCATAGTAAGTCCAGCAGTAAGGTTAACATGAACATGAACATACATGATTACAGGAAAGGTATTTGAATTTTGAAGTAAACATGATTTGGGAAACAGAAAAAAAAAAAAAAAGAAACAAAAAAAAAAAAAAAGAGAAATGGAAATGAGATAAACCTAAGTATAGCAGTTATTTCCATGTTATTTGTTATGACGATTCTCTCTTTACTGAGGCACCTTCTTGCTGATAAGTACACAGGCACAATACATAGTGAAATGAGGATGACTACTTGTAGAGAACAGAAAGCACTAAACTGATGGACAAACAAATTTAAAATGTATTTGCATAAATGTCATCCTGGTTATATTGAGCTAATATTTATATTTTCTTATAAAGGAAAAAAAATCATGCATCAATGTATTACAAGCTCAGAATATGATTCTGCTGTGGTCCATCTCCAAATCCCTTCTTCCGTCCTTATGTCAACACCAGCACACACCTAACCCTTTGAGAAAGCTCAGCTCACAGAACCAGCAGGAAACTACTCACTTGTGTTGTTGCTGAATTAGTTTTCTCCTGGCTCATATGACTCACCAGTTTCACAAAGCAGTCAAATATACCACTTAGGTGTATTAAACAAAAATTACAGTTGTAACTCCAAATGCAGAAAGAAAACTGATTTCAACAATAGTCTCAAACAAATGTGAAGCTCAGAGTGCACAGGCCTGGGAAATCAGACTGGATAGGGGGCAGCTACACTGAGTGCTCAGAATGGTACTTACCTCCCAGTCAGTTGCATTTATGTTGATACACTGAAGGTAATTTCATGAATGAGTGCATATTCACTGTCTTCTGAACAAAGGATCTGACCTGTAATTGATGTAAATTAGCATACCTGTTCTGTCTTTAATAAACGCATATTACTCTGGGTCAGATGCAGTCCTCTTCTATGTGATTAGCACAGGAGTCTGACTCAAGAGACTGAAATATGGAGTGAGCCAAACAATTGAAAAAGGTAGGCTAGGACAGGTTCAAAATGAAGATTAACTAAACATCTGAAATAAAAGGTTTAATAATAATAATTAAAAAAAAAAAAAAGTAGAATCATAGAATATCCTGTGTTGTAAGGGACCCATAAGGATCGTCGAGTCCAACTCCTGGCTCCACATAGGTCTACCCAGAAATTCAGACTGTATGACTAAGTGTACAGTCCAAACACTTCTTCAACTCCGACAGGCTTGATGCTGTGACTATGTCCCTGGGGAGCCTGTTCCAGTGTGAAAGAACATATGCTTTCAATGTAAATTATCTGTGATTCTGTATTATAATATGAAGAACAATTGTTAATAGGTTCAACATCCCAACTTAAGCACATTTTTAATTAGAAGTATCATTTGGTCTCTTAGGACTATATCAAGAATTTAAAAACTCTGCAGACACAGGATACTGATGAAATTTCTTTGTTTTCTATAAACATCTGATATACCATATGGGAATCAAATTCATTAATGCCTAAAGTAAACATGGATCTGAGAATTTATATATATAATTTATAATATAGACACAGTTGATTTCTTTTGTGCTGTTCAGTTGCCTCTTCCTTTCACCAGTCAGCTTCAGTCTTCGCCCACTTCACAACTGATGGCCCATACAGGTGAAGCCTTCAAAATGAGCAGAACCACCTCATGGTCAGTGGTCATGGGTGAAATTGTTGGCATCCAAGTAAATGTGTCCATCTCTACTCTGGAATTTTCAAATTATTAAATAACTTGTTCATTTATTTGTATTTCATGCCAAATAATAAATAAATAAATAAATAAATAAATAAGATGATAAAAAGTCTTACTGAAGCTGTTTTCAAAGGAAAGCAGGATTAGTGAGGACACTAACAGGACACTTCCTAACAGCATCTCCCTGATGGGTCTCTAACACCTGGCACTTCTTCAAGATGCAATGAGGGGAAATACACTTAAGGCAGATGATGACAGCTACCTGGCAAGAGGTCTGTTGGGGTAGTTTGTGTGTGGTAGTCCCTGCTAGACCACATGAACATGTGAGAGCCTACCACAGGAAAAGTTTTTCAAAACTTGAGTCTAAAAACTGACACCATGATTTGAGAATTCATAGTTTTGTGTGTGTGTGTGTATACATATACATATGTATACATGTATGTATGTTTTTTTGTGTGTGTGTTTGTTTTGTTTTGTGGTTTTGTTTTTTTTTAATTGGTGAACATGTATTTCACATAACAGATTGTACTACAAAATAACTCTAAAAAGAATACAGAACTGACGAGAATTCATTAGATAGCAGAGTGACAAGCCAAAAGTTATTTTTAAAATGAGTAGCATAATGGCAGGTGAATGAAGCTCATAGGAACTAATCTATATGAATCACTTAAAATGAGATTAGATTAAATGTTAAGCATCCTTTGTGCTATTGACACACTGCATAGCTCATTTTTTATTCACCATTAAGTTCAGAGTACTGTAAATTAACATTTAATTTTATTTTATTATTATTTTTTTTTTTTTTCCCTGGAGAGGGGTAGATCTAGTACCATGCACTGACAAACATGTTAATACCTTTTCTCTATTTAGATTTTGGATCCACTGCAAAAGGCTAATGTGTTTGAATAAAACAAATATTTAATAATAATAATAATAATAACAATAACAATAATAATAATAATAATGTACATCTCTAATAAGAGATGCAGGCACTAGTACAATCAGTAGATTCAGTTTGTAGGCTTTTGTATGAGTCTTCTTGCCTGAATAGCAGAGTGGGATTGTTTTGTCTAAAGATTTTCATGACTCTTGCACCTATGTTCTAATATACATTAGATGCTTCTGTGCTATAATGACACTAGTCAAAGCAGATCTGTATCTGGACAAACATGCTATTGAAACTCTACAGGGACATGCTATTAGGAAAGCAGACAGTGAAGCAGAAATCCGGTGGCCCTGCTCAAGTAAAGGGATTGGACAAGATGACCTCCAGTGGTGCTGTTAAACCTCAACTCTTCTGTGATTTTGTGACTGTGTGACAGAAAAAGCAGTGTGCGTACATAAAGATTAATGAATGCATGTGTAGATATGTACGACTGTGTATAAGAAATGCTACATGAAGATTTTCTGACAAATGTCAATCAGATATTGTTATACCACTCTTCAACAAAACTATGCCATAGTTACATACATTTGGCTTCATATCCACATTTTTTCTTCATATTTGCCATGAAGAAGTTTCTATTCATAAACCATTTCATAAGGGAAAGTTTAGGGTTTAGTTTCTCATGACTTCTTGGAAGTAGATACTTTATGGTCAAATATTTCAGGTCTGTGAAATCACTTGTCCAATTGGACATTGCAGCTAAAGGAAACTTCATCATTTGAGCAGTTAAGACCTGGCATTTAGTATACCTGGTTAGTTTTCAGAGTTCTCACTCTGAAGGGAGTGAGGGTAACTTACACCTCTCAGTCTTGTAATTTTACCACACACAGTACTTCTTTTACACTGTTTCTGACAATTTTTCTGTCCAAAAAAAACCATAATCTTTAAAAATTTGCTACTGAGACAGTAGCCTGTTGAAAGAGGTGGATCCTACAATAATTTTCACAGCAAAGAGATCCTGATTGTTCACTATGAATTATTTACTCTTCAAACAGAGTGAGGTCAGATATTGTTTTCTCTTTGTTCTTTGTCTCTCCAGGTATTATCATCATTAATCAATGTTTCTGCTTCTTGCAGAATATTCTCTTATTTCTTCATTTACTTAAAGAGAAAAACAAACTGAAATAGCTATTTAGAAACTCAGTCATTAGAGATTTTTATTTTCTTCTTACCTATTGCATTTTCATAGAATTTTTGTCTTTTCACAATACGCTGAATATGTGTAGATAATATTTTCTTATTTCATTTGGTTTCATTATCTGGCATATTTTAATCCTGCTTTATTACATGTCTTACCTTATTCATGTACACTGTGATAGCTGCCTTCTATCTGTTCCTTCCAATCTCCGTTTTCTTCTTCTGTTCCTTCTAATCTCAATTTTCTTCTATTTTATGAACCATTTCATTCTGCAATACAAGTCTATTGCTAAAACTTCTTTTAGTGATGTGTTGGAGTTAATTGTGATTTGATTTCTTTTAATATCATGTTTTGGTGATGATTAAGAGTTTGGTTTTATCTTTAACATTTTTTTTCTTTCTTTTCAAGCAGTCTACTTGTCTATTTGGTGCTTTGTTCCTTTCAAATAGCAAAGTTTGTGTATCCTGATATGACTAATACACTGCACAACTGTTCTTTTTACAGTTTCAACTCTCACTAAAGTCATCTAAATATTTCTTTGACAAATCTCACTAATTGTTTTTCAAAAAATCTCTTAACAAGCACCCAGTGGCACAGCTTCTTTATGATAAAGACCATACCCTGTCCATGTAGCTCATTACTGTGAAGATGAGTATCACATAATCACAGAATGGTCAAAGATGGAAGGGACTTTGGGAGGTCATCTGGTTCAACTTCCCTCTCATAGGAGAGTTGCTCCAAACCCTTCACTGTCTTTGTGTCCATTCACTGGAATCTCTGCAGTATCTCTATAACTTTATTGTATTGGGGAACCCATAACTAGACATAGTACTATACCAGTGCCTAATAGAGGGAAAGGATTACCTCCCTAGACCTGCTGGCAATACTTTACCTAATGGAGCCCAGGGTACAGTTGATCTTTGAAACAAAAGCGCACTGCTGGCTCATGTTGAACTTGGTTTCCACCAGGATCCTCAGATCCTTTTCCTCAAAGCTGTTTTCCATCAGGTTGACCCCCAGAATATATTGGTGCATAGAGATTTTCCTCCTCAGGTGCAGGAATTTGCACTTCATGTTGAACATCATGAGGTTCGTGTCAGCTCATTTCTTCAGTTTTTCCAGGTACCTTTGAATATCAGTACAAATCTCTGGTGTATTAACTACTCCTCCCAGTTTTGTATCATTAGCAAACTTGCTGTGGATACACTCAACCACATCTTCCAGATCTTTAATGAAGATATTCAAAACGATTGGACCAAGTATATATCAATTATTGACTAGTGGTGTACACCACTAGTTGCTGGCCTCCAGCTAGACTTTGTACACACTCTAGGCCCAGCAAATCAAGACAGTTTTTGATCTAGCTCACTGTCTGCCCATCCAGCCCATAGTTCCAACAGCTTCTGTAAGAGACTGTGTCAAAGGCCTTACTGAAGTCCAAGAAGACAATAAACACTGCTTGCCCCTCATCAACCTGGACAGTTATTTCATCATAGAAGGCTATCAGACTGGTCAAGCATGACTTCCCCTTGTTGAATCCATGCTGTCTACTTCTGATGATTTTCTTATCTTTCATATGCTTGGAAATAGTTTCAAGGATTAGATGCTCCATCAACTTCCCAGTAAACTCTCTGTCCACTCCTTATTCATCCCTAGGCAGAGCTCTATGCACTCTAGCTGGTCTTTCCCATAGAGGACAACCACCCCTCTTCATCTTCCCAGCCTGTATTTTATTTTATTTTATTTTATTTTATTTTATTTTATTTTATTTTATTTTATTTTATTTTATTTTATTTTATATTTTATTTTGTTTTGTTTTTCATAAAAAGTCTGCATTCCTCCATTGTAACACTCTAGTCATGGGAGCCACTTCATCACATCTTTGTGTTCCCAACTAGCCTTACAACTGCACAATTATTTCCAGCTCATCATGTTTATTCCCAGACTGTATACATCAGTGTACAAATACTTTATAGAGGCACTGTATCATGTTGAGGTACTAGAAAATGTTAGAGTGATTTGTCCATAATGGTGTCTTGTAGGCTCTTCCTTAGCACATGCAAGTGCTAGAGGTGACACTACTTAAGTCCCATTTTGTTGTCTTTGTGATCCCTTCCTGTCTCATCACCCCTAGCACTTTGCTCAGTGGCCCTGTCTGTCAGTCTTTCACAGGATTACTAGTTACTCTGTGCCTCTCCCATCATTCCCATCTCTGTGAAGGTATGCATGACATCAGCAGTAATCTGTTATTACTCTCCAGGAATTTGTGCAGAGGGAAGATGAGTCAGTCTATAAGTATCTGAACGTCTAAAATACATACCTCATAACTAGGCTTCTTAGAAACATTCAGATTCCTCTTTGTAACCTTTGTTTGATCGGTCATGCTGGATATTTTATTCAATGAAATAGACCTCTTGGTTTACTTAAGGAATTTAGAATTTGACTGTGAATGGAAATTAAATGTAGTAGAATGTTCTTGGAAATTAAGTTAAACCTTTCTGTACACAAGCATACCATGCTCAGAGGAAAGTAATTAAGATACAGTGGTCTTATATGACCTTATTTCTAACTTAAAGAACTTATTTGGTGGGAGTGATACATTTAACCTAACTAATTTACAGACTATATTATCATCATGCCTTCCATGGCTTCACAGGAATGTTTCATATCATCTTTGGGCAGTTTAGCCTTTTTTCACTTACATGAAAACACAAAGACACAAAATAAAATGTAATAAGGCCTGTTCTCTTTAATTTAACTCTTTAGTAAATTTGTCTAAAGAACAAGAAATCTGGTATAATTATTTTAGAGGTATTTTAGGGCATCAGATTCATTACTTTTGATAAATTGAAGTTGATCTCATACAATGTCAGCACATCAGAGGGACAAAATGTCACTTAGTCAAGAAGCAGTCTTTTCTGAACACCAAAAGATTTTTTTGTGGTTTAATAATCTTTTCAGGTTATTGAGAGTCAGGTCTTTGAACATACTGGCTTCAGATTCCTGTAGGCAGCTTTAACCATATATATATTTATATATATATATATTTGATATATTTATTTTATGTAAATTTAATATAAATGGAAGGTATTTAAAGTGCCTTTTCCAAAATCTAAATGAAAGTTATGTGATTTTTTTCTTTTGTCCTCAGACAACACTGTAGCAGTTTTTGAAGATTTAAAGTTAAGAAGTTTATTATTTTATGATAAATGTAAATTTAACAAAAATAACTTCTTGAAACTCTAAAATGCATACTATTTACATTGAAAAAATATTAGTGTTACAGAGTATTTAATTTTAAGAAACTAACATTTCTACAGAATTTCAAAGGTTTATAGAAAAATTGTAATACCCTTAAATTAAAAAAGTTCAAAAATAAATTAATGCGAGTATAAAAGTAGAAACAAAATAATCAGTGGAATGAATGAGGATGACACAATGATCTGTCATTCCATATTACAATTTTTAGATATTTATTTCACATAGCAATACTGCAAGGAAAAGAACAGAAGATAATTAGGCATGGAAAATTCTAATTCATATATTCATGTTTTCACACTGTTACCAAACATATCAATATCTGATATGTATTAGTTAAATCTTACTATCTATTTTTGAGCTTATTAAAAGTGTAAAAATGACCATTTTGAGTTATGTTTTACCTCACTGCACTACCCTGTATTAAGTTGCAAGTAAATGAATCACAGATCTGAAACTTTTAATGCTTTTTCAAAAAAAAAAAAAAAACAAAAAAAAAAAAAAACAAAAAAAAAAAAAAAAAAAAAACAAAAAAAACAAAGCACATCGTTACTGTTGTGGTCATAACTATCTGACAAGGAAAATATTCTGAACATATTCCTCTCAAATAATGAAGGTTATTTCAACTTTTCTTGCAAGCTTATTATTTTATTGCAAGCTTATTATTTTAATCACACCTAGCCAGCTAAGCTCTCTGAAGCTTGCAAGGCTCTCTGTAATGGTTAATTTAGCTACAGGATAAATTTATCCTCACAGGCACCTGTGCTACAGTACTACATATTCTCATATGCCTTTGACTAAAGTTCTATTCTGGATCTAAAACTCTACTTGTACATAGAAAATATTCTGTGAGTCAAGATTTCATCCTTTATCTTCAGATGTCTCTTGAATGGTGAACATGAGTCAGCAATGTGCCCTTACCACTAAGAAGGCTAAGGATATCCCGGGCTGCATTAGGCTGGCAAAAAGTGCCACCATCTGCTGAGCACTGGTGAGGTGACACCTGGAGTAGTGTGTCCAGTTCTCGGCTCACCAGTACAAGAGAAATGTGGACATAATGGGGAGTCTAATGAAGGGCCACTAAGGTGATAAAGGGACCGAAACATCTTTCCTGTGAGGGTAGTGACTGTTCAGCCTGAAGAAGGGAAGAAGGGAAGGGTTGGGAGGATCTCATCGAAGTCCTGAAGGAAGCCAGGTTCTTTTCAGTTTCACAGTGACAGGACAATGGACATAAACAAGGTGTTCCTTCTGAACATCCAGAAGCACTTCTTTACTTTGAAGATGACTGGACACTGGCACAGATTCAAAAGAAAGGTTGCAGAATCTCCCTTAGAGATCTTCAAGAGCTGCCTGGACATGGTCCTTGGCAACCTGCTCTAGGTGTCTCTGCTTGAGCAGGGGGGTTGGAGCAGATGACCTCCAGAGGTCACTTCCTACCTCACCCATTCTGTGATCTTGTTATTCTGTGAAATGGGGGAACACAACTATCTTGCAGAGCAACCCTTTTGCTAATAGGTCTGTGTCTGTATACTTGTCCACAAGCAGCATCTATTTCTGAATAACCATAGTTTCATTTTATCCATATTCTAATCCAGGCCATCTGAATGTTCCAATTCCCAAAGATAGAAAAATATATTTCTAATTGTGAAATTATGTTCTAAATATGTCAAAGTCCTAAAGAAGGTAAAGTTTTACATACACAATTTGCATATTTCACAAAATTTCACATATCTTGATAACATTTTTGCATTTACAATTCAGAGTTGTCTATGGTGTTGCAAGTGAAAGTATTCTATACATTTGAACCTTTATTTGACCTTTTTCTCAGTTGCTTTCTCTTGTCCATAGTTTATTATTTTCAAATTTTCCATAGGCATGAGAATACCATTTACACCACCCTATACCTATAGCCATTTGAGCACCAATAGTGGACAGCAACTTCTATTTTTTGAACATGTGCAAACTGTGGTGATTAAAAACTTGGCCATTAAAACAAGTAAATCTTTTTCTCTTTTCCACATTTCAAAATTAACACAGTATATATCTAGTTTTGAAAAAAAGCTAAAGAAATACATTATAATCCATTTATTTTCAAATGAAACTGCAAATAGCAACTTTTTATTTTTTTTTTTCCTTTTAGCTTTTGGACATTTTTCTTTGAATCCCATTTAATTATGGATACCAAAGATTTCTCCAAGCTCCTTGTAGAAAACTTTGTGAGATTTCTCTCCTCACTTTGTGATATTCTCTTCAGTGCTTTCCATGCCCCATTTCTGGTTGACTGAAGTGCTTCTGGAATATTTTTTTTGGAGTGATACTTTTTCAACTGAATCTTTATTTATTTATTTATTTATTAAATCTGTATTTTTTTTTCCTTAAGTTTTCTTTTACTTGCAGATATCCCATAACCTTAGTTACTTTGTTTACCCTCTTAGTACTATAAGCAATATTTCTTTCCAGTTGGTGATTGCAACTTCCAAAAATTTGTGTTTTAGTTCTTCTATCGTGTCATTATCTCACCAAAGTAGACATATATAGCTCTAGTGTTTATTCATTGGAAATGAGGAAACCCCTTAATCATGGTTTCTTTCCTTTGACATTCTACCAGTGTCTTCAAAATTTTCTTGTATTGAAATGCCAAGAACTGAATGCAGCATTTTTTTGAGCCAAGCAAAAGAACTTATTTTCTCAATATAGAATCATAGAATGGTTTGGGTTGGAGGAGACCTTAAAGATCATTTAACTCCAATACCCCTGTCAGGGATACTTCCTACTAGACCAGGTTACTCAAAGCCCCATCTAACCTGGCCTTGAACACTTCCAGGGATGGGGCATTCACAGCTTCCCTGGGCAGCCTGTTCCAGTACCTCACCACCCTCACTGTAAAAAAATTTCTTCCTAATACATTATCTAGATCTACATAGACACTCTCAGATTACTAGGAAAGCAGGAATTCAATCTCAAATGCAAGCACAGACACTAAAGGTCAACGAGACTATATAGCATGAAGGATCATGGTGTTAGCCCATTTACCGTCCCAGGAAAGATCTGGAGGTTCTATTTAGATGCTTATGAAGAAAGCAGGAATGCTCAGGCATTCCTGATGAATAAAGTGAATAAAGATGGCTGTCACCACTGGACAACTTTAAGCAGATGGTGAATATTTGATTGCTGAGTAGAACATACCAGCGAGTCAGTGAATGGTCTTTACAGTTAAATATCTTATATTTGGTCCTGCAATGAAAAAAGAGCCATTTGAAGCAAAAGAACTAGAAAAATAAATCAATATGATAACCAAAACCAAAGTTTTATATGAAATTACTGAAGTTTTTAAATTAATTAGTTGTGTGGAAAGAAAAACTATATCATCTTTCATACTACTTATAATTAATTTTCTAAATCTTTTTCTAAAAAATATTTTCTATTAATGTCCATAGCTTCTTTTGAGGTTAATCAAAATCATACAAATACATTTTTTGTCACCACTTAATGTAAAATGGACTCTCCATTATAATAAAAATAGCTATGGAATAGGAAATACCAAAACCCTAGTTTATTAGGTCTTCAAAGCTTACAGAATTTATTACAATGGAGTTTTAGTTTCTTGTTATTACCACAAATAAAACAACAAATAACTAAAAATAAATTACATGTTATATATATTTTTATTTACACTGCAACAATTACGTGCTATGACAAACTCCTTGAGTAGTTCATATATACACTGTTTTTACACAAAGCTTGTAGAAAAGCTATGGTTCAAGCCTGAGACACACAGGATGTTGTGTCCTCACAATACAACTCCATAATCTAGGTAGAATTCTCCCATAACATCTCTCTCTGCAGCTTTATTTACTGATCAAAAGGTCCTCCAATTCTGCAGGGTAATCATTTATCTAGATGACCTCTATTAACTTCCTTCAGAAAAATCAGGATGAAGAGGATAAAAGCAGTCATCAGATTTATAAGAGCTGAAAGCTCTTTTGTTTGCAAAGGACTGTAAATATAAGAAATGGCTTTTCATGAAAAAAAAAAAAAAAAAATCACAGAAATGAAGGTGAAGTTACATTTACTAAGGAAAAGATACAGTTAAAGAATTAATTTCAGTGGATGTTACCCTTGACAGAAACCGATGTTCCTTTTCCTTCAAAATTCAAAGTTTACATTTTATACCTAGTGAAAAAAATAAAAAAGCAGATTCATATGGGTATGTTTATTTCCTGTTCTGTCTGGTAATGAAAAACAAAATAAAAATAACATAAAATAGTATTCTATATTAACTGCCTCTTTTCATTTGCAAAGCAATATCTACTTCACCCACTCTAGTCTTGATAAAGGGAAGTTAATTCTTAAGGCTTCTTATGTTTGTGCTTCAATACCTTTTCCTGTGTTCCAGCTGGAACTTGTCAGTCATTATGAACAGCCTGTTAAGTCTCACGCCTGCAGCAAGTTTTAGCCAGCATTTCTGAATAAGAAGAGGAGAGTGACATATCACTGAATTATAACAGGAATTTAACTCCTGAAATATGAGAGCACCATATATATCAGTGTGTTTTTTTATAAGCGGATTCTTTCTTCTTTAGAGAAACCTGAAAAAAATGTTTTGCCATAAAACATATTTTCTGTGTTTGAACTTATGTGCTTAAAATACATTTTCCTGTTTGCTGTTTCTCCATGAATGCACATTATTTCAGATACTGCATTGCGTGGTTCTTTATTTCTGCATCTATGCTTGATGTTTGCTGATTATCAGTGTATATCACCCAAAACCAAGTTTAGTAACCACCAGAGGTTATCTAGACTAGTGTAATTATAGACACTATTCTGTTTACCTCTTAATCTAAATACTTGTTTCATTAAAACACAGCAAGCTCTTATGTGTTATAAAGCAAAATTATGTTAGAAAATAATGTTATAAAATCAAACCAATCTTGGCTCACAGTTTGATTAATTTTTGTGACAATTTTGTTTGTTTATTTTTAATAGAATTTCAAGAAAAAATTCCTCGGACTCAGATAAGAAAATGCAATTGTGGCACATGAGAAAATAATGGGTGTGGTATTTTGATTTTAAATTGAAATAGAACATGCAGCTTTCATAGGTTGGCCTCAGTCTTCATTGCCAGATAGACTTATCTTACTTTCCCTTGGATATGCATGACCGACTTTCTGTGCTACCATAGAAAAGCAAACAGACTAAAATTGGAATAGAAAGAGAAGAGATTTCTCTTCTTCTCTTCGTTTCTCTTCATTTCTCTTCTGTGGAGAAGATGGGCATGCAGTTGGACATGTGTGGAAAGGCAAAGGATGTCAACTACAGTTCCCTGGATAAACTACACTTATCCCCTCCTCGCCTAAATGGCATTAGCCATTGTACTGTATATTGTGCATTTTTATTTCCCTGACAAAGAAAATATCAAAAGGTGGGATTATTTTTAACTCTTAGCATGCCACACTAGGCAGCTAGCTAGTGTGGTGATGGCAGCTAGCTATCTCCATAAACAAGAACTTGCATTGCTGTTTCTTTTTCTGTTTGTTTGTTTTTGTTGTTGTGGTGTTTTTTATTTTTTTTTTTTTAACTGAATTGAAGAAGTATTATATATGTATTATTATATATATATTTTTTTTAATTTTATTTGAAGGAGTAGCTGATTTAAAATCATCATCTTGTCTATGGGGTTATAGACTTCTCATGAACCCACAAGTAAACACCTTAGTAAATCTCTTCAGAAGCTGGCTCACCTTCCAATTAAGTACTTCCAATATAGTACATTTCTATCCAACAAAACAAATAAATACTGGGATCAACACGAGCTTTTGTAGCTTAGGACACAATAATTTTTGCCATCTTAGAGACCTGTACTGTGGAGCTGGGTTCATTCATATCTCTAATTTATAGCTCCTTCCCTCACTTGTCTCTTAATTGACTCTGACGTGCCATGGTGACATTTGACCTAGTATCTCCAACATCTAACAGCTCTCCAAACTGCTACTTCTCCTCCAGCTCTGGTACCTCTACTCCTTAATGAGAAGAATCATTTAGTCAGTTTTCTGCAGAACTATAGAGGTGAATCTTAGATTTTAATCTACACATCACCTGCTTCTATAAAGTTTGCTTTGAAAAAGGCAATGAATTCAATCATCCCAGGTGAGCACATAGAACTTAGATCAGAACATAAACATTATGACTACTTATAGCTGTGTAAAATATATGTAATAATAACAGATTGGTATAAAATTAAATGGATAAACCAAGAGTCATATAGAAATTATATTTGTCTTGTTTGTCTTTATATTTGTAACTGTTTTGGCTGCACTATAGGGAAAAGCTGTCAGATGCAGAAAGAACACATCTTTCTGTGGGGCTTTCCACATCTTTCTGTGGGGGTTTCATGTGGGGCTTCCCCAGACCCACATTATGTTTGCTTAAGAGCTGCACAGGAATCAGAAGGTTGGAGTTAGCAGAGGGAGATATATACTTGATGGTGAGACATCTATGCCCATGGAAAAATACTATGGTCTTTAGAGAACCTTGGCAATTTAGAATGTAGCAAGTTAGTCTGGATCTGTCTGCCTACCCTCTCTCAGAATGAATTCTTTGTGTAAGGCTTTCAAAGCAGCACTGAAGAATATCTAGAAATGTTTTTATATTCTTTCAGAGAAGTAAGACAGGAAGGTTAGGGGAGATATTATTAATCTTGCTTGTGGGTGTCTATGTGGGCTGTTTAGTTAGTTCACTATACAGCATTCAGATAATTTTGTGCAATGAAAGCCAATGTGTGAATTCATCCAAAGGATAGAATGGTATACAGTGAATCTTGTTTAATGATAAATGAAACATTTTAATTCTTCATCTTGATCTCATTCTCTGTATTATATCTTTCATCTGTCTAGATAGAAATGACTAGCCAAATCAAACTTACCATTGCTATGAGGAACACTATAGTCCCATTTAGAGACACCCTAGACACAAATAAACAATAGAGCTTTCAACAATGTTTATAAAAGTGTTCAATTTGTACTGGAAAATGAAGGAAAAAGAAGTTAGTTTAATTAATTAGAAATTACTATGCTCAATGAATTTAAGACAGTTATTGTCATTTTTATGTTTTTAAGGAAAATCTAAGTAAAATCTAGTGTTTTGTGTGTGTGTGTGCAAGTTATTTCACTTTTTTTTTTTTTTTTTAATGCAAGTTATTGCATTATTTTTGTGAATTTTAGGAGAAATGGATGGGAAAACTGAAGGTAGGAAAGTCACACTCTAAAAATCTTGTCTTACATGTTGTATATATGTGCTTGCAATAGGGTGAAACATTATTAAGAACACTATGTTGATCTTTTCGAAAACATATTGGGTGCACTTGCTCATTTTATCCAATCAAGTGTGCAGTGGATCCTGGCAGAAAAGGTAGGTATGCCCAAATTTGCTTCAAAGAGATAAAACAGAGAGTCCTGTGCTATATTGATGCCAAGCACAAGCACAACAACATGACAGTTGTAATAATTTCTCTGTTTGGTTTTATTCCTCAAGAATAATATTCATGGCTTTTCTAAGAAATTGCTTATCTAAGCCTCTTTCCTTTTACTGTGTTAATCTGATCACAGCTGTTACAAGAAGGTGAAAAGAACAATAGACACCTTGAAAAGTATTGTTTTTTGCTCTTCTGTTGTTTAACAGTATGGTGATGACATACACCATGAGCTGACCTTTGCCTAGATGAAGACAGCAGTCCCATTTCTTGCCTTGTTTCTGCTACATTAGAGCTACCCATGACTCACTCAACCTTTGATACATGCAAGATCTGTAAATACTTGTCATAATGATTAAGAATTGGCAAGGCTCTTATAAGCTAGATAGACCAAAATATAAAGTTATGTAAGTTATTTTCTAATTCATCAGAGAAGACGCAGAGGATGCAAACCAACTGAAGAGGTTGTTCCAAGAGATCAGTTTCATGTCATGCCTTTTTTTTTTTTTTTCTTTTTTTTCTTTTTTCTTTCCCATGTGCTGGAGAGGGTGCTTTATCATAGTAAGCTTTAAACAATCCAACCTACTTACTTTATGCAAAAGAGTGGCATATAACTTGATCACCCTGAGTAAGTACTTATGGGGAAGAAAATCAGTGGGTTCTAATTAATCAGTCTAGTAAAGAAAAGGTAATTAAATAAACAGTCGGGTGTCTAGGGGCAAAGCTAAAAAATAAAAAATCCTACTAGAAATAGCACAGAATTTTATAACCATTTTTTCTATTTTTGTATTGAGTGAAAACAGTGAGAATTGTTACTGCTTGGAAAAAAAAAAAAAAAGAAAAAAATAATAAACACAGTACTGTGAAACAGAAGATTCTCTGTACCAAGATATATTCCATTTGTACTGGGGACCATCTGAGGGTTTTTATTCAACTGAACAGTTTTTATTCAACAGAAGATATTAGACTCTCTGCAGCCACAACTGGGTGAAACTAGTTTGCCTGTTGTTTACAAGGGGTCAAGTCAAATATATTAGTTCTTCCTGAGATCCAATTGCTTTGGAACATTTATTTGTTGGTGCTTAATTTTAAAGTACCATTGAAGATCTGTAGTTCCAGTTACTCTGCTTACAAATCTATTTTTAGTAGGTAAGTATATTTTCCCTCAGCTCATTAAGCTATCTTTTTTTCTGATTCATGTCACAGTGTAAGTCTATCTTTCCCATCCTTGAAAAAACATGCTCTGATTTGTATTGCCCCCAAGACATAGTAATATGCCACTTGAGGACATAAGGCAATGGATCAGCATCAGTGATTTGTACTATGTTCTAAAGTGACATTAGTTCACAAGGACATTGTTGATTTTATATATGAGATGTGAATGAACAAAAATGATGAAACCCAACAGCTTCATATTTTAGTAATGTAATATAAAGTGTTTTTTTTTTTATATACAATGTGCTCTTCTGTTTATAACAAGAAGGAACAAAACTTGCAATATGAGTTTTCCAAAACTGGTGAGATGCAGGTCTAGATCTGGAAGTGAATTTTCCAACTTAAAACAATTTGTAATGTTAATTGTTGATATGATAAATGAGATATGTTGAAAACCTCATTGTTCTTTGCTAGACAGGGTTTCTCTCAGGAAACATATTGCCAAATAGTAACCCAGATGGGTCAGCTTCCCAATCTCAAATGCATATTGACCTGCATATTGACTTTTCGTGAAGTGTAATTCATTTTTAAAATAGTACCAAGTCATTTAACAATATATCTTCAAAAGTATTAACTTACCTATTTTGCTAATAATTCTGAATGTTTTTCTAATAGTTCTTAATTCTGAAAATGCAGGAATAAGACATTCTTGCAACCCCAAAGTGATGTTCTCTGATTACTTGTTCAGTCTTATAACTTCTTTGGCTTTTGAAATGCATAAGAAAAACTAAAATACTAGGTTACAGAGAGTGTGTGTATTAATGTGCTTTTTCCTGAGATCATAGATTATTGTCAGAAGAAAAAAGAGCAATGATTCCATTTCAAGATTATTTGCTTCAAGCAAAATTGTTTCAGTCATGGGATCAATATGTTTATAGTGTGGAGCTTCACTCAGTCAGAAATGGATCCTATGTTTGAAATTTAATCAATCAATTAATTGGAGAATTAATGAATACCTCATATACATTTGTTAAATGATGGATATTCTATAAGCAACAAAAACCCTGCCATGATATGCTGTTAAAATTTGCCTTCAGTAATTTTCTATTTAAGATGTTGTCACATCTAAGCTATTATATGTATACAATAAAAATTTAAATTACCAGGGCTTGTAATACATATAGAAGCAGTATCATGGTGCTGTGTATTAGAAACTAAACAGTGTTATTAAGTCATTAAGAAAATAACATTTTTAGAAGGATTATCTTTCCTTATAACTGAGCAATCCTATTAAAGTCATTAAGAAAAAAAGACCAAATACAGGAATGTATTTATGTAAAAATTGCATTTTCATTCTTATTTTAAATATTTCAGACTTTTGTTGTTGTTGTTGTTGTTGTTTTCGTTTGGAAATAATGTGATTTATAAGATTTTTTTCTAATCTCAGAGGTGCAGCTTTATATGATACTGACTGGCAGTTATGCACACAGTTACTCAGCAAACCCTGGAAGTAAAATAATTTTACTCTGGACCAAGCTCCAGGTTCAGCTGTTACAGTATCCTGTTTCCACCAGACCTCAGCACCAGATGCTTACTAGGATTATGGAATCAATTCTGGAAAGAAAAAAAAAAATATAAGAAATCTATTTTAGTTTAGCTTATTTTATATTTTATTTAT
Source organism: Aythya fuligula (assembly GCF_009819795.1). Classification (NCBI taxonomy): domain Eukaryota; kingdom Metazoa; phylum Chordata; class Aves; order Anseriformes; family Anatidae; genus Aythya; species Aythya fuligula. The sequence goes on from NC_045560.1 coordinate 131,197,663, forward strand.
TTAGTTAGTTAGTTGGAAATACAAAACAGAGCAAATGGGAAACTGTAGTCTTGTAAGACTATCAAATCATCTTGATTAAAACAAGTAACAAATCATTGTTCTTTATTTCATATGACTTAATAGGAAACTTCACATTTCATAGAAAGAGTGCAGAAGTTTAACAAAACACAGCATTGGATAAAATGCATAAAACAAGTCTGGAATATTGACTTCTTCAGTGTTCGATACACTGGGAAACAGATGACACATACTCTGCCCTTGTGAGGTCCCATCTGGAGTACTGCATCCAGGTTTGGGGCCCCCAGCACAAGGAGGATACGGATCTGTTAGAGTAGTCCAGTGGAGGGCCACAAAGATGATCAAGGAGCACCTCTCCTACCTGGAAAGGCTGAGAGAGATGGGGCTGTTCAGCCTAAAGAAGAGAAGGCACCGGGGGACCTCATTGCAACCTTTCAGTAAGGTTTTTATAAGGGGATTTATAAAAAAGATGGGATGCAACACTTTGCTCAATCAGATAATGACAGGATGAGAGGGAATGGTTATAAACTAAAGAGAAGGGGAGATTTAAATTAGAGGTTAGGAGGAAATTCTTCACTTGGAGGGTGGTGAGGCAGGTTGAAGGAACAGGTTGCCCAGAGTGGCTGTGGATGCCCCATCCCTGGAGGTATTCAAGACCAGGTTAGATGAGGTCCTGAGCAACCTGGTCTAGCGGCTGGTGTCCCTGCATATGGTAGGGAGGTTGAAACTAGATTATCTTTGAGGCCTCTTCTAACCCAAGCCATTCTATGATTCTATACCTTGCTTTATAAAGGATATAAAACAAGCCAATAAAGATAACTGCGTCTTGAAAATATGCTGTCATCAATTTACATGTGCTTAGTCCTGTGAGCTCAACTGGCAGCACTGAGGATGGCGGTCTCTCCCAAATCACATGCACAAACACTTAACATTGTGTTTTGAAAATGTTATTCTATATTAAATTTACAGCTCTACTAGTTTCTTCTTATTCAGGGTCAGTGTTCAGCAGGTAACTCACAGTGGATCTAGATTTTCACCATACTTCACACTGTTCTAATGAAAGAATTTGAAACCATATTATGATGGTTATTCATTCACTGACTATTCAAACTCCAACATCCCAATAAATAAATAAATAAATAAATAAATAAATAAAAACCAACACTTTAATCCTTGGTGTGCTTCTACATTATCACTATTATTAACTGTGAATAATTGTATGTTTATTTTCTTCCCCCATACAATTTCAGCCTTCAGGAACTGCTTCTATTCCTGTTTTAATTGAATACCATTTGGGGTAACGCAGTGTTTATGTGTCCAATACAGAAATGCACTCTAACAATATCCATGCTAGTTGAACTTAGAATACAGGTCCTTTGGTCTGAACTCCAGTATACTTTGATAGTCAAGATCCCTAGATGGCTGGGCTTCTAGCCAGGTCGGTATTGTTACACTACATTGCAGCAATCACAAAATGGTCATGGATTATGATAGAAAATTGTATAGTACTTGTGTCATTTCATAATTTTGTATATGTATTGTAAAAGCAGTTAAAATAAAACGTCAGTTAAAATCAGTTCTCATAACTGATTTTTTATTTTTTTTTCCTTTGGCCAGCTCATTCACTTTAACAAGCCTGTGGAGTCAAATGCAAAAGACGTTCCACCATTCCTTGCATGGATTTCTTAATAAAATATGAATGCTCTGTATTTCTTCATTATTTTCTCTAAATAGTTAACTGATGCAGAAAGGTATAGAATCACAGAATCACAGAATTTCTAGGTTGGAAGAGACCTCAAGGTCATCGAGTCCAACCTCCAACCTAACGCTAACAGCCCTCCACTAAACCATATCCCTAAGCTCTACATCTAAACGTCTTTTGAAGACTTCCAGGGATGGTGACTCCACCACTTCCCTGGGCAGCCTGTTCCAGTGCCTCACAACCCTTTCAGTGAAGAAGTTCTTCCTAACATCTAGCCTAAAACTCCCCTGGCTCAACTTAAACCCATTCCCCCTCGTCCTGTCACCAGGCACGTGGGAGAACAGGCCAACCCCCACCTCGCTACAGCCTCCCTTGAGGTACCTATAAAGAGCGATAAGGTCGCCCCTGAGCCTCCTCTTCTCCAGGCTGAACAAGCCCAGCTCCCTCAGCCGCTCCTCGTAGGACTTGTTCTCCAGGCCCCTCACCAGCTTCGTCGCCCTTCTCTGCACCCGCTCAAGCACCTCGATGTCCTTCTTGTAGCGAGGGGCCCAAAACTGAACACAGTAGTCGAGGTGCGGCCTCACCAGAGCTGAGTACAGGGGGACGATCACCTCCCTAGCCCTGCTGGTCACGCTGTTCCTGATACAAGCCAGGATGCCGTTGGCTTTCTTGGCCACCTGAGCACACTGCTGGCTCATATTCAGCCGACTGTCCACCATCACTCCCAGGTCCTTCTCTGCCTGGCAGCTTTCCAACCATTCCTCTCCCAGTCTGTAGCTCTGCTTGGGGTTATTGCGCCCCAGGTGCAGGACCCGGCACTTGGCCTTGTTGAACTTCATGCAGTTGACCTCAGCCCATCGGTGCAGCCTATCCAGATCCTCCTGCAGAGCCTTCCTACCCTCAAGCAGATCGACACACGCACCTAACTTGGTGTCATCTGCGAACTTACTGAGGGTGCACTCGATGCCCTCGTCCAGATCATCGATGAAGATATTAAAGAGGACTGGCCCCAGCACCGAGCCCTGGGGGACGCCACTAGTGACTGGCCTCCAACTGGACTTGGCTCCATTCACCACGACTCTTTGGGCCCGGCTATCCAGCCAGTTTCTAACCCAACGAAGCGTGCGCCAGTCCAAGCCAAGAGCAGCCAGTTTCTTGAGGAGAATGCTGTGGGAGACGGTGTCAAAAGCCTTGCTGAAGTCAAGGTAGACCACATCCACAGCCTTTCCCTCATCCACCCAGCGCGTCACTCTGTCATAGAAGGAGATCAGGTTCGTCAGGCATGACCTGCCTTTCATAAAGCCATGCTGACTGGGCCTGATCGCCTGCTTCCCCTTCAAGTGCTGCACGATGACTCTCAGGAGGATCTGCTCCATGAGCTTCCCTGGCACTGAGGTCAAACTGACAGGCCTGTAGTTTCCCGGGTCTGCCCTCCGGCCCTTCTTGTAGATGGGCGTCACGTTTGCTAGCCGCCAGTCGATTGGGACCTCCCCCGATAGCCAGGACTGTTGATAAATGATGGACAGTGGCTTGGCCAGCTCCTCTGCGAGTTCCCTCAGTACCCTTGGGTGGATCCCATCCGGCCCCATCGACTTGTGCACATCTAAGTGCCGTAGCAGGTCACCAACCAGTTCTTCATGGATAATGAGGGCCACTTCCTGCTCCCCATCCCCTTCCACCAGCTCAGGGTACTGAGTATCCAGAGAACATCCGGTATTGCCGCTAAAGACTGAGGCAAAGAAGGCATTGAGCACCTCCGCCTTATCCTCATCTCTTGTAACTAAGTTTCCCCCCACATCCAGTAAAGGATGGAGATTCTCCTTAGTCCTCCTTTTTGTGTTGATGTATTTATAGAAACGTTTTTTGTTATCTTTAACGGCAGTAGCCAGATTGAGCTCCAGATGAGCTTTGGCCTTCCTAATTTTGTCCCTGCACAGCCTCGCTACTTCTTTAAAGTCCTCCTTAGTGGCCTGCCCACTTTTCCAAAGCTTATAAACCCTCTTTTTCCTCCTAAGATCAAGCCACAATTCTCTGTTGAGCCAGGCCGGTCTTCTTCCCCGCCAGCTCGTCTTTGGGCACGTGGGAACAGACCGTTCCTGCGCCATTAAGACTTCCCTCTTGAAGAGCGCCCAGCCTTCCTGGACCCCTCTGCCCTTCAGAACCGCCTCCCAAGGGACTCCACCAACCAGTGTCCTGAGCAGTTCAAAGTCAGCCCTCCGAAAGTGCAATACAGCGGTTTTACTGGTCCCCTTCCTGGCCTCGCCAAGAATAGTGAACTCCACCATTGCGTGGTCACTCTGCCCGAGACAGCTCCCGACAATCACGTCCTCCACCAGTCCTTCTCTGTTTGTGAAGAGAAGGTCTAGCGGGGCACCTCCCCTGGTAGGCTCACTAACCAGCTGCGTCAGGAAGCTATCTTCCACGCTCTCCAGAAACCTCCTAGACTGCTTTCTCAGGGCTGTGTTGTGCTTCCAGGATATGTCGGGGAAGTTGAAGTCCCCCACGAGTACAAGAGCTGATGATTTTGCAACCTCTGTCAGCTGCCTGTAGAATTCCTCATCCGTCTCCTCATCCTGGTTCGGCGGTCTATAGCAGACCCCGACCAGGACACTAGCCTTATTGTCCCTGCCGATCCTAACCCAAAGGGACTCGACCTTGTCATTCCCAACCTCGAGTTCTACAACCTCAAAAGACTCTCTAATATAGAGAGCCACAACACCACCCCTTCTATGCTGCCTGTCCCTTCTATAGAGCTTATAGCCAGGCATTGCAGCACTCCAGTCATGAGACTGGTCCCACCACGTCTCCGTGATGGCAACCAAGTCGTAGCCTGCCTGCCGCACGATGGCTTCCAGCTCCTCCTGTTTGTTACCCATGCTGCGTGCATTGGTGTAGATGCACTTCAGCTGGGCCATTGCCTTATCCTCCGGCCTTGCCATTGTTCCCCCTGGCACAGCCCCAACAATCCTAGCCTCAGCCCCATCCCCCTTCCTACCTAGTTTAAAGCCCTCTCAATGAGCCCTGCCAGTTCCTGGCCCAGGATCCTTAGCAAAGCATAAAACTACTCAAAGGCTTAATTGAATTATTTCAGAAAGAAAAATATAATTATTTTTAATAATCCCCATCTAATAAAGAATTTTTTTCTTGACGGTGGAAAAACTATAACTGGAAAAAAACTAGTCCAAAGTCTGTAATGATTCTTTATTATTATGCTGTCATAAAAGATATTTTTTTACTATTGGTTGTTCAGTTCACAGTATGAGTTCAGACAGCAGTCACGCTACACTGTACTTTGAATTATTATTATTCACCTGTGGTGTCTCTTTCATATGCCAAGTGATCACAAAAGCTTCAAAAACTTAATACAAAAATTATTTTTTCATAAAATATTAGATTTTATTCATCAAAGTGGTACCATAGACGTCCTGAATAAAGCTTATGAAAAACATACTTAAACTCTTTTTAATAATCAAAATACTCTGAAACATGGCAAAATACTTCTGCAACAACAAAAAGGATTCACTAATTTTTTAATTACAAGGAAAAAAAAAAAAGTCTTATGAATGTCAAATAATAATCTAAATAATAACTCCCTGTGTGCGTTAGCTGTTCGGGTACAGTCACTTTTGGTTGTTATTGTGGTTTTGTTTTGTTTTGTTTTTTCTTTTTCTGCAGGACAAGACCAGTAGAATGCACCCTTCCCAGGCTTTCCTTTATGAGAAGTGTCTGTGGTAGTTTTGCCTGGCAGGGCAGCTGAACTCGACCACAACCATTCTCTCAATCTCCCTCCTTAAAGGGAGAGGGGGAGAAAATATGGTGGAAAGGGCTTAGGGACTGAGAGAAAGACAAGGAGATCACTCAACAATTATCATCATGGGCAAAACAGACTCAGCAGAGGGAGATTGTTATAATTCATTGACTTTCAGTAGTGGACTAGTACAGTGAGAAACTGAAAGTAAAATAACCTCACCCCACCCCACCTCCCTACCTCCTTCTTCCACCTCCTCCCCCCAGGAAGTGCAAGGGAATGGGGAATGGGGGCTGTGGTCTGTCCCTAACACTTTGCCTCTGCTGCTCCTTCACAGTCATTCTCTGCCCCTGCTCCATGTGGGGTCCTTCCCACAGAATGCCATCCTTCTTGAACTGAGCCTGTGGGGGCTGCCCACAGGCAGCAGCTCTTCAAGAACTGCTCCATTATGGCTCCGTACCACAGGGCCCATCCATCAGGAGCAAACTGCTCCAGCAGCTCCCCCCAGGCCCCCTGATCCTGCGTGGGCTCCTCTCCACAGGCTGCAGCTCCGGCCCAGGGCCTGCTCCTGTGGGGGCTCTCCATGGGCTGCAGCCTCCTCCAGGCCACATCCACCTGCTCCACCGGGGGCTCTTCGATGGGTTGCAGTGTGGAGATCTGCTCCATGTGGGACCCATGGGCTGCAGGGGAACAGCCTGCTCCACCAGGGGTCTATTGACAGGCTGCATACCTGGAACACCTCCTGCCCTCTTTCTGTACTGACCTGGGGGTCTGCAGGGATGGTTCTCACTCCTCTTGCTCAGCTGCTGACTGGGCCCCTACATCCCCCATTTCTTAAATCTGATCTCCCAGAGACCCATCCAATGTCACTCACTAGCTCAGTTCTGGCCAGCAGTGGGTCTCTTTTGGAACTGGCTGGAGCTGGCTGTAATCTGCTGGGCTCTGCTCACAGAGGCCACCCCTGCAGCCCCCCTGCTACCAAGCCATTACCACATAAACCCAGTAAAATGGCTAAGTCACTTTCTTTTTCAGAAAATTGAATTAAACACAGGCTTCTGGGTTCTGGGTAAATAGCCATGTCCATAGGTTTCTTTTGTTGAAATCAAACAAATGGACCAACCAACACAGGAACCAATACTGTATTCTTTTGCCTGCACTTCGGAATGAAAGTGGCTGTGATTGCTGGTCATGCTGAACACAGACTAAGTACGCCAACCAGACTGGCCCCTGTGAGAACCTAGATGTCTCTGCTAAATGTCAGTTTTTAGAGGTGCTTCCACATATGTACAAAAGTTTAATGTCTAGGGTATGACCATGTATTAAATGAATTTCAGCTTTATTAGTATCTCTCAGGTACCACCATTTTTCATCTTGCATGACATATGAAGAATTCATCTTAATGTTTCATTGGCATGAGCTTTCTTTTATCTTCAATCATAATAAGCTGGAGGTTGATGTAAAAGCACTTATTTTACTTTTCACATATAGTCATAGCTTGCTGTGTCATTAATGAGAACTATATGTGAAAGCATTGAAAAAGAAAAAGGTCCTGAATAATTTATAAAGGTGAGATACAAATAAGTGACTAAAATACCAGAATAATAAAATAAGCACATGGGGACTAAATTGCTCAAGAGCTGGTAATGAAACATGAAGCCCTTTATCTATGATGTCTTCCCATCTATCTTACCTCGTTAATATATTTCTGTAATCCCTCTGAAATGTACTATCCAAATTCATTATCAGTAATTTCTGTAAAAGGCTATAAAAAAAAAAAATCCCTTCTACCTGCTATAAAATAATAATAATAATAATAATAATAATAATAATAATAATAATAATAATAATAATAATAATAATAATAATAATAATAATAATAATAATAATAATTAGAAAGCATAAATTGTCAGAATACTTGTTTAACAGCCTTGTTTCATGTCTTCAGTTAACTTCAGGAATGAAAGACTAAGATTCTCCTACAAACACAAAATGTCTATAATCCACCAGGGTATAATGAAGCAAATGATTATTTCTGAAACACCTACCCTGCTTGTCAGCCCCCTAAGCACTTCAACAAAGCACTCTGAGTCATTCTTATAAAGAGGTGGTGTGACAGAAGAAATGAGCCACAGGTTGGAGATCCTCAGGCAAATGCAACCCAGTGCATATGGTACATCATTACCAGTCTGATTTTAATGAAGTTTTAGAGCCTTAAATCTCACATCACAGTTGGTGCTGATATGCATTTTACTGTTATTGCCTTTCACTTGCCAAGTAAAGATAATTGATGATCTTTACTTAGAGAATTTGTAGATTTTGGAGCTGTCTATTTTTAACAGTGATTTCTATTTTTTTCTATGTATGTGTGTGCATGCTTTCATTTTTGCAGATTTTTTATTGCATCTAATGATTTTTTTAATGTTTTTAAAATAAAATGAGAAAGAGATGGACTTCTTTATGTAACAGAGCAAAATTTCATTTACAACTCTGCTAATATCAGTAAAAATATGTGTGAAGAAAGATTACACTAACTTTGAGTAAGAAATGAAGAATATGGTCCTTACTAAGTATTTCTTCTACAAACTCACTCTGAATCTTATCTATCATGTTATCACTTAGTTAAAAGACTATTACAAGAAATAGAGTTTTTTGTTTGTTTGTTTGTTTGTTTTATAAAGAGAAACGTTAAAAATATGGACAGATTTTAAAAGAAGCAAGAGATAAACAGGAAAAGTTGAACAGAAAAAAAATGAAAGGGTGAAAATATATTTTTTTCTTTAGAAGGAATAATTAGGAGAGTAAAACTTCAACCATCCAAAATCAATCTAGAGAAAGGCATATTAAAATGACTGCTTATGTAGTGCATTTCATTGCATCCATCTTTTACTTTCCTTGTTTTTCTGAGTGATCTTCTGCATAGGTCCTGGGTACTTCCCAGGCTCAAGATCACAGGCACTGCTGATCTAGAGTTCTTTGTCAAAATAAGATTTTAGATTGTTACTATCACATCTAAAATAACATAATTTCTGGGAATATAGCTAACTGCTAAATGTTCAGAATTACTATGATCATTCTACCTGCTTTGAGCCTACTATGTCCAAGATCAAATGATTTTATGCTCTGTGCAACCAGAATATAGTTTATGAGAAATAAACATTTTAAAATCCTGTTTAAATAATAAAAGCCTGAACACAGGATGTAGCCCTCACTGCTGTTCTTTGGAATATGATGGATATTCAGACATACATTTTAAAGCCATCTTTTTGTACATTAATAATAGATTAAGTTTAAAGAAAATAAAAATATTTTTGATTTAAAGGCCCTATTAACATTCAAGAGATTGTATTTTAAGATCAGATGTATAGGATTTCATTGTAAATGATAAGGATTTGGAGGAATATGAAGAACCTGTCAGCAAAGATAGATTAGATGGATTCAGTAATTCAAAGAGTACAATCTTATAATGTTTATTAATGACAGACTTTAAAAAATATTTTCCATATCACCTGTCTCCTACATTACTCACCAAGTACTCATCTGTTGTTTTTTTTTTTTGTTTGCTTGTTTGTTTGTTTGTTTTTCTGCATAGTTTTGAAGCTCTTCTTCAACACCTTTCTGATATTATGGAATGAAACACTTTAGAGATTTGAGTCTTCCTTTACCTATAGGCTACTAAATCTGGGTTAATATTTCCATTGTATATTTTCGTTTCCATTAATATTTTCTTGTAAAACTTCTAACTTGAAAAAAAAAAGAACAGAAAAAAATGTGCCATGACAGTTCTGCCATTTCAAAGCTGAAAAACACGTCCAATAGTCATTGAAAATTTGTAGTGTAGTATACAGTTCCTGTACAGGGGAATCATCTTGTACTTATGTTGCTGTAAATATCACACAAATTTTCTTATACGTAATTTCATTATTGAAATTGAAAAGGTAGAAATACTTTACTTTAACATGCAGTCCCATGTCATAACCATTAACTTTATCTCAATTGTGCAACTTAGTGCAAGCTTGGGTTAACTTTTTTTTTTTACTTTTTTTTTTTTTCTTCTCCACTGTTAGGTAACATTTTCTAAAAGATTAAGTTTATTTAGGCTGAATTCTATGCTGAATGCAGGGTTTAATAAAATGCTCCTTTGCTTAACATTCTTCTGGAAAATATATTATTTCAACTTTTAATCAATCAAGAATGTTGGTCACCTGAAGGGTCAAAAAGAAAAAAAAAAAAAAAAAAGTATTTTCCCTTTCAAAAGGGAAAAAGGAAGGAAATTATCCCAGTTATGAGAGTTTTTGTTGTTTTTGTTGAGGCTCGTAGATCCTAAACTGATAAAGCTAAATGCTCTGACCACCCCAAGGCTCACATATTTACATATTTTACATTAAGATTCTGAGATGATTTATCCCATATCAAAGAAATACAGTGAGGAAAAAAAAAAATGGACCAAAACATCACAAAAGTGTTGGGACAGATAAATTTTTAATCAAACAATACTGTGAGAAAAGAAACCAGTTTGTACTGGGATGATGAACCACCCTTGCTAGAGAAAGATGTGATAAAGTCCTTCACAGAGAGATTACTGCAAAGTTTGTGTCTGCAAGAGATGCATAAGACATTAGAAGCTGCTGTTAAATCATCTGCAGAGGAAAAAGTATGCAGCCCAGTGAGGACTATGGTTGCTGATATGGATACCTTCAAGAGACCATAAATTAGGGGGACTAGAAGGCAGGAGATGCTGAAAGAAATATCTTACAGTGGTCAGAGACACAATCTAGTTTCCTACCAAACATCAGTAATGTTAATACAAGTCTGTTCTATAAATAATAATAATAATAATAGTGGTAATATTAAACAGGCTGGAAAAGACAGCTACCTTTCATACAGTGAAGCAGCTGTTAGTGGTTTTGCTTGTAAAAATGGTACATATCTTGTTCCTTAATAACAAATTAATGCATATTTTACAGAACAAGAGTAGAAGGGAACAAAAATGACTAATGCAGCAGAGAGAGGAAAAGGATAAAAAGGGATAGACCCTAATTTCTTTCTTCAGCTACGTCATGGATGGAAGAGGTACATTTCTCCAGAGGTGCTTATTGAAAGGACAGGAGGCAGCAGATACAAATTACAGCAATGGATATTCTAATGAGATAAAATGAATAGATTATTTGTGATAAGGATGGGCAAAGACTGAAGAGGTTACCAGGAGAAGCTGTGGAGCTTGGATGAACACCCTTGGATGTTCAGAGTGCATCTAGACAGATTCGTGAGCCACCTAACATGACTCTTAAATTAGTAACATAAATATCTCTCCTGTTTTCAACTAACTCAGCTGACCTGCAGAGGAGACTCTATCTATATATATCTTATTAATGACTTATCTTATACTATTTTATTAATATTTTATATTATTGTCCAAGGAAGACTCTCCTTCCTTGTGCATATTCAAAAGCCATCTGGACATTGTCCTGGGCAACCTGCTCTAAATGGTTCTGCTTGAGCAGTGGGGTTGGAATAAATGACCTCCAGAGATTCCTTCCAACCTCAACCGTTCTGTGATTCTGTGATCTTATCTTAGACAAACATTGAGGCTTCTATATTAAAAGGAAAACAATATCTTTAAGATTTTATTAGAATTATTATTTCAGCCTTGTTCTCATAATTCAGTGCTATGAATCTGTCAGTTAGCTGAAGCCACTGTTCAAGCAGGCACTTATCAAAATCTGAATTCATCTCTCAAGAAACTGATTTTCCTTGAAGAAGGCATTGCACCAACGGTGGTAGCAGCTCAGGAGGGTGAATAGAGGGTAACAGATTGAGCCCACTAGGCTTGTGATCCAAGTGAAGATTTTAACTCTGGTCCCCAGAGTGAAAAAGCTAGTGCACTGACCCACTTCCCAATTATCCCTGTCTCTGGCTGTGACTTACTACTAGGATGACTCATGGACCTGCAGAGAAAATATTTACTGAGCAGCCTGCTAGCAGAGGGTGATGTGGATAGAAAGGAGAGAGATTGGTGTAACTGAATTTCATTTGCTTGGTGATCCTGCATCTCTCTAATCTATGCATATATATATGCATAGATCAGAGATATATATGTATATATCCTTTAAAGATAATATAAACTGCAGAAAACCCCAAAGAAAAAATGACAGTGTTTAAAAGCATTAAAACATGATTTAAATAGCATAAACATGGTAAAAATATATTTCAAAATAATTAAAAACAGTGGGCAGATAGTCACCCAACATTGTAGCCTGTAGCTATTAGTTAATGGATAGCTAGCCAGAGGCTATCTGCAAGCCTGATGGTGAAAACAGGCTGGCAACTACAAGCCATTTTGTTAGTGGTTAAATATTTGCCTCACAGACTTACTCCTCAGGTATGGTGTGGTGTCAACAGACAAGACTTGAGGTTCTTACAGATTAACTAATCTAATTGATAGAACAACTGACAAAGTAGAAAGATCACTTTTTACCTCATACTCTTGGACAATAAATTAACCCTATATTATTAGTGGGACCACAGAATTTCACAACATTTACAAGAGGGAAGTGAAGGGAAGTGGTATCCCACATAAAATTTCCCTTATATAGTCATTAAAGTGTGTATTTGTGCAGCAAAGTGTGGTGCTAAAAGAAAATATTTTCTTACATCCTGGAAGAGGTATTAACTTCATTAATTTGACTCTGTTTCCAGGTTAATTTACCCTTATCTGTCAGCGGAGATATCTAGGGCATGATACTAGCATTGCTGTTTTGCTTCCAATTTCTGAGCTAGATGTTGCTGAGCTGTTACAGGAATTTTTCTACAGTTTTCATCTGGGACCTTAATTCTGAGAAAGCCAATACAGTATGCCATTTATTTGACATGTTCAGTCCTATGTGTAGCTTAGTTTGTTAACTTCTGTTGGCCTATCTGCATTGTGGAAAATTGCCATACCACCTTATTTTGGGGTTTCAGATTTTCTTGTAACCTTTCTACATGGATAATAAAACTTGGGGGTAATACAAATGAAAAGGCAGCATCTGTCCATACAGACTTACTTACTTACTTACAGACTGTAAGTGAGGGGTTAATGAAAGGTAAAAACTGTACATAGCTTTTCATTTTGTAATTTTCTCAGTTCTAACCATTCCATACTAGTGATTGTGAAATCTGAGTCTGATACATCAGGAACTGGCATTAAGCTGTTCTTTGCTTAAGACAACCACAGAAGTTACCAAAAGATTCATTACGGAATTCTCCACAATATAGTTGTTCAGTTGGAGACTTTGGGATTTATTCTGGATCCAAGATCTGTTTGATGCCAATGTTAAGATTAAAAATCCAGGCATTCCTGATCGGCACTCTCCTGTGTTGTCAAGCCAGTGAATCATACCTCCATTTCCATGATTAGGTGGGAAGATAAAGAATTAGTTTTCCTAGCTCCCTAGGTGAATTTGAAATACTAATAAATCAGGACTAGTATAGTGAAGGGGAAAACATTTGGCACTGACACACGTGAACAGTTATTTGCTATGGTTAACAACGAATCTGTACAATGAGTCTCTAGTACAATACAGTTTCCAAACATCACAAGTACCATTTCAAACTTATGGTTATGGTCACCAAAAAATACTTCTGCCTTTACAGTGAAATTTGGCTATGCACATAAACACGATACATTAGACAATGGCTCTTGACACTGAGTAATGACAGATAGTTCCTTAATTATGGTAACTATCTCCCTCTTGTAGTATAGGGCATTTTCTGTTGATCAGTTGAACATTCAGTTCCCTGTCAGCATCAGATCAGTCTTTTCTTATGACAACTATCCAGACTACCAATAAAATGTAAATTCTTTATGTCCTTGTAAGAGTGTTGGGCCCCAAACACAGATTTCTGGAAAGTCACCTGGTGCTGGGACAAGCAACATACCAACACACCTGTATAGATCCTCAGTCCAATATTAAGAATCTGCAGCACAGGACTTTTGGAATTCATTTTTAGAAAGCTCATTAAAACTAAGGAAGATCTGAGGCACCTAGTTACCAAATTCCTGCTGCATTTAATTCAATTTCTTGCAGCACAGTATACCACAGCAAGAGAACCACATATATAAGCAACTGTCTGATGAGATTCTCTGTCACAGTATTACTAAAAGTAGAAAATGGGTCACGAAAAAAATCTTTGAAAGTATTATTCCTTAAAAAATCATAAAGATACTGTCAAACATATTTCAGTAAGCAGTAAATGAACCCTGCTTGCACCATAAATCATTAATGTTTAATCACCAGCCAATGCCTCAATAAGCTCACTGGCATGGAAACTCTAAGATACTCAAAGGGTAGTTCTAGCAAATCTGGCATGCATGGTTGGCTTGTGTGCTTAATTACTGTTTATGCATTGGCAGTATCCAAGCAGTTGTATGTAATAAATAGAACACTGTCACACTGTCCAGATGGTTTTAGATTCAAGGCCTAGGGAGTATGTTTGAAGATTACAGGCCTGATTTACTAACAATTCACACCAGCTCAATTGCTGAAAATCATGCTAATAGCATACGTTTCAGCAATTGCATCAATGAAGAAATGAATACACTATTAATGACTATTTAAAAACACATTTTGTCCTCTATTTAGGCACTCTTCAGAGGAGGTATAATAATTTTATGGTTTGAGGCATGAAGCAGTTTTATTTCTGCAGTGTCCAGTTGGTTTGAGAGAATTATGTTCTCTCACACAAAACAAAGGACTGCCACGCAGAGATAATCCAAGCTATTTAAAATGATAGTTTATTTATTAGAATCAGTATAGCTGATTTAGTGTGGTGTTATGCCTTAATTAATTTACACTATCAAGAATTAGGTTCAGAATTGCTTGTCAGCAAATTAAGAATGAAATAAATTCATTTCTTAACCCCACATATAATATGAGGCAAAATTATGCTATAATTTTCAAAGTAGGCAAAATAATGTTGGTAAATAATAAGTTTATTAAGAACTGCTGTCTTTTTCACCCCCAAACTGAATTTGTCCCCAGTACGTGAAATTGTATTAAGTAGATAATTGGGGAAGAAGAGAGAGGAGAGGCAAGGACAGAAGTTGGAAGGAAATGTTTAGAGGGGAAATGCACTTTTGTTTCATAAATTAATGCTTAAATCTCCTTCAATGGACCAAAGATATGGAAAACATGAAATCAAGATTTTATCTGTTTGAGAAAACATGAAGTTCTCTCTCATTTTTCACATGAATGTCCTATCTGGAAGATTATAGGATGATCAGGATAAAAGTAAGAATGGAGATGTACTTTATTCTCCCTACAAGAACGGGAAATGAAGTATGATTTTCTTCTTTGCAGAGTATGGGTAAAAAGAAAAACAGTATCCCAGCAGCAGGTAATTGAACACATAGATCTTGCAACAATAAGAAAGTTGAAGCCAAAAAGACTGACGAAAGGGGTACAGTCATAATTTTCCCATTTATGTTGGCAAAAAAATATTACTGCCAATCTGGTGAATTATTTTAGTAACTAGATTATTATTGGAAGTTTGTTTTTGATTGAAAAGAAAGGACTCTGAAAAACAAATCAGTGACCATACTTGGGAGCCATTGGTCATATTTCAGTTTTATGATCTGTCATGAAGATCATGTTCTGCAGCTTCTTTTTCACCATAAAACAACTACCCGAAATATTTCAGAACTGTATGCAAAATAGGACTTATGGTCATAAGAACATAGGTCTTAACTGAGAAATGCAACTCATTCTGTAATGTTCACTAATCCTCAGTTATTATTAATCCTCACCTGCTTGTCCACTCCAACTACTCCCAGGATACAGTTAATTTCATGTTAAAACAGATATCTGAAATAAAATGGTAACTACATCTCCGCTGGCTACAAAAAGGACTCCAGAAAACTAGTTCAGCTGTTGACATCCACAAGGTAAACAAATATCTTTAAGAGAGAGTTACATGTCCATTGTCTACACCAAAATATAGCCCAAATATTTGTTCCACAAACCTAAGAGCCACTTTTAATTTTATTTAAGCTAATGCTGCACTGCTTCTGCCTATGGGGAACTGGAGTACAAAATGAAGTAGTGCTTTCACTTTTTAGGACCTTGATACAGTAATGGTGTTGAAAGACTTCCTAACTCATAAATATATATATATATATATATATATAAATATCATTATATATATAGATTTATACAATTACTGTTAAAAAATGAAGGAAAAAAAAATACCTGTGTTTGGTGCTCCATCTTGGTTAGCTGTAGATAACTAGCTCACTGTAGGAGTTTTCCATGTGACCACAGAAGATCATATATCTTTTCCTAGACTGTGTAAGACATATCTACCAATCTAGAAATGTCTAGCTCTGCAGATTGAACTCTACAGCATGGTCAGACAAATTATGTTAGTGATCAAAATCTAGGTACTTTAGTCATTTCATGATTGTGTGAGTCAGCACAGGCAGGCAGCAGGAACAACCACAGACCCACAGCTGAAATTCAAAGACTAAATTTATTTTCATTACCTTGCCAACCAGGGGATCCCCGAAGGAATACGTACACAGAGGCACACAAGCAGGGATGAAGGCATCACTAAGCTCAGTCCATGCTAGAGGATCACTGACCTGCTGTTTACACCTGTTTCTCAAGGGCTCACAGAGGTGTTGTTTATTACCATGCTTTGATCTTCACTGTGCTTTTTGATCTTCTCTGTACCAAGGCCAGAAACTCAAGCGTGTCTGATAGGGCACTTCCAAGTCTACCAAACACCTACATTAACTATACACAGGTGTGCCACTTGTCAAACACAGAGGATAAACAGCAGCATGTACAATTTATGTGTTTTCCTGCATTACTACTCTCCAGACTTCATGCATTCCTAGGGGCAAGGTCACTTGAGCATATTTACAGTCTTCCTCACCAGTTTTCCATTCTCGTCCCATCTTTCTCACCAATCTTCCACTTTTATTACTTCCTCCCAACAATGATTCTGTGTTGTACTAAACAATTAGCTTACGTTATTGTAGGCCATAGCAAGATCTATAAATAAGCCCAAATGGAAGCCTTCAAAGCTTATTAGTGATTAAAATCCTCTTTAAAAGGGTTTTTAAGGTACTGTCTGTAATGGGGGGATTAGCCATGGGTATTATCAAAACTATATTTTATATGGATCTGGTCTGTAGATTTAAAATGCAGTGAACATCTTACACATTTTCAATGCAATTTAAGTGCAGCATTTCTGTAATGGCAGTATGGGATGTTTCCAAAATCTGAAGAGCAGAAAACAGATATCTAACTTCTAATACATTAAACATATTTTTTTTTCCAGTTCCTAATTCTTCTAGATTCTAACTCATGTATGAAATCCATCAGCCTCTCATCAAATTTAAGTAAATATTTTATAGTAGAATGGCTCTAGTGAAGTCTCAGGTTACTAAGACTGTACAAGCAAAGTTTGGGTCAGGGCAATAGTCTGTTGATGTATACAGGACCATGAACATCATCAGGCTTTAACTGCCCATACTATATGTGGCGTATTCTTCATTTATAACTTGAGATGTATTAATGTTCAGAACTAAGTCAAACCTGTTGAATATAAAAAGTGGTATCCCTCCACTTGTTTTTATACCCCAATTGTCAGGATTTTAGCAATGATTATTTATCTATTGCAGAGACAGCAGAGATTCCCCATGTTGATCACAGATATCATTACTTATCCTAATTGTCATTACAGATTTTGCAGTTTCTTTGTCTGTTTTGATATACATATACGTTTCAACTAACCATATATTGGACATTAAACTTTTGCCTTCCCTGCTCAACCAATGACTAAATGCTTTTATCTGGTAATATACTTTAAGTTCCTAGTTCTGGAATATGAGACATTCAGGTATGTTAACTTTAAAGATCTGCTCTTTTCTTATGTTTAAAGTTCAAGAAACGCCTCCTTGTTCTTTCTAAGGTTTTCACTATTTAGTCATTCAATTAAGAGACAGAATTGTACTGAGTCTTTCTCTTCTGTGGAGAGTAACATTATGTACAGTAAATATTTGATCCTTTGTTTATTCAAAATCTAACGACCTGATTAGAAGTAAAGTTTCCTGCAATCTGCTAATAAAAATCTGTAAGGGACAAATTTCATGTCAAAAAGAATGATTGTCTTCCAGTATTTGAAAGCAAATATAACACATATTGTCACAACTTCCATTGGTAATAGCATGTCTATTCTTCTAGAAAATTTGCATTCTCAAGGAATATATTCATCTTACTTTTGTAAGGAATGAGAAGGCTCTGTTGTTTTCACTTACAAAATAGTGGTGCAGCAACTCCAAAACTGAAGTGGTCCATCAAGATTTACAGAGGGAAAAAGGAGAACAACATTTCCCTGTTGACATATTTTAATAACAATAGACAAAATTCTCTAACAGGTTTTTCATTTTTTCCCCAGGCATAGTTTTGTTTTGTGAATGAATTACACCCCAAAATTATTCTTGAATTATTTCTACATTTTTCTACAATTTCTACAACTATTTCTATATTATTTCTGTTATTTCTTATTTTGCACAGTTGTTCAGAAATAATTTTTATTTACCTGAATGTTTGAATAGAAGATTTTATTTGTACAAAATGATGATTTTTTTGTGATAATGAAAAGCACTTTATATTAGAAATGCTTTTGCAATGTCTTAGTTGGAGATATTATTATTGACAATAATTATTATTGTTTATTTTTGCATGATAAATATTTCTTTTACTTCTAGTTTTGCCAAATTTAAATTTTGAATAATATTTTTCATGCAAATTGTCTATATAAGAATATTTGGAAAGTGTCACTTATAATGTCATTTATTTTCCTTGAAGGATTAGCTGTAGTACTTTAAAAGACAAATTTCTGTGCTTGGTTATTTTCTTTATGTAACTTTATCCTTTTATTGCTATTGCCTCCTGATGATGTGAAACATTATTAAAATTTATTACAAGATAACCATGTCTCAAATTTTTGTCATTTGTTTTCTCTAGGAAAATATAATTTAATTTGATTAATTCAGTTCTGGTTGGTGGAAAATATATGTGTATATGTATGTTGGCACATGTTAAAATCCTGAAGTTAATGCTTTTGAAGATTCTTGCTCAAGTAAGATTATTCCATTATACTATAGTTTCAGGCTCATAAGTTTCCCACCACAAATCCTACACAATTCGTATCAGCCCATTCACCAGAATTAAGAATCTACCAATGCTTTCACTTCCTATCCCTAATAGAGAAAAACATTTGGTCTAAATGTTGGGAGAGCTTGTAGAGGAAAAAGAACTTAGGAGGCAGAAGAGAAGTGGGCAGGAAAATTGGGAAGAAAGTAAACAGGGTCATGAGGTACAAAGCCTAAATGAACCATGGGACTGAAAGGTGGGTGGTTGATGACTACCTGGCAGAAAGAATTCAGAAATAGAACAAACATGGATAAATACTCGATGACATAGTTATTTAGAACCATCATGAGCTCAAATAAAGGGATTCAAGTAGAGGAATATAAGCAACATAGAGTATCAAAATGCAAGTTAGGTAAGGTGATGTTGCATGTTGGCACTGAACTGAAAAACAATCACGTTACCGTTGGCTCACAAATTACAGCCATGAAAGAAGAATAACATAGGGGCAAGACCACTCTGTGAATTTTTATTTCTGTACTGCATTTTTAATTTCTGTACTGGAGATAGCCTGTTCTCCATGGTCCATTGTAGTTCTCTGTCTTGCTTTCTTTGGAGTGTGGTTGGGTGTGCTAAAATGGTATTATGTTTTTTAAATACCAACTATATTGAAAAATCATCATTAAATTTATCACATAACCAGTGAAAAAGTTAGCAGAGGGAAAGGATCCAAGCCTTTAAAGTGAATTGACTGCAGCAGTTCAGCTAGCTCTCACTTTAGCTGAAAGGGCATCTCCTCTGTTCGCTGTTTTTTCAAAGGGCAGCCATGTATACAGATCTTTAAACTATGGTACCATTCATTTTCTAAGGCACGAAGTACTAAATAACAGTACTTAAAGATGGTACTGAAATGTATTTACTTAAAGGATCTGTCTAGAGGTTGTCATTTCTTTACATTCTTATCTTACATTTTGATAAGGTGTATCACAAGTCCAATGTATTCTTGTTTCCTTGTGACTGTGCTTTTATAGCCAAAACAGTCTGATGAGATAGCTGTATAAATTTTGTCAAGAGGATGTAATGGAAAAATATCTTTCTAGCTCTACTTCTAAATTTACTGAATAGTTGAAAAATAAAGATTTAAAACTGTTTTGCTATAAAAAAGTATAATCTTTTTATAGTTAATCGTGGTATAGTAATATGTTCAATAATAAAAGTAGATCGTACAGCATTCTCCAACTAGTAGAGTTATTAAGTAATGACCTAGAAATATTGACATTTGTAACACAGAAAAGGACATTCTCATACCACAGACTAAAGTTGTGCATTTATCTCCTTTCACTCTTTCCTTCAGATGAAGTTATATGGTGATAGTATCCAAATGGCTATCTATTGCTAAGGCTATAAATGCTGCAATAACAAAGTTAATAGGATAATTCTAAGTTGTCATTCTGAAATACTGATTAAAGCAATTGTTAAACTGAAATGATTGTGCCTGTTTATAGGGCATAAATTTAAAGACAATTCTACATAAGCACATTAAGAACTGTATTTCAGTGGCATTATAGCCTTCCAAGGAACTGAAAACTGATAACTAGTAACTGATAGATAAATTTAGCATTGTTCAGACTCATAGAAACAAAATGAAATGAAATAAAAATATAAAATCTAATTTCCTATAAAACTTAAATTTTCACTTATGTATTGTTTTCAAAGAACCAGAACTGATTCATAAACCTTGTGCAGAAATATTTTTTCAACACTATGGAAAGTGGGTTTGGCATGATTCTATGATTCTATGATAAGCACATAAGATGTGAGACAGGGAAAAATGAACTGATTTATAAAACAATCAAAAGCAGTATGAATCAAAAAGAAGTTTTAGAGCTTGAATTCCTGACTCTCATAAGAAGATATGATAACCTAGACATTTTGACTTTCAGTATTTAAATATTATGCAGCTATAATCAATGAGAGAGAGACCTAGACTGAATATAGGAATAACATTAGTGGCTGTGAAAATTAAATTTATTTTGTTCTTTTACTAGAAAGAGATTCAGGGACAGCAAGCTGTACATCCTACAGTTCGCTGGAACAATGGTGTCATCTTTTTTTTTTTTTTTTTTTTTTTTTTTTTTAGTTCTAGCACATTATCTCCCCCCAAAAGACTCTATCAGACAAATGGAAATTCAGTGATACACAGATCATAATTCACAGTCTGCTTCCTTAGGTGCTGAATACTGGTGTTCCAGGGCTGCTTCTCCTCTCCTGCCATTGCAGCCTGCAAATACGGGGAATAATTCCCATATCACAGGCTGCGGCTGTCACAATGGAAGTATCATGGAGGCAAAAGCAATCTTCATGAGCTTTAGGACTTCCCTTCTTCCTGAAAAACAAAACAAAACAAAACAAACAAAAAAAAAAAAATCAAGCTGTGATTGCCTGAGTCACAATTTGGTTACTGTTGTGCTATTTAGTTCATTTGGCCAACTACACACTGCCTTTACTTAAAAGCATAGTAAATGTAATTTACCCTTGCACAAAATCTCTACTATTCACTGTGCATGCTGTAACAATCCCTGCTTTAAAATCTGCTTATAGAAGTATATGTTAATTTCAAACTCCATCATAATATAATGAGAAAATGGTGCAGAAAGGCCATAAGCCTGACTGCTACACTGAAAACAGGTAAGCATGCTGTGCATGCTGCATAAGCTTCAAGAACAAAGATGTCATCCAGGATTACAGTTAAGTTTTGTGCTCATGAAGCTGTCCTTTGCTGATGTGAGAGGGTTACAAATAGAACAAAAGGCTCAATTCTGATTAGTCAGTATAAGTGTGAAGTTCCAAATTTATTTATGCCCACAAATACCACATTTAAATCAGATCTGAAAATACTGTAAGCAGTTGTTTCATATTTTTCCACAAACCATCATTAAACTCAAAGAATAATTCAGGCCAATACTAGACGTTTGTATCATGCTACATCCATGCAAGGTAATTTTCCCATCTCTAATCATTCTATGATCCATGTGTTGTTTATTATGTGTTGTTGTTTATTCATTTAATGTTAAGAACATTGCTATTTTCAAGGAAGATACTATACAAACTTCCATTAAATGCACTTATCAACTAGAAAAATAACTTAATTAAAAAAAAAAAAAAAAGGAAAAAGAAAAAAGAAAAAAGAAAAAAAAAAAAAGAAAAAAATGAAAAAAAAAAAGTATTGAGTTTGTTACTTGCCTGATGGCCATAAAAGTACACTGTTTGGTGTCAGTTTGGCTATGTTCCTTTAATTCGGCACTTACTGCATCCTATTACAGTTTAAGCATTTTTTAGATGTTGGTAACTAGTCTAAAGTTAATTACATCATCCAGATTAATATTTTTGTTCAAATAGTGATATAATTGTTTTAATTTTTACTCTAGACCTTAGAAAACTAACTAGCTTGTGACTTGATGAAGATATGTAGTACTCATAGTTTCAGAGAGCTCATAAGACTCACTGACAAAGATTTCAGTTCTTTTCATTTCTAGTAATCATCGACTTTATGTTATATTTAGCAATTGCTCCTCAATGAATCCCTTGACAACTGTTGCACGTATTCTTTTTTCCAAATACTAAGTGGGAATATATTTTGACTTCTCCAGACTGTTATGAATTATTGTAAATTATCAACTTTATGATAAAATTGATAACATTGTTAGAACTTTATATGTCTGTACTACATCCATGTCCTTAAAAAAAGGAAATAGGTCCTCACCATAGATTGGCTTTCAAGGGCACTTCCTTATACTCCCAAATATTTTCCCTTTCTTTTATTGCAAGGCAACAGGCATGATTCTTCTCGGTGCCCAGTCATAGGACAAGAGTCAACAAGCACAGAATACAAGGAAATTCTGTCTGAACATGAGGGAAAATTTCTTTACTGTGAGGGTGACACAAGTTTTCTGGAAAGTTGAGGAGTTTTCTTCATTGGATATATTCAAAAGCCAGCTAGATACAATTATCATAGAATTACAGAATGGCTTGGGTTGGAAGGGGCCTCAAAAATCATCTAGTTCCACCCTCCCCTCCTCCACCCCTGCCATAGGCGGGCCATAGACACTACCCACTAGACCAGGTTGCTCAGGGCCTCATCTAACCTGGTCTTGAATACCTTCAAGGATGGGGCATCTACAACCTCTCTGGGCAACCTTTTCCAGCACCTCACCACCTTCTGAGTAAAGAATTCCCTCCTAACCTCTAATCTAAACCTCCCCACTTTTAGTTTAAAACCATTCCCTTTCATCCTGTCATTATTTGATTGAACAAAGAGTTTCTCCTCATCTTTTTTTTATAAGTACCTTTCAAGTACCGAAAGGTTGCAATGAGGTCCCCCCGGCACCTCCTCTTCTTTAGGCTGAACAGCCCCATCTCTCAGCCTTTCTAGGTAGGAGAGGTGCTCCAGCCCCTTGATCATCGTTGTAACTCTCCCCTGGACCCATTCTAACAGATCAATATCCTTCTTGTGCTGGAGGCTCCATACCTGGATGCAGTACTCCAGATGGGGCCTCATGACGGCAGAGTTGAGGAGGACAATCACCTCCCTCGACCTGCTGGTCACTTCTTTCTCAATGCAGCCCAGGATGCAGTTGGCCTTCTAGGCTGCAAGCACGCTGTGCTGGCTCATGTCAAGTTTTTGATCTCTCAGAACCTCAAAGTCCTTCTAAACAGGGCTGCTCTCAATAAGTTCTTCACCCAGTCTGTACTCATGTCTGGGATTGCTCCGGCCAAGGTGCAGCATCTTGCACTTGGATTTGTTGAACCTCATGCAGTTCACGTGGGCCCACTTCTCAAGCCTGTTCAAGTGTACTGGGTCTGGCTGGAATGTTAACTTTCCCGGCAGCAGCCCATTCAGTGCCGTACTCTGTACTTGTAGCTGGAACAGCAGTGTTATCACACCAGTGTTGTGTCTACTGCTGAGCAGCAGTGGCACAGCATTGGGCCTTTCTCTAACCCTCCTAGGGGGTGGGCAAAAAAGTGAGGAGAGAAACATCACTAGAGCAGCTGACCTAAACCAATCAAAGGGATATTCCATACCATGTGGTGTCACACTCAGCAATAAAAGGTGGAAACAGGAAGAAGAGGGGAGGGGTGGGCTCTTGTTGAGAAGACGTCGGTCCTCCTCTCGAACACCGGCTGCGTGCGTTGAGGCCTTGCTTCAAGGACGTGGTCAATCATCGCTCATTTGTGGGAAGTAGAGAGTAATTTCTTTCCTCTGCACTTCCATATAGCTTTCATTTATTTTGTTTGTTTGTTTTCCTCCCTTTTTCCCCTTTCCCTTTTATTTTCCCTTAGTTAAATTGTTTAGTTCATGGTAGTCTTTATTTAATTATTATAATTATTTCCCTTTAATTAAATTATCCTTATCTCAACCCGTGAGTTGTTCTTTGCTTTACTTCTCCCCCTCCTTATGTAAAGGAGGGGGAGTGAGAGAGCGGTTGTGGGGTTTAGCTGCCCAGCACGGTAAAACCACCACATCAAGTCCCTTTGGATGGCATCTCTTCCTTCTGTTGTATCAACTGCACCACTCAGTTTGGTGTCATCAGCCAATTTGTTGAGGGTGCACTCTATCCCACTGTCTATGTCATTGATAAAAATATTAAACAGTACCTATCCTAGGACAGACTCCTGAAGTACACCACTTGTCACCAGCTTCCACTTGGACTTGTAGACATTGACTGCAACTCTATGGGTGTGACCTTCAAGCCAGTTCCTTATCCATTGTATGGTCCACCTATCAAATCAATCTCTCTCCAATTTGGAGACCAGGATGTCATGTGGGATCATGTCAAAGGCCTTCCAGAAGTCCAGGTAGATGACATCAGTCAGTCTTCCTCTATTAACAGGTGCAGTCACTCCATCGTAGAAAGCCACCAGATTGGTCAGGCACGATTTACCCTTGGTGAAGCCATGCTGACTGTCTCGGATCACCTCTTTGTCTTGCATATGTCTCAATATTGGTTCCAGGAGGATATTTCCATGATCTTGCCAGGCACAGAGGTGAGGATCACTATTCTGTAGTCCCTCAGGTCCTCCTTTCTACGCTTTTTAAAAAGAGGCTTGATGTTTCCTTTTTTCCAGTCACCAGGGACTTCACCTGACCACCAGAACTTTTCAGATATGATGAAGAGAGGCTGGGCAGCTACATCAGCCAGTTCCCTCAGGACCCTGGGATGAATGTCATCAGGTCCCATAGACTTGTACCTGTTTAGTTTCATCAGGTGGTCTTGAGCTTCCTCTTCAATTACGGTGAATGGGACTTTGCTTCCCCAGCCTCCATATGTAGGTGCAGAGAAATGAAAGACTTTGGAAACCTGTCTGTCAGTGAAGATGGAGGCAAAGAAGTTGTTGAGTACATCAGCCTGTCTTTACCAGTTCACTCTTATCATCCTTAAAAGGATAACATTCTCCTTGGCCTTTCTTTTCTGCACAATGTACCTATAGAATCCCTTCCCATTATTCTTTGCATCCCTTACCAAGTTCAGTTCCATCTGTGCCTTGGCTTTTCTTGTGTCCTCCCTGCACATCTGGGCAGTATCTCTGTACTCTTCCCAGGCCACATCTCTCTGCTTTCACTGCCTGTGCATTTCCTTCTTGCACCACAGTTTGGCCAACAGGTCCTTGCTCAGCCATCCCAGTTGTTTGCCCTCCTTGCCTGCTTTTTTACGAAGGGGGATGGAGAGTTCTTGCACTCTAATACAAACATCCTTAAAGAATCTCCAACTATGATCAGCTCCTTTCTCCATAAGGACGGTGATCCAGGGGATCTCATCTACTAGGTCTTTAAATAGCTTGAAGTTTGCTCTTCAGGAAGAGAGTGTGAAAGCGTGACACTTGTAGTTGAAGTAAACATTCTTCATCCACAGGCTCCCTTTGATCAGGCGGCCTGTACTAGACCCCAACCACAAGCTGTCCTTTATTGGTGTGGTCTTTAACTCTCACCCACAAGCTCTCAATCTGTCCATGGCTGTTTCTCAGAGGCAACTCTTCACAATAAATCCCTTCCCTAATGTAGAGGACAACATTCCCTCCCTTCCTTCTCTGTCTATCCCTTCTGAAGAGTTTGTAGCCCTCTATTCCAATGTTCCAGTTTGGTGATTCATCCCACCATGTTTCAGTCATAGCAATCAGGTCATATCTGTCTAATTGCACAATGGTTTCCAATTCCTCTTACTTGTTTCCTGTGCTGCATGTGTTAGTGTACAGCCACTTCAGATGGGCAATCAGTCATACCATGTTTCCAGAACCCTTCCTTATTGCATTGGGACAGTTCACAGGTATTTCCCTGCCATTACTTAGAGTGATAGTGCATAACCACACTGATTCTTCAACCTAATGTTATCTGCAGTTTATGTGTGTAGAAAAAGTTTGCTACTCTAGCTACCACTCCTGTTGAGAAAGAGAGCTGAGAACTTTAAGAGGGCATCTCATCTCATTCCAAAGTACCTGCCTAGTTCAGACTAGTTGCCCAGTTTCTAGACAGCTTAAAATATGAGTTGAATACCAGAAAATGTGATTACATGGATTACGTGAATTCCACCATTTCACGGGCAGTGCAACCTGGACTTGAGCTTCACTTTCCCAGCAAGCCATTCCTTGTTGATGAAAACTCAGTCCAGCATAGCACATTTCCTCATTGGTTTCTCTGGCACTTGGAGAAGGAATTTATTATCAACACACTCCAGGAACCTCTTTGATTGCTTATGCCCTGCTGTGTTGTCCATCCAAAGATATTGGGGTGGTTGAAGACACCCATGAGGACTAGGACTTGTGAAGGTTGTTGCTACCTCTAGCTGGTACTTCTGTCAGGATAAGTATGAAAAGCTGGAACAATATCAGTACCATTTGAGCTCGCTTTAAAACAGTGGTTTAGAGCACTTAGTCTTATAAAAAATAATAAGAAACAAACAAACAAACAAACTATGAACTAATCTCTCATGAATTGAACTGAGGACAGCGTGAAAAATAGATAGATCCCCACAGACAGATAAGTAAAACAAAAAATCCAAAACTATTCATAGTACACATAAAACTCCAGATAATATTGTCAGCCATTTTTAAAATGAAAATATGCATCCTCCATTTTGGTAAGCAACATCGGTGGTTTTGTTTGTTTGTTTGTTTGTTTGTTTGTTTTTTTCTTGTGTTTAATTCCACTTGCTAAAGCAATTTAATGTTCATTCTTCCACGTTGGTCTTAGGAGGAGCACAGCAAGGTAGCCATGGGCAGTAGACAAAGCATACATAAATGATGAACTGAAAAGCTGATAACTCAAAAAAAAAAGAGAAATCAAAGGCAAAACAACATTGCTGCCATCGTATGTTTTGTTTGTTTGTTTGTTTCCAGATGTATCTGTGTTCTTTGCATTTACTCATTTATTTGTTTGTTGTCTATTAGAGAATGTTTAATTTTATTGTCTGGTTTGACCTTTTTCCTTAAAACACCGAGATTTATGGGTCATAATTTGATGTTCATGGTAACTGATTTGCATGAATATTCAAGATTCATTGGGAATCTGCAGTTAGTCAACTTTGTCGAAACCGACTTTTCCAACTGATACAGCTGAGCTCTGGGAAAAAAAAAATGATAGTTTGTTCTCATAAGCTCCAGATCTAGAATAGTCTTTGAGATTTCTGCTTGGTGAAATCTCAAACCACAGCCAGAAACCAAAACATTACTGGAGCCACTATTAGACAAGTACAAAAGAAAACAGCACTTACAGAACAAAGGCAACAATAGACTGCTGAGGAAATCAAAAGTAACCACAAGACAGTTTGGGGGCAGAAAAACAAGCACAAATGTCCTTACACCAGGGCTGATTAGGTTAGATCTATTGCTGCTGCATCATACATTTCATGACAAAAATTAAAAGGAGGTCTGTAACAGTATTACAACCTCCCTTCCACCAACAGTCTCTTACTTATGAACCAGTATCCAGTTATAAATAGGCTTCTGTAAATGACAGTCTTGAATTCCAACAGAGCAACAAACAAACAGTCTTTATTGTCTTAAAAAGTGGCAGATTATAAATTGTAGTAGTGCTGTATATATTACTGTATCTACATAAAGCATAACGTCAGGATTCTGTTGCATATAGATTGTTTTAGCGTCCATATCTTTGGACGTATCCATGAACATTTAGTCATAGTTAGTCATAGTTAGTTTTTGATGTTACGAGGCTGTACAATGTTGCGAGACTGTGAAGGAACAAAATTAGAAAGTCCAAAGCTCATCTGGAGCTCAATCTGGCTACTGCCATCAAAGACAACAAAAAATGTTTTTACAAATACATCAACGCAAAACAGAGGACTAAGTTGAATCTCCATCCTTTACTGGATGTGGGGGGAAACCTAGTTACAAAAGATGAGGAAAAGGTGGAGGTGCTTAATGCCTTCTTTGCCTCAGTCTTTAGCAGCAAAACCAGTTGCTCTCTGGATACCCAGTACCCTGAGCTGGTGGAAGGGGATGGGGAACAGAATGTGGCCCTCACTATCCACGAAGAAATGGTTGGCGACCTGCTACAGCACTTGGATGTGCACAAGTTGATGGGGCTGGATGGGATCCACCTGAGGATACTGAAAGAACTGGCGGAGGAGCTGGCCAAACCGCTTTCCATCATTTATCACCAGTCCTGGCTATCGGGGGAGGTCCCAGTTGACTGGCAGCTAGCAAATGTAACTCCCATCTACAAGAAGGGCCAGAGGGCAGACACGGGGAACTACAGGCCTGTCAGTTTGACCTCAGTGCCAGGGAAACTCATGGAGCAGATTATCTTGAGTGTCATCACGTGGCACTTACAGGTCAACCAGGTGATCAGGCCCAGTCAGCATGGGTTTATGAAAGGCAAGTCCTGCTTGACGAACCTGATCTCCTTCTATGACAAAGTGATGCACTTGGTGGATGAGGGAAAGGCTGTGGATGTGGTCTACCATGAAATCAGCAAGGCTTTTGACACCTTTTCCCACAGTATTCTCCTCAAGAAACTGGCTGCTCGCGTCATGGACTGGTATACGCTTCGTTGGGTTAGAAACTGGCTGGATAGCCGGGCCCAAAGTGTTGTGGTGAATGGAGTCAAATCCAGTTGGAGGCCAGTCACTAGTGGCGTCCCCCAGGGCTCGGTGCTGGGGCCAGTCCTCTTTAATATCTTCATCGATGATCTGGACGAGGGCATTGAGTGCACCCTCAGTAAGTTCGCAGATGACACCAAGTTAGGTGCATGTGTCGATCTGCTCAAGGGTAGGAAGGCTCTGCAGGAGGATCTGGATAGGCTGCACCGATGGGCTGAGGTCAACTGCATGAAGTTCAACAAGGCCAAGTGCCGGGTCCTGCACCTGGGGCGCAACAACCCCAAGCAGTGCTACAGGCTGGGAGAGGAATGGTTGGAAAGCTGCATGGCAGTGAAGGACCTGGGAGTATTGGTTGATAGTCAGCTGAATATGAGCCAGCAGTGTGCTCAGGTGGCCAAGAAGGACAACGGCATCCTGGCTTGTATAAGAAGCAGTGTGGCCAGAAGGTCTAGGGAAGTGATTGTCCCCCTGTACTTGGCTCTGGTGAGGCCGCACCTCGAGTACTGTGTTCAGTTTTGGGCCCCTCATTACAAGAAGGACATGGAGATGCTCGAGTGAGTTCAGAGAAGGGCGATGAAACTCGTGAGGGGTCTGGGGAACAAGTCCTATGAGGAGCGGCTGAGGGAGCTGGGCTTGTTCAGCCTGGAGAAGAGGAGGCTCAGGGGCGACCTTATCGCTCTCTACAGGTACCTTAAAGGAGGCTGTAGTGAGGTGGGGGTTGGTCTGTTCTCCCATGTGTCTGGTGACAGGACAAGGGGGAATGGGCTTAAGTTGCGCCAGGGGAGTTTTAGGTTGGATATTATGAAGAACTTCTTTACGGAGAGGGTTGTGAGGCATTGGAATGGGCTGTCCAGGGAAGTGGTGGAGTCACCATCCCTGGAAGTCTTTAAAAGACGTTTAGATGAGGGATATGGGATATGGGATATGGTTTAGTGGAGGACTGGTTAGTGTTAGGTCAGAGGTTGGTCTCGATGATCTTGAGGTCTCTTCCAACCTAGAAATTCTGTGATTCTGTGATATCTTTGGACATATCCATGACCATTTAATCATAGTTAAGATATGGTGCACATAACCTTTGAAGTTGAAAAGTAACAAAATAAATAAAAAGAGGGTCTTATAAAAAATATGGAGAGAAACTTTTTTTTTTTTTACTTGGGCAGACAATGAGAGGACAAGGGGGAATGGCTTTAAACTAAAAGAGATTTAGATTATGGGTTAGGGTAAATTCTTCACTGTGAGGGTGGTAAGGCACTGGCACAGGTTGCCCAGAGAAGTTGTGGATACCCCTTACCTGGAGGTGTTCAAAGCCAAGTTTGACAAGGCCCTGAGCAAACCGATCTAGTGGGTGGCATCTCTGCCCATGTCAGGGGGATTAGAATTAAATGATCTTTAAAGTCCTTTCCAACCCAAGCTATTCTGTGATTCTATGAAATAATTATTTTTAAACAGACATAGCTTTACAGATATAAAAATAAATCTATACAATAATGAAAAACTCATATTTAGAGAAAACTATAATGAAAAAGCATCAGGTTTTATACCATTTGCTTTTGCTAAATATTTAGGATTTCAATATATTTAATATTATTACCTTTCAGAGCCTTTTTGTGTTTAGTACAAAATTTTCTCAATTGTTAAAAGGCAAAAAATCTATGCAGTGATTTTATACGTCACAGAAATGAAGAATGTTCAAGTATAAAATTGAGTATAATTAATCAGCCCCATTTTTAT
This sequence comes from Aythya fuligula, assembly GCF_009819795.1. Taxonomy (NCBI): domain Eukaryota; kingdom Metazoa; phylum Chordata; class Aves; order Anseriformes; family Anatidae; genus Aythya; species Aythya fuligula. The sequence goes on from NC_045560.1 coordinate 131,228,113, forward strand.
TGTGCATTCATGTACTGCAGTCTATTCTACCAACATTGTTTTAAATTTCTCATTAAAACTGATAAATCCAGAAGCAGAATTGTACAGTTTAAGAATGCACATCAGCACCTCTAAGAATAAAAAGGAATATGGAAAGGATGTGAGGAAAATTCATCTGAGACAAAAAAGTAAGCAAAATGAAGAGCTTGTTGCCTCATCCGGGTATATGAAATATGTAATAAGTGTTTTCTGAAAACTAATGAATCACTCACTGCTTAATATATTTCCATATCTCCATTAAGATAATAAATTTTAATATTGTGAAAGATATCTGAGTCTTGGAAGTGATCAGAAACAAAGTATGAGCTGAAGATATGATAATATGCATTCTAAAATGCACAGGGAGCATGAAAACCTTAGGGTGAACACTTAAAAAAAATGAAAGAGCATTAGGAAATAGGGTCATTCAAATAACTACAGATTATGCTAAACAAGTAAAGCACTATTATACTGTATCAAAAATAAAAAATCACAGCTTGTATTAAAGTAGATACTTTTTTTCATATGTAGTGCATATGAAAAATTGCAGTGACATCCGGGCACATATAAATTGCAAAGTCAAGGCCTAAAATGATTCATTCACTCTGAGTAGCTACAGGTGAATCAGAATATAACAATAAAAAGAAACAGTGGATTTGCTCTTGTCTCTACCCTCTTCTCCATGAAAACAAAAGAAAACAACAACAAAGGATTATCTGTAAGATTTCACTTCTTCTTGTCAAAACCTTCACTTGCCTGAAACTGTCTTAGGACTTACCCCTCCTTAGCATCCCATAGCAACCCCCTTCCATGACATCCCATTGCTGCTTCACTAGAAGAGACAGGCTGCACAGCAGTACACAGCACAGAAATGTTCAGCAGTCTCAGGAATGGCTTTGAGCAATATGATTGTGAACAGTGGTGGCACAAAGCAGTAGGGAAAGCATATTCCTTCAGACAGGCTTCCCAGAATAGTATCAATGAGACAGAAGAGGTTCAGTCCCACTGCAGCAGAGGTAGAAAACACAAGATGAAAATTATCTGCCTGCCCAATTTGAATAAAACATTGAAGTATTTTAAGACTGTGTCACATGTGGTAAATAGCATATAACATTCTAATTTGACACACATATTGGTACTGGGGGCACCAGCCACAAGGCTCACATCTCAGTCCACCTCTTTACAACTGGTAGTAAATCATGTCTAGAATACTTATTTCTGTTTCTCTGTAGTTAAAAACAGTGTAAGAAATGCAATATTTCATTCATACTCAAAATTCTAAGAACATGACACACACAGAGAAGAAGCCATCTTATTCATCTTATTTATTTCTGACTGACTGTGTAGTAGTTTTGTAGCTGACCATTAAGCCAGCCAGCCAATTTTTAACAAATATGTCTTGACTAACATTCAATTTTAATAACTTTCCAACTTTAACATAGTAGGATTTATGGGCTTCATTCCATTTAGGAAACACATCACATGCATTCAGTAGATACTCATAAAAGTACCGTGGCCCTGTTTTCTGATTTTTAAAGTTTTGAAACAATCAAGTTAAAAATCAGTCTTGTATACAGGGTACAAAATCTCAAGCAAAAAAAAAAAAAAAAAAAAAAAAAAGGAAGTTTTTTTAGTATGGCTCAAGATGATAATTTTTTCAGTTGTTGCTGTTTCTAATTTGTTATGACATATCAACTCCTCTCCCCCCCCTCCCCCTTTTCCTTTTTTAATTTTATAACTATCTAAAATTTATAACCCATTTACTTATTATTTTATTAGATAAACTTTTTCATAAATTGCTCTAGTTTTGGTAAACTGATGCCCTCTGTGAAAAGAAAACAAATAAAATATATTATCTTACAATTAGCTGAAATACTTAGTTATATTTTCAAACTGTAGTTATATTTTCAAATATTTAATTTCAAGTATGGGAGTTTAAACATGGGTTCCAAAGGTTTTCTTTTCCTTTTATTGTTGTTGCTGTTGCTGTTGTTGTTGCTGTTGTTGTTTTCTCCTCCTTCTCCTTCTCCTTCTCCTTCTCCTTCTCCTTCTCCTTCTCCTTCTCCTTCTCCTTCTCCTTCTCCTTCTCCTTCTCCTTCTCCTTCTCCTTCTCCTTCTCCTTCTCCTTCTCCTTCTCCTTCTCCTTCTCCTTCTCCTTCTCCTTCTCCTTCTCCTTCTTTCTCCTTCTCCTTCTCCTTCTCCTTCTCCTTCTCCTTCTCCTTCTCCTTCTCCTTCTCCTTCTCCTTCTCCTTCTCCTTCTCCTTCTCCTTCTCCTTCTCCTTCTTTTTTTTCTTTGTTTTCTTTTTCCAATAAGAAAAAAGATTTTCTAAAGTTGTGCTAGACGTAATGCAATATTATTATATTCTTAGACAACAGGTATAGGCCAGTGTACCCAAACACTAAACATGTTCATTACACAATGAATATTAAACATTCACAAGAAACTTGAGTTCTGTAAAACTTAGGATGTTTCAATTTCATCTGTCTTGTGCCATAATCTACCATAAGTAACAGGACTTGAAATTCTAGTAAAAGGCACAATGACAAATAGTCATCAAAAAGTGCTCTTTCTTTCATTAAAAAAGAATAAATAAATAAATAAATAAATAATAAAATATAGATTCCATAATAAAAAATGTGAAGCTCTTCAAATTGACCAAAGTTGTTTATTTAATCTTACAAAATATGTTTTTCTTTAATATATATTTGATATAATGATAACTTTATTCAACATCTTTGAATAAAGTATTTGAACAAACCATTTGGAAAAAGATAAAAAAGATAAAAATGAATGATAAAAACAATAAGATATTTCAATGACAATGAAACACCTAACTTTCTGCAAAATATATGAATTTCAACTCTTCTCAATTTAGCAAGTTAATAAGAAAGACTACATAACAATTAAATACATAAATCACATATATTTTTCCAAAACAGAAAATTTACCGGAAAGTGACTAAATAATGCATTTTTCTCTCTATTTTCAAATTTCTTTCTATAAAGTTAAGAAACGGTGAACATTTTTTGCTGATACAGGTACCAGCTCTCCTTATTATCTGTCATAGGAGAAACTGTGAGGTTTTCATGGTAATTTTTTTACATGGATAATAGTAGAAGTGGCAATGTGTGTAAACATAATAACATTAAAATGGATTTTTTTTATTTTTCTTTTAATTTTTTTAATTCAGAAGTGCTTTGGTTTTAATAGAAATTAAGTCTAAGTTTGAATTCTGTATTGTTAGTTTCAAGTCACAGATGACATGTCAATCTTCCCTTTCATTTATGTGGCAATGATATATGTAAGTTATATTATAGTTGTTAATACTAAACAAATGGAAGCCAGCCATAGGCCGTTCATTCGTAACATGAAGGGTAATTCATATCTGCCACAAATCCGGAGGTGACTGACCTTAATTTTATGCTTACAACTGTCTGTGAATGACATAAACCAAAGAAGTCAGAATAAATGTCAACTGTTTAGTTTATTCACTGGAAGTTAATACATTTTATTAAATGTTATAAAATAAGTAGATAAATAAATAAGTTCTTTATTGTGTTTTCCCAAAGATTTTCTTAATAATAGCATTTGCTGCCCAGATCTCAGGCACCAAAATTTTCACCAACCCTATTTAGACTTGGTACTTCCAAGAAAGAGATGGATAATACTTAAACAAAAGCAGGGTGCAACAAAGCACTCCGTACCTTAACTGTTGGATTTAGTTTTGGTTTAAGATTAGGGAATCAGCTTTTCAACCTGAAACTCTTCAACCCAAAACTCTCTGAAATGTACTGGATATAGTTAGACCAAAAATGTTTTTTTTTCCTGGTGATGTTGTCTTCATATATGTCTGACAACACTATTTTTCTTTGTAATCTTATATCAAAAGGAAGTGTCCATATATTTACATTATATTAATGTATTTGCAGTTAGAAACAGATATTCATTTTTCATTTTCTAATAGAAATTCCAGCTCTTAGGAGCGAGATAAAATGTCACACACACACACACACGAAAAACATAAACCTAAACATGTACTGAATTATCTGTATTTATTTATCCTTTTTTGATGGAGACCAATTCCACACTCCACAGATGTACTGTACATTGTCAATTGATTTGTAATGATTTCTCAGAGTTGCTGTTCTATTATAAACATTAAGTAATGCAATAAATGAACTTATGTCCTGAAGAAAGGTTGGAAACATTTTCTCTTGTCACATAGAAGAATATCCTAATGGTTCTAACTACACAGATAAATTTTAATAGTAAAGTAAGAAGCTTATACGAAACTGTATGAGAAAATCAAAGGAGCAGAAGTCTGTGAGTAATCACAATTCTCAAAGGAAAGTAATAGATATTTATAAGAACATTTTACTTTGTGTAAGGAATGCTTTCTTTGTTGGATAAAAGTAAATAACTGAATATATTCTAAGAATTTTTAAATTAAGCTATGAGATAAGAAGCAGTTTAACTGTTCAAAGATTCTTAATGAGTAATACATACTTCTAGAATAATGACAACTCCAAAGTTACTAAAAGCTGTTAACAACAGATATGGCAAATCTATTGCTGAGAATGTGCAGATACTGTATAAAAATCATACTAGTGTAGGAGTTCCATCTGCATAAAACTGAAAAAATTCAAATAGGATCTCAAGATTTCCTTCTTGCAATGTTATTTCTTCAACAATTCATTTCAATCTCTGCAAGCATTATTGAGCTGACACTAATAAGTGACTAGTTAGGAACAATAACAACAAAAAAGACAACAATACATTTAAAATTGTTAATCAGTGGATAATTCTTTTTACTTGGGCTGCTATCTTACACTTTTACATATATTCTTTTATGGGGATCCACAAAGTCCTGTATGCTTAAAAGGCCAACTCACATTCTAAAAAAGGACCTAATATTCCTAAACTTTCTGCAGCAAAAGCCTTCAGCTAAATCTTAGTGAAAATTGTAGTTAAGCCCTAAGAGTCCCCTAACCTGAAATATCATATACTGGTGAGACAAAGAACCCCATAGAGACATTTTATCCCCCACTCTCCCACACTCATGCCATAAAGTCTGCCCCCTTTTCCAGTTCTGTCAGAGGAAGTAATAATAATGTTCGTTTCCTATGCAAATTACCATCCAAAATTCTCAATATTTAGCAGCTGTTTTGTTTAATTGCTCAACCAAGAATCAAGGGAAGAGGAGGTGTGTGACCACAAACATCAAAACAAAGCACAACTAATTAAATTATGTGTCATTTGAAATCTACAATGTTATTGTAAATTTTAGTATGTGATACCCTCTTTATTTCTTGTTGGAATCAAGAATACAAATTGCTGAGTTATATTGCTTTATTTTTCATAATATAAAATATTTTTCCATGTATTTCTGAATTCTACCCAATCTTGTGAGCAGTTTGAATAATCTAAACCTGCATATTTCTGTTGAGTTTAGTACTTGTTAAAACACCTTTTCCACATCTAATATCTTTAGTCCTATCTTATAGCTAGGGAAACATGAGATACCCAGAGAAGTAGCTTGCCCTGAGTGAGTCAGTATGCAGACCTGGGAAAACAAAAAAATCTCTAGAGCTTTCCTTAAGAGCCCTACCAGTGCCCTTCCTGCAGATTGCCTCTCTGTTGCAACGTGTTGCAAATGATCAGATCAACGTGGTTTACCGATACTAAGCAGCTAAACAAATTAAATCCATTCAGGTATTCCAAGGTAATTTCCCTGGGGTCTCTGGCAGAAATCTTGAAAATATCCCAAAGTTAAAATATGAGGTTAGCTTTGGTTCCTGGCTTTTGACTCGTATTGGTAACCCTTAGGTTTCATATTTAAAAGAATGAAAAATGAATTTTCACATAAGCCAGAAGGTTTTTTTTTGTTGTTGTTGTTGTTTATTTGTTTGTTTTTATTTCCAATCCTATTCAAGGGCTTGATTTCCTTGTTTTTGTTGAATTTGAATAGTTTGTTTGCTTTTGTTTTGCACATAATCAAATGTTTTTTATCTCAAATTCTAGGCAGCCCTTCCATATAGTTAACATGCAATCTTATATTAATTATAAAACTAGCAATTTAATTTTAACTCCAACAACAAAAGATAATCAAACCAGAAAATTAATCTTAATATCCCATTCTATGAGGGTAATTTCTTTTCACATACTTTCCAAAGGTCCAGAGAAGAAAAGTTCTTTCTGGAATCAAGAATGTCTTAATGTCCAACAGATTGTTTTCATCAGTCTTTGGAGTAGGTTCAGAACAGATCAGGGGACTTCACAAAGACTGACAATCTTTATTAAATTAAGACAGATCTACTCAAAGGCATCTTATGATCACGTCATCATCTTGAAAAGCAGTCAGAAAAGTGACACTATGCCAGTCCAGAAAAGTGCTATGAATACTCACTGAAGAAATATGCTGTCACTTACATCTTCCAGGACTAATGCCAAAATGAAACAGATATAAGACATAAAACAGAAGGATAGATGAATGTCTTTCAGAGAACACGAGAAAAGACCTAGTGAATTCACCAGTGAAGTAGCCTAGTGTATCTGGCTTTTTATGAGGGAAGGAAGAAGTAACAATAAATGTACAGTTAATAATGCCAGAAAATCTGGGATCTACACACATCTACTGCTGGATTTCTTGGAATTTTCTCAGGTACTTCTTGTAATAAGAATAATGACTACCAAGCCTTTCTGCATAACAATTTATAAGACCCAAGTATTCTGTAAACTTCCATGGTGGTTACTGAAACTACAGTCAACCCCAGTTTCAACTGAAGTGTAAGTTTTTTAGACAATTCTTGATGAAAAGCTCTGGCACAATCTGACATACTAAGACTGTACTAAGAGTGATATTGGATGACTCTAGCAGGATGTTAAGCAAAATCAAAACAAACACTTTGATGCATTTCTGCATTGAAAAGGTATCCGAACTATGAAACATTTTGTGAAAGGATGTTGCATATTTTTAATATATGCAAAAAAATATATAAAAATGTGTTTACAAAAGCTCAATGTGATGTCTGACTCATTCATGGGGATCTATTGAGGGCTACTAATAGACAGAATATACATTAAGCTGGGGAAATTCTTGAAACTAAAGTGTTTGGAGGGTGGAGTGTTATAGGAGAAGTTATCATACATTGTCCAAGTCTTATGTTCTTATACTCTTAACTTTATATGTGCTTTTGACCACTTTTAGATATACCATGAAGCTAGGCAGACCTTTGATCTGGTGCAGCATAGTCAAATTAATTTTTTGTACTTAAAGTCTAAAGTAAACATTAAAAGAAACAGAAAACTTTCAGAAAAATAAACTAACTGAGCAGGAAAAAAAAAATCTGTCAAATGAATAAAATGTGAAATAATCACAACAAAGAGTGTGTTTTTGAAATTATATTCTCCATCTGAAAATATTACAATAAGCATTTAGCATTTTGATGTTCTAGATTTTCTTTTTCATCAAAGTTAATCCAGAATTATATACTTGAATTGCACACATAAAGACTCTGATGCAAAAGTTGTAGAATCTCACTCTAATGAGATTTATTTATTTATCTATTTATTTTTCAGTATCACATACAACTCATCCACAAAAAGGTAGCAAAGACTTTTACTGAAATTCATATAAAGAAATGTGTTTAACCTATGACTTGTCTGACGTTTATACCATACTAATGAAATTAATGAAACTAGTAATTCATTTCCTAAGTCCTGAAGAGATAAGAAATGTGAATTTAAAACTATGACAACTCCTAGATTTCAAAAAGAATGCACCTGCTTTGTACTTTAGCCTTCTAGCAGTACTTCTGCACGAGAAGTGACACATTTTCCAATTTTGATTACAGACAGTGTAACTGAACTGAAGGAAGTTTCACTGTCCTTTGCTCCAAAAGTGAATTTTCAACATTGTGATGTTTATTCATGCTCTCTTCTAAAGACACTGAGCAAGTACTCTGAAAAGTCTAGAATTGCTAATCTGAGAATTTATTTTTTATTTGTTATGAAATTTTCCATCTATTCAAAGAGAATAGAATTTGTGTCTGCCACAGGATACTCAGCAAGACAAAATGAGTTATAGAAGAAAATTCTGCTATTGGAGTCCTACTGACTTCAGGCAAGAGATTTCTTGAAAAAACTTCCCAAATTTAGAATTTTTAGTTAAATGATGCCCAAAGTGTTGTGCGTTGTTTTTGTTTGTTTGTTTGTTTGTTTGTTTAGTTTAGTTTTGCAAAACAAGACTTCTTGGTAAAATGGTAAAATTTCAAAATTTCCAAATGCTCCACCCAAACACCCAAACACTCACTGCAGTACAGAAGGATACTTTTCCAGTCATATGGTCATGTTGTTAATTGCCATCCCAGAGCTCAAAAAGGGAATCACCAAAATAAATATATTAGGAAATGGCAAAAAAGGAATATAAGTGGCATTATTCTGGCTTTATACACAAAGAAATATTTTACCAAATGCAATAAAATCTGTCAGAACTTTAGAAAAATACATTTGTTAATCTTTGATTTGTAAAACAAACAAACAAAAAATAACAAATGTACAAAACACAACTGATGTATCTGGAAAAAAAAAAATGTTTTCTTTGTTCTTTGTGAGTGATGTGGGGGGGGGAGAATTTCATCTAAGCTTTTTCGGTTCATTAGGCGTGTTGGAATTAATTTTCAGCATTTTTCCCTCTTGTATTTCCTGCTTATAAAACAACATCTGTTTAACATACACTTTTTATGTCAAATTAGCTTCAATATTTATTTTGCATTCCCAATCACCATTTGTCAAAAATGCATCCTTGCACTTAAGGTCCAACTCTGATCAGTTTTTCTGCAGTTACTCTCATTGACTTGATTTTTTATCAAATGAAATTAACAGTTATGTGTCAAGTTTTCTTGGGGAAAAAAAAATATAAGATAGGTAAAGATAGATTCTTTAATCTCACTTAAATTCACATTACACTCCTTATCCTATATTCTGTATTTTATTTATGGATTTATGAAAAAAAAAAATTATATCAAGCTAATTTGTAGCTGAACTAAACAAGTTGCTCTTTGGAGGTCACTGAGTACCCACTTCCACAATGAGCAAGTTGAAATGACATAGCCAGTCTCTCAGATGCCTTTGCTTTTGTGAAGCAATGCCATAAATGTTCTTGTTATCAAGGCCAAAGAAAGAACTAAAGGGATTCATAAGCATTTTTATTGCTAGCAGTTCTGTTTGACTCTTTCATGACATTGATACCCAAATGTACAATATCATCAAATATCATGATATTATATCAATATTTCTCTGAACTGTGAGGGCTCAATGAAGCTTTGGGAGCTGTGGGTGAGTATGCAGATCTTTTTATCATTCTTCAGTGCCAGCCCTGTGTCTCTAGAACTTTCAGCACCTAGTGAAAATTGCACCACATGACAGATTTGTGTCTCTCCTTCTGTCTTCTACTTTCCACTGGATATTAAAATATTTCATCTTTCCACCTCTTCCATTCATTCTCTAGAAGGGAATTAGACCATCATTGTTGGCATTGGGCAGACACAGGGCTGAGGAGATTGTGTTGAATGAGGAGTCTGAATAATGGATTGCTGAAGGGAAGGATTGTGAGATGATGTGTAGCATAGAGCAGAAGAAATGGAGATGGGTAAACCTATTTTGGGTAAACTATTTTGCCTTGTTGCCAAAATGCACAGGAAGCCTCCTAAAAGCTAGCAGACCAGGACAGTATCTACAGCAAAACTAAAGCTACCTGATATCTGTATCTAATTCTCTGTGGTTTCAAGAACCCCCCAGGACACATAGGTGAAATTCAGAAATAGAGAGATAACATAAATTGAATAAGTGTTAAAATAATGCTATTACATGAGGGACAGTATCTTGATTTGAGACTGAGTTGAGAATCTTTGATTTGCCTAGGCTGTTCAGTTTTAATCCAATGGCTATTTCTTGGCTTCACATAACACAATGGTAGTCATTCTATAAATGCAACATAGTCATGATGAAATAAAATGAGACTCTGAAAGTAGAACAGAAGTGATAGGAGTTCCTTAGAAAACATGTTTTTGATCACTCTGCTGTTCTTAATAATTCAGAAGAGTTTCACCTTCTCGCTTCAAAATGAATGTTCATCAGAAACTATTTTGCCTTGTTGCATTACTGCTGTATGCTCTGTTATGATCAGGAATCCATATGGAATAAAATAATAATAATTACTAATATAAACCAAAAAGGCATCTAATCTTTCAGTGAAACCCATCACGGAACCATAAAAAGATGGTTTCTGCTGATGGTTTCTGCTGTATCAATTAAGCATCTTAAAAACATTCAAATAAACAAAACTTATTTTCTGTTCTACTCATAACCTATCAATTGAGAAGACAAAGGGACAGTATGTTAAAGTTGGGCAAAAATTAGGAAGTCAAGGCTTTTTTTAGAAAAACTTGAACACTACTGTTCCTCTCAACAGGGAGACAGACTAGCTGAATGAACAGGGACTGACAAGCTGGAAAGTAAGGAGTATGGATTTTTTTTTTTTTTCCCAACAGAATGCAGTAGTGCAAAAGACAAAAACATTTTCAAGTGCTATTCAATAATGTGTTGTCTTTTTTTTTTTTTTTTTTTTTTTTTCACAATAGGATTTCCATGTTAACTTCAGTCATTTTTATGCGAGGTTTCTCCGTTCTAGATGCAATGTTGATGTTGTGGAAACACTGTCAAACTCAGGACAAATTAACAGCACTGTGTTCCTTCAGTTCTCTTCTTTAAAACACCAACTGTCAGTAAGTGTTCATTTACCTCAACTATAATTTTTTTTTGAAAATGTAAAAATAATAATAATCTTTAAAAAAATCTCAATTATGTTCTTTTTAGTCTCTTCTAAGTCATTGTCTAAAAAACACTTCTAAATCACTTGGTGTTAAGAAAGGTTCCACTCAGAAATTACATGTAATAAGCAATGATTTTTAATCACAATTATTCAAGGACATGTTCTAAGAAAATACTTCTTAAGAAAGCCATATATAATTCTGTCTTGACCTCAACAATATAAGCACTTGTGCTTTAATTTCCAGCTAAAAACAAACAAGCAAACAAACAAACAAAACTGAAAACTCCTCCCCAATGAGAATACTATAATAAATACTTTTTCTCTGCATAAACAGTATAGTTTCAATATGATAACATTTGCACTGTAACATCTTTCCACAAACAACAAAACTTCGGACAGAAATACAGAATTTTAATAGATTGAATCCTGTTTCTACTAGAAAAAGTTAAATTGAAGCCTACTATATAAAAGATCTTATTTTAGAGGAACACAGAGAGAAAAAAAAAAAAAAAAAAAAAAAAAAAAAGGAAGGTCCTTAAAAAAAAAGGTCCTTAAAAGTTCTTTACAATGGAAATCTCCTTCTCTCCTAATATTTTCCTCTCTCAAATCCAGTAACGTCACCATGAATGCCAAGATCTAAGAATTAGTAGTGTGTTAGAAACTAATAGTCTGTGAAAGTGAACTCAGTGTAAAAGACAGTAAATACTTTACATAGGTTTAATAGATCATGTATAACACTGGAAAGCCAGACATTTTCTTTAATGAAACAACCCAGATTCTGCTTTCATTTACACCAAATCAAATATAATTTCAGTTATGGTGGAAAGCTTCTTCTGTACTGTTTATCAAAATGCAATATAGCCAAATATGCAACATCAATTTTTGCAGAAAGAGCAATAAAACTGAAGACAAAGTTTACACACATGGCTTTTCATAGATCAGCAGCTATCTCATACTGAAAGCTAAAATAAAGGGAATAAAAAAATGGGAAAGTGGGTATAAGCAAAGAAGTTAGGTACAGAACAGAAGAAATCTTTTTTCCTTGTACATAAGAGATGATAGTGGTTGCAAAGTTTGTTTTTTCAAAAACAGTTCAAATGTTTTATTTACATGGTCTAGTGTTTTTATGAAATATTATTTTACAAAACATCAAATTTCAGCTGTTTGAGTACATATGCCTACTGTCACTGATTCAGAAATTCACAACTAAATTTCATCAACAAAATTCCATCAATCCAAAACCATTACACCAGAAGCAGAGGTTTACTGATGCTTTCAAACATTTTGGCTTTATTTCTGCTCTACAAGATGTTTATAAGAAAGTATGTATAAAGACCCAATAAACACATTAAAGAAATTATTATCCAATTTTAACATCACAATTTAAAAAGTATGACAACCAAGGGGCACAAGCAGTTACTTCTTTTCCAAAAAGCAAAATTAATGCAATAAATTTTAAAGAATGTAATCCCAACAAACCCATATTTCATTAAGTCTTTCTGAAAACTTAAATGCACATAAATAAGCCTGAACTCATTTGTTTTCCTGCACAGTGCTCAGTTTCTCGGAGACTGTTCACTACAATCAGGAACTTCAAGCATTAATCTGTGCATATCTGAGCTGTCTTTGATCATTCCTTCTTGTCACAAGTATATCCTACACACAGAGACTAGTCAGTTAACTCATGAATAACAGTATTCAAAAGTTTTATATACCACACTAACGCACTTAACTGATTTCTCAGTTCTTATCATTAGGAAAATATACCCATTCTTTCAGTAACTGTAAAAAATATATATGCAAATACATGTTATTATGTATTTATAGGAACAATAAACCAACATTATTAAAAGCTGCACTGAGAGGAAGTCTAAGCTTTTTGGTTTTGACCATTGAGCTTTCAAATAATTACATAGCTTGACTTTTACAAAGCCTAAATCCTGACTCCAGAGCTCTGAGTTTTGAAGCAACAATCTCAAAGATTAAATTCCAGATTTTGACACCTTTGGACAAATAAAGAGTTGGGTGTGACACCTTCTCTGCCCTTCTGTAGAAGCTGTCATTGTGTTGGATCAGCTGACTGAGTTCACATGAAAGAGCACTCTAATGTTAGCACATACAGGGAAGGCTCCCAAAGGCAGTCAGCAACTCTCTGCCACTGATCAAAAGTAAAGAAAGACATTGCTGTAGTGCTATACACAATTTATGATCTAACTATGCAAGCCTACAGAAAATACTAGCAAGATTTCTCTAAAAACTGTAGGTCTGGTTGAAGAGTCTATACACCCCTGCAAAGGTGCAATGTTTACCAGGATGAGTTTTCCACCTGATAAGACAAACTCAAAGACATCTGCCTTTAAAGGCATTGACTCAAACACCTCACATGCCATTTTACCTTTGCTAGCTCCCAGTATCAAGGTGTGTTTTCTCAGACAGTAAAGAACTAATCGTCTTTTATTTCCTCATCTCCTTAAGGAAAGGAAAAACATAGCAGTGTTGCATGTTTGCTACATTCCCTTTGTGTTGTGAAGATACGTTTTTTGTCCTGTCTTCTGTCAAATGCCCCTTGTTTCCAGATTACTCCAACCCAAGTTCCCATAAAAGGAAATTGGTGTACTGCCACAGCAAAAAGTGTTTAGTATTGTATTGATTTTCCTTGAATGTATTTCATGTCTTCAAGTTCTGTGCGTAGCACATTTATATGTACACAGTCTTAACTAAAGGCTGTGGTTCCTATAATTTTTGACAGTTTGTAACCAATGGTCATGACAAAGCAAGGAACAGTACAGAATTACCTATTTTAGATGATCTGTTTCCAAATAAAGAGACTATGGCAGAAATACTTTCCTTATTTCAAATTTAGAAAGCACAGTTCATACCCCTGAGAAGAATCACCATATTGTCTATAGATCTCACATGGAGATATTGAAAAGTCTGATTTAGAAACACAAAAAGTACCAGTCCTAAGATCCTTTGCTTATCCCTGAGGAAATAAACAGTCTCCTGGACTGTACGTCCACTGCTTCTTGCTAGTATGTATTACTACATCATTGTGCGTTATTCCAGTCCACTTTGTAGGAAAAAGATGAATAGCAAAATTTCCATTGTCACAAGTCTGTGTAAGCTGAGTTAGAAAACAATGAAGACTCCATTTCACGTAGGCACATTTGTTTTAATCAATAGGTATGTCTCTTACAGGAGAGATTATGGCACATTTGAGTAAGGAAAATTGAAACAGAGAAAAGCATCTGAACATCAGCTCCATGCTATATTATTCATCCTATTCTAATGATCTAATGATCTTCTGGTCCCCCTAACATTTAGCATAATACATCAGAAGGTCATCAAACTGTATTGTACAGTTTTCTGCGCAACTAAGGTATGCGCAAGGCTAATTACAGTAAACAGTCTTAAAAAATTATGCATTTGTTCTTAAAGAATTCTTAAAGAATTCTTAAAGAATTACTGAATTGGTTCACACATACAGGACATGTGCTGCAAAGACATGCACTACAAATTTCTCTTCCTCTGTCAAAAATGTATTCATTTATGCATAAACAGCTAAAATTACTTGTGAAGCCAACAGATGTGTGAGCCAGAACTCTAACCACACAGAAAAGACAGCTAAAGAGTGGTCCTTTCTCCATGCATGCTTACTTTGAATTCAGCCAACAGACGCAGAGGGAATTCTTTCAGATTGAACAAAGCTCTTTACTCACATTTATGCAGGCTCAAACTCTGGGAATTATAGATACTCCTGAGACATACTTTGTGGTTGTTCCTTGTCTTTGGAAAACAGGAGACAATAGAGAGCTTTAGTCTTTGAACAGATTACAAAAGCAAATCTAAATATTTTAAGGGATTCACTTAAGTAAGAAGTTACTGATTCATAAATCAAATAAAACGAAATTCCTTTTACTCTTCCATTTGAGAACTCAGTGGCTTACTGCTACACAAAGCAGAAGCCACATAGGCAACTCGTGTTCCTGACTCCATCCTGTTGCCAGCTGTCCTGTGTTCTGTCCAAGACTATTAGGCACCATACATTTTCTGAAGTACAATAAATCCTAACAGACACAGGTGAATACCTCACAATCTAGTGTCTTTCCCCTTTACCTTTCCAAAAGTGTCTAAAGGTAATCTTTAGGAAGTTAGCTAGAAGCAGTCCTGTGGAGAGACTTGTGTGTGTTCTAGTGGATGAAAGGCTCAACATAAGTCATCAGTGATTACTTGCAGCCCAGAAGGCCAACTGCTTCCTGGGCTACATCAAAAGAGATGTGACCATCAGGTCAAGGGAGGTGATTTTCCCCCTCTGCTCTGCACTCATGAAGCCCCATATGAAGTACTGCATCCAGGTTTGGGGCCCCCAGCACAAGGAAGACATGGACCTGTTAGAACAAGTCCAGAGGAGGGCTACAAAGATGATCAGAGTGCTGGAGCACCTCTCCTATGAAGAAAGGTTGAAAGAGCTGGGGCTCTTCAGCCTGGAGAAGAGAAGGCTCTGGGCTGACCTCATTAAAGCCTTTCGGTACTTGAAGGGGTCTCATAAAAAGGATGGAGAAGGACTCTCTACTTGGGTAGATAATGATAGGACAAGGGAGAATGGTCTTAAAGAGGTTAAATTTAGGTTAGACATTAGGAGAAAATTCTTCACTGTAACGTTAGTGAGACAATGGCACAGGTTGCCCAGAGAAGCTGTGGAAGAGAAGCTCCCATTCCTGGAGGTGTTCAAGGCCAGGCTGGATGGGGCCTTGGCCAACCTGATCTAGTGGGTGGCATCCCTGCCTATGGCAGTGGGGCTGGAGTTAGATGCTCTTTAAGGTCCTTTCCAACCCAAGCCATTCTATGATTCTATGGTATTATCACTACGAGGCATATTCTACCTTTATTATCAAGTCAATATCCTCCACAGCACTGCTTATGTCTTAAAATGTTCACATAGTTTATGTGATTATCAACTTTATATATATATATATGCATATTTATATATATAACTCCTATTTTGAATTCAAAATTCCCTTTCCATACTCAATTTACTAAAACTGCCTATGGCCTGACTTAAAATCTTTAACTTCTCCTACTTTGGCAATTTCCGATCCAAAAGTTTTGTCCTTTTTTTTTTTTTTTTTTTTTTTTTTTGACTCCTTTTCACTTTTTCATGTCTTCCATATTTGTGTTCACGACTCTTCTTGGCTTTAATTCTCTATACTTTCTCCTGCAGTTTTTACAGATTTCACCTATATCCCCTGCAGGTTTTACCTAAACTCTATTACGTGGTATATTTCCTCTCTCTCACAGTAAAAATGTACAAAAAGTAGTTGAAAAAATAGATTTTACTTACCTTGTAAGACATTTTGTAGTTGATTCATTGACTTATTGTCCAAATTCAAACACCTTCTTCTAGACCTCAACCTTCTTCACATATTTTTTAGCTTCTTGAGTTCATATCTTTCAATCTTTCACTGTTTCTTGGGATCTTTTTGTTTGTTTCTTTGTTTATTTTTAACAATGCAAATTTAATTATGCTGATCTGGCATAAGAAGGTTACTATCCACTAGATGATTGCTTGTCACCACTAATCGTTCCAGTTGGTGGTACTAGCAATTCAGACTTCCCAGCATGAATAGTATTTAATGATCTTTATCCACGTAAGTACTTTAACAAATGATCTTTGGGAAAAAAAAAAAATAATAATAATAAAATGATGATTATTTTGATAAAACCAGATCATCAACTGCATACGTATATATGCCCCTGTGTCTGAAGAAACTCCATCAGGAGAGTAGTGGGGAAAGGAGAGAGGAATAGCCATGAGTCAAGGCTGGCTACCCTACCTAGATTGAAGTCAGAGTGGCAAGCCTATCTGTAGTCTAATTCTTTAAGTTAGGGGTCTCACCCCCAAAGAAACAGAACAAAACTAACAAAAAAAAAAAAAAAAAAAAAAAAAAGAGGAATAAACAAAAGATGATGAAACCTTTATTCCTTGTTCCTTTTTTGTATCTCTCCTTCATCATTATTTCCTTCTCAAATTGTAAGTTCTTTTCAAAGCAAAGATCTTTTTTATTTTTTCTACATATTTTTTTTTCCAACATGTTGATAAAGTTGCAAGAATATTTTCAGCTTTAAAAAGCTAATGGCAATCCATATTGTAAAAATTCCTCCCACAGTTTGAAGTGGCAGTGGGGCCAAAAGGGTTCTCTGCTGAGTTGGAAACCTTATCTGCAAATTTTTAATAATATGAGTAGTGTTTACTTACAAAAGCATTTACTTTAAATCAATACTGCTACTTGTATGAAGATCACTTAAATGACTGTTTGGGATACTTGTTAGATTCCTACAGGCTGAAACTATATAAATGATATGCTTTTATTCTGTTTGTATATTTTTATATGTACATTACTTTAAATCAAAAAGAATATGTATTTGCTTCTTATGTTCAATTTGCTTTTCTATATTGATGTACAGATTTTCTGTAATTGGAAGAATTTAATATCAGATAATAATCACAGAATATGCTTCTTGCACGTAGACAATTACATGTTGACAGGGGGTGGAAATGTTATTTTGTTGTGACAAATGAACATCACATTTACAGAGCACAGATTTATTTGTTGCTATGAATTATATGTGTGCTTATATTCTAATTACAATTGTAGAAACCATCAATAATTAGTATTTCTAGTAGAATACTTACATTATCAACACTATTATTTTTGGCAACTTTCAGACTGTTTCATTTTTTTCTGATATCCTCCTTCTCTCATCCCTCTATTTTTGTTATTCTCATTCAGCAAATGGTCACCAGAACTCACTGGTTTCTCCTGGTTTTATATTATTCCTTCTGAGCTGCATTGCAACTCCTTATCAGTATCACTATAAACCAAAAATATATACTTCCCTTTTGAAGAGATGAGTAAGATAGTCTGTAGAGGGGAGAGGAATATATGAATAGAAAAGCATTTTCTTCCAACTTGCAGTCATGTTGCAGAATACAGAGGGAAAACATTAGGTAAACGTGTGAAAGAAAGGGGAAAAAAAGGAAAAATAATGAACACAAAACAAAACAAAACAAACAAACATTATTATGTTACTTTCTTATTTCTACCTTTCCCTTGGTTGCCTTTGGGTGATGATATCACCCAATCAGCATTTTCTTGTTTCTGATTTAATACTTAACTGTGGTATTTCTACGGGTATTACCAATTGCACTGCAGGTGGCTACCTCTACCTCTACCTCTACCTCTACCTCTACCTCTACCTCTACCTCTACCTCTACCTCTACCTCTACCTCTACCTCTACCTCTACCTCTACCTCTACCTCTACCTCTACCTCTACCTCTACCTCTTGATATGGTAGATATTGGCTAAGTAACATTCCCTGCAAAAATCTACCTTCTACCTTCATAGACCTATAATTGTTCCTCTTAAACACCCTGTATAACCAAGGCTATCAACAATCTTTTTTTCATCCCAAGTTGCCTTGATGTTTTAGCTGTATTTCCTACGCATATCTTCAGGAATGAGGCAAAAGTTCT
Organism: Aythya fuligula; assembly: GCF_009819795.1. Lineage (NCBI taxonomy): Eukaryota > Metazoa > Chordata > Aves > Anseriformes > Anatidae > Aythya > Aythya fuligula. The sequence continues at coordinate 131,246,498 of NC_045560.1, forward strand.
GACTACTTCTAAAGCTTTCAGATAGACATTCATTTTTAACCTGTACAGATCTGCTGCTGAGAAAAAATGTTGTATATAAAGAGTTGCAAAAGACACGAGAGAAAGGATTTTTCTTTAAAAGAAATTCTAGAAAAAAAAAATAAAAATCTTTTCTAGACATAACCTCAGATGTTCTGCCAATTCACATCATGTTTTGTTTCCCAATAGAATTGAAAATTAACAAATTATTTTGTTAATTGTTACTGTAAGGCATTTCCCACTTTTATTAGGAAAATGGGGTCTTTAAACAATTTATTAGCAGTGGATACCATACAAATAACCTTGTGGCATTCTAAGAAGTTAAGGATTGCATGCAGGCTTTCCTGACTTGGTTTATATTTCATATATATAAATTTGTTCAAAGACTTCCTCCTGATGGAGGTGCTATAAGAACTGAGGAACTTGAAAGGCAAAGAGCATGAACCATGTTCCCTCAGCATGTGACATTTCATTTAGTATTCTGGAGATTTGAGCTTGTTAGTGCAGACACCAAACTGCACTACTAAACAGTGCCTACTGCTGTTTGGTCTGTGTATGCAGTAAGGGAGGTACAGACCAGTCTGCTTCGTGTTCTCACATTTTTCTGCAGGTAGGAATCACTGCCAGCACTAAACTAACATTGTCATTCCTGGCTGCAGTGTTACTGTTCCACTATAACTGCCCCAAAACCATTCTGCAAACTATCTCTGGAAGTCATTCATAAGTGTTTGTGTAATGTGAGCCAAAATCATGCAAGAGATAAAGTTAAAAAATAAATTATCTGATTGTTTTAGCTGGAAATGTCCCCTACCATTGTTTCATTTCCTGGCAGAGACCTCTTGAGCTTTACTGAAAGCAGAATTGTTCCTACAGTGCACCAGCTGTAGGTGTAGTGGGTATCATGCACAACCAGTTTGAGGGTGCAGACAGTGTTCAATCAGATATTTGATTCCCTCACTAATACTTTTTTGGTGTGATAAGACATTTTATTTAACAAATTTTTGGTGTTTGTTTTAAGCAAACATGCTAGTGGTCTAACATGTAGAAAGAAAAAAAAAAAAGAAACATGCTAAAACTGTTTGGTTATTAGGATAAAATGAAGCTTTAACACAAGTACTAGCTACTTGCATTGTTTTTTTTCTTTGCTTGTTTGTTTTGTTTTGTTTTTAACAGGTATGATATATCTTCTGCAAGAACTTTTGTTCTGTGGCATGGAAAGACTGTAAATGTCAAGGCATGCTCCAATTAAACACAATTACATAGCAACTAAGTGCTTGTTTATTTTGCTGTTATTACAATGGCAGAGGCACCCATTACAGGATAAGCACAAACTTGTCCTCTTTCACAGTGAAGTGCATTATAACAGAAAAGTGAAAGTTTAGTCAGTATCTACATTGGTAATGGTCTTTGGCTGCATGGGAATAATTGTCAGAAGGGCTGGGTACCCATAACTACAATTTGATGTCATTTGGAATTTCTGAAGATCAGACTACACCGGTTTCTTAGTGGTGGCTTCATGGACAATTTAGAGTTTGCAACTTTTTGAACACGAATACACATTACAAATTTGCAGATTTCTTTCCTAGGGGAGCTGGCGTTTGGGTAATTGTAGGTAAGCAGAATAGAGACTGAACAGTATCAGTGGTCCTTGCAGCAGTTACCTAACAAAAGAAGCTGGCAGATTTGAAGAATCTCAATCCTTTCCAATATTTATTCATGCTCAAAAATTTTCCTGTATCTCATAGAAAGTAATGTGACTTGTTTGGATGGTTTTATATCTGATTGTAACATAGGAGAAGTCCATCCATATCAAACACAATAATTACCTTTTATTGGCAACTACAGAAAAAGAAAACAAATTTGAAAAGTTTGGAAAGGTAGACTTGAAAGAGATTTCAGTTTAGAATTGCAAATGATTTAGGGTATTTAACTTCTGTTAAGAACAATTGTATTTTTATGCTTCATGATGACTATGTATTTCAGGCTGGATTGTGCCTTTGGGCATTATCCTGTAATAGAAGTAATTTGTAATGTAAGCCAGAAGGAGGATCATTCCCAAGTACAGTTTTTCCAGGCTTCCTCTATGTTGGCTTGAGGGAAGGGAGTATGCTGCATGAGTCATTTACAAGCTGCAAGGCACTCAAAGAGCTGCAGCAGTGCAGAGATTTAGCTATATGAAAGAGAAAAATACCAAACCCCCAAAATACCTCTTCGAGCAGCTTCACCGAGAAAGGAGGAAAAGGGGAAATCTGTATCCTACATATTTGCTAGAAGGTGTCACAGGCTAATGATTTACCTCAAAGGAACAACAGGAAGCAGTCCTAGAACATGATACTTGATAAATAGGAGATGGAGAAAAGGAACTGTGATTGTGAAAAAGAGCTTGTGATATTTTGGATAAAAGTAAGAAAAAATAAATTTATAAATGCTACTCAGCAAGTCAATATATGTTTTCAAAATTACTGAACTCGGCTAACCTGATGTAACTATACAGTAGGTCTTCTCCTGACTGTAGAAATTATCTGCATTATGCAGAGCAGATGATGTCAGAGCCAGACATGCCTCTATTATGAATTGCCTTTCCATTAAATATTTTGAAATTATGTTAAATTTTGTATGATTTTATTTTGAAGGAGTCTTGTACCTGTATTTAGCCTAGAGGAGGACACTGAGTGCTTTATGCTCTTATGCGAAGTTTCCATTTCTCTCCAGGACAACACATGAATAAAACAACATATACAAAAATCATCTAGCTTCCAGACATGCTGCTATGGACCGTGATCGTATCAGATTTCATTAGCATGTTAAGATTAGCTCTTGTTAGTAACTAGAATGGAGGGTCAAAAAAAAGAAAATGGCAGAAGAGGTTATTGATGCAGGTGTATGCGTGTATGGCTATATATTTATTTCCTGCATGCAAAAAAAAAAAAAAAAAAAAAAAAAAAAAAAAAGTGCTTATGAACAGTGGAATTGGAATGTTCATATCAATTTAATTTTTCAGGAAATGCCTGGATTGGCATTGCCTATGAAACCTTATTGCACCTCACAGTACACAAACATTATGATAAACACCAGCTACATTATCACATATTTACTTCACATATCCTTGCCTCCTGTGATAATCAAGAACAATACTCAGGATGTAAAACAATACTGTGTAGTAAGCAATGGCACTGTGTGCAGCTCATGTCTCAGTCACTTCTCTGAAGGCAAGAAGAATAAGGACGGTCTGAAGTTTAGGGGGTGAATGTTTGGCTGGTAAACTGAGTTCTTACTGACACAGACACATTATAGCTGGTGAATCACTTAAAGTAGACTTAGAAAGATGAATGTAATTTGTATTTGTTCATATTATGGGTGTCCAACTTGAGCTTGTGGGATCTGGTCCACGGAACAGAAAGCTGTTCTTTTCCTTTGTTTGCACAAAAAACAGGTTTGTCAGCTTAGAAATCATTTTTTAAATCTCTCCAACTCCATTTCTCAAATTGCCAAAAATACATAACTTTCTTCCCTTCCCTTCCCTTCCCTTCCCTTCCCTTCCCTTCCCTTCCCTTCCCTTCCCTTCCCTTCCCTTCCCTTCCCTTCCCTTCCCTTCCCTTCCCTTCCCTTCCCTTCCCTTCCCTTCCCTTCCCTTCCCTTCCCTTCCCCCATTCTTCCTCTTCCTCTTCCCTTTTTTTTTTTCCTTTTTTTTTTTTTCTCTTCTTTTACTCTCCTATACCACAGATTCATATCTTCTTGAGTTACTACTTGTTTTTTCAAAGGAACACTTTCATGCATTGTAACTGATTAACCCTATAAATTCCTTCTCTCAGCTTTCAGTTTTGTTACATTCAACTATGCATGCCAGACATCAGCCATTCTATACTTCTGGCTAATATACCACATATTTAAATAAATAAAACTAAAAATATGTTTTGAATTTCTCTTCTGTGGAGAGATTGTCATATATAAAATTAATGCATAAGAACAGATGGTGCATACCAGTGAATTTGATCATAAGCTGCCTTATCTCACACTGTTCCCAGACTTATTTATTGCAAAACTCACAAACCGAGACATGCTCATTATAAGTTGTACTCGTTAATTAACCCTTCCATGAATAGAACTAATTAAAAGAGCAAAAAGCGACATTTTTTTAACTAGGAGAATGTCTTGGGCATACAAAATTCTCACTAATTTTTAATTTAGATGTCACTTTTGGTTTATTTATATAAAATAGTACATGAAAATAGTCATTTTGAGAACATAAAGTATGTGTACTCTGCTTATGACTGTTTCAAAGAGCATAGCACTCAAGGGTTGAAATACAGAACTTCCCAGTGTACAAAGCATTCAATAATTGAAAACTCATCCCTCTTGAAAACCCTTTTAACCTAACAAGAGAAATCTAAAAGGGGGCCACAGAAGTATTGAAGATTTCCTTTTTTTTTTTTTTTATTCCATTCTCCTACATAGTGGAATGTGTTTTATTTTCAGGTGTTTTATTTTCCCTTCTTTAAACAGAGCTGCCTTGCTCTTATTTCCTCTGTCATTTATTACTGGACTTTTTTACTTGCATTGTGATCTGCTGCTCAGAGGTTTCAGCTGGAAAAGTGGTAACAGAAAAATGAGTTAGCCTTATTATACAGATAAATATAGTGGCTTAAAAGTACTGTAAGACAAGTAGAAGGGGAATAAGTGCAGAATTTTGTGGAAATTAACAATGATTCCATAGAAAAATGCAAGAAAAATAGCTTTTAAAATAATGATTCAGGCTAAAGTGATATCCTGTGGTTTGGAGTTGATTTTAAAAATGGAAAGTAAATCAGTTTGATATTCACTAAAGCATTGTATTTCAATCATAACAAAATAAAGACTTAAATTGATTTAAATAATGATAGTTAATTATATTAGTCTAAAAGTTTGAGAAATGCAAAGTTTTCTCTTCCTTTAACATACTTTAACAATATACCCTGTCCAACACATCCAGTAGTTATTTATTTAGACAGTCAACTATTTTTCCCTTTCCTGTGGTCATGATCAACATAATTAACATGTATGAACAACAACAACAAAGGGTCAGAAAGAAGACCCTAGCAATTACAGGCCTGTCAGTCTCACGTCAGTGCCTGGTAAAATCATGGAGAAGTTGGTTCTCGGACTTATTGAGGCGCACCTGGGGGACAAAGCAGTCATTGGTCCCAGCCAGCATGGGTTTGTGAAGGGTAGGTCCTGCCTAACTAACCTGATTTCCTTTTATGATAAGATCACCCGTATGGTGGACCAAGGGAAACCAGCTGATGTGATTTTTTTGGACTTCAGCAAGGCTTTTGACACGGTTTCCCATAGGATCCTACTGGACAAAATGTCCACCATACAGCTAAATAAAAACATCATACGATGGGTGAGCAATTGGCTAACGGGCAGGGCCCAAAGGGTTATGGTAAATGGAGCTGTGTCAGGCTGGCGGGCGGTCACCAGTGGGGTCCCTCAAGGCTCCATTTTAGGGCCAGTACTTTTCAATATTTTTATAAACGATCTGGATGTAGGAATAGAGGGTATTTTGAGCAAGTTTGCTGATGACACCAAACTTGGAGGAGTTGTGGACTCAAATGAGGGCGTAAAGGCCTTGCAGAGGGATCTGGACAGGTTGGAGAGCTGGGCGATCACCAACCGCATGAAGTTCAATAAGAGCAAGTGCCGGGTCCTGCACCTGGGACGAGGAAACCCTGGCTGCATGTACAGACTGGGCGATGAGACGCTGGAAAGCAGCCTAGAAGAGAGGGATCTGGGGGTCGTGGTAGACAGCAAGTTGAATATGAGCCAGCAATGTGCCCTGGCAGCCAGGAGGGCCAACCGTATCCTGGGGTGCATCAAGCACGGCATCGCTAGTAGGTCAAGGGAGGTGATTGTCCCGCTCTACTCTGCGCTGGTGCGGCCTCACCTCGAGTACTGTGTGCAGTTCTAGGCACCACAGTATAAAAAGGACATGAAACTGTTGGAAAGTGTCCAGAGGAGGGCTACGAAGATGGTGAAAGGCCTTGAGGGGAAGACGTACGAGGAACGGCTGAGGTCACTGGGCCTGTTCAGCCTGGAGAAGAGGAGGCTGAGGGGGGACCTCATCACAGTCTACAACTTCCTCGTAAGGGGGTGTCAAGAGGCAGGAGACCTTTTCTCCATTAACACTAGTGACAGGACCCGCGGGAACGGGGTTAAGCTGAGGCAGGGGAAATTTAGGCTGGACGTCAGGAGGGGGTTCTTCACAGAGAGGGTGGTTGCACACTGGAACAGGCTCCCCAGGGAAGTGGTCACTGCACCGAGCCTGTCTGAATTTAAGAAGAGATTGGACTGTGAACTTAGGCACATGGTCTGAACTTTTGGGTAGACCTGTGCGGTGTCAAGAGTTGGACTTGATGATCCTTAAGGGTCCCTTCCAACTCAGGATATTCTATGATTCTATGATTCTATGAATTCTGTCAGCCTTACGATCTTATAGTTTCATTGGCTGGTCTCAAAGACATTACATACAATTTAGACATTATGTGGGATCAGATATTTGAATATGAAAAAACAAACAAACAACAACAACAACAACAACAAAACACTATTTTATCATTATTGCTTTTATTGTTACTGTTACTGCTGTTTTTGCATCTGGTGATGTTTTAGCTGACTTCTACCAGTGAGACAGGAGGATGTAGTAGTAACTGCTTGCAAGTAGAGATCATGTTTGCAGGCTGCTGAGTCATGCTGATGGATCTGTGCAAAGCCAGTATGTTAGCACTGGACTTCAACTAATTGCTTACTGCTTCCAAAGGAGGAGATGTTAAGAAAATGTACAGTGAAAGTGATGTACAGTGAGTACAGTGAAAGTGATGTAAATATATATATATATATATATACATATATATAAGAAGAAGAAATAGTGTTTCTCCAATACCAGCACCAGTAGAAAGGGAAGAAAATTGACTAAGTAGGCTGTATATAAAGCAGCAGACTTGTTCTGAAGCATAGATGCTTCAGTGCAATCAAGAAAAACAAATTACAGGCAATGAGACAATCTTAGCATGTACTTATTCCTACTCCTGAAGGGAGGGCAGGGGTAGGGTGACACTGCAAAGGTGCAGCAGGATGTGAAAGACTGGGATTGTATGGCATGACTACAAGGATAGTGAGTCCAGAATTAATCACAGAGCACTGATTGTGAAGTATAATGTTTTGGGAGCCTTAGGAAGCATCTCTGTGCTGGTAGCAAGTCAGGGGCACAGAAGTGCTGGTTCATACCCTCTTCATCCAGAATTCTTGGATACTTTTAAGGGTAACTCATAATCACTCTGCAGTGGTACTCAGTTGCTGTCTTGAAGGAAAAATGGAAATCCTAAAAATAACCACAAAGCACTTTCTTTGCATACACTTAAGCAGCATGCCCTGGAGATGATCTAAGTGGCACTCTTTTTCCTTCTTTCTCAACTACATTCTTTTACTTCATTGAGCACAGTACATAACCAAACCATAACACATGCAATTTGATGAACTTTCTCTCATTTTGGTCCAGCATCAAGTATACAGCTGCTCTTGGAGGCAACTTCCAGCAGGAGTAGCCAGAAAGTACAGACACCGACAAATACAAGCTTCCTAGGATTCCAGGAAAATAGCATTCTCCCAAACTCTCGCTTGCTTGTAACCTATTCCAAACACATATTCTTGTCAAACTTCTTGCAGCTGTTACTCACTGCAGCTTACTTCACCTTAACGGATTGTAAGCAGAAAACTAACATAAGCATTCTTAAGAGACTCCTTAGGTAAACCTAAGGTTAAGTCCTTAGGAACCCATTCATTTTCACAATATTTACAATGTTAACTATACTAGTGTGTAATTTTGTTACAGTTTCTGAGTCTGGATCCCTCTCAACTCTGTCTCTAGACCTGTTCTGGCACAACTCACTGCAGCTCCTCTAGGACTTAAGGCCACTCCTAAACCTCGTACCTTTCAGTGCTGAAATCCAGATTTACCCAGTGTATCATAATGAATTTTTAATTCACTTGCAATATACCAAATAACTACGTACACATTCAAAATGAGAACATATATATTCAAATGTTTACCTTATTACCAGTTCTTAGAATCTGGGGAGTAAACAATACTTAAAATATATTGCCAAAAATATATGTATCCAGTTTATTATACATGTGTTAATGTATAATTTACAAATCGTAACTATTATGCAATTTTGGATTATTAAAATACCACCTTTTAACTTTTTTTTCTTGTTGTTGCTATTTCAGGAAGATATATGTGCTCAGAATTACATAAACTGAAAAATGAAAAGCAACAACAAAACAGGGTTGTAATTCAGGCCTCTGTGCTGCAAGCATGTTTTGACTAAACAAAACGTCAGCCGTTGAACTGTATTTCTTTATGCAGTATCTAAGACTAATCAAAATGGAGCCCACCAGCCAAGGAAAAATGTTTCCCACACCTGAAATCTCCAGACATGATAGTCTGTGATATCATCACAACATGGTTGAATTCTTTGTCACATGTACGTAAAATATAGTAAAGTTGGTTAGTTTTCATAGCAAATGCTTTTATTTCTTGTAGAGTTATGTATTTTTAAGGACTACTTTTTTTTTTTTTTTTTTTTTTTTTTGGGGGGGGGAGGTAGTGGGGGATTAAACCTTCTCAGTTGTACAGCTCTTCTTCTGAGAGCCAAGCTTAGCAGGGACAGAACAAATAAGATTTGTATGAAATGCCAAAACAAGCCTAGCACTGAACAAGAAAACAAGCAAAACATAACTGTTAATATATTTTATATTTTAAACTTTGCCCAGTGTTCTTTTCCCATTTCATAAAAGAAGTCGAGAGCAAAGAAGAAAGGAAACATTTCTTTTCATTCTCTGGAAACACTGGGGAAGAGATAGAGGACAGAAAAGAAAGAAATGGTTGGGGCAAGGGATAAAGCTTTGTGCGAAGATGTGAAGAAGGCAAGCTGGTGCCCTCACCAGTCTTTTATATAGCAGGGCATCCTCTTACTGGCCAAAGTAATTTTTATAGAGTAATAACCTGACTGTATCTTCTGCCTCCTGACCCAGATGAAAAGAAAGAGGCTCTAAACAAAAAGTGAGGGAGGAAGGAGGGGGGAGGAGGAAGCGGGGAAGTGTTGCCTGGTTAGCTCCCTCCAACAAAGCACCTGGCTTATGGAAGCACTTCTATCCCTCCATTAATTTATCTCATGCAGATGTCTCTCTTGTCTCTTCCTCTTACTGCTTAAGCAGCAGTTAAGTTTGGGGGGGGGGGGGGGGGGGGGGGGGGGGGGGGGAAGGGGTTAGCTGTGAACATTTTGGGGACCAGTGAATTGAGGGTGCAATCATTTTGCAGGCCGAGGAGGTAGCTGGGGCCTCAGGTCTTGCTTCAGCTGGAGCAGTGCTGCTCTAAGCTCCAGCCGCCTGCTCTCTGCGACTGCTGTGTTTGTTAATAAGGAGACAGGCGAGGAGAGCTAAAAAGGGAAAAGCAAGCATCTTAAGGAAACTCTCGGCAACAGCCTGCTCCAGAATATTTCTTGTCTGGTAAGGGAGAAGGGGGAGAGCTGCCATTCAGCCAACCAGAGCTGCTTTCGGACCACTCTCACATGCTTTTGGGTCCAACACCAAGTGCTTCCACGGTGGGACTGTGGGCAGCTGCCCCTTGTGCCGCCGGAGGCTGCCCACCACAGTGAGCGCTCCCCCCAAAAAAACCACTTGTTTCTTTCCCATCTCATCCAGTAACTTTCTCACGGGAAGCAACAGCCCTGCCAGAGGGTCAGGAGGAGAGGCCATGACACAGGGCAGAGGCCGAGAAACAAAAGCAGGTGGCAGATGGGACTGCTGCTGGTACCTGTCCTTCTTCCCCCAGCCGCACATGCGAATCTCTCCGGCAGGAGCCGGGAGAGCCGCCGCTGACATGACTGCGCGGCACAGTGACTGCGGCCCCAGCGCAAGGCACGGGAACGCCCCGAGACCGAACGGGAGCCGGGGAACCCCCCCACGCCGCGACCCCCCCACGAGGTGCAGGGGTACACCTCTGCACATCGCCGGGGCCGGAGCAGCAGGAAGGTGCCGGGTACCCCGCGTTGAGCCTGGAGCCGCAGGAGGGTCAGCGCTATCCCCCCCAGGGGGCGAACCGGGCGGCAGCAGGACCCCCGTGCACGTTCTCCCTTGCACACACACACACACACAGTGCCCCCGTGCAACCCCACCCAACCCCAACGGGAGCGGCAGGAGGGGCAACCCCATCCCTCGCACGCCGCTGTCCGCCGGGGCACGGCACCCCCCCTACCCGCACACCCCCCAGCCCCGGTGGTCTCGCACCGGCCGGAGGGCAACAGGCGGCCAGAGGCTGCAACTTCGCGCAGCGCCTCCGAGCAACTTGCGCCGCCGTCTCCGCGTGTGCGCGCTTGGCGGGGGGAGGGGAGGCGCGGGGGTGAGCGGCACTTGCCGCGGGTGCGGGGCGCGGGGCGGGTGCGGGGCGGCGGGGGCCCGGCGGCCGCGGGGGCTCGGGGCGGGCTCTCTCCGCACTCGCTCCGCGCCCGGCGCCGCCGCTGCGCCCTCCCGGCTGCGAGTCCGCCCGGCTGCGGATCACGTGGCGGTTGCCGGAGGCAGAGACTAGAGAGGAGAGGAAAAAAAAAAAAGCGCCTCATTCCTTCTTCCACCGCCATACTGTATTTTATAGTAACTCTCATTTTTATTCCTCCCTTTTACTCCCGCTCGGTGAGTACCTTTCCGCTGACATTCTTGTCCTCCTTTTTTTGTCCTTTTTTTTTTTTTTTTTTTTTTCTTCCATTTGGTTTTTTTGTTTTTTCGTTTTTTTTTTGCTTTTTTTTTTTTTTTTTTCTTCCTCTTTGATTATTGTTTAAATGGATTTGATCTTTTGCTGATGACAAGTTTTTTTTTTGTTTTTTTTTTTCTTAGCATGCGATGGTTACTAAACTATGAGCAAAAGGTGCTGCTGGGGCCGGGAGTCACTGGGAATGAAAAATGATTATATTAATAATACAGACTTGCCAGTCCAGCAACAACTGATATACATTTAGTAGCTATATATCTATATATGCAACTGGTTTTGTTGTGGCACATAAAAGCAATGTGAAATATGATACTTATTTTTTTAAAGATAAGAGAAAAGGCATGTTTCTAACTTTTTTTTTTTTCTGCAGAGGATTTTCTCTGGTGTTGTTTTATTATATATTTTTTTTTATTATTTTTATTTTTTTTTCGTGTAGGAATGGGAATTGCAAATACGTTTTACAGCAGTGTTTACAAAGAGTTTGTAGTCTTGCAATACTGGTGAGAGCCACAGAGCAAGATGTTAATTTTATTATTTTTGTTATTGTTTTTTGATGCTCAGTGCAATCAGCAGGGTTTTTTTCTTTTTCTTCTTTTTCAGTTTTTGGTACCTGTTTATAACATGAAACTTTTCTTGCAGCGTGTTGCAGTTACTATTTTTAAATACTTTTTTTCCTCCTTAAAGATAACTAAACAAAATATAAAGCCAAACAAATGCTTGTTACTTTTGCACATTTTGCACCTTGACTTTTTTACTCTTTTGCCGGCATTATTTTATGATGGTTATTGTTATCATGATGATGATGCTGATAGATATATACATATATACAAATAAATACATTTTCAAATGATGGCAGTGGAAGGTTTTCCTGGAGAATGAAGTGCGGTTTGGTTTCCTTGTCAACGGAAGATGAAGTGAACAACTGAACATCTCCCCAGTGCAGGTACTTCATCTGCTTGTAGGCGTTTCCACGCTGTGTAAATTACATTGTGAGATTTTTTTATTATTATTATTTCATTTTTTTTTTATTTTAAAGAAATCTCCTTCCACCCTTAGCTTAAGGTTTCTGTGCAATTCACAGGAGGTCTGAACTAAATATCTCTGCCTCATAATTGCTAAGATGTGTGCAAAATGTTGCACTAATTGAGCCTAGGTCGGTTAAGCTGAAGAGAGGTGTTTTATGTACTGTGCTGTAAAGAGGGGAAGGCAGCTGAGGGAAAAAAAAAAAAAAATCCAGATCCTTCCCCCATCACCTCCCCCCCCCTTTCCCTAACCTCCCAGCCAAAAAAAAAAAAAAAAAATCCCAAACCAGAACTGTGTGAAACCTTGATATCCTTGTTATGAGAACAAATACTTACAGGACTTTAGACAAGAACAAAACCCTGTTTTGCGGTGACTCGTGTATTTGTGTGTGTCTGTTTAAAAATTATCCATTAGAAAATAGCTGTGAGAGAAACAGCAAAGGAGGCTCCCTCGGAGAGCTGGCTCCTTGCCACATGAGACATATTTCGTAGCCCTGAGGGCAGCAAAACCCTTATATCCAACTTCTGCTCTTCATATTAAAAAGGCGTAAACAAGGCAGCAGGTTGCCTCTTGTGAATTTAATTCATTGGGATGAAGATTAATCAGAAACAGATATTTGCTTGAAGGTGTTTCGTTTTGTTTTGATGATTATTAATGCCACTGGCTGGCAGGGAATGGGAAACTGTTACTTTCCGTGACGGTCACTGAGAGTTCAGGATTGGAGAAGAAACTGTTACTTTTCATTGATAGCACTTAAATGCTTAACAGAGACTGCCCCTGATGTAGAGACAGGATATTGGCTCTCTAAAATATGATTTGGAAAGATTTTTCCAGATGACAGGCTTGTTGTTTTTGTTGTTGTTGTTTTTGTTTGTTTTTTGTTGTTTGTTTTTTTTTTTCCCTCTCTCTTTCTCCCTCCCTCTCTCCTTCTCTCCCTCTCTCCCTCCCTCTCTCTTTTTTTTTTTTTCTTTTTTTTTTTCTTTTTTCTTTTTTTTTCTTTTTTTTTCCTTTCCAGAAGGAGGTATCATGCAATATTATGCTAAAGAAGTGTTGAACCCTTGGTCTGCAGTGTTCTCTATAGTTTACTTTACTGTGATGGGTTTGCTTAATATATTTTGTATAAACAACCTTTAAGGATTTGTAACTGATCATAAACATAAGCTGTGTATACAGATGTGGAAACCAAAGTAAGTTACAGGGAACATATTTATTTTTCTACCATGATATAGGCAAAAATGTGTGTTCTGTTTGTAATTCATAGAGCTATAAATTCATTTGGACATTTTAGGCTTCTAACACTTATATGTACATTGCTCTAACTTAACAGCTACCTTTAGAGAAGAAAGTGTGTGTTAAAGTAGAAAGTGTGTCTTCAGCATTCTCTTGTACTATTAGTCATGTTGAAAAGTAAATATTTACATAGTTATGTTTCCATGAAGAAAATATATATTGTGTATTTCAGGTGGCTTTTTCCAGTTTAAATGTAATATAAATATTTAGCATACATGGTTTCTGCACTGACGTGATAGAATACTTCTGACAGTATATCGGGGTCAATCATCCATGCATCTAAAAACCACTACTCTAGATATGACATACAATCTATGATAGATTGTGATGATTTTTCTGAAATAGTTACAATCTCTTGGGTCAATACTTTACACTTCAGAAAGACTCAGACTGCTTATTTTTTCATGATTTAACTTGAAAGAAAGCCATTAAAATACAGTAGTGATTGAAACTTTATCCTCCACTTCTATTTTTGTTTCTGTCTCCCCTTATTTTTAAATTAAAGTTTTTCTTTAAATTATGTGGATTATGTGTAAGAAAAATGTTTTTGACACTGCTGAAGCACTGAAATAAAGTAACTAGCTTAGCAGTTTCCAGAATAATATTACCTTTGTCCTTTCATTCAATATTGAGTGCATGTTGTGTGAGCAATTTTGTACAAGTAGTTGCTATGAGAAGATCTGATCTTGCTCATCTAGTCCTGTCTTGAAGTTTGAGTTAAAAGTTTTAGAAATCTCTATTTACAGCACCCAGATTTTGTCTACAAAGGACCTATTGTCTCAGTAGCACAGTAACCTAACATACATAAATACATTTAATTTGAAGAAATCTGTAACTGAGTTGTCTGATTTCATGTGTATCAAACAGTCCTGGGATTTAAAAATAGGGATAAAGGTACTAATTTTGAAAAAGGGTACCCCTACCTCCTGCAGTATGTGGGTACAGTAGGATTTGGATCAGTGGAATTGATTCCAGCTTGGTGTTTCCATAGTTATGCTATTAGTAACACTGCTGTGAAAGCACATTTGGAAAACCGTAGTTTGTGTAAAAGACAATTGCTATTTTTGGAAGGAAAAATAGAAACTATATCTAATGAATTGCAGTATGATAATCTAATTTCATTTTACATTTAGTGTGAGAAGCACTTGTACTGCCCTAACTCCTGAAAGTGATGCGTGTCCAGACTTAAATGGCATCTTCTATTTTATTTTAAATCTGATTTGGTATTTAGGTCCAATTAAGAATTTAAGATACCTTTTAAAAGGTTTGTAAACTGAAAGCTTTGGAAAATATTATTATTATTATTATTATTATTATTATTATTAATCTTCCTCCATAACTAGCTATTATTAACAGTACTTACTAGCAAATAAATATATGTCAGGTGAATAAAAGTTAATGACTATGGTACCCACAGAGCTGGCTCATAAATGCACATTTTTAGCCGCTGTAGTGGCCACAGTTGGCAATAGGAGGATATCTTCTCACATTTTTTCCATATACTAGATAGGACTAGAGAGGCCTATGGTGTCACACCAGTTACATTCTACTGTTGTGCTAGGCTGTTCTCACTTTGTTCAGATTCAGCAAGCTCCAGTCCAGACTTAGCTGGGGAGCTGGGGCACCATTCCCACTGCAGCTCTTCAAGGGCTGGGCAGAATCTTATTCTTCTGGCTGTTGGAAACCTCGTTGCTGCCTGAAATTTATTCTCAGACAGTTTATACTCTGTTTTGTGCTAGTGCTGTCCCTAAAAAGTGAGATTCCTTTTCCACATCTCTGCTTCCCTCTGTTTATATTCCCAGTGTATTTTCAGAGAGCAAACACAGCCCCTTTTTCACTTGAGTTTGTTGGGATAACTGGGTGGAGATTCCTGTTAGCACTGGCCAGAGACATCCACACCAGCTCTGAGCAAAGTCATGTTGCATCAAAAGCAGGGCATATGTGTTTAAGCCCTCTTTTGCCCAAGTTGATCTGTTCTGCTTTGAGCTGCAAACATGTCTGTCCAGCTTCCAACTCCCAAGTTAGCCTGGGTGTCTCCACCTGGAGCTGTGCTGTGGACATGCCATCTTCTGGTGAGATGGGCTTTATGCTATGCTGACCTACCCTTCACTCTGCCTAGCCAAGCTGAATTTCTCTGGCTAAAGCAGAACAGCAAAGAACTCTCAGGGATTTCTCCTGCAAAACAGTTTTTTAGACTCACAAGAATCTTCCGGTTATTATTTAGTGTTTTTCATTCCTACCATTGAGGGGAACCAGAATGAGCTTCAGCCAATGTCTCAGGGACTACCTTCTATTAGGAATATGTGTGAAAATTTGCCACAATGCTATTTAAAATAGCTTTTCCTAACTAGTCTCTTCCTAGACTGCTGATATCTTAGCTTTCTTGTCTCCAAAAGCATTATTCTAAAAGCAGTTTCCCTCTCTGCCGGTATTTTTTTTCCATTGTCTGCACTGAAGGTTTTCAAAGACAAAGAGATTTTAAAAACAAACAAACAAACAACAACAAAAACAGAAAAAATAAACTTAAGAGTGTTTAAAAGTGTAGCTGATAGAACTGGTAAGTCTTCCTTCAAATAAATGTTTTTTAAATTCACTTGGTCTTCTCAGAAGATTCACTGCACTGTCAAAATCTGGAGCTGAATCCTTGTTTTAAGTACTTATGTAATGTCCAAACAGAAGGCTAAAGATTACTCTTTCCTGATGAAAAATTATGCAATCTGTGACACTGTCATCCAGAGTACTGGATTTAAAAGCAGTATGTAGCTTCTTTAAACTCAGATCATGACTGACAGAAGAAAACAAAACACTATTTCTAAATGGTGTGAAGAGTACGGTGTAAAATCTTCACCTTTGTTAAGTTATTAGTATTATTTTATGATCTTTATACAATTGCCAGGTTAACGTGACTTGAAGATTATTGTTTCACATATATATACTTTAAAATAATTTAAACCATTTTTTCTCATTTTTATTGTTCTATTTTGAATTGACAATAATCTCTAAAATGTACTGAATCCTTATAAAAGGTGTTTCTTGCAGTTTCAGAGCTGTTTTCTGTGTAATATCTTAGCACAACAAAGTGTGATTTTCCATCTCTATGAATCATCTGCTAATAATTAAATCAAAAATATCAAGTAGACCTTCAAATTATTATGTAAATCTCAGGTTACTTAGCATGAATACAATGAACTCAATTTTATCATTGTGATATTCTGAAATAGAAAGATAGATAAGTAGGTAGATAGTCATACAGGTAGTAATTTTTACAGATGCTTTTAGTGTGGCAAAGAATTAGACAAAACCTTGCATTAATTAGTTGTCTTTTTAGGGCTTAACAAACACTTTTGTTTAGGAAAAAATAGTTCAACCTTCTCTATGCTGTAAATTTATACACATGTATTATCTACTGCCACTTGGCAAAAGCTACAGTGTCCTCTGTGGTCTCCTCCATGTGACTCCCCAGCTCTGGCTCCTCAGCATGCCTTCCTGGCCCAACAGGGCTCAAGCAACAACAGTTCTGCAGCTGCATTTCAGTTTCAGGAACATAGATTTTTGCTGTGGTGTAATTTCTTCATGGTTACCCATAATAATTTCTTCTCTGTCTTGTCTGGAAGGGGTTTGAAGCAGAAGAGGTAGATTTTATATGAGTGGTAACCGTCAGTGGGTATGACTATGGTAGTACATGAGTGGCACTCCCCAGGATTTTTATTCTGTCTTTCAAAGTTCATGAATGTTTCTCACAAATATCTGAAGCTCTGGTTACACTCATTTTACACAGGTGTCCTTTCCCAGGTGAACTTCTCATATCACTGAGTAGTGCCTGACTGCTGTGCAGTCTCTAAGCATCCAAGTCAATGTGGAGCTCTGAAAACAGCTGACATTTTTTGTGGGCAATACTGTGGTCCTCTGAGAGCTGCTCACAGCCCTTGGACAGCCATAGGTCCAGGCTAACCAAATATAGGCTGTTATTATTTATAGGACAAGAAACCATAAAGGATCCAATAATACTTATTGTACCTTAATAATCACTAAATAACTTGGTGAAAGTTGGGTGTAAGTCTGCCAAAGATGCTCCATACCAACTGCTTTTATTTCATCCTGCTCAGTCACATCGGTTGCACATTGGATCCTCCCTCTAGACAGGCATGCAGGGTCAACACTGTCTGACACAATTAATATATTCATGGGATTCTTTACCTGATTGAAGCAAGGCTAAATTTTCTCTGTAGATAAACATTACACTAGCACAGTACTTCCAGGGGAAAAAAAAAATGTCTGCATTTTCACTATGTTTTTCATTGAATCTGAACAGCATCTATGTCAAATAGATAGAAGATGCATCTTGATCATTAACTATAATTTTAGGATCTGGAAGAGGTATTGCACTACTACTGCATACTTTGGATGTGTTAGTTTTAGGCTGACTTAGAATTAACTTGAAGTTTTTGTCTCAAAGAATTATATTTGCATGGTGTGGACAATACTGGTCCTTTCTGTTTGCTTATGTGCAAACAGAAAGTGCAGTATGTTGGTTAAAAATACTAAAATGTGTGCTCTGCACTAAGCATCCTCTTTATTCGAAAAATATGAATGAAAAAAAAAATGCAAAAATAAAATGTATGAACAGAACAAAGATATTTTTTCTGTATCTTTGCACTCAGTGCCTGCTCTCAAGTTTTACTGAATGCTAGCTAACAGCTCTTGTTGGTAGAGGGCGTTATTGTAACTCACTGACAGCAAAACACAATGTATTTAGTAACTGTAGAATGTTTCTGAGCTTGATCTGTAATGCAGAGTTACTTTTTATAACAGAAAATAACTCTACCTAGCTGATGTATTTTATGGAAAGATCCTTCACCCAGTAAATGTTAAGACAGTTATTATACAACATTAAAAATGTTGTATGTAAACTGTTATACTGCATCTCTGAAATACTACAAGATTGCCCTAAAGGTTTAATAAAAAAATAAACTTCCTGTTTCAGTACATGTAAAAGGGATTCGTTATACTGTGTTCTAATTAACAAAAATATCAGTTTTACTATCACACTTCTCATCTTGTATTTGCCACTGGTTTCATGGGGTAAAACCTAACACTTGTGATGCTGCACAATAGTCAGTTTTCTAATCTCTCTATATTTTTTCTCTCTATATTTTTTCTCTATAATTTTCTCTCTCTCTCTCTCTCCATATTTATATATATATATATATTTTTTTTTTTTCTCCCCCAAACTGCAGAAGAACAAGGACATAGTTATGTTTTCTCCTTGTATATACAACCTCTTGTTAGATGGGAGTTGAGTAAATGGGACAACTGCAAGACTGACTCTGAAAAGTTTTTCTTCTAGCTGTGCATTTAGAAGTCATAGACAATTAATGTATATTATGCACAATGAAAAGAGAAAGTAGATTTAAATTTTGATGTTATGTCACTTTTGCTTTAGGGGGATAATTCATCAGCATGTTGATGCTATTTTTATTGTTTATTATTTTATGAGAGAAGCATATTGTGTTACTGTTCATCATGGTATGCCCTGCTCTGATGAGTAACATGAACAGAAACCTGGTCCTATATATGCTGGTCAACATTTTCTGTAAAAGTATATTTCTTTCTGTTGGTTATGATAAAGTGGATTCACACAAAATGCTAGATTCATCTTATTTAAACTTGCAGTTTAAAAAAAAAAAAGGTTTTCATAACTAAGCTAATCATCATTTTATCCATCTAAAAGTTAGAAAAGTTAGTTATTGATGTCTAACAGTTGCTCAAAGCTTTGTAGTCAATGGAGGTATATAGAAGCCTCTAGAGAATTACGGATTATATCCCAAGAGAGGCATCTGTGGATAGCTGAGATGAACAGTCTTCCTAAAACTCTCTTTTCACTGATGAGTGAGAGAGTCTAGATTCCTAACATTTTGATGAATAAAGTTGGGGGACATTAACCCCATCTCTCCCCTTTTCCCTGGTTGAAATGTCATTTTTTAATGAAATATTTGACTGAACTTTTTTTTTTTTTTCTATAATTGTCATTATTTTTATTATTTCACCACTAATCTGGCCAGAAACTTCATGACTGTAAGTATTTATTTGAATTTCTGTCAACTTCTGCAGTAATTTTTGCAGTAATGCAAATGTTTTTTCAAAACGGTTTGAATCAGTTCTAGACTACAACAAAAATTTCAAAGATTTCTGTTGGGGCCAAAATTTCATCCCTTGTGTTTTTTTTGTTTGTTTGTTTGTTTGTTTGTTTGTTTGTTTGTTTGTTTTTCCCATTGCTTCACACATTTTTCTGTTTATAAACTAATCCCAAAACCCAACCCTTCAATGAGTCCCTCACAGAGTAGTACTCTAAAATCCAGAGATTTCAGTTATTTTATACAAACACTAACCTGAGAAACCTTTGAAAATAATTGAAAGATAAGGATTATGTGAATTAAATCAACTACTTACACTTTCTTCTCATATGTAAATGTATGTAGCTATGTAGTCACTATGTCAAAATATTATCAATAGATAACAAACAGCAGAAGATCTGGCTCTGAAAAAAGCTTTTAAAACATAAAATAGCAAAAATAATACTTGATGAATGGAGGTGATCCATGCAACTTTGGTTAAATATTTAGATATTAATGTCACACCATTAATATCCTCACATACATGCTTGTTTTGAAAGATTTCAGAAAAAAAAATGCATTTTTTTGAATATCCAGACAGAATTTATCCTTTCCTCTCTCAGTTAACTTTAATTCTAGGCATGTTTGGAATTTTATAAGATTGAGTACCTACATTTGTAGAAATCAAAGATTTTTAGACAAAAATTTTTAGACAAAATTTATCTCAGTAAGTAGGTTCACATCCATTCCAGAACTTTGCCATTAACAGGATGCAGAACTCACCCATTTTTTGACACTTCCCCTTATTTTATATTATTATTATTATTATTATTATAGTATAGTATAGTATATATATTATGATATATTATTATGTTGTCCTCTTTTTCTGCACTGTTAGCAAAAGCTACCATGTCATGTACTTTACTTTACCAAATCTTGATCTTCATCTCTGTTCCTTGCTACGTATTGAGATTTCTACCTTAGGTTTATGTACTGTTCCACAAAAATACATTGTCTGAGCAGTATCCACAGTAAACAAACAACAATAAAAATAACAGATTTACAAATATGAATTCTTTAGCTGACTTCATGAAGCATTCAACTCTTTTCCCAGTTTCATTTATGCACCGTAACTTTTTTTTTTTCAGTCATGCATTTTGGATCAGCGTTGGGAGTGTTGTCATGGCATTATAAAAGTCCCATGACTGTAGATTGTCAGGACATAAAAGAGCACAACTGAATTTCTCTGTAGGAGTAGGACATACATGTATAAGCCAAACTCTGCCATTTGATGTCACTGGGCCTAACTGTGACAGCTGCTCTGCGTGAGTAGGTAGTCCAAGGATGTTGAATGAGGGATATTTATTCAGGGACACACTTATGAAAGGGGCAAATACAAGAAAAATAATTACAGTTCAATTTAAGGAAAGAAATAATTTCAGGAATGACAGGGTTATTATTAATTATTTGATGCAAAAACTGTTATCCTATTTATTGTGACATTCCATCTTATAAGTTTTAATATAGGTTCAGATAATCTTGACACTTGGTCACAAATATTAATATGTTTTAAATATTCATCATAATCAAAATAACCTGATTACACTTCACTTTGGGATCTTTTAAGATCAAACTATTCTCTGCAAGAGAAACCTATGTCACAGTGATCTACAGTTACAAACTAGGGAAAGCACTTTTTAAAATAGTGGGTAAGTTCATTTGAATTTCTGGATCCTTTTTATCTTTTATTTGTATTTTTTTTTTTTTATTTCAGGCTTCCTGGACCTTCCATCCTGCTCTGGACCTCTCCCCTGGTGCTGGCACAGCTCAGAAGGATGAAAGAAAAGGAAGCAGTAGGAAAGGGGTGGAAGAGGGGAAAGGACTGGAAAGAGAAGCAGGAGGGGCAGCAATAGAATTAGAGGAAAAATTTCCCAGTGGTTCAGTTGAGGTTCCAGAGAAAGAGACTGTTTGCAATCCCTGCTCCTGTTCACCTTCCATTTGGGCTCAACCCCTGTCCCCTCCACTGTCTTATCTTTCATCAGCACTACAGATATTTCACTACTTACTTCCTTATTTTTTTTTTTTTAAGAACAAAATCAGAAAAAAATCTTTACAAATACAGCACCCTTCTCACAAATTATAACATAACACTATTTATATAACTAGTCCTTGAAGCAGGATGTGTTTTTCTTCTAGTTAAGCAGACTTACATGAAAGTAGAGAATGGTTTCATACATCATGATGACAGAAAAAAAGTTTATGTTTCTCATCCTTTTTATACACAAGGTTAACCCCCTTCAAATCAGTGTGCACATGACTATTTTTTCAGTTATCTGCCAAGATCCAAAAGCAGGCTTTCCATTGGCCTTTATTTACTTATCCTTTTTTTTTCCCCTTCTTTCAGAGCTTTACTTTCAGGGGTCCATCTTACTCCCCATTATCTTAGTGGGAGTATAAATTGAAAACTATCCTTAATTCTTTCAGTTAATTTGAAATTTACAGTGTACAGTTTTGTAGGCTAAATACCCCCACCAGAGTAAAAAAATAAATAAATAAATAAAAAGCAATATATATATATATTTTTTTCCTGTTGTGCACTGAGACTAACAGACAGAAAGGAAGTAGGGACCCTATTGCTCAGTGCTGGTTCAGCATGTTGCTTGGTCTCATTCCTCCTGGCTGCAAGGTACCCATATGATGAAGGTGGAGGAGTGCTCAGTTTAAAAGCACTCTTTGACCAAACATCTTTTTTAGCCCTTATGCATGTCTGCCTTCCCACAGCTATTCTCACCAGGAAGCCCTTCCACCTGACAAGGTTGACTTAGGAATGTTAACAGAAAGGGTGGATCCAATAATTGGTCTTTCTAAGAAGGAATTTCTTAAATGTAGAGTTTAAACTTCTCCTGTGTCTCCCCTGTACCTACTCTACTAATACAGAAAAGCCAAAAGGTAGCAACTGAGCCAATACAAAACAAAGTCTGGTAACTAATGTAAAGATTTTGTCAAATACTAACTATTCCCAAATGCTTCTTATATACTATAGTCACTTAGGATAGTTGAGTGAAAAAAAAAAAGGTATCTAGCCTTACTGATGCTGGCGGAACAGGTCCAGAGCGGAATGATCGGGTCCAAAAGGCTGAAATATTTTATTTTATTTTATTAATCTTAAAATGACATTTAAAAGTACTGTAGGCAAAATTGTTAAGTGTTATGCATATTTAGATGTAATAGGTCAAACACAAACATGCAATTAAATAAAAACATAATACATAAAACTGCAAGAAAATAATGACTTCTTTGGGGAATTTTATGTTTAAGGATATGTTAAATTTTATTAACATTTAGGAATTTCTTTTTGCATTTTCTCAAGATGCGCTATAACCACTGACTGTTGCCTCATTACCTGACCAGAAACTTTAAACTTCGGTTGGTATTAAAGTCTGCCTGAGGTGTTGTTGCTGCAATTTGTTTAGATTTTGATTATTTGTGCCCAGTGTGCCCAAGTTTATGTGAGTCATAAACTTGAAAAGTAGGTTTCTGATTTCAGCAATTTATTCAGAGCCCCTAAATTTGGTACTTTGGTTCCCTGGGTAGTATGTTCAAAAAGCAGGCACCTCAGAAGAGCCATTTGAGACAACATAGCTTACTATGTACCTAGCTGCCTCTGGGAACTGTGGCCATCCCACAGGATGGACTGAGCTTGTGTGTGTGTGCTGGGACATGCTTTGCAGGGAGTACATCCATCCCCCTGCTTCACCTCGGGAACTGCTTTCCACATGTGAGGGATTTGTAATGAGGAGGGTTCACAGAAGACTCTGAGGAATTTACAATCCGATGTGGAGCTTATTTTTTGTAAGACAAGTAACTTTGGAGCAGGCAATCTGGTTTCCTCTTTGAGAATTAGACCAACTGTACCAACCCTGAGTCATTTTAAGTCAATTAAAGGAAGCCTACATTAAGTGTAAGTGACTTTATTTGACATAAAGACATGCAATGAAGCTTCCCCTTACCTGTTATTGAAATGCAATGTAGTGCATCCCATGATACAGAATCTGGAGCAATTTATAAAGAAATCTGACTTTCTTGCTCTTCTAAGTAGTTATTTTGAAGCCATTGGTGCTGGTGAGACCATTAAGACTGCCTACACATGACAAGGGATAAGCCTTGGAAAAGGATCTGAAGCAGACAGATTTCAAATCAGTGGGTGGAGCAATAATGACTTCTTTGGACTGACTCAAATTCTTTAACTTTCCTTGTTCCTACCATACTTTAATCTGTACCACATAATTTCATAATTTTAGCTTTATGGTTTGCTGTGCAACTTTTCTCCTTCAGAGTGCAACAAAATAATTTCGTATAGCAATTGCCATCTCACTTCTAAATGTAACTAGAGTATAATCCATAATCATCAATTTCTTTTAAGACCAGCTGTTTGCTATTATGTTTTACAGCCTTGCAGTGCATCAGTAAAGTATCTTAATAGAAGTAATAGAAGTGGAGTAATAGAGATGGCACCTTCGAAGCTAGGAACTTCCTAATAAAAACTTTGAAATCTTTGATCCTTTTCTAAAATAGTAGTTCTCTAAACACATATTTATAATCTGCCGATTTCAAATTAAATACTTTGTGACCTATGGAATATAATATAAAATAGATCTCATGGTATTGAATGCTACATGTAACATGCAAGTTTTAGCCTAAATTACATTAGTTTTCTAGTATTAGACTTCTTCTATGAAATGGAAAACAAGATTTCCAAATTATGATACTTTTTTAACTACTGCTCACAGAGAGCAACAATTATAAATACTTCTGAAAATCAAGAGAATTTTGTCTCTCTCTACTAAATGCAGTTAAAAGCCTGACCTCAGCGTCTTTGTTGAAGTCTTGCTGTGTGCATAGCTTACTAAATATGATGGTAATCTCTATTTGGCTTAGAAAACAGCACTGTAGTGGAAACAAGGCTAAATGAAGACAGTCATCGTTATCAATGGGATACTTCGTATATAAAATATATTTTAAGTAATTAAAGATGAGGCATACCAGGTACACTAAACATAAATTGATTAACTTTCAATGTAGTAAGAAAGCCTAGGTAGAAACAGGGAGTTAAGTACTGCTCTCACTTGTAGGTTTCCAACAGTTTTTATGTAAATCCATTCAGGGTGGGCTGAGACAGTTTTGCATGAGGACGCCATTTTTTGGTTTGATTTTTTATATCAAAGATGAAAATTTGTGCATTCTATTTTCTCATAATGGTCTGTCTTTCCCATGTATTTCAAATATTACAAAGAATGTGCTGAAGATGCATATATGAAACCATATCCAAGTATATTCCCTGTTTTGTAATTCAGTCTATAAGCACGTTGTTATTGATTTCATTGTGAACAGGATCAGGCTTCCAGTTTCAATCCCAATAGGCTGTGTTTCACAGCAAATCTGTTTTCACAGATTTTTGATTGTCTGTTTTCACAGAACAGACAATCTGATACCTGGTGAATCAGTACTCTTAGAGATGGAATAATAAAAATCTGATTTAATATATAAAATGCAAAGTTGTTGTTTTTTTTTTTTTTTTTTTTTTTTTTTTCCTAGTAATGAGATTGTATATATTTGTTCTGGTATATGAGAATTGGAAAAAAAAAAAAAAAAAAAAAAAAGCTGATGTATTGGGGTTAAACTCAAGGTCCAGCTAGTTCATTATTCTGTTCATGTTGGTAGTAAAGAATAAGAAAGAAAGAGAGAAAAAGAGAAAGATAGAAAGGGAGAGGAAAAAGGAAGCTACTTTCTAATAAAAAATAAAATAAAAAGTAGATTACCAGAATAATTATGCAAGAATAAATTATACAGGCCTATTGTTTATGTGTAACTTATTTTATAGTTTATCAATATTAATAAACTGATACATTGTACAATTGGATATGTATTGGAATGGATCACACTATCATACCAAAGTAAATACAATATCTATTAATGATCATATCAATGAACAACTGCTTTATATTCTGTGAAAAGCAAACAAAACCATAAAATGTATTATAGAAAGTATGCTTGAAGCTGAAACACTTTTTTTTTTTTAATTAAAATAAAAATCTTAATTTGCAATATATTTGCAAGATGATTTGCAAAGAATACATCATTAAGTTGGTATTGCAATTCTGATCAAACTACTGAAGTAATTTCAGAAGGCAGGAGATTGTCATTTCCTAAATCCTACCACTTTTATTTTTATTTTTTTTTATTATTTATTGACTTTACCAACCTATTTAATTTTTTCTAACATAGTGGTTTTTTGTTGTTGTTGTTTTGTTTGTTTGTTTTAGTGTATAATCTATATTTACTTTATCGAGGGAGATTACATGTATAGACATAAGATTTCATTATGAAATATATAACAATGATAGTATAAACAGACATTTATGAAAATTGTTTTGGTGTATTGCAAAGTAGCTTCTTATTGCCCATCACGGGCTTTTGCTGAAAAGACTATAATCTCATTTTACAGAAAATAATAAAATAATGCATCTTTCTATAAACACAGTGAATGAAATTTTGGTTACCATTGAAAATACAATGAAATCATTTTGCAATACCTACAAAAACAAACACACAGACAAGAGATTATTTCTTGTTTCTTGGTTGTTAGTTTTTAATATATTCTTTTGTCACAAGAATGTATATTATATTTTTTGTAATCTAGGCTGACAGACTAGGTCTGCCTTTTGCATGTTCTTCTACAAATAGGAAAGTTTCCCACATTTTCTATTTGTAGCACTGTGTGATGAAGTGAGACAGTAAGATTGTAAAGAGACAGGAAGATTGTAAAAATGGTAAGATTGGTTTAGTCATATCAGTATCACAGTAGAAACTTTGGGAGGAAGTCCTCTGGTTTCTGTGAACTTCAGCTTTTTATAGGCATTTGCCTATTTAATATAACGTAACATTTCTTTAATGATTTACCATATTAGCCAAATTTAATCTGAGACTTATAAAGTCTTTCAGCTTTATAAGTTTATCATTTAAGTAATGATAACATAAGAAAACTGTTGTTGACTTGTGTTGCCGCAGTTCATAGGAATCCAGTCATGAAGCAGGACTAACAGCTTATTAAAAAAAAAAAAGGTGCTTTACATGCAGCTTACAATAAATGCAGCACCGTGATGAATGCATGAATGCTCAGGATTCTGGATTCTGTGGTGCTATTTAGTAATAGCATTACCCCCCCAGCAAAAACAAACAAACAAACAAACAAAAAAATACATGGTATAAATATTAGATACTTTGCAATGTCAAATCATGCTGTATTTACGTGTATTGGCTATATGAACTCAGTGAGTCCCAGCCTCTCACCAGCTATAAATTGAAAATGTAATCACTAAAAATATCCCTATCCATGTAAAAGTATTCTTTCTTACTTTTAGCAATTTTTATTTCATGCCATATATTTTATATAAGCCTGCTGTTATACTTGAGATATGGTATCATTGTCCTTGTATCCTTTCTATAAGTCCCCAGGTAGTTTTTTCACTTGGAGATTTTTCTTATGTTGCTATCTTTCTGAACACCTTTTACACAGCTCAGCCAAAAAAAAAAAAAAAAAAAAAAAAAAAAAAAAAAAGTCTTTATTAATAGAATAATAACAGCATATTTCAAAGCCGATGGAGCAGAAAGAGACATCAAAACCAAGTTAACAAATAGTGAAATTATCCCAGTGAAATCTTCAGAAAAATTCTACAGACAGTTTGTAGGCAGAATTTTAAAAAGACATGCAGCTAATTTTGATTTTCAAATGAGCTGGCTTTCATTGAAGTAGGACATGGAAGTCCCAACAGAGGATTTATGAGAATATGCTAAGTTGTTACTTCATATAAGATACAATCTTATATGATTTCTTATATGGTATAAAATAAGATATACTTTCCTGTTTATTTACAATAGTTGTTTTTTTTGTTGTTGTTTTGGCTTGTTTTGGTTTGTTGTTTTTTTTTCCCAGCACCATGTATTTGGCCACAACTGAATTGTTGAAAAATAAGATAGTTGTTTCCAGAAGCAAGTCTAAAATAATTTTCTTTCAGTGAAACCAAATATTAGTTGATATGAGTACATGGAAAGATATTGTGTAGTCTGGCTTAAACATGGATGTTATCTTTATGCTCCATGTATCCATGCTAATCCAAAGCATGCAATTTCATCAGGCAGGGACTGATGTGGTTTTTAGTTTAGGATTCCTCTTGGTAGTGCAGGAACTCATTCCTGAGGTATGCACTTCATTCCTGACAACCATATTTCAAGGTTTCATATTGTATGTTTATGCCTTACACAAAATCACATATAGGTAAATGCTACTACTCACCAGTTTGTCTTCGATTGATATATAGACATTTCGTTGACAAAAATTAACGTGCATAAGACAAGTGTTCAAGTGTTGCATTTTCAGGAAAATTTCCTTCATGTCTTATTTTATAATACTTTGTTGAAAATTGTTGTAGCATCCGATAAGATAAGGTTTGATTTAATGTAAATTGGTATAGATGTTTTCTGTAGTCAGATTTTCATCCAATTACTAAAGTCAGACCTAACAAGTTAGTAAGATTTTTGAAATTCTAGATTAAAGTAACTGCTATAAAGTGACATCTACAATTGCCACTTTTTGACATCCAAAATTGCATGCCACATATAGCTAAATTTTAATAACATTTAGGATGTAGTTTAAAATGAAATCTTGTTGCAAAATAAATTAAATCAGAATTCTGCTTTGTTGTTATAGATGCTGGTGGTGGTGCTGGTGTTTTTGTTTGGTTAGTTGTTTGGTTGATTTGGTTCATTATTTTTTTTTCCAAAAAAAATATTACCATCATCTGACTTTTTATTAATGTAAAACATTTTGCTAAAATCCAACACAAGGTATTTTCCTCATCTTACTATAAAAACTAATTATAAATTAGAGTATTTTGGATTGTGGTTATTTCTGGTGGTTTCTGTAGTGATTTTCTATGCATTGCATAGAAAAGTTATAACTGAAAATAATTGTTTTCAAAAACATGATACAAAAATGAACCTTTTGATTTCTATGTTTGTGGTTGTTTTTGGTTTTAGCTAGTATTCTTAATGGATTATTTTTTTTTTGTCCAAGTCACATTTATTTGTAAAATGGAAAACGAGAAGTTTTTTTGTACACAGCAGGAAACAGTCAAAAACCAGAAAAATATCAAAACAGGCAAGGTGCAGTGAAAGAAGCAGAGTATCTAAAGGATGTGCATACACAAAAAAAAAAAACAACTAGTGCCTGGAATATCACTATGATTCCCCTCTCCTCATTTCCTCTCTTCAGCATTTAAGGTTAAAATTCACTAGGACTTAGATTTCTTCTGTCAATTGTACATGTCCCTCTACAGAGCAAGTAGCATTTCTGAAATCTTTGAACTAATCCTGCAGAATCAAATAGAAATAATCCCATAAACATATAGTAGAAGTCAGGAAGGCTACTAAAGCTAACATTTTTGAAGGGTTTGTTTTGTTATTAAATTTAAAAGCTATTGTAACTTGAATATTTTTAAACATGGTGACCCATACCCCCAGCTCGTATAAAAACTGGTAGGATGTCTCCATTAAATCAAGGGTGAATTGATTACCTGGTTTTATGCTCTTAACTTGTTCATAGGTAATGTAATGGGATTTGCTTCCTTCTAGTAAAAAGTTGTGGAAAATAGGCTGATTAGTTCTGTAATCAGGAAGTAGGAAGATCATTTTAGTCTTCCTGTAGAATGACTGATGGATCTTTAAAAGTGTTGAGGTAATATATGTGTATGCTGTATGTGCAGGGTGGGCGAAAAGGTCGGTGATGTGCATGAAACGTGCACAGAAACCACGAACTCAGACACCATCTTTTCAATGAAAGCTGTTTAGCTCTAGAGCTTCTCCTTTGCATTTTGAGAGGATTTAGAAGAATGCATTATTCATACTGAAGGAATAGTTAGAAAGTCAGTTGTCTCTGATGAAGGGTTGTGGGCTCAACCTTGCATTTTATTTTATTTTTTAATCCATTTTAAGTTATGCGCTACTGTAGAAAAATATCTTGTGGTTTGAATAACATATTGATTATAATCAATCAGACATTTTATATAGACTAAGGTATGCTCTGCTTAGCAAAAAATGCATTGACAAATTGAGCATATTAATGGATCCTAGAAATTTTGTCATGTACATGTAGTTAGGCTCACTGAGGTCTTAAAATGTGAAGAATGCTCTATAAACGTGCTACCATTCAATAACCCAATTCTTAGATTGATTATCGGAGATATAATGGAACATGTTTTTACGTTAAATCTTGAGAAGGCTTGAAACAAGGTTTCAAGCTGTACAATCGTCAGACATTCAGCTGTCAAAACACCATTTTTTCTGATTGTTCCGTTTTGGAACAATAATTGCAGTTTGGTTTCGTAAGTAAGCTTCAAAGCTGGTATGACTGAAAGTAGCTAAAGAATCACATGATGTAGGATGCAATTTTAACTGTGTGATAAGACCTTTTAATGAAAAAAAAAATGAGGGGGGGAAATTTTTGCCTTCCGATAAAGAGAAAAATATTTATAAATTGAAAAAATCTTTATAGAATCAGAACTTATTCCAGTGCTATTGTAACAATTCTAACAATTCTTTTTTTTTTCTTTGTTTTAGAACATTTTTTTTTTTATTATTGGTATGTGTAATGAGCCATAGTTAATATATGCTACTTAGCTTAATCTCTCTGAAACTAGGCTTTTCAGTATGAAAGAAAGGGAACAGGAAGAGAATGAACACAAACAAGGGATAAAACCTGAAAATATATTCATGTCAGCTGTCATTTCATGCATAAAGCATAAAATGGGACAGTAGGTGGGATTTGGTTTCACTGTTGACCTTGTGGTGTGAGCATATCACTTAGTCTTTCCAATTCTCTTTGCTCATTATCCAAATTACTTTGCTAGCTGGATCCACATACTTTCTTGTTGATGTATTGCAATGAAACTTCAATTTTATAAAAGATCTGTGCAGTAAGAAACAGTAGTAAGATGGATTCTTTACACTTTATTGGGGAATCCCCATGCTGCTGACAGCTCTGATTGATAAATATGAATCTTTGAGAAAATACTGCAACATCCTCGAAAACAAACAAAGAGAAAAAATATAATATTTATTTATTTATTTAAAGTACTATGCAGAAACTTTGTGAACATTTGAACAGGAAAATTTTATGACTGAGCATTTTTACACAAAACTTTATTCACCTCTATTAGAATGTGGGTTTGGGGCCTGAAGAAACTGCACTTAGTGAAGGGTTTCGAGAGTCAAAAGAGAAGTACTTCCAGGACTGATTTGCACTCATAATTTCTCAGATTATTATCTCCTTTAATTTGTGTGAATGGCTCCCAAAAAGGATTTTAGGGATGCATTAGCAAAATATAGGACATTCTGGTCAAAAAATTTCAGGGTCTTGGCATGTTCTGTTTGGTAGATTGGTAAAATATGGTTAGAGGCTCCAGCTGCTGTTAATTTCCTTGTACTGGGGGAATCTTTAAATGTCTTAAAAGGTGTTCCCTGACCTCTCTTCAGTACTACAGTCAGTATTCTCTGATCATTACTGAAACTTTAATATCAGCATGTGTACACTGAAAGAATCCATTATTTCAAATTGATTCAGAAATAAAATAAATGGTATGCCAAGTACATTTGTTTATTGAAAGGAAAAAAACAAACAAACAAACAAAAAACTTTCAGTTTGATTCCTTATTGTTTCCTTTATTTTTGTTTTAATGAAATAGTGAATAAAAGGTCTCTGTCATTCATGGTTCCAATGACTACCTCTTAGTCATTTCACCAATAGAGATGTTGCAGAGGAATCTGATATTTAGGTTTAATGATTGTTTTTTGTTATAAATTCTGTAGAAAATGTCCTTAAAGCTGTTTTTCTGGAGATTTAAGTCAAACTTGAAAAGAAACACAATTCATGTATCTTAAATAATAGTTTTCACCATGGGCAGAGCTAGGTTTGCAACTGTCTACACCTCTCACAGTCTTTCTGATGCTTTTGAACTGTGCCTTCTCTGCCTCATTTTTATTTTTTTTCCATCACTGAAATGGGAATAAAACCCTTCGTTATTAAAACTATGACTCATATGTTGGGTTCTCTACCACTCTGTAAGACCTAAAAGAAAATATGTGTTTTCAACCACTGTCACAAAGATGTCTATAAATATGTTGGAAAGGTAGCCACACAGTCTAGTAATTCTACAATCTGTTCTGGATGTGCTCAGCCAAAGGTCACTCAAATCAGTAGGAAGATAAATATATATGTCTGAAGTGTGTGGAATAACTTTACCACTCATTCTCTCCTTTTTAACAAAGCCTTCATAGCTAACAGTATTCTCTCCTTCAACATTGGTGGACACATGCTCTGAAACAGCAAGGGAAAAGGAAATTGCAATTTTAAAAACTTACTTCTTCTGGAATAACACATTAACCTGCTGAGACTTTGGGGATCTGATTACTCTAGATTAATAGATGGTGGTATATTCTCATACATATCGGTAATAGCTTTTGAAAGTAAAGACAATGAATTATTGTTGTGTTAGAATATGACACTGTTAAGGGAGAGGCTTTGAAATGAATCAAAGGTAGGTTCTTCTCTTGTTGAACCTGTTTCTGAAATTGTCTCTGGTCAGCCAAAGAAGATGCTCTCCCTCTGAAAAGAGGAATGGATTTGCCTGATTAGGAAAAATACAGTGACAGACAACCAAAATTTTCTTACATACATATTTAAAGAAAAGTGCTAAAAAATACACTTCATTTTGTCACTGGAAATATTTTGTTATGAGATGATGATTGATCTTTGCTCTCTGCCAATGGAGCAGATCTCCTGGGAGGAAAATATAATCTATATCTGTCTTATTTGTTTGACAAGCTAAAAAAAAAAAAAAAAAAAAAAAAAAAAGACAAGAAACAGAGTTCTGCTTTTGTTTCAGTGATTTAAAGTACATTTTCTAACTTTTTATTTGAAGAAGCTGTTTGTAAATCTAGTCTAGAAAAATGCTGTTTTTATAAGCTTCAGGAGCATGTTTCATTTGGAGGGAATGAATTATTCCTTGCCAACAGACAGCTGTAAATACATAAAACGTTCAAGCTTTTTTGAGGCTTGGCTCAAATGCCAGCACAAAATCAATGATAAAAATCAATGCCTTATATGTGCAGTACTTTACTTAATCATTTAAAAAAATTACTTCAGTGAGACATAGAGGGCCAGATCCTGAGCAAATTGCCAGAAATATTTTAGCTTCTGCAGAGTTGTATTGATTTACTCCCGCACTAAGTCTGGGCTACTGTGGAAACTAAATTTAATTTAATTGTATTTTTTAATGTATTTATTTATTAGTACTGAACATCATTGCATTTTCCCCAGCCACAAAAGTGGATTACTTTTGTGGCAAATTCTTTACATACATAAAATATGCAGTTCTGGAAAAAAATTGCAGTTGACATTTATGAGCTCAAGATTGAGATTTCCATTTCACTTTGTGTTATTTATAAATCAAATTAATTTCTAAAGCTATGCCACTGATTATAACTGTTAATTTACATGAATGATTAGGACACGCTTTGTGAATTAGGGTTTATAAAACTGAAATTTTAGGAAATATGATCTTTCAGAAACATGCTATGTTGATTTGAAATAAACTCAGATTTAATAATTTAGGATAATTAATTTAGTATCACACCAATATATAGTATAATTATCAAGTATGTCTTAGGAAAATACAGAGCTAGTAAAAGATATCACTACAGCTTTCTACTATTGAAAAATTGCTAATAAGTATTGGAGACTAGAAATTATTTCATAAACCCCATTCGCTGGTACTTATCTGTGCAACCTCTTGTAGTGTTTGGGATTACACTTTATGGAAACTGTGGATTGCAATGCTGGGTGTGGAACTCACTGTGGAGTAATTTCTCTGTCATAAATGAAGAGGCAGAGTGTCAGAAACAACTCTGATGCTATTGACTTTACTTGTAGTTGATAGTGCTCATTCATTATCTCAAAAAAAAAAAAAAAAAAAAAAAAAAAAAAAAAGAAAAAGAAAAGAAAAGCAGGAAATAACCTAAGTGGAAATTAAAATATGTTGTATTTTAAAAATGATCATGTTAATATTATTGTGAATGCACTCCTTTCTCAATTACTCACATCATGCATTTGAAATTCTTTCCTTAATATTTCATCAAGATGATTCCCCTCATTTAATATCAGTCAGTCCAATTCTCAGAAAAAAAAAAAAAAAAAAAAAAAAAAAAACACCAATTAACATAGCAAAAAAAAATTAGCCTGGTAAAAAAAAAAGACAGCTTGCATTGTGTGTGTCTTTTTTCTTTTATTTTGAACATGTATTTCTAAGACAAGTTTATAAGGCTATTGTTCTCCTTGTTACATATATTATACATATTTCTTTGGTTAATAGTTAATACTTCCATTACTTTGCTTTCTATCTGTGACACCTCATTTATCATAAATTGCTATAACCTGCACTTAATACCCAGATCTCATATTATACATAATATATTAATTAGATCATATAAGTTTCTCCCACTGGGTGAAAAAGATGAAGCAAGGTAATATATCCAGCATAAAAACGAGTTATGAATTATGACCAGCTGCTGTTTGTACATAAGTACTTAACGTGGTTTTCCAGAATTAAAGTTGTTTTATGATGTTTGTTTTTTTTGTCACACTTTAGAGACAGATTTTTGTTGGTAATATAAGGAATATTTTGTCTATTTTTAATTTGAGAAGCTGATTAAATATTGAGACTAATCCACACATCAGACACCACATGTGAAGGCATAGACTGGGTGATTTTTGAGGCTCTTTGCTTTCTTGATTCTTGAATTAAATTGAAGCAATGAATAGTATAATGTGTTTTCATTTTTGAGAAAACTTATAGCAGCCCCTGGTAAAATTCAACTATATATGACTAAGATTTTGTTGTTGTTATTGTTTGTTCTTCTGTGTATTTTTCTCTTCTGTTCTTTTTCAAATACACTCTTTTGTAAAAGATTGGGAATACAGAATGTTATCACTGTTCTTTTTTTTCACTTCATAACAGCAACAATACCATCAATATTACACTCAGGAATCTAAGACAACATTAATGAAATTTTGCTATCAAGAAGATGAGTATATCTCAGCAAACAAAAAGTTATTTCATGATTAAAATAGCTGAAATCCTGTTGTCCTGAAGTTCAGTGTTCACAGAAATGTGTAATGCACTTAAGCCTTTCAGCACCATTGCAGTGTTATGAGATAAATGATATACACATCGTGAATAGGTATTGTGTTATTACTAATATTTAAAATTTGGAGTGTACAGTGTTCTGTACCATTTCAAATAATGGAACTTGAATCAATAATGATATATTGAATACTGTTTATTTATTGTTATCTCATGGAGATTGTGCAGAACCAGAGAAAACTGTTGAAAATGTAGACCATACAGGGACCGCTTTGAAAACTGAGGAAAATTTTTAATAAATGGTCGTGAGAAAATATTTTGCATTGTACCTCATTCATTCACAACAGCTGTGTGTGGCGCAGTTGTGTAAAAGGGCATGCCAGGTTGTCTTTGCACTCCTTAAACTGGTTCTATGTGCCTGAAGGCTGCTTGGAAATTCCTTTTACTGCCAAGGAGTTATTACCACATTCAGGGACTGCTTGGAATGCTGTGTCCTGCCCTATTTCCCCTAGCCATTCTCTGTACTACTTGCAAGGAAGGGAAATTGGGTGTGCCCCACTGAACTAGTTCAACATCACTGCAGGATCACCCTGTGCTGTGTCACTGTGTCCCCCTTTCTGCCATTAGCACACTGTGAAGCAATACAGTGCCTTGAAGCCTGTCTGTTGGATGTCAGTGAATGTTTATTCAGGGCTGTAAAATAAACCTTGTAGAAACAAGAAACAATTTAAGAGAGAGGGTGTGAAATTCTCATTCTGAGGTAGTTAAAGGACATGTTTCCATTAATATCTGAGAGACCATGATTTTTATATTTCTTTTTTGGCTACACTGCAATGATGTGTGTGTGTGTGTGATGATCCCATGTCTCTTCTAGATAGACATATACCATGATCAGTCTATGTAGTCACAGACCCAT
Organism: Aythya fuligula; assembly: GCF_009819795.1. NCBI lineage: Eukaryota > Metazoa > Chordata > Aves > Anseriformes > Anatidae > Aythya > Aythya fuligula. The sequence continues at coordinate 131,281,913 of NC_045560.1, forward strand.
TAGCCAAATTATTTTTACTTATGCAAAATTAAAGTATGAAAGATCTACAAAAGACTACTACAAGCAGAAGTTTTGGGACTGCTATTGTGACTTAAGATGAGTTGTTACAGCTAACTCAAACAGATGAATTGTTATAGCTGACTCAAACTGTCAGAGAGGGAATGTTTTTTATGTTAAGCTCAGTGTTTGCTGAAATCCAGAATTCTTATCATGACCTTTTAATAACTAGTGTAGTAATAGAACATCACATTTCAGTAGATGAGGAAAGCTTTTGTCACTAGTCTTACTTGAGGGAAACTTCCTTTAGCTTTAAACAAGAGATCTGACTGACAAAAGACATAACCCATAGTTGACAGAACTACTGTACAGGTGGGTTCAGAGAAGACTCTGCAGTAGACTTTTTGGCTACAGAGTCAGTAGTGTGAAGCAAGTTAGATGGCAGATTGAGTGGAACTGCCTAATCCATTATTACTGTTGCTTTTCTACATCAGGATACAAGTCTAGTAAAAACAACTACTTTCATACATATGAGATTATGGTAGCCTGTTCAATTAATTTCTGCTTTTATAGAGTCAAGGGGAGGTGATTTTCCTTCTCACCAGTCAGTAAGAAGGCCATCGTTACTACAGCTGGGTGTAAAAAAGCAATGGTGGTCTTCAAGAAAGCATGCAGGAGTCAAGGAAATTTGGCAAATATGTTTAAATTAGAGCTGTCATGTACTGTGTGTGAACAGATGAAAGTTATGTATTAAGACCATAACGTTCAAATGTTATCTGGAAATAAAAGAACCAAACAGGCAGAAACAGAAATCCCATCCAGGAAAAGACAAAGTATGATAGCCCCTAGGTATTGTGTTTAAAATTGGAAGACTGGTCAAACAACTATTTCAGGTGGATCCTGTACATCTGTACATGACTAATGAAAACTCATTTCTTCAGTAAAAATGTTCTCTGGCTAAGAAAGATTTGCCAGTATTTGTTTGTAACAACTTACACTGTGGTCTGGGAAAAGAATCCATGCTAGTAACAGAACATGCATATAATAATAATATATATATATATATATATATATTTAGTATGAATTGAAGTGATTAATTAAAGTAACTAACACTATAATTCTTTTAATTCTTTTGAGTTTTCTGACACATTTTCCTTCCTATGAGGTTGATAGGAGAAAGGTACTAGGTACCTTTTGTACATCTTCATTTTGAAATATTTACAACAATTTTTCTTTTTCATTTCAATATTTTTATTGCAATCAAATCAAGATAGATGTCCGGAAATACAGATTGTCCAATTTAAAGAATATTTTTAGGTATTAAAATTGATATGTAAGCTAATATACATGTTGAGTACAGTGTTGACTGGAAATAAACAGAAAGGAAAATGGAGCAGAGTAAAATGAATCATAAAGAGGTTAAGGGTTTTGAAAATGAGCACATGCCAGTAGAGTTAAATTGGTTTGTATTGATTGTGCTGCAGGGAATTTGCAACTGGAAATTTTCAAGAAATGGACTTGAGATCATTTTTGTTTAATAATTTCAATAATGTTATTGGTAAATATTGTGACTGTGCTGATGAAATTTGCTAATGTTGGATCAATAATAAGGGCATCAATAATACAGAGAAGGACTGAGGTATATAGGAGAAGGTGAATAGTCTTGAGGATTGGGATAATAAAAATGCACTTAGATATTAAATGAGGGTCACTTATTAACATCAATTTGCAGATATCAGGTATATTTTTGTACTTTTTTGCACTATTTTGGATAGTGTTTACTTCATGCTGACAATGGTTGATTTTTAAGCATTTTGTAAATCACATCCCTTAGGTACCCCCTACCCACTTTTTGTTGTTTTGTTGTTTTTTTTTTTTGACACAAATAGAAGATTCTGAAATCATCTTTTCAATAAAAACCACTTCTAAACAGAATTAGCTTAAATATGAAAAAAAAAAAAAAATCTTGTTGAATTGTAAACCCCCAAAAGCAAAAATTTATAATGAAAACAGAAAAATATTTCAGCTTTCATAACACCAGCAGCCAAGCTAAAAGGTGTTGAATCTTCTAAAACAGATGCTGTCTTGTGATGGAAGATAGATTAGCCTGTGAGCCTGAATAAACTTAGTCTCTAATTAGTATGCAAATCTCACCGGCTCCAGGGTTCTTCCTGTTTCAAAAACTGTGATCTATTTAGTGTTTCCATGTTTCCTTGTGAATAATCTCACCCATGAGGTTTCTTTTTCATTCTAATTTTCTTCATACCTGTAATTTTCAAAGTGTGCTTTATTGTTTTAGCTCAATATTTTCTTCAAAGAACCAAGCTAAAAAATGTTAGCACTTCTATAACTGAAAAGAAAAAAAAAAAAAAAAAAAAAAAAGAAAACAAACACAGTCATTAATAATAAAAACATTTTGACTTAATCCTATAGGGTAAAATTCTACATTATGACATGTATTTATTTTATATGTAAAATACATACAAAAATATACAGAAGGCTATAGATGTTGAACATAAATATAATTCATCCTGAAACTTTTGAACTGATTAGCAGGCTATTTAATGCCAGAATGTTAAATAAAATGTATAATTGCCTTTTAAGTCCAATCATACACCATTAAAACTGTGACATTTTCAACAGTAGCAAGATCACATCATTAGTTAAAATTATTGACAGAAAGCACATCAGCAAATTGCTAGGTATGGAAGTTTTCTAAATCTCTGTAAAATTCTGGAAATAAAATTAAAAAATTGCTCTCACAAACCTGGATATTGATTCCTCCTTCCCCTCCCTCTTGTCTGATATGATTACCAGTGTGTCAGCATGGAACATAAATGAAGCATCTGAATGAAGATGGAAAAAGTCAGGATGGGAATCTCTTGATCTTGAGATCAAGTTCTCTTATACTCTCTATTCACATCATCGAACTTTAGACAACAACTTTCAGGACCCTCATCCCCATTTGAAAGAATCAACCTTTTCTCAACTGTCTATATAGTAAAGTTCGTCTTCTAAGCTTAAATGTTCAAAATTGTCATAATCAGATTCTGTGCAAGTAATCCCATGGGACTGAATGTATTTGCATGCATGCACACGCAGACAAGTGGGCAACCTATTATGACAGCTCCTGCATGTTTAGAGGTCTCTCTAAATGCAATATACGACAAGACTGTATATTTCACCTTAGATTATACAGTGATTGTCTATACTTACTCTCAAGAGTCAACAAGCATATTTGGTGTGCCATATGAATACCATGGGACTTATGTTTGATGGGGAAAACTCTTCTATAAATTGCATTAACTTGTTTAGCTATATTTGCTCTATATGCATAATTCCTCTTTGGTGGCCTTAAAATAATGAAAAAGGAATTCATGACACCTGTATTTTATTTTCCAGTTGCTCACAGGGTGCATCCTTGGACAAGTCACTTAGGTGCAGATCCTGAAAGGTTTTCAAGGCTCCAATTAATTCCAAAGACATCTTTAAAGGTTTGGGCTTTAACCTTTTTAGTGTTTGATTTCCTTTAGCTCTAAGATGAAAATGTTGCTATGAGCATATCTCTGAAGCCCCTCAGAGACTCTGATGAAAGATCCTGTAAATGTGTATACCATTTTTTATTATTTTCTTACTGGCCACTGAAGGGAATTCTGCATGGAATGTAAGCATCTGGAACTACCAGGGTCTGCAATGTTTATGAGAATTGAGAAACTTGCCCTACATATTTATGGAGCTATTATGAAATGAGAACACCAAACATAATTAATACAGAAAAAAAAATATTTAAAGTACATTTTACCTGCTGTTTTTTAGTATTTTATCTGACTGCATGGGCACCGTTGTTGAAGTACCATAGGAATTGGTAAGAGGTAACTATTGAAAATTGTTTTAGCATTAGGGATTCTAGTTCAGTGTTCAGAGATGAAACCAGCAATCTTGTTTGCTAAACACAGTTCACAGAAGTGTATGACACAGGTGCCAAACTATAAAATGGTCTGAGACACAGAAGAGTAATAGGTCAAATAGAAGCTATAAGCTCGAATAGTCAAGAAAGAAAAGGCTCTGTGTTAACATTTCCAGAATGATCACTGTGTTTTTGATTTGGAGTGTAAGGATGAGCTGAAAATGGTGGGAGCTTTTCAGCACAAAAATATGAAAAATTCTGTCTCTGCTGTGCAATGGTAGCCAGGTAGATTACACAGGTCCTGTGTAACTGTAATGCACAGAGAAATGGGAGTGAGGGAGGCAGGCATACCCAGAGTAATGTGTGCTACCCTATGGGTCCTGCTGCTGACTGGTCAAACAGATCTCTGCTTCGTAACAGATTTATTTTTTCCCATGTCACTATCTTACAAGTTAACCCTCCACAGCCTGTTTACATAACCATTTTCCTACTGTGCTCACCGGAAGACTAAGTGAAATGTAAACTGAAAAGAGATTGTAGGCAAAGAATTCATCAAGCTTTATTTTGACTACTCAGATCTCTGCCAAAGCCTTTCTTGGGTGTGTTCGATAGCTCAGGTTTGATGACCAGCCTTTTTCAGGTTGGAATTTCAGTTTAGATAAAGAATCTTGTCCAATAAATGCCAGAACTGGAATAAATCCCACTGGAATAAATGCCCAGAAACAGTGCATAATGTAGAGCTGAGCATTGGGACTACAAACAGACATGCTACAAGGAATCTATATTATATTCACATAAGGAACATGTGAATTTGTGAATTATGACAGACCACAACTTCTCAGCTGTGGTCTGCCATACAAATGATACACTAGAGGAACACATACAAAAAAGGATACAGGGAAGTACGTGTGTCAAAGCTGAATAGTCTTCAGATCAAACGTTCTGTTTGCATCAGTGACAGGAATTTCTTAGAGTATGGATTCAACTGATAGTGATTAAATATAGAAGATAACAAATATTATACAGAATACAGAATGTAGACATATAGTAGTGTTTTATACCTGATATGCCTCAGATGAGATGTCTAGAAATGCTTTAGATAGTGATAAGTTATCACTAGGAATGAAACTCAGACCTGTCATATGAGGCAGTGTCAGTCACACATTGCTTAGTGGACTTTGAAATTTATGTTAGACTTGTGGACTAAATATCATCTTAAAAGGGAGAAAGCCATCATTCATTAAAGTAGGATAAATGCCTCAAGTCTGCTGAAAGAGATGGAAACTCACAGAGCTTCACCAGATTCAAATCTGAGTGCTCAAAATAACTCAAGCCTTCAGATTCCCAAGATAGTCTTTTAAAATATTTATTTTAATGTAAGACTTTTAAAAATTGATTTCCAGGAAAATTAAAATCGTTTAAATAAAACAAGAGCTGAGAATTGTTTAAAAAAAAAAAAAAAAAAAAAAGTCGAAATTTTTTTCACAGTTTAAAAATAAAGAAACCACCCCAAATCATATTTGTCAGGTTTTGGACAGTCTGGGACTTTTCATGAAGATATTTCCTGTTCTGTATTTCTGCTTGTTGGATGATTGTCATTAGGCTTCTGTACATAAAATGCTTTTAATTCTGGACTTGAGTGGTGTAGGTGTAGGGAAATCTGTGTAGGGAAGACTACATAGTACATTACTACTGAAGGTCTAGGAATAGTTTGCAAGGATGAACTACAATTCCATCTATGTAAGTAAGGCCTAAAGGAAAAGAAAATGAGGTAAATTTACTCCTGACTTTAATGCTGAGAAAGCAATATTCACGAGAATGCAAAGAATGACCTTCCTGGCTCATTATTAGTTGTCATTGATGAAAATACATCTTTGGACCTAATGTTACTAGTTATAATTCTAACTCTAACCATTAGTGTAAATTCATTGCCTTCAAAATATGAATTGTTAACACAAGTGAAAGAAGTGAGTACTTAATTCTTTGTATTCTGCTTCCTCCACACCAGCCCTTCCTATTTCGACCCTCCAAACTGTTAAGCTCAGAAGGAATGATGAAGCCACATGTCCTGGGAGATTTTTCTGTTTCTTTTCCTTTCACTCTCACGCAGATGGATTTAGAGGGAGAGCTACTCCTGAGGCAGGTTTCTCAGGCAGGCATGAAACCAGAGCAGATGCTAGCAGACCAGGCAATGATACACTTATATTTCAATTTTTTTTCCCCCTTTTTGTTACATACTTTTGTTATCCTGAAACAAGTCTTTGTCCTCAGCTGAGGATTAATTCATTTTAACTTGAAAGTTGAACCATCATCAGCTTTAAAAATGCTTTATGAGTATGGCAAGTTTAAACCACACTTTATTCCTCATTAGCTTTAAACTTCATTAATTTTACATAGGAAGAAAAATAAAGGGAAAAACCCTTTCTAAATGGAAATTTCATTTTTTTTTTCAATGATTTTGTAGAAGAATATGATGATAATAATTTTTTAAAAGTTTGTAGAGAGTGGTTATAATAAGAAATCAAAGCTAAGGAGAACACTTGATGAAAAGGGATTATGACAAAGTAGTATATTTTGGCACTTAAAAACAACCTCTGATTTGCTTAATTAAAAAAAAAAAAAAAAAAAGTTGTTGTCAAAAGTTGATATAATACCTTTGAAAATGACATTGAAAATTGTCACTTCAGGAAACTTTCAGAGAACAACACCTTATCTGCTGTAGCATACACCTGTATGCTACATTTGCTCCTACAAAGGGTAGAAGAAGGCCTTTATATCACATGAATCTCATTTCTGCCAGCTAGAGAGATTTGATGAAGTTGCAGAAGCTATTTCACCCAAAGGAGCAGCATGGTAGCTGCTGTGGAGAAAACATTTTCCAAATGCCTCACAAGCCATATCATTTCACAGTTTGTGTTTGGGAAATGCCGACTTGAATATAAAAACTTAAGCTTTCAAAAACAAACTCTTCAAAAAAAATTGACTCATATTTTCATTGATAATATCCTGTTCTAATATTTTTTTAAACTGTTTTCCCCAGCTACTTCTTACTTTAGACAAACAATCAAAAGAGCTGGCACATATTTTCAGCTTCATTCCTCTTCCTTTTTCATTCTAGCCAAGTTCATGTGTATGCCACAGAGTGCATACAAAGAAGCTTCACTTTCAAATATTCACAAGAGAAGGAAATTATGTTTTTCTTGTTTGGGATTTTTTTTTTTTTTTGATGTTCTATTTTTCTGTATAGCTATAATCTCTCTTGCTTTGTAGGGTGTGTGTAATAAATGGGGTTTGAAATTCCTTAAACACTTTAGCTTCGCTTCAGCTATTAATCTCAGCAGCCATTTATTGGTTTCTATGCTACAAAGCAATGGAGATTATCCTTTAATTAATTCCATTGAGGGGTTCAGCTGCCACCATCAAGCACACTATGGTTTCATAAATTAATCTTGTAGGGGAAATATAATGCAATTTATTATAACATTTATATTAAAATGCAAATAACAATAGTTGAAATCCTGTGTAACAAAAAGATATACATGTGTATATATATGTCTCCCAAATGCAGTATCAAAAGAACACTTGCACATTCCATGTTCTTGTTTTTTGTATTTTCTGTAATTCTGCTTTAAGGATATTTTAGAATCCATCAGGAAAGACAAATATGTTTTCTTGACTCCTACATATGTACCTGTCTTAAAAATTGTGAAAGAACATCTGAAATCCAGACCTCTGAGAAATATATCATTGATTTGTAGAGATCTACTTGAGGTCTACCTTGCCATCTCATTCATTTGTACTATTGTAACTTAGTCAATTATAATAATACATATGATAACCTTTTTATATTGTGAGTGTTTGAAGGACAACAAGACCTACTGCCTAAAGCATCTCCAACATATTTTGATCTCTAGAAGCTGAAAGTGCCACCTTTTTGTATCAGACAACAGATTACATTAAAATGATGTTAACTATTTCAAAACTGATCTGGGTGTAAGTAGAACAAATTTCATTCTGTACAATATGCATATGTACTTTCTTTGAAGTCATTAAGTGTTAAGTTTTCAGCTGTACCTAACATTTGATGGAAGCAGAAGAAGAAAGTAGAGAGGTTAAGATGTTTGTTTTATATTCACCCATTTTAATGTCAGCAGCTATGCAGGAAATCCAGATCAGTTCATACTGAGAAAACAAGGTGGTGTTATCAGCAGTTTCTTTTCTGAGTACTACTTTCATAGGATTTCTTGCAGATTGGCAATCTTATCAGTGCCAAGAAATTAAACAGACTGTATGTTCTGCCTAAAAATCTACATATAATATTATTAATTAAGTTAATTAATCAAGTAGAATCCTCAAGACAATTTGCATAAATAGTTTTATTAAAACCCTGAGCACAGTAAAATGTTGCAAAGCCTCTTTGTGGGTTTGATGTAAATCCTAATATTTCACTGATCTGGGTGAAAAAATTCAGCTTAATATGGAAAAAAGTTTTCTGTACTAATTATATATTTTTTTTGTTATCAGAAGTATTGAGTTATTCTTCATCTTAATAGATACAATTTTCTGTGATTAATGAATTTATAATATGAGAAATTATTCCAATATTTAAGCTGTTTTCTGTCTGGGTATGTCCACTGTATTGATCATGTTTTGCAAGGACAGAAGGGGTCTGTGTTTGCTAAAATATTACTAAATGTGCTGCTTTGAGAATTTGCAGTGTATAACAAAGGGAATTACAACTATTTTCACCTAGAAGCTGATGGAAAACACCATATGGTTTAAATCATAAGCCATCACAGAACAGAGTTGATATAAAAACAGGATGGTGCCACCTATGCCAGCTCTGATATGTCAGTGATGTGCAGATGTATTTGTGTTGTGAAGACTATTTAAAAATAGCAGCAAAATTGCGTTCTCAGTGAAAGCAGTCATGGGGAAGACATGTATTTATTTAAGTAGATAACAGCAAGGACATGGTGTTTAAATGCAATCCACCTAAAAAAAAGCTACCTCTCAGAACTGCTCAGGATCTGCTACTACAGTCCCTGGGTTGAGGCCACCCTCCAGGCTAAATGCATTTGCTTAGTGGGAGACCCTGAGAAAATTCGCTACAGAAAACCAGTGTGTAGCTACCAGTAACTGTTTAGCCTTTGTAGAAGAAAAAAAAATCTTCACACTTTAAAAAAAAAAAAAAAGTTTTTTTTTAAACCCTTTTTACAAATAAGTCTTATTTTTTGTTGCTTTGTGGATTTCTTTTAGATATGCTGTGTCAATGACTCTTGTTGGATTTCCCAATTGATACAAAGTAGCAAGATTCTGACAAATGTTTTATAGAAAATTGGTAACAGCAAGGTTATAAATGGAAAACTACTCTCTAAGCATCAACTTGGTGATCGTATTCCATAATTTCTGTTTTAATAATAGCTGTAGCTGTTAAAATATTTTAACTCAGGTTGCCTATATATATTTTTAACTAATGTAATATGGTGTCGTGGTTCCGCTCGAGTGGGCAGCCGAGCTCCACCACAGCCGCTCTCTCACTCCCCCTCCTCAAAGAGGAATGGGGAGAAAATATGTGAAAAGGGCTCAAGGATTAAGATAAGGACGAGAAAATCATGCAATAATTATTGTAACGGGCAAAACAGACTCGGCATAAGGAGATAGTAAGATTTATTGCCTACAACTAACAAGCGAGAGAAGTGAGAAAACAAAGGAAAAAAAAAAAAAACAAAAGCACCTTCCCCCCCATCCACCCTCTTCCACCTCCTCCCCCCGAGCGGCGCAGGGGAACGGGGAATGGGGGTTATGGTCAGTCTACAGCACTTCTTCTCTGCCGCTCCTTCTCGGTCACTCTCGTCCCCTGTGCTGTGGGGTCCCACCCACGGGATGCAGTCCTTGATGAACTGATCCGGCGTGGGCTTCCCACAGGCAGCAGCTCTTCCAGAACTGCTCCAGATATGGGTCCGTACCACGGGGTCCATCCCTCAGGAGAAAACTGCTCCAACCTGGCTCCCCTACGGGCAGCAGCTCCTGCCAGATCACCTGCTCCTGCGTGGGCTCCTCTCCACGGGCTACAGGTCCGGCCCGGAATCTGCTCCGGCAGGGGTCTTCCACAGGCGGCAGCCTCCGTCGGTGCAGGGCCACCTGCTCCACCGTGGTCTCCTCCACGGGCTGCAGCGTGGAACCCTGCTCCACCGTGGTACTCCATGGACTGCAGGGGGACATCCTGCTTTACCATGGTCCTCACCACAGGCCGCAGGGGACTTCTGCTCCGGCGCCTGGAGCACCTCTCCCCCTCCTTCTACACTGACCTTGGTGCAAGGCTGTTCTCCCACTCCCTTGACTCTCCCGGCTGCTGTGTGGCGCAGCGTTTTTTCCCTGTCTTAAATATGCTCTCACAGAGGCGCAAAACAACATCGCTTATTGGCTCGGATCTGGAAAACAATGGGGCCCTTCCCAAACATGGGGCAGCTTCTAGATCTTTCTCACAGAAACCACCCCTATGGCTCCCTGCTACCAAAACCTTGCCACGTAAACCCACTACATATGGTGAACAGAAAAACAGTGGATCTACTAACAAACCTGACTTTTATCACATTTGGACTGAATATTTAGTGCTAATATGTGGAAGAGATCAGAATTTTCACAAGCTTATGCTTGTGACTAATAATAGTTACAAATTCATGCTAGCATATGTATATATTGTTTACCATCTACACTGTCTAATAGTTCATCTGAAGATTGGATGAGAAGCAAAAATAGTTCATAGAATAAGAGAAATTGAAAGCATGGGTGAAAGCCTACTCAGTCAAATTGTCCAGGAAGAGACATGATACACCCAATTTATTAATGCTGGTTTTGATACTGTACTTAATGACATAATAGAAAAATTATGACAGTTCAATTATAGTGTATAGTGTATAGGCTCTATTGAACCTGAGTCTTTTGGATGCTAGCCAATATAAATGATTTAATATTTGCTTGTCTTATTTTTATCTGTAGAATTTAGTGCCTTGAAGTTAAAGAACAAAAATCTATCCTTTTACAAACCAAAGCTCGTGTCTTACAGATTCATATCTTTGCCTGTACTGGACTCTTGAGCAGCTTGTTATCATTCTCATCATATAATATTAAAAGACTAATCAAATGGAAAAACAGGTTGTTACATGCAAATCCGCGTCTCAATAATTATTTAAAGCTTTAAAACAAGATATGTCATGGATAGGGCCATGCAGTAGCCCTCTGATATACTTTAAGTTTTAATTTAGGAGCTTAAAAGGAACAGAAAATATTTGTTGAGAACTTTTCAGTGTCAAATTATGATAACTAAGAGTGCTAAGAATTACTGCTTTTATATTCTTTCAGGTAGGCTCTTTACATGTAGGTTATAGGTTACATTTTGCCTACAGGTCTCTGCTTTCCTTTTCCTTTTTGTGTCTGTCTTGGGCCAGTTCTCTAGCAGCTGGTGGCACAGGGCTAGCAGAAAATGCTACTCGTGACCATTCTCCCACGAGTAGGCACAGGAACACTGGAATTGAACCGTTAGTATCACTTACCACTTGTTATCTGGCCTTTCACATTGTCTTGGTTGCACTGAATGAAAGCACTTAGAACTTCATGTAATGGCTTCTCCCTCTTGATTTAATGCATATAAGCCTGACACCTAATCAGCCACACATCCAAGCATGTTCTAGTTTAGATTGCATGAGAAAAGTGTAGATGTTGCATGCTGTGAAGTCACACATGGTTAGGTCTGTCTCCATAATCAGACAGTTGTAGCAGCACGATGCACAGCAACAGGTCATAGGATGTGTAGAAAGGCCTTTAGGCCCTTTTCTAATTACAACAGCATTGGGAATCTTCATTAAGATGTCAGAACAATTAATCTAGCCCACCACAGTCAGAATGGGATTCTATGTCTTCCCAAAGAAGACAATAGTGTTACAATGTGTCTTTCTGAATATGATTATAAAAAAAAAGAAATCCAAAAATCAGGGTTGTGGAGTTAGGGCACACCAAGGTACAGTGCCTTAACCTCTATACCTGAGGTGAGTGCATCCCTTGGATGGGCAGTAGACAATCAGAATGAGTAGCTCTTACTCATTTCAGTGTGAAGGAGTGAGGATACCTGTGCCACAGGCGTATGTGGCATGAGGCTCAATGAGCAGAGTTGAGGCTGATCATCAGGTCCATCATTTGGGATTTTCAAAAGTTTTGGTTTGTCTATTTTGAATGGCTACAATTTTCCACTAACCAGTACCGTATACTGTACAATTCAAGGTTTACTTTTGGCATAGGCCTCAAACTGGGGTAAAGAATATTTTACCTTTAAGTTGTTTCCTTTCTTCAGAAGGCAATAAGTGGTAAGTTTTGATATCAGTTCTGTTAATTTGTCAAACTTCAGAGTTTAGGATATAGGATGTAGAGCTTTCTTGTAAAAGAGCATATGTAGACCTGAAGTCAAAAGGAGGGGAAGGGTAAGCAACCTGACTAGCCCTGGAAGTATGGTATGCTTAATGTCTAGGGTACCTTACCTTGGTAACGCCATGTGAGTAGTCCCTGTGCTGGATCAGGTGAAGAAGTCCTGGTGCAGTACAACATTCAGGGAAAGAGATATTGTCTCTCAGTTTTTATATATTTTATTTTTCTGATCTAAGAACTTAAATGCAAAATGTAATCAATAAGAAGGCTGATTAATTATGCCTGACAGGAGGACCATAAGGAAGACCTGAGTTCAACATTTTGCACAGGACTGATTACCAGCATTGTGTCTGAGGAATGAGGAAATGGGGACTAACGAAACCTCCAGAATGCCTCCTACTGCCCTCTCTCTTGCACTGCCCAGATACAGTGGAAACTGAATTAGACAAATGAAGAGGTGTTTGGGCTCAAAAGTTTTGAAGTACTTTATCATGCACACTGCATCATACATTGAATTTCTCAGGATCAAGAGCTGTGAGAGCAGGATAGACAGACAAGATAACTAGAAAGCAGGGTGTAGGATCAAAATGGACAAAATAAATAAATAAATAAATAATTTAACAGTTTGGATTTTGTAGAGAATAGAACTAAATAGGTGTTTGTTTGTCCCCCCCCCCATCCCATCCACTTTTCACCCCCCATCTGACTCCTCTCCCCCAAATATCTATACTTTCAAATGGGGTAATTGTCAGAGTTCTGTGGAAATCTGTAGAGTTAGGCTGATATACACAAGCACAAAATGTGACCTAAATAGGAAAATAGCAAAAGAAAAGTGTTTCCTTCTCTCTCCTCCAATAGCTAATCCTCCTTGAAATGTGAAAGGCTTCTCATGTAAAATGAAACCAGATTTAGAAAGAGTAAGAACATCTGAAAAAAAAAAAAAAAGAAAAAAAAAAAAAGAAAAAAAAAAGAAAGACTGTTCCAGGGGGTTGTAATAATGACTATCACACTCTCTTAGATAAAATAGGAGAAAATTTCTGACTGCAAACAGCAGATTCAGTAGGTCTCTGGAGGTTTAATCTTTCACAGATAGCAAGAAATCTGAGTTGGATAAAGGCCTGGAGCTTTGCAAAATATAAGTTTCTGATGGAATGATGTTGTTCTGTTTTGTGAACTACACCATTTATCTTTATTTCTTTGTAGGTGATGCTTTCTGTGAATTCTTCTGAACTGGCCCATGATAAAAGTAAAAGCAGATGCAGGAAGTCTGTATGATAATAAATAATGACTAGGCTTGACAAAGTACTTCTGACATTTTAAGAGGGATACCATTGAACAAATTTATCTGGTTTGTTGCTCGACCATGAGAGGAATAATATAGTCCAGTTGAAAGGCAGCTTTCTCATTGGACTTGGGAAAAAAAAAAAAAAAAAAAATCACTTGCGGTCCAAATCCACATCTTCTCTGGGAGTTGGCTTTATTAACGAAACACAAGTCTTCCCTGGCATAGCAAAGTCCTGAAGGATTTTATTTTTTATTTTTTTATTTTGTCTACAAAAAATCTACATCTCCTACACAATCCAGATCTGCTTGTGTAGTTAGCCAAAGCTATAAAAATCTAAATGTAAAAGAAAGACAGTAAGTGATGATTATCTTTTTTCTTGCACATCTGCCACATTTTAACAGGTTGCTACAGGAAAAACAAACAAACAAAAAACATGCCACCCATTCTAAGGAAGAAAACTTAGGAAACTGAGGTATCAACTTTTTCAGCTAAGATGTTAAAGAGAAACTTGTCAAGAGAGGCATTAGAGAGTGATCTGGCAGTGTGAGCTGAACTCCAGTGTCCCTGGGACGGTTACAAACAACTTCATTGAGATTTGCATGCCTGCAAATTCATTTTGGAACATTCAAAGAACAGAGCAGGTCTGCAAGTAGATCTTCTAGCTAATATAAATCATAACTATAAATAACTGTTTATTAACCAAATATTTTTTTTGTCTTGTGTCCTCATTTTGAAATAACCATTTTCTTTTTCATTTAACAGTAGGTCTATATTTCTTGTTTTGGTTTGAGTGGTATGCTTCTCTTGATTTTCTTCCAAAAACAGAAATTCTGTCTTCTCCCAATATATCCATGAAATTTAGTCTACTTGCCATTCTTCACTATTATACTCTGATTATCAGTTTTCATTGATGATTTATTAACAAACTGCATTCATGCTCTCTGAGCATTCAGTCTTGTTACCTAATAAGATCACAGATAACACATACAACACCACCTTTATTTGAAGTGTTTATTTTGAGAAACGTTGCCTCACTGATTTTGCAGTTAAGTTCAAAGCCTAAAATCTATCCATTAAAATGCATATTTTCACTCCATTACTAATGAAACTCAGTTCCATATCTTTAATATTGTGTGGATAAAAAGATTAAATGAGTTGTGATATTTACGTTCTTCTTAGCTATTTTGTGTATGCTATGAGAAAAACATATCTTTGTGGGTACTGTAAAAAAAAAAAAAAAAAAAAAAAGACTTAAATTGAATGAAGATGAATTAATTTGGTTTTTGTTTGCTTGCATTTTTATAAATCTCATTTCCCTAGGCTGGGTTGCATCTATGGCTGATATTGGGTGTTCTATTGTCATTTATGAATCTGATTTACAGAAATAAAAATTGTTTCAGTTTTGAACCCTTCTTTTTGCAATAAATATATGTATTTGAATTGAACTTTGTTTAGTTTTCTTCAACCAGGAAATTTGCTTTAAAATTAAATTTCACAAGCTTATCTGATTTTATTTTCCTTTGAAGGTTTTTAATTAATGTGTATTTTAAGAAAGTAACTCTGGCATATACTGAAAATATTGAAGTTTCCAATTTATTTACAAAAGAAGTGTATGGGTTACAGGTATCTCTCATACCATCTGCTGTCTGGGAGACAGCACAGATACAATAGTTTTTGCCTAATCAGTGTGCAGCTCTTGACCTTTTTCTGAGTATTCCACAAGAGTTATCTATCATTTAACATAAACTATATTAGGTGTGCCTGTGATATAGATATGTATTTAGTGTTTGAAATAATTAACAATTTAAATATCTTTCAGTTATCAAAATTTCAGGGAAGAGATGTGAGATTTTAATCAAGGGGCTGATTGTATTTTAAGGAATTTAGTAATTTAGTTTATATTTTACTGTGAGGAATCATCTTTTTTTTTTTTTTTCTCAATGTTTTTGATAAACATATTAGAAAAATTTCAAGGTCTTCATAAGACTGTATTTGGTAATATGTGTAGAGATAGTGAAACACTGTAAATCACATTTTTAAGTGGACTAAAAGGGAGACTATGACATTTTAACTAAAAATGCACAGGGAAAATGATGGGTAAGGAAAAGTGTGTATAACTGAGCTCATTTGCCTTCACTCTTAAGAATTTTCAGTACATTTTTTTTTTTCCAGCCAAATGGTGTTGTTGTATTTTAATTAGCTTGATGTCTTTGGAAGGGAACTGCTTTTTGGGAAAAAAAATAAATAAAGGTTGGGAAAAAAAAATATAAGGAAAAAACATCTCATCATTGTATTATACCCTTCAGTAGAAACAGCTGCTGATGTTAGGTACGCCTGATGGAGAGCATGCAGCAGCACTGATACATTACCTATCAGCCTAGATCTATGTTCTTTTCAATCTTTAACATGACAAATAATTATGTCAGGAAAAAAAAAAAAAAAAAAAAAAAAGTCTGGATTTCTTTTTTTTTAAATCTCTTATAAGCAAAGGAAGTATCAAGCAGGATAATTGCAAGAAAGATTTAAAAATAACATTAAATGATGTGGGAAGATGCTATCACATTATTGGTAATGCTTTACTTTAAAAATGGAGGATGATTTTATTCTTTGTAATTTGCTTACATTCGAGAACTTTTTCTCAAATATATTAGCCATATTACCTCTAATTATTAGCCTCATCTAGATACAGATTCTCTTCTGTGTTGGTCTTCCTGAGAAACTCATGGAGATCTGTTTTACATCTCAAATAATATTAGCCTTCCCTATGGTGCAGTGGTCAAGGGTTTATCAAGTGATGGAGCAGACTGTTTACATTTCCCCCCTGTGTATTGACCAGAGCAATGCCTCTTCATGGGGCTATAGTCAGACTTACAAAACAGACACAATAATTACTTCTGGAACAGTAAGCAGAGCCCACAGTGGGGCAGAGTTGAATATGTTTCCTTTAGGACTAGTGGCTGGTACTGGGCTGCAGATGCTCGCACCCCAGAACTCTCTGCTTGCATGCAGATGGGAGCAGATGACAGATGTAGTCTTTTGTAAGGTTTGCATTGGTCTGTGGGAAAGGAATTTGCAGGTGGCTTTGCGCTGTTTCACATGTCCCTGAATTAGAGATAATGAGGAAACAAGCAGTAGAAACAAAAAATTGAGCAAGATTGAGATCAAGTAAATTGGCTACAGTGCTAAAGATGAGCTTTGGGCAGTGGCCAATTGCTGGTTGGCTTGAGGCGTGTGTCTGAAGGTCTCTAAACAATTGTATGATAGATTCAGGTGCATGGACAGTGTGTGGGGCTGTGGGGAAAGTAGTGAAAAAGGGCAATAAAAGCCTTCTGTTCAAGAGCCATCAGGAGTCCGTGTCTTGCATCCCTTCATTGGTCTTCATGATAGGAAGGAGCATTGAAAATAGCAAATATGTCATGCTGTTAAGAAATAATTTTAAACACACACTAACCTGTAATCTTCTGATATTTTTTCACCTGCACTGTATAATTCAATTCTAGGCACCACAGCTTTTTGGATAAATACACTAAAAACATGTTTTCTGAAATGATTACTCTCACTTATCCTCCTTTTCTGTTTCAAGTATTTAATTTGATTTATAATCTTTATTTAAAGAACAATAAAGATGAGAGTCCTTTTATATTGGAAAAGTAATAGATTTGGGGTGAAAATCATCTCAGGCAGAAAGAAACTATACAGCTGATCTATTAAACTTTTTGTCAGTAGGATTCAGCCTATAAGACCTTCACATTCACATGAACGAAACTGGTAAGAGAGTGAAGAAAAAGCATATTATATGGTGTCATGTTAAATGTAACAAAAAGCTACAAGTGTTGGAGTACAAGTTTATTGCAAGATCTTATATTTAGACTTTTTGCTTCTAGTCTCCCTTCATACTGCTTGTGTTTCCATGAATCACTGATATTTCATGGTGACAATGGAAGGGTTAGACACAATGCATTTGAAATCCAAATTTTATTTATTTTTTTAATATAACATAACATTTTCTATACAAGTGGTTCTTAATACTGTCCTTGACAAAAGTAACTACTTTTTTTCTTCAGTAGAATCTTGTATAAGATACTAAAGTTTTGTTCTATATAAAGAAAGGCCATTTTTTTTCAAGTGGAAGTTACAGGAAGAAAATAATCTTGATTATTATGTTTGGTACTTTACCCTTCTAATCATTTTTAAATCGTTAACTTTACCCTTCTAATAATTTTTAAATCCTTAAACATTAACTTTTTATGTTGGGAACTTTCCTACAATAAGTACCTCATCACAGTCCAAAAGATCATTGTTCTTTTTTCATGTTATTTATTTATTTACATTTGTGAGGTCTGATTCTAGTTTTATTTCTTTTTGTCTCCACTGATTTTGTTGATTTCATTACTCATTCTGCAGGTAGAGAAAACAAGATTTACTAGGATAAATGTGAGCAGAAACAGATTCATGAAGCCAAACATTTTATTTTAATATTTGTATAAATGAAAACACTGTATTTGTATAAATGAAAACACATGTCATTTTCATCCTCCTTACACTGTGTACTTCCTCAATGCTTTCTAAACCTTAATATATTAAATGTGACTGAATTTCTGATTATTCCAATTCCTCTTTTTTTTTTTTTTTCCTTTTTTTTTCTTCCTTGATATATTCAACTTGGGCCAAACCATAAGTGGTTTATTATACTCATGAAAATGCAGAAGCATTACCTCATTACACCAGAATTTATGTGCAAGAATTAAAAGAGACATTTGGAGAGCTATTTAAAACAGATATAAATATATCTGCCATGATTAAAGATAAGTAATTTAATTTAACAGAAACTGTTAAATAAACAACATGTTTTAATAGTGTCAGAATTCTCATGCCAACAGGTGATGTTGCCAGAGGCTTTCAATCATAAGCCTCTGTTTTCAGTTGATGATAGCTCTGCCAAATTTAAACCATTGTGGCTGAATATATCCCTCAGATAAATTTGTTAATATTTTGATTAAAGTAAGATCTTCCTTAATAAGTAGTTAATGAAAATAGCATTGACTAGTTAATGTTAAATAGTTCTATTAACATTTTGTTGTAAAGTTTCCATCTGGTGGCATGTGGGAAATGGAATTTAAAATCTTGCTTGAGATAACCCTGTACTGATGAAAACGTTTCTACTGCTCCTAAGGAAATCTGGCCTTAGAGGTCACTGAGTAAAATGTCTCTGCACATGGCAAAACTTCTGAAATAAGTGTTTTCCAAAGATCCTTTCTATGCTGAACATGCATTATTCCACCAAAGAGCATGCAGAAATAACCCAGTGCATACACTGTCCAGACAGGAGACCTGAGTGCCTTTCCTCTTGACTCTGACATCACTTTCCCTGTGAACTGGGGCTGCCAGGAGGAGAGGAAGGAACTCATGGTTTTGAGTGGACAGGACAGGAGCAAGACTGACTGTGGTAAGGAAAGACATTAAGGGGAAGAGACAAAATAAACATCCACAGGGAAGATTCAAGAAATTAAGGAGAATAATGGAAGCGATGCTAAGAGGAAGAATGTGGGCCTGTGTATGATAAGAGAGAAAAGTAAAGGTGTGGGAGAGATATTGGCGCAGGAGGAGGCAGACAGGAGTTGGCTGAGGAACATAGATTTGGGGAACTGTAGCAGTAAGGGAAGGTAGGAGGCCAGGGCAAAGGAGAGGCTCATGGAAAACTTGGTGTAAAAGTTTAAAATCTCTAGAATATGCTTTCCCTTATTTAGAAAATAGTTATGAAATTTAACAATGCTTTCATTCCCTGAAGGACCGGATGAGCTGGAGGCTAACTGTGTTGCCAGTGTCATTACTGGTTCAAGTAGCTGAAAAAGCTTCCGTT
The DNA here is from genome assembly GCF_009819795.1 of Aythya fuligula. Classification (NCBI taxonomy): domain Eukaryota; kingdom Metazoa; phylum Chordata; class Aves; order Anseriformes; family Anatidae; genus Aythya; species Aythya fuligula. The sequence goes on from NC_045560.1 coordinate 131,301,383, forward strand.
ACTATCCTTCCTTGCTGAGTACCCAAAGGGACGAGCTTGTTTCAGCAGCATGATATGGCTAATTTTCTGTAAAGCCTTACTGTTACATTGCCTCTGAACAGTGCCAAAGAAGCACTAAGGCTGCAACTGAAGAACACAGAAATTACAAAATACCTGAATTAAGGCTCAATCAACCTGAATTATCACCACGGGTTTGTGCTCATTTTGATTCACCCTTTCACTTGCCCATCACCACATGCTTTTTTACATCCTACATCTCCATTGTCTCCTGCCCTTGTCAAATCCTTCCTCAACAAGCATTCCCACTTGCTGGTACAGGACTGAAGAATTCAAACTGGTTTTCAGTAAGAGGATTTCGAGAGTGAGCCTTTTGATTGTTCATGTCTTTAAGATCTGTGTGTGAAAATACAATTATATGCATACCTTGTCGCTTAATGAGTTTTGATATATGCCATTGATCAAGTACAGTATAATGCCTTGTTTTCTGCCACAGAATTTTAAAAATATATATTACTTTACTCCTTGAGGTAGTAGCAAGCAAATTTAGTGAAAAGTGATTTTGTATCTTGTTTTCTATATTACTAAGGTACCACAAGGATAAGTGAAGAAAGAAGTATTGTATGCAACTCTATGTCATAATCTAAATGTAACGCTACACAGATTATGAACATTTCTCTGGGTTACTGAAAGACATTAAAATTACCAAAGCATTGAAACCACAACTGAAAACACATTATATTAACATGTTTAAAACTCTGTTCTCCTCCAAATGTGTTTTATTTTTTATTATTTTTTTCTTTTTTTTTTTTTTTTCTTCCCCCCCCAATGTTGTTAGAGAGCAAGGTCATGCATGGTTATGTTAGAGGTTTATTGTTTGTTATTTAACTGTACCATTGTATATTATTAAGAGCAGGATAAATAACTGTATAGTGGGAAGTGTGAGACTTGTGATGGTACTGGAAACAGTCCCCCACAAAGCTGCTTTTCTGCACAGGAAATCTTTGTAAAGAACCTGCAGATCTTTTGCTTGTTAGAGTACTTTTACATGAAACAGTTCCAAACCATTTTTTTAGAATGTATCAACCCACAGGCACTAGAATATTTCACTGAGCACTTCATTGTGCTTTGGTGGAAAAGATATTTCAAAGTATAAAAAACTCTCTCAATAATTTAAACCATCACAGTCCAATCAGGGATTGTGTTGCCTGCACCTAATAGCAGCAGATATTTGAAACCCATTTCATATACAACAGTTAAAAACAATGTGCTAGAATACAACCCATCACAGAAATTATTTTCTTCACCAAATATCAAAGAAATCATCATTTTAGATAAAATCAGTATACTTACTGCTGTCATCCACTTTAACCAAATTAAGGTTATATTACTTATAGTTAAATAACCTTTCTAATATCTTGTTACAGAGTAGAATTGTTGTGGCTGTGACAGTAGAATAGAAAAGTGACAACAGTTCTTACTTCAAGTATATTTAAATAGTTATATTCTGTCTTCTTGACATAGAATCATATTAATATTTTTAATATCCATACAAAAATAGCTTAATTTTCCTAGCTAATTAGTGCAGGAAAGGAAAGGAAAGGAAAGGAAAGGAAAGGAAAGGAAAGGAAAGGAAAGGAAAGGAAAGGAAAGGAAAGGAAAGGAAAGGAAAGGAAAGGAAAGGAAAGGAAAGGAAAGGAAAGGAAAGGAAAGGAAAGGAAAGGAAAGAGGAAAGAGAAAAGAGAAGAAAAGAGAAGAAAAGAGAAAAGAAAGAGAAAAGAGAAGAGAAGAGAAGTGATACTGACATTACTTTTTAAGAGTTAGATTCGCATGAAGGAATTATATTTATAAATCTAACACATCTCTGCCTATGGCATATGCTGAAGTAACATGAGCTCACATTAATAACTTCCAAATCAGAGCCAGATCAGAATTCATTCCCACTTATCACATAAGTAACAGAAATATTTTAACTTTTTATGGAAGGATGGATTTTTTTATTATTTTTTTTTAATAGTAGTTCCAAAGTTCTTTCTGATGCAACATTTAACTCATTTGATTTCACTCATTTAGTTTCACTAAAATGATAAAGCAAGATGCATATTGTGCAAAGACTAAAAGAGTATAGATTGTTTGCAGAAATACTTGGAAAGAGACAGAGTTCATAGAATTCTTTAATAACTCAGAGGGACGATAAAATCATTTACATTTGCTTTGTTGTTGTTGTGGTTGTTTTTCTAATCTTTGGTATCTATGTTATTGCAAGTTATTGCAAACACATCAAAGAAAAAAGCCTTTCCTCCTTAACGTTAACCAGCACAAGTGTCAGGTTATAACTTAGCTCAAAAATAGAGCTTCAGATCTCTCCACAAACAAATCTGTAGTTACAACCCTCCAAACAGCAGCTTCTTTTGTATTGTTCTGGCACCCATGGATCAGTAAGACAGTTTCATTTCTTCATGAGAGGATGAAACAAACACAAGAGGTCCCTTATCAAACAGATGAATTTAAGCTAGTTTGGCTACAAAAACACATCCCAGGGCAATAATACTGGAATCAGACATCCTTGAAGGTATAGAACAAGGGAAAACCCTGAAGACTATTTTTATTGGGCAAGACTGATCCATTTTTTACAGAGTACACAGGTTTCTGTCCCCCAAACCTACCTTTTTCTTATGAGCCAAAAGAGCTGTATTATTCCTGTTCACAAGAGAGAACCATTTCACATGCAGCAAGAGAAAGGAAACCCTATTTTACTGTGGTGAGGTCCATTTAAAAAAACACTAGGTAAAGAGACAAAGCTGTTGTGGAGGTGAAGAGTGACTTTTGAAATTGATAAAGAAATGTCAAAATGATCAGAAAAACTAGTTAAATGTTACATGTTAATTAAGGTTCCCCACCTTATTTCTCTGGGAGAACTGTCACTTCCAAAAGTTTCGTGAATCATAGAACTTAGTAAATATTCTACAAAATATTTTTACAAGGAATGAACATGCCAGTTTTCATGGAGTCATCTTGAATTCATGAAGACCTTTCACAATGATGTTAGATGTTGTATTCCTGTTGTTCTCCGATAGGCACACAAGCAGAAATACTGAAAAAATATTATCTAGATCAACAGAGTTTTCTGTACAGACTTAGGATTCCTTTCCTGCTGTCTGCTCAGGGCTAAGAGGAAAAATCATAATGGATAAGGTAGGAGGGGAATAAAGGTGAGCTGTGAAATGGACAAGAATATTCAGAAGGAACAAAAGGATAATTAACATTATTATTTGTCATAATCCAGACAATTATGTTTCTTGAAAATATATTTCTTGAAGTAATTGGACAATTTATATCCAAGAGTTTATATTCAGTTAGTATGAATTGCACTTAAAGTGAGAAAATTATTTTGGATGACCGAATTGTTTTGAAATAAATATTCTAGAAATATACTTATTATTCCAAAAAAAAATAGTGCGGGATTTTCTAAAGATTTAGCTAGGGAGTCGATCATAAAGATATATTCTCTCTTTGATTTCACTAAATGCTTTTTGAAAAATAGCATGAAACACTGTACATAGAGAATGCTTTGTGTTTCTTACAAGTCACCATTCTTTTTTATTTGTTTGTTTTGGTTTGGTTTGGTTTTCAGAGAAGCCAGTACCAGAAACACAAATAAGATATAAGCGTTTTAGGAAGAAGACAGTCAAGGCTGTAGTACTAATATCATCTCTTTTACAGAGCGAATAGTGAGTTAAGTGTCCATTTTATCAAGACAGGAATAAACAAGTGCACATCAAACTCATCAGTGTCACATATAAATACTGGCAGAAGAATCTGGAGAAATCAAAATCCATAAGGTATTCATAATAGAATAACTCATTTTGTTCTCTAATTCACATCATTTTGGAAGCAGATCTCAATACTCTTCTATTATCTGTAGATGACACTTAAGAACAATATAAAAAATTTAAACATTTTACTGATTAATTGGTTAAAATTGGAAGGAAATATGGAAAAAGAAGGTTTTGAAATATGGAAATATTTCAAAAAACATATTGAAAATTTCCATATTTCAATATTTTTGAAATATGGAAAAACAAGGTAATGAAGGTTTTTGTTTGTTTGTTTGTGTCCTGGTTTCAGTTAGAACAGAATTAATTTTCTTCCTAGTAGCTGGTGGAATGCTGTGTTTTGGCTTAGGATGAGAAGAGTGCTGATAACACCCCGATGTTTTAATTGTTGCAGAGCAGTGCTTATACCAAGCCAAGGACATCTCAGCCTTTAGCTCTGTCCTGCCAACAGGCAGGCTGGGGGTGCAGTAAGAGCTGGGAGGGGACAGACCCAGGACAGGTGACCCAAACTAGCCAAAGGGGTATTCCATACCATCTGACGTCATGCTAAACAATATATAGGGGTGGCTAGCCGGGGGAAGGGGGCCGGACTGCTCGGGGTTAGGCTGGGCATCGGTCAGCGGGTGGTGAGCAATTGCATTGTGCATCACTTGTTTGTACATATTATTATTATTTTCCTATTATCACCATTGTATTATTGTTATTATTATTTTGTTATTATTATTTTCCTGTCTTATTAAACTGTCTTTATCTCAACTCACAGGCTTCACTTTCCATTTCTCTCCCCCGTCCCAGAGAGGGAGGGGGGAGGGTGAGCGAACGGCTGCGTGGTGTTTAGCTGCCGGCTGGGTTAAACCACGACAGTTTGTTTGTTTGTTTTCTATATAAGTCTGACATTATGAAAGACTGGTTTGATTATAGAGGGTTTCCCTGAGTTTGAAATTTGCTGAATTCTGCTCCATCTCATGTAATCTGTACAATCTTAAACTGATAACAACATAAAGCAAACTTCTTTCTGTAGGTAGTATTAGAAATAGACATGCATAGTCATCCAGACACTCAAAGCTCACACAATCAAATCAAGTTTTCTGAAGCCCACTGTGAATTGCAGTAACAAAGTGGTGGTAGGTATCTCTGAAACTTGCCAGCATTCCTAAACATAGAGGAGAACTCTGATAGCAAACTGAGAATGAATGGTACTGAGTACTCTAAGATTAGTTTTCGACCTGTTTCAGCCTCAGTTTAAAATCATACTCAAAGGCTCTAACATCTTTGTGAAGCCACTTGTTTACAGTGAATTCTGACATGACTTCTTTCTGGCATTAATGCATAATTTCATCTCAGAATTATGCATTTGGTATAGAATTCCCAGGAAATGTCAGAGCTACTTGAAATGACTCTCTTTATAGCAGAGATTTCTTGCAATGGAATTTTCATAAGCAAAGTCATTTAAATGCCTGGGATAAAAATAATAATAATTTAAAAATCCTGAGAAACAGTGCAAAGGTGCTGGAACCCACCTGCTACAGGTATCAGATAATGCCAATCAGTGGCAATCAGTTACTGTGAGCTTCTGGGAGAAAGTGACAGTATTAAGATGAATCTTACCTATCTATTTGCACATTTTGAGCTTCCTGTCAGCAGTCTGGATTTTTAATCTGAAAGATTTAACAAATACTGAACATTTTTTAAATGATTTTAGGATGAGTCTTAATCTATGAGAAGAACATGTAGCCAGGCAGAGAAGGACCTGGGAGTGATGGTGGATAGTCGGCTGAATATGAGCCAGCAGTGTGCTCAGGTGGCCAAGAAGGACAACGGCATCCTGGCTTGTATCAGAAACAGTGTGACCAGCAGGGCTAGGGAGGTGATTGTCCCCCTGTACTCAGCTCTGGTGAGGCCGCACCTTGAGTACTGTGTTCAGTTTTGGGCCCCTCGCTACAAGAAGGACATCGAGGTGCTTGAGCGGGTGCAGAGAAGGGCGATGAAGCTGGTGAGGGGCCTGGAGAACAAGTCCTACGAGGAGCGGCTGAGGGAGCTGGGCTTGTTCAGCCTGGAGAAGAGGAGGCTCAGGGCGACCGTATCACTCTCTATAGGTACCTCAAGGGAGGCTGTAGCGAGGTGGGGGTTGGTCTGTTCTCCCACGTGCCTGGTGACAGGACGAGGGGGAATGGGCTTAAGTTACGCCAGGGGAGTTTTAGGTTAGATGTTAGGAAGAACTTCTTTACTGAAAGGGTTGTTAGGCATTGGAACAGGCTGCCCAGGGAAGTGGTGGAGTCACCATCCCTAGAAGTCTTCAAAAGAGGTTTAGATGTAGAGCTTAGGGATATGGTTTAGTGGGGACTGCTAGCGTTAGGTCAGAGGTTGGACTCGATGATCTTGAGGTCTCTTCCAACCTAGAAATTCTGTGATTCTGTGATTCTTGCTATAGTCATTTCAGATGTCCAGAGCATCCGAGGATTATATTGTCTCTTTTATGTTCTAGCATCTCATTTTTTCTGCACGTAAACAAGCATGCAGATAGATGCAAAATTGACTGTTTCATTAAAACGATTAATTGAAACTAAATTACGAAGATAGTAATTCCATTGTTGTTACAGGGAAATATAGATCACTTTGGCCAGCAGATTCAGTTTTAATTTCTGACCCAATTCAAAAATACTTTACTGAGAATGACTGTTATTTGTTGATTTGTAATCAAAGATCAGATGTCTTTCAATTAATTAATTATGAAGGATATTTCCATTCTAGGTCCTGCAATGTATAAATAAATATCATCTTCAGTGATGTATTAGTAATCAATTGCAGAACATGACTTTTCATTTAATGACTTGGAAATATTTGAAACATATTAGTGATATCGCATCAGTAATGTATGTATGGTGTCACCACCATACTCAAATTTCTCATGCTTTTTAAGGAAAGGAACTTGAAACTTGCAATAAATATTTATATTGAAACTTGGGAGAAAGTATTTTTACAAGGTTTAGTAAGAAGCCAGGTGTGTTTTCAAGGTCAAATAACTGACAATTAGACAATGGAAGGATCTTTTTAATTGTATATCTATTTTACAACAGATTACTTAAACTGTACATGTTAACTCAAAGACAAAATACGATTAATAAATTTTCAGGTATAAAGGAGCACTGTCATTCAAATAATTTCGCATTTCATGCATGTCTTGAAGGAATTTGTTCTAACTGATTAAGTTAAAATGCTGACATGAGAAATAAAGTTATGTGAAGTTTACAAAGACATCATTATTCATTTCCACTTTCTGTACAGTGAGGGTGTTTAGTTATGATCACATTAACAATAATTTACCTGTGTATCCATGTATACACATTGTTTCCTCTTAAAAAGTATTCTATCGTTTATACTTTATTGACATAAAACACCATTACTTAATAGTGCTAAATACATTTCATAACTTAATAGTGCTAAATACATTTGTCTATAGATGAGTAGAAGTAGTCAGAACAATCATCAATGACAGAATTGTTATTAGGAACATTAAGAAAAGTTTTAGAATTAGCTATTGCTGTTGTTGTTGTCTTTCTTTTTTAATTGTTTTAATTTCACTGTTAAAACTAATGGAAAAGATCTTGTCTTAAAAAAAGTGGATGGTTGGATCAAAGTTTCAGATCATTATTTCCTAGAAGACTAAATAAATAGTAAGGAAAACATTAAATATTGAAATACCTTTGTAACATTTTGTTTTGTTTTCTTGGACAATAAATGTTAACTAATGTTAAAAAAAAAAAAAAAGTTATACTTTTATAATTTTTTTTTCTCTTTGCTCCTTAAAAGATATATATGCCTATATAAATATTAACCAGGCATATAAACTAATATGCCTAACCAGGCATATAAACTAATATGCCTGGTTAGATCTTTGTTCTATTCATTATTAGTTCTTGTTTCTTTTCATATGAAAATTTGTTTCTTGTGTATAATTTTCCAAGATCAGTTTTCCCTTTACTAGAACTTTTTACAAACTTTAATGGTTTTATGCCTTCTGTTGGACCTGAGGCATTGTATGTGATCTCATCAGATTTTATTTCTCCTTTATCAAACTAAATGATGTCTCAGACCCATCTTTTAATCTGCTTTTTTGAAGCCTAGAAGATAGAGTAGAAGGTGAGGAAATAAGTCAAGAGCCAAATACAATTGCCTATCCCCGACAGCTAGTTTCACCCTCAAGAGTGATGTTGTGAACAGGATTCCAGTCCTAAAATAGTACTTGATATTGCCACATTTCTTTTCCTAAAAATATTTCAAAAAATAAAAATATTTTCCTAAAAATATTTCAAAAGCTGCATTCACCAGCAGTAGCTGGTGAAAGATTTCACTAGCCACTTATAGTTGCTTATAAGTAACTCTAGTTGCTTATAAGTAGCATCTCTAAAGTTTGCATTAACAAAAAGCCTGTGATGAAAAGAAAGGGTTCTGTGTCCAGCTGAAGCTTCAACAACAGTCACTGTAGGTCAAGAACAACACCTGGATTACCATTTGCACAAGAAACCATGGTTTAAAAACTGAAATCTTTGTAGGCAGCTAAACAGTACTTATTTCAATACCACTGACAATATCACATCTACCAACAACATCTTGTAATATTTAGTAAGTCTGATGACAATATTTTAAAAGGGGGTTGGTTTTGTTTCTTGTTTGTTTTGCATGTTTATGATTATATACAATTTAAAAAGTATTTAAAACAAAATTTGATCTTGATAGTCACATTTATGTCTAGAACACTGTTCACTCACTTTTTATTTAAATAAAAATTAGGCATTACTAAAATAATAACAAATAGAAATACAATTATATCAGCATGTTCTGTACCTATATTTTCATAGCATACAACTGCAAAACTCAGATTTTTTATACAAAATTGCAGCTTATCTGCAGTGCAGTGAAACTTTTCTATTCATCACTAGTTTGGATTTATCTAAGCATAAGGATTGGCAAGAATTTATCTATAAGGAAAGAAAATGTTTTCTGCTGGACTTACTCACATGAGGTTGAAGAAAAAAACAGATAAAAATGAAGGCAAGGTTCATAAATACATATATATTATATATACATATATAAATATATATATATAATATATATACACATATATAAAATATATTATAAATATATAAAAATATAAATATTATATATACAAAATAATATATATTTAAATTATATGTTAAATTATATTATATGTATATATATATATATATATAAAATTTTAATTTTTTAGTCCAAGCTTTCCACAGCTGTGAGCTCAGGCCAGGACTATGCCCCATCAGGGCCTGGAAACCTCTGAGACTAGAGCCACACAGATTCATCCGCTCACCTGCCTGGTTGTTGCCCCTGAAGAAAGTGTTACTTCTGTCATTGCTGTGAGGTAGCATATGGAGGAGTGGATTAATAGCACTGTAATTTGCAAGAACAAGATGTATTGAAGGTAGGAGCCCTGTGCTCCTTTTCAGTTTTGCTCCTAACAAATCATAGGAGCAAGCCCCAAAAGCTTTACACAGTGAAAATACAGGATCCAATGTAAATAATTTTACCTCATTCAGCATAGAACTAGAGCAAAGTCTTGACCTAAATTTTATACTGTCAGCTAGAGTAGTGGCCAACAGCTGTCTTCAAGGATGGTATCTCCTGTCTTTCAATAATAAAAACAATATAATTAAAAGGTAAAAGAATTATGTTATTGTACATTATGAACAGATGTGAAAGACTTAATATGTTAGATTTAAAAAGCTAATTGAATTAAAATTTATGACCAAGTGGCCACTTTCACAACAACTTATAAAACACTTTCCGTTGTATTTGCAAGGTATAGACTAAAATTCCACAGAATATTTATACTGGATAAATTAACAAAAGTGATGTGATCAACATTATCAAGCAAAAGGAATATGTATGAAGTTTACTATTCATGAAAAAGATAAATTTAGTTATGAAATCTTTTGTAATTCTGCAAGTAAGCAGACTGCTGAATTTTTGACCTTTTAACATTACTTTATCCATGCTATTTAAATTCGTGTTTAATTGCAAACCACGTTTTGTCAATATCAGAAAGTTTCAGGTCATTAAGTTTTAATTAATAGCATAGACTGATTAACAGTGGTTGAACAGTGGTTAAAGTGACTTCTTCAATCTACTTACCATGTATCAGACACTGTAATTATTATTTTTATTTAAAGAAATCTAGTGCAGTTAAACAATATAACTTTACCACTAATACATATTCATAATAGTTTTAAAATATAGACGGTGTTTATTAATATTTTTAATTGATGTAGTGGTTATCCGCAGTAATAAAAACTTAAACATAAAACAACATTAAAGACTTCAAAAAAAAAAAAAAATCAAATGAATAGTGTTGTATAGCTATGTAATTAAAAAAATTAATTAATTAATAAAAATAAAAATAAAAATAAAAATAAAAATAAAAATAAAAATAAAAATAAAAATAAAAATAAAAATAAAAATAAAAATAAAAATAAAAATAAAAATAAAAAAGCAATGATGAAGTGAAATGCAATAAATAATTCCTGTGATTTTAACATATAATTATACTAATTTATTTAATATTTGCAGGCCTATGAATCAGTGAGAAAGTATTGTCCCAAACCTCTAAAAAAAATATATTGATAGTTCAGAAAAGTTTTGTACACAAAACTGTTGTCATATACTGAACTTTGAGCATATAATTTCACAGATCAATTGCAATATCTGTGTGCTTAATTTTCAAAAGAAATCTAATAACTTTTTCAAAATTTGACACACTAAGAATTGTGTTCAGAATTCAGCTTAAGACCCTAACTATTCCCAGTACCATGAAAAAGGGAAAAAAATAATGCTCATCTGGACTATTACACTAGGTTTCTCTCTCTCTCTCTCTTTTATTTTATTTTATTTTTTTCTCTCTCTAATGTTGTTATTCTGCATTGTTTTGGTTTGGTTTTGACATAGTTTCATTATTGACAGAAGAGTGTTAAAATTATATACAAATAACAAATTCTAGCATTTAATTAATTTTTAAAAGTGATAACATCCACTAATTTCAATAATTGGTGTATCATCTGGGAGAATTTTATGTGTCATTTTAGAAATTTCCATTTCATGGTCACTATCAATGAAAGATTAAAAGATGATCATTACTAATGAAAGATTACAGAACACATTACAGAACACATATAATATATCATACTTTTATATTACTGTAGTTTTTAAATACTTATGGATATTATATCTCTATAAGGATAATCAAACATTTGTTTAAGAGTAAAGGCATAACACTTCTGTCATGCTTTTCTGAAACTATTGTACATTATATATCTTAGTCTAACAAATTCTACCTCTGAAGAGTCTGTCTGTATATTACAAATCTGTTGCATAATTACATTGTAATTTTTTTTTTCTAATGTCAGTGATAATGGCTGTTGTATAAAATATTTGCTCTTAGTTAGAACATTTGTGGAAGCTTTTTACTGGCTAGTATGTTAATAGAGAGGTAGTTTATATAATTTTATAACTAGCTAAAAACAACAATGAATGTCACCTTTATTTTGTGACTCTTTTTTCTCTCAGCTCAAGTGATGAGAATAAAGCAGTCTGTTAAATGTATATAAAATTTGTTTATAAGAAAACAAGTCTTTATAGAATACTTGACTTAGTTTGGTGAGCAATTAACATTTTTGGCTTAATGTAGGATAAATTCAGTATTCCAATAAACTGAGTTATTTAATTACTCAGTTCTGGGATGTAATGTAGAGAAGGGAAAACAACTATCATGGTAATTAATATTTTTTTGTTGAAACCATTTATTACAATTCATACCCAGTGTAAGAGTGCACGTCTCTTTTTATAATTGTGTTTCCTGCATCACAACATACTACAAACAACAAAAAAATATGAGTTCTCATTTAGAGTCATGACTGAAAAATATTGGATTCAATGATTAGGAATTCACAACTTGAAGCTATTTGAGATTTCTTGGAAATATAAATTCAGGAAAAAAAAATACATCTTTTCTTGAAATTAATTCCTTGCCATTTAATAGATTCAGTAAAATGCAGAAGGAATAATACCATATATAATGCACACACACACACATATATATATAAATTTATATGAATTTATATAAATTTATATATTATATATATATATAAACCTTATATATAAGGTTTAGTATACTTAGGGTTCTGTTCTTATATTTTATTACCAGCAGTCATGTGTCACTTTTTATTATTGGCAGTTTATGGTTCCACTTCTTCCATCACCATACCTTGCAGAAACATTGTAATAAGAGACAGCATAAGATATGAGACATTGTTGAGAATATCTTGTGAGACAGAGCTTATTCTTGGGTATAACAAAGGAAATAACAAGGTAGTAAAAGAAAGGGAAGAATATGAAATGGTTCCTGGTGGTCAATATTTTCAAAATCCCCAAGGCTATACCTAAATATGAGGTGTATGAACACTGATCTCTTTGCTCAGTGTCCCTCTGAGGCTCGTCTGTGTAAGGTCAGTCTCATGCTGTATGCATGGTGTATCATGAGAAAACGAGCAATTCTGGATGAACAGGACACTTGTAATGCCGCCAGCTGCTGAAGGTTCATGGCACATAATAAAGACATGGATGGACTAAGTGGCTAAGGATAGATCCATTGAGCAAAAACAGCATGCGCTGACTAAACATCCCCTTAGCAGCATCTGTGAAGAGTTAAACACAGGGCTGAATGCAACCAAAGAACAGCACAATCTCTCCCAGTGCAGGATACTGGATGTTGATTGATGGTGGAGAGCTATGGGTATCACAGCTGCCTGTGGTTAAATGGCTTAGAGAAGAACCCATGAAAACCAGCCAAGTGAAATCCTCCCTGCTCTGCTGGGCTCCCACTGGGAAGTAGCAAGGAAAAGAGTTTGTCTTGCATTGAATTTCTTTGCTGGGGCTCATCCAGAAGTGTAGGTATGCTCTCTCTTAATCCAGGAATTGCATCTTTGAACAAATACTGATCATACATTTTTTTCACTAACATTTGACACAAAATGCTGAACTAATATTTTATGGGAATTCATATTTACTTCATCCTATTTAAGGATACTAACCATACGTACATTGAAATATTAATAAAAGCTATTATTAAGCACATTTTACTGCTGTTGTTTTTGCTGTTTCTAATTTGATTCCTCCTTCCCCCAAAACATGATCTACTTTTGACAGAAATTCTGGGAGCAAAGGGAAGAGTGTATCTAGGCTGAATGTGTGTGGGGTATGTGAGAGTCATGTGTAGGCATTTATGGTGATTTTCATGTTGAAACAAGATCTAGTTTCAGGAGTAATTTTCTAACAGAGAAGCAGCCAACTTTGAGTAACAACTTTGAGTATATATACCAATATTCTGTCATGTTTACATTGTGAACCCTCTTCTGGATCTGTCTGTCACATCATCTTTCAGATACAACTTAGATTATAAATATTCAAGGACTTCATGTTTGTGGGTACTTAGAGAAAACAAGACAACAGAATGCTCAAAATATCTGATTACACTACATTTCTGGTCCTCATTCTTTTTAATCCATATCAGATTATTTTTATGTGCTATTATGTATCAGACTTCAGTGGCAGGTACTTGAATAAGTGCAATCTGACTATACATTTCCATTGTTGATCTTTAAAATTTTACCTTAGTTTATTAAATCTTGTTGATGTGATGGTCAAGAAACATTGAAGAACAAGACTGCACATAAAAAGGTTTGCTTTCAAAGCATACCACAGTTGGCGGTTCAGTTTCATTTTGGATTCATGAAGATCTAATTTTCTTTTTAATGATGCTAACCTTTTGATGTCAATATTGTCTTGTGGTAGTGTTCTGCACATGAATGATATCTTAGGGTGGTATGCTTCTTTGACATGAAAACCTGTATGTTGCAATAGATCTCTGCCTAAGCATGGGAGAGTCAATTCTGCAGCTATTGTTCTTCATATAACACAAAACCAAAAACAAACAAAGCCATAAACAAAAGGGGGGGGGGGGAGGGGGGGGCAAAGAGGGCTGCTGATTCTTCAAGCAATATGATAATATGTTCCAGATAAAGAGAGAAAGATTAACACTTAAAAAGGCATTCAACAATATATTAAATTAACAGAAATACAACTGTCAGGCTTTAATGCATAACAACTTCAATGCTGGTGATCATTATCACATCAGCAGTGATAATTAACTGCAATAACAAATATATGATTTTTTCCCCTTGGTGATAAACCTTTACAAGATAAATTGTAATCTCTCCCTCTTACGCATTTTCTCTTTTGCAGCATGACATGTAGAATGCATAAACTCTATTTAGAGAGATAATTTGCTGCAAAAATTTTTGCAACATGAAAGGTTACTTACTCATAGAAAGTCAATCAGTAAAGCAGAAAATATCTGCTTGAATGAGGTAGTGGGTTTTTTGTTTGTTTATTTTTGCTGTTGATTCGTTGTTTTTAATGTGTAATTTCATATTCTCTGCAGTACAGGAGGAAGTAAATAGTGTAAGAAGCAGTAAAATTCATTACTGATTATTACTGCAATGTTGACCTTGGTGTTTAAGTAAATAATAATAAAAAAAATAATAAATGAACTGTTCAGATTAGGAAACAAAAGCTCAAGAAATACTTAGAGACCAGCATCAGACCCAGCCACTGGCAATTTCACATTCATAGCTCTTCAGCTTGTTTCAGTCTGTAGAAGTAGAAGTTGAGAGTATTACAGCAAAGATGTTAACAAACCAAAACTTCCTACTGAAAACTCAAACTATTACAAATCATATCAATATCTAAGAAAAGAAGGAACATTACAAATCATTAAAATTAAATAATTTAAAAATATTTAACTATAATATTGCATAACAGAAAATCCCTAGACTTGAAAAAAGTTCTTACAAGAAAGCAGTTTGTTTTCCTGCTGCTTATAACCATTTGAATGGGTAAATGAATTCTCACATGGTGAGTTATGCTTATGTTATATTGTGTCTTGGACTGGCATACACTTCGTAGGGTTAAAAACTGGCTGGATAGCCAGGCCCAAAGGGTCATGGTGAATGGAGTCAAATACAGTTGGAGGCCAGTCACTAGTGGTGTTCCCCAGGGCTCGGTGCTGGGGCCGGTCCTCTTCAATATCTTTATCGATGATCTGGACAAGGGAATTGAGTACACCCTCAGTAAGTTCACAGATGACACCAAGTTAGGTGCATGTGTCAATCTGCTCAAGGGTAGGAAGGCTCTGCAGGAGGATCTGGATAGGCTGGACCTATGGGCTGAGGCCAGCTGTATGAAGTTCAACAAGGCCAAGTACTGGGTCCTGTACCTGGGGCACAATAACCCCAAGCAATGCTACAGGCTGGGAGATGAGTGGTTGGAAAGCTGCCTGGCAGAGAAGGACCTGGGAGTGATGGTTGATAGTTGGCTGAATATGAGCCAGCAGTGTGCTCAGGTGGCCAAGAAGGCCAACGGCATCCTGGCTTGTATCAGAAACAGTGTGACCAGCAGGGCTAGGGATCTGATTGTCCCCCTGTACTCGGCTCTGGTGAGGCTGCACCTCAAGTACTGTGTTCAGTTTTGGGCCCCTCATTACAAGAAGGACATGGAGGTGCTCAAGTGAGTCCAGAGAAGGGCAACGAAGCTGGTGAGGTCTCTGGAGAACAAGTCTTATGAGGAGCAGCTGAGGGAGCTGGGTTTGTTCAGCCTGGAGAAAAGGAGGCTCAGGGGCAACCTTATCACTCTTTATAAGTACGTTAAAGGAGGTTGTAGTGAGGTGGGGGTTGGTCCTATGTGCCTGGTGACAAGACGAGGGTTAATGGGCTAAAGCCATGCCAGGGGAGTTTTAGGTTGGATATTAGGAAGAACTTCTTTACTGGGAGGGCTGTTAGGCATTGGAATGGGCTGTCCAGGGAGGTGGTGGAGTCTTTAAAAGACGTTTAGATGTTGAACTTACCAGTATGGTTTAGTGGAGGACCTAGTGTTAGTTCAGAGGTTGGACTTGATGACCTTGAGGTCTCTTCCAACCTAGACAATTATGTTATTCTATGATTCTATGTGCTTGTGTAAAATGACTTCGAGGGCTTATGTCAACCAAGAAAAAAAAAACAAACAAATTAACAAACAAAAACTAGTGTCAGGGTGGAGAAGGTTACAGTATTTCCCTGTCCTCAGGCAGAAGTTTACAAAAAAAAAAAAAAAAAAGAAAAGAAAAGAAAAAGGCAAAACAAATGTGACTTTTAGGGAAAATCTAATGGGAAGCTTTGTATTGTATTTTATTTTTATTTAATTGGAAATTCCCACATTTCAAAAGTGAGTAGAAGGACCTTATTCAGCAATTGGTCTATCTTGGTAAATTCGTAGCAACTATATATCTCACATGCCTTATGTTAGCCTTCAACGCTTCACCACCATATGAAAGGAAATAAGTTTTTCAGTGAAGAAAGTCTGCAGGAGAACTGCAGACTCCAATCTGTCTCCTATGTCACTATATACCTATCTTTAATTGTCTTTCACTAGATGTCTGCATAAAAAGTGTTTGTCTAAGACATCATTATATCTAATAGTGATGCAGTTGTTGACAAAATGTAGATCTGCTCTAAGGTGCTGTGTACAGATCTCTAAGCTCCATTGGTCTGACCAGAGGGACACTGCTTATAATAGGTACTTAAATATGCGGTATATGCACAAGCACCTGGATGTAGACATTTAAGATTCTTAATTTGTGACTTGAATCCTACCCGATATCTTAAATACATAAAGTATTGTTTATATTAGAACATGAAAATTAAGATTTCAATAAGTCAGGAATAAAGGAATGAATGTATAAGCAAATCACCATACCTAAAAGGCATAGCCATCAACTTATTAGAAGCAGAGTGACTTGATTTAATTTTATTATTTGAACTATTTGAATGCAAAATTCAGATAACATTTGTGGACTTGATTTGTATTAAAAAAATAAATAAATAGAAAATATTTATATCAACATTATACTGAGTCAACATATCAATTTTATATAAGTATGAGCTCCAATCCAATACTAGATAATATCTGATTTTTATATGAAGGGTGTAACAGTTCTTATTTACAATGATAGATTTTTCTGAGTGATCTATTTTCTCAACCTCTTGTCAAAACTAAACAAAAATAGAAGAATATAAAGATGCTTGTGAAAAATGATGCTTAAATTTCTGGGGCTTGGGAAATACACAGTGAGAGACCCCAGTGAACTCAGTGAAAAGTTCACATAAAATACAGGAGAATTAAGTGAATGTTTTGGAGCTACTCAATACAGACTCCTCATCTGAGATATCTTGAAACAGGCAAGGTTCTGAGGCATCTCCTGTCGCAGTCAGATTACAGAGTAAATGACTGATTCTTACTTAGGTCTCATCTATACCCCAGATGTCTGCTCCAGTCAGAAGATAATAGAATCATAATATAATAGAATCATTAAAGTTGGAAAAGACCTTCAAGATCATCCGGTCCAACCATCACCCACAAAACCATGTCTCTAAGCACCATGTCCAACCTTTCCTTGAACATCCCCAGGGACGGTGACTCCACCCATTCCAATGCCTGACTGCTGTTTCTCAGAAGAAATGTCTCCTAATTTCTAACCTAAACCAGGGTTAAACCCCAGAGGATGATAAACCATGGATCAGAATGAATATATCTGTGCAAGAAAAAAAAAACTATATATATATATATATATATATTTAAATTGCACCAAAATCTTTTATTTTTATGTTATAGATAGGCAAAGTGCAATTACATTTTATCAATTTACCGATTTTTCATTAATAATGTATCTTTCTTGTGGGTACTTCCTCTCTCCTTTTGTTTGTTGTTTTACTCCATAAAACCAATGTTAATTGAGTGAAAGGAAGAGGGGTCAATATTTGTCACAAGGCTGAAGGAAATAGAATCATATCATAGAATCATAGAAATAAAAATAGACTTGTATATCACAAATGAAAAATTGTGTTTGTGGCTACCTTAGATTTCTGGGGTGAAAACAGCGGAGTTTCAGTTTCCCACTGAGCACCAAGACAGTGACTGTTGAAATAGGCATTGGAACCACAGTGGACAGTCAAAGTGGGAAAGTGGCAAAAATGGTCTGGACTCTGCCTACTTCCACCTGGTCTGTCGGACACCTACAAATCATATTCAAAAGACATGCAACAGCAGAAGCCCTTTGCTTCCCTGATCGACTCATTGCTCATTAGCTTTATCTTTAGTTATAATTTTCCTTTATACTGTGCAGGCCCAGAGAATCCACATTAATATGGCTTCAGGCTTCATACAGTACTTACATACATTCTGTGGTAGATTTATTAAGATACAAGAAGATGGGTCTCAAGGGCAACATGTACAAGCCTGAGCAAGTCTCTTTTACAGATTTGCTTTTAATGTTATCATTTTAAAGGATGGTTTTCAGTATCCAGTCATAAATTTCCAGAAGACTATTTCATTAGAAAATAAGAATTAGGGCAAAAATGGAATTTTGGCAACCAGTTATACAATATATAATAGTGGCATTGTCTTATGTCATCTTTAAAGATCATAAATTTACAGGACAGAATGTATATGGAATACGAGAGTCAGGGAGTTTCATGTGTGGATATAGTAGTATTACCAGCTGTTTTACAGCTGCTTTTGCTTTCAATATTACAGTGTCCTGATATTGCTATAAAAATGACATGGATTTTCTTTTAGCCTTTTTTTGCTGTTCAGAATATCTTTTCTTATTGAATAACTGACTGTTTTATTGACACCATTTCATTCTTTTCCTGCTCTTGTTCTTAAAAGCAATCAAAATTCCACGTGCCAGTGAAAGATTTTTAAAACCACACAATTTAAAGTGTTTAAATTTAGAAACATAAAATAGAAAACATAAACAGAAACATACTATATCAATGGAAACATAAAATTTCCATTAAAAAAAAAAAATTAAAAAATACATTGTTTAAAAGTTCAGTTACCGTTTTCTGGGAACTTCTTTAACTGAAATACCAATACTGTTCTAACTATTCTTTTTAGGTTTATGCAGTACCTTTTTTTTTTTTTTTTAAATATTACAGTGACTCAGGTGGAGTTCAGTGCTCAGTTCCTGCGCAAGAACCTTATTTAATTATTATAAACCACAGACATCCATACTGAAAAGTAAAAAATAAAAATCATAATTTGGATGAATTTATGAAGTGATACTAAATTTGCAACAATTTATATTTATTCTAGTCTAGTGTAGAATTTTTATTTTGTCTAGAGAACAATAGAAGTACTAAAAACCTGTGTTGCAAATCATTCTTGCAGTTGCATGTTGAGAATGAAATGCAGTTTTACATGTGTTCTTTCAAATATAAGAAATATGTGAACTTGTGATAGACAATATATACAAATTACTTTGTAGTAAAAATGGATTGATACGAAAGATTAATGAGAAGTTATGAATTTTAATTGTATTTTTAGTATCATATTGTCATATTTTTAGGACAGTCAGTCCTGAATATAATTATATGAAGAAAAAGATATAGTCTGCCTTTTTGAATAAGGATTTTTTTTTTTCTGACCTTGTTTGACACTTGTTGGAAGTTTTATTCCTGAAGTGTTTTCTTCTACAAACAGAGAACAGTATTTTACCACAGAGACTCAAGGTTATTTGAAGTACTTGGAACTGTTTGTGTTTGTGTCATGAAATGAAAATGGTTCTGAAACTAGAATATCACCTTGAAATGGTGAATACACTAACTTGTTAATACCCATCTTAAAAAGCTGGTCAAAGTGCACAAGAAGAGTGTGACAGATTAAGAGAAAACCCCAAGGAAAATTTTAGCCAACTCAGATTTCTAAACCCTAAAATCTCCTTGGGTCAATAATAGCACTGTGCCTATTGCAAACAGCCCACTCCCCACTGACCCACAGGATCAACAACGTGCAGAAACAGGCAAGATGGCTAATTCATTTCCACATCTTGCCATTAATTTACTAGAAGAGCAAAGCAAAATACATTGTTTTTCTAATATAGCAATGACTAGAGAAAATTGTATAGTACTTCTTTAAGAACTCAGATATGCAGCTGAAAAATTAACCCTAAATATGTATATATATAAATATAGACTCATGTCTATAGAAATCAGCAATAATAACATTTCTCTGCCTTGGTTTCCCTATGTTTACGGTGAGGAATATGGTCTGTATTTATTT
Organism: Aythya fuligula; assembly: GCF_009819795.1. NCBI lineage: Eukaryota > Metazoa > Chordata > Aves > Anseriformes > Anatidae > Aythya > Aythya fuligula. The sequence goes on from NC_045560.1 coordinate 131,321,455, forward strand.
CTCCCTATAATTGTTACAATGACGACTAGAAATCATAGACCACAAAGTTCTACAGGACTGTGAAAATGCAAAGTTTTTTTCTCATATTATGTTATTTTTTGTATTGTTCTCTTATCCTCCCTTCTCTTAAAAATCAAACACAATTTATACAATAAACATATTATTGCCATGATCCATTTTGTTATTACTTTAAAAGTCATAACAGAGTTCTTTACTTGCTTCATAAATACGTATGGTTAAATAAATTTAAACTTTTAAAAATTTGTTATTATTATTATTAAAGTGGGTGGGATGTATTTTCCCATCTGCTTTCTGGTTGTGAGCTAGCACAGAAGTGTCCTGGGGCTTACTCCTGAAGTTAAAATATTCTTAACTATTAGCTTGAAAGCAGCACTAACTCTAAACTAAGACTGTCTTCTCCATTAAGCCCCAGAGCTCCCTTTATTCTCAAGATTAAACAGAATATCCTTTCTACTGGGACTAACAATTCCTTTTTATTTAAAGACCAATGAAATTCAAACACTATAAATATACCAGGCAAAACCAAGTAATGCAGGCTTATTTGTGTGTTTATAGCCTCATATAAATTTATAGTTCTGCACAATTTTTAATTACTTCTGCTGTTAAACCTCTTTATAGAAGAAACCATTTAGTGAAGAGAACAATATTTACCATTTAATAACAATTATAATCTTTAGCAATGATAGCAACTATCTGACATTCTTCAGCTTGCCTTCAGTTTACTTCAAAGGAAAAAGTCAGTAGGCGAATTTTGGAAATATCAGATGTCACACAACTTTATCCCCAACTTTAGACTAGGTAGCTAGAAAGGTTTCTGACTTTAGCTGACTATTTTCTGTACAAACAAAGTGAAAACAGAGAAAAGTGAAGAAAAGTAACATTATAAGTCTGAAAGATGGCCCCTTTTCTTTTTAGCTTTCTCTTATATGTGGTACAAGAGGGGTGCAGAAGGCTATATGCCTTCAGTCTGTGGAAAATAATAACTGCATTTGACAGCAGCCTTTCAAGTCCCAAAAGATTTTGCCAAACCATGCTCTTTTGCTATATTTGCTGAAATGCTTCCTCTGATTCAGAAAAGTTCCTTACATCACACTTTCCAGATCATAAAATGGTAGGGAAGAGAAATCATTAAATCTGTTAAGTGCAGATAAATATCTTATTGACACAATATGTCAAGAGAATCAGACATTCACACTAATATGACTTTGTCTATGAATTGTATATGACTACATTAAAGAATACCAACAATCTGGCTCATAGACCTCATTCCAGGCAAATCTTTGTGTAGTTTGTTGTGTACATATCAGTCAGCAGGAGACACAAGTCTCAGATTATTAATTTCACCAAATTAGTCTAGGATCTTCTATATTTACAGTAATAATAATAATAAATTAAACACACAAACAAACAAACAAAAACAAACAGTTATTTAAATTCTTTATAAATGCATTAGATTTTCTTTCTTACTCACTGATTTCCAAACAAGACTGATCATGGTAACTTTTTCTACACATATTTGTGTGATACAAGTTTGTGTGTTTTATTTTGTGGGGTTTTGCTTGTTTATTTGGTTGGTTGGTTTTTGGTATGCAACATATCACTGCTACTTAAATTTTCTGTCTTTTGAAATTAAAATAATAAGTAACCAGCAGCTAATAACTGATCAGCATCTTCAGGATATTTGGTAGGAAGTAGTAGCCCTCCTTTCTTTGACCTAAAAGCATCGTCTCAAAAAGTGCTTTTGCTTAAAAAGACCATAACGGGGAAAAAAACATTAGAGTTGACCATAGTTAATTGTACATTTAGTGGCAAAGAGCTCTTGCATATGACAGTTAGACAGGAGAATCCACAACAGAGATCCCTGCAGATTTATTCCCCAAACTGCCGAAACAATGAAAAGTCTCTTGTTACCACATAGAGATTTGGGCTCAACTCCAAATGAGAAAATTCCTTTCAATAAGTGCATATGGCATCCATATCAAGTTGATTACATGTCATTGAATTTAGGTGCTTGCTTTAAGTTGCTAGCTCAAAATTTCTAGTGTCACTTAAAAAAAAAAAAAAAAACAGTCAAACAGTGAGAAGGGGACTATGGGTTCTAAATTAAAATAATCAGGATAGTGGCAAGGCTGTGCAGGAAACTGCTGTGCCAGTAAGCATCTCACAGGGACTTCTCCAGTACCAGCTGTGATTAATGCTGCAGTCTACAACCTTTGTATAAAAGCTGAGTCCTAATAGAGATTGCTAATAGCACAATGCCATCCTTTTTTGTTTTGACTTAAAGGAATACATCATAAATGAAATGAATGACATCAAAGACTGGAGTAAGAGAAATAGGCTGAAGTGTAATAGTTTAAAAGTCAAGACCAGAAATATGGGGTTATTTAATGAAACCTCTAATTATAAATTAGGAGTTTATCAGAGTAAGCTCCAGTAAATCAGAGCTGGACTTCAGGGTAATCCCAGAAATACTATCAGGCACAATTTTTGCAGCCATGGGAAAGACAAATATTTAACTATAATTTATCAGAGAGACAACAACAGAACAAGGGTCTATCTGTACCTACTAATCAGGCACAGGAAAGCCTCACCTGAAATACAATACCCTTGCTTAGGAAGCACAATTTCAGATGGGAATAAGTGCAGAGAAGGGATGCAAAATTGATGACTGGGAGACAGAAGCTTTGATACGAGGTGTCTGTGAAAAGGATTGTTTCATTTATCCCAATCAACTGAAGGCTGAGAAGGGATTGCTTTGTGTAGGTAGAACAATGCATGTAAACTCAAGGGAAAAAAAAAAAAAAATCAAAATGTATTCTGGGCAATTGCATAAAGCGGTGAGGTTCTAGGGAAAAAAAAAAAAAAAAAAAAGACTATAAAAGACTATTCTCTCAGCACTGGAACTAGCACATGCTGGGATGATACTTGTTTGTCTCCTGTGACCACCAGAAAACTGAGTGCTTTGGGAAAGTTTGGGCTCAACCATTTTCTTCTGAGTGTGGGAACAAGGAGGTGGTGAATTCACCCACAGATGACAAAGTCAGTATGGTATATATCTCTTGAGATGATTACTCTTATGTTTTAACAGTGATCAAGAAGAAAGGTTGGTAAAGATCAGGCAGATTAAGGCTGAAATTTATTTTAGAATTCTTTCAAATATCAAATATATATCAATTGCACAGTATTTTGCAAGCTGGTAATGCTGCACTGCTCCACTGTGTTCAGAAATCCTCCAGTTAACATCTGCTACCATAATGGTAACATACTGATTTCCCAAATCCCAGAGATTCAAAACAGCAGATGGAGACTTCATCTCAGCAGATGAGATCTCTCTACCTATCACTGCCCTTTTCTTCTATCAACACTTATAACTACGCTGAAAATATGCTAGTTTTTTTATTATTATTATTTTTATGCCATAAACTCTTCAGTACTGAGTTTAGTTTCCAGTTGAACAGCTAGCTACTTCTATAAATAAAAACTGTGAATTGTTAAGTAATATTTAATTCCATTATTTCAGTGGTCATTTCATCCTTTTATCTATGACAAAATCAAAGACATAAATATGCAGAAATACACAGTTGCTTATATTAATATATATATATTATGAAATAACTGTCTTTAAATAATAAAAAATAGGAAAAAATCACTCTATTTTTTATGAAAATTTACTTTGTTAGTATCAAGGTCGCTTCTTCCAGCAAAATGTTTGACAAGAAGAGAATGTGCAATACTGAAAGATGATCACAGGCCTGTTAACAGCCTGAGTTACCTGTCTGGAAAAGTAAATAGTCTCCACAAATTGAAAATTTGAGGGATTTTGGAGGGGGAGGGGAAGGGAATTACTGAAGGTTCAGTAATATAATTATGGTAAATAAGTCACTAGCATGGTTCCCTTTTATATTTTATTTTTAGCTAGTGATTTGACTTATCAATGAGAGTTTAATTCCTGAAACTTAAAAGTCAATGTCCAAAAATATCATTTGAAATTTTTGAGTCTCCCCTATAACTATCTTGTAAGTTTTCTTGTCTAGCACAGAAAATATGGAACAGCTATTAAACTGCTGTTCTCTTAATAAACATTAATTATAAGACAGCAGGTGATTAATCATTGGTAATGAGCTATAGATGACTTTTAATGGTCAGCTAATAGTGTCATGGGCCTTTAATACTGAAAATAATTAAAACTAATAACAGATTGTATGGTGAATATGCATGATAAAAATGTGCTTATATTAGAAAAAGCAGCACCCAAATACAGAAGGAATATTCTACCCTGTTACCATGACACTTTAGCACAGTGGTTAGGGCATTCACAAGTGGTGAAGATCTGCATTGTCCCAGTTTTAAGGACCATTTGATACAGGGCTTGGATTGGGGTTACAATTTACCACTGTTGGTTTTCCTATCAAGGTTAAAATCCTAACAGGCATACAGCAATTATTCTCCCTTGTTGCTTTTTCTGGCAGAAGAAATTTTTAATTATAGCAGAGAGAGTGAATCCTTAATGGAAAAGAAACTTTCTCTGACACCTTTCTGTTTCTGGAACAACCTATAGATGATTACTAGGGAACTCTTTTGAAAACAGAGATGTGAGTTGAAATCTCTCTCTGGGTGCAAAGAAAATGTAACCCTGGCCTTTTCCTTCCTAGATGGCACTAAGTATGGTCCTGCTTTGATAGGTTCTGAATTTTCTGGTGGAAAAGGGAAACAAATCATTAACAGAAACAGAGTTATGGTCCCAAAAAATGTTTCAAGGCTATTCATATTGAGAAATATTTTGGATCTTTGTATTGCTCAGAATGAAAGGTTTTCTCTACACTCATATCCTGTTGCCTCACTTCAACACCTTAGTTGCTAACTGGCTGCTTTGAGCCACTCTCCCCACATGTTCTGTGGTAGCCTGAAGATTTGCCAATACTGGTCAGTTCTTCCTGGTCTGACAGGCACATAGAACAGCATGGTTTACATCTATAGGGCTAAACTTTCTCCTGAAACAGGTCTAAGCTTTCCCCTCAAACAAGTCTTATCCATAGTGTCTTGTTCCTTGAAAACATTATCTTCCAAACACTGTTTGATATTGTTCTGAAAATACTAGCTGGCCCAAGCCAAAGCCATGGCATGTATGCTAGTATTGGAATAGTAGTTATAGGACAGGGCTTGAACCCGTGTCCTTTCACTCTCTGAGTGAACAAAATTGCTGTTATAGTCTTTGGTGTCTGCTTTATGGATTAACATTACAGAGCCTCGAACCAGGGCCTACAGGTTAGGCCTTATTATGCTGCTGTTAAAACTGTTTTTTTTTTTTCAAGGAGCATCTTGAGCATCTACACCACTAGTTGCCAAATTAATAATTAACGATTCTACCATATAGAAAAACAATTTGCTGAAGGTAAGAAAATAAGGACAATTTGGAGAATAAATTGCTGGGATTTATTTATTTATTTTTAACACGGCAGCCATTCATGAGTTTTTATATGTCAAAAGTAAAAGAATATGTTTATCTAAGATGTGAATTCAATCTTTATGTGGTCTTGATTTTGAGATAATTCGTTTACTTTACACCATCTTATTCTATATTTTCAGCACCTATTAACATGTTATGTCACCATGCCAAGTATAAAGTCCTGATCAGTCAAATGTTTACACAGATGAGCAGCTTTAAAAATGCTAGCAACCACAATTAAGACAATGTGAATGCCCATGTGAATAGCTGCTTGAATTTGTGAGCTTTTCTGAGAACTCACACTAGATTGCAAGGTCTTTGCAGGTGATACAGTAACAGTGAAACTTGTAGGTTTTATTCTGGAACCAGAACTGTTCTATTCACATCACTGGAGCTATTTCCACATTGCAGTAATGTGAACAGAAAGGGCATAGTGTTGAGCATTTTTCCGGCTGCTATACAAACAGATAATGTAATGGCTTTTTAATAAAAAACTCAGCCATCTAGTCTAATTAAGCAATCACACAGAACACTGCAGAATTAATAATATTGATTTTTACTACTTCTTCATTTGCTTTTTAGATTAGCAAAAGATTCTTAGTAATTGTAAATGAGCAAGATTCAAAGGTCATAGAAAACAGGCAAAGTAGGGAAAGAGAACAAAGCAGAAATGCAGGGAAGAAGAAGGAGAAGTTGATATTAAGAAAGATATGAAAGATCAGGTAAGGAAACTGAGAAGTAAAGGAAGAACATAAGATCAGGAAAGGTAAGAAGTAGAAAATACAGATCTCTAAGAATTATCTTCAAGTTGTCTTAGATTGCATTTTGTACTTTAAAAGAAAAAAACAAATCAGTGGATTATTTATACATCGCTAGAATGAAACTAAAAATAAAAGGCAAATGTGAAATATACTTTTTTTTTAATATCACCGCTATTTAAGTGACAGAATACGTATAGCTGATTGCCTTAACATAAAATAATGAAATAATAATATTATGAAATAATATTATTTCATTATTAAAATAATGGAATAATAATATGCCTTGACAATGAGCTTAGCCCTTTCAATAGCAAAAGATATATTTTTTGTTTTAAACTAAAAATGTACATAAAAGATAAAAATCACTCTTAATATTGCCTTGGCAAAAGTGCTTTAGTGCTTTTTTCAGGCTCATGATCTAGCATTATGACTTTTTTTTTTATTATTATTATTTTTTCCCCTTGGGCAGGGGGTAGAGGGGCTGGTTAAAAATGATTCCTTACAAGGACAGCTGGGTCATTTGAAACTTTCTGAAAATGATGGTGTTTTGGATGAGAGCTCACATGAGCTTGCTGCCAGATTTCAGATGAGACATTAAACCAACCCTCTGACTGCTTGTAGTCATTAAAGAGCAGAAGATATTTTTTGGAAGAGCAACACTGTAGAGTACCTATTGTGCTGGCCAAATTCCAATGTGGAAAATTAGATTCTGCCTACTGATGATTGCCTCTTCTATTTCAAAAGACAAGTCGTGCTTTCTACATACTGTCCTAGATATTACATATGAGTATGACCTGGAACATAGTGCTTAATCCATCAATGCTTATCTACCTTGCTGAATTGTCACCCTGATCCATTTATTAACTTTGTTAAAGAAGCAAGTGTCCCATTTTTCATCAGTGGGATAGCAATTTAACTTCTGTATAAAACACAGGTAACATTAAATGTAACATTCAGATCACAACTTCAGAAGCTAATAATTCAGGAAACTGACATGTTAGGTTTCTTTTATTAATAATATCTCTGTGTCAATATGCTTGTATGTTGTGAAGCTCATGTAAGCACACAGGTATGATTCCCTTCCTTGAAACATTTGAGTTCTAGTACAGTTTTTGACACGCACAAAAAAACTTCAGATCTGAACTTCAGGTATACAATTAATATTAGTTTTATTAACATAATAATAATAATTTATAAAGAGAAAGGATGAAAATTTTAAAAGCTTAAAATACTTAATTGGGTTTGGGCCAACACTAAAGCTGAAACAGATTTAGATTAATGTTGAACCTTTCCTCAAATACCTCAGTTGCAAAGGCAAGTGATTACAACTTGTTTAAGTCTTTTTAAAGACACAGACATATTGAAATAAATCCTAAGTCCTTTAAAGTGAAACGATGTGAATGTTGGTAGAAAGGATCGTGCATATGTGTAAGACAATCTTGCAACATAGAGCTCCAGAAATCCCAGAATTTGAAAGGCAGCAACTACAGTGGTTGAGATCCTGCAGACTGAGAACCTGCAGAAAGAAAGGCAATGTACAGCAAGATCATTTTCATTGTTTTAGTGATAGGACTCCAATTAGGACAGGATTTTTTTCTGGTGGTGGTGGTGGTGGGTTTTGTTCCTTGCTTCTTTTTTTTTTTTTTTTTTTTTTTGTTTTTGTTTTGCCTTTAATTACATGTAACATCATTAAAAAGATTAAGTGCTGTGATAAATTCTGCATTTTTGCTTATCTTAAAATAATAACTGTAAATGTTTTCAGATAAACAGATAATTTAAAATCCTGTCATCCACTTCATGTGTTAGGATTTCTTTAAGGGTTCAAATAAGTCAGATTCTGTTTCATGTTCAGGCATGTAATTTTTCCAATAGAAAGAGATATAATGCTTCCATAGCAACACATGAAATACATCAGGTTCAAGCTAAAACTTGCCCTAAGAGCTACTGGTATAACTTAACAGGAAGTTCATTTATTATTAAGACAAAAAGGTTTTATTTATTCTTCAAAAAAAAAAAAAAAAAAAAAAACCACGACAAGTATGTCTGGTATTTCTTATTAATGGTTAAGTAAAATTACTCTTTACATCAGTAAAGCTGGAACACCTCCTTCCCTCCCCCCCCCCCCCCCATGTATTGTACAAAATCTATTAGTAGATTTAATAGCTGTACAAGTGTATCTTAATGAACCTTAGGATGGTATAGCATTCCTTGTAATTGCTGACAACTATGTTGCTTTAGGTTTAAGATCATGCACGCTTATCAGAGATGCCATTGACTTGTACTTGTTCTGTTTATTGATTGCTTAATTAGTTTCCAAGATAGCTAATCAGGGACAGATGCAAGTATTTAAGCATCTCTTGCTGTGTCTTACTCTGAGCACAAAATTGTGGAGCAGATGTGTGATTTCAACAAATAAATTAGCCTCAGTGCAGTGAGATAGTTTGAATTGTGGTATAGGATACAGCATTGATACAGCAATGCTCTTTATACTATGAAATGAATTTGGGGGAAGCTGGTATGCTGAATCATGCTCTAAAATGTACCTGTAAGGATAGCTTTCTTGGTTTTCCAAATGATCGTGTAAAGAGGACCTTTCTTCTTTTTCCTTCTACGTTATTGGTTGTTAAATGTAGCTTTTAACAGTCAGAGTAGAAAGGTTTTTGATAACAATGACAACATCCAGGTCTTTCTCTGTCATAGAAATAAAATAAACTGAAAGTCGGTGGTTTTTAGTGGAGAATCACATCACATTTACACATCATTGGTAAATGATTAATGGTAAATAATTACTGGTAAATAAATAAAATCTGGGTAAATATTGGACTGTGGTGGGTGGTATCTGTCTCAGAAAGTTAAAAACTCAGTTTAAGCTAACAGTGTCTTGTTTAGACAAAAGCAAGATGAAGTGTTTAAATCCATCTCTTTTAAAGTGGCATTGAGTTCTTATCTTGAACAAAATTACAGAAAGCATTGATAAGGAAAACAATTTGAAATAGAAAAATCCAAACGTTTTGGGCTGAAAAACTTTATGCTCCATTTGTAGATTTTCTGAAAGACTGTACTCCTTAATGAATAGTTCAGCAAAACTGATTCAAATTCACATCTTTTGGCTTATTGTATCTACATGATAAAAACAAAGCATTTATTGTGAAAAGCAGCATATAAATCTACTATACGTGGTGCCGATACCGTATATAAGAATTATCTGACTAAGTATGGAGCTAAAGGTAGGCATTCTATATTTATAATTAGGTATTACTAACTCTTATTTCTCATGACTTTAAAATAACAGCGAAATCCACCTAAATTTACATATATATATATATATATATATATCCAGTTTAATCCTTATGATAGAAATAAAGGAGACCTATTCATAAAACAGTTCTTCTCAGGTTTTAATGAAGTATCATTAATGAAGATGCTAATACCCGAGAGAACATCCACAAGCATTCACAAAGAATTTGTGCTTTCCAGTGACCTCTGAAACTTTTGACAGTGGTTCAATGTACTTCTAACAGTTATTTTTTGAACAACACTGCACGTTTTTCAGGTCAGCATTGAGCTGACAGGTTTTAATACACATTTTCTAGCCCCTTGCCCATATAGGCTGAATAGTTCAGTACTCAGAATTATGCCTTTATTATCTGAGAAACCACTCTACTGTGCTACCTGCAATTGTTTAATACAAGACCAGAGCAATGGTGTTCAAGGCTCCTATTGGAGCCTCTCTACAGGAAGGAGAGATTCACAGAGCGAGCAATCTCACAGGTAAACTCAAAGGATATTGAACCAAGAGTGAGCTTTAATAAAAGTAAGTAGAGAAGAAAAGTGAAAAAATTAATGGAGTAACAAATATTAATTTCTAAAAAAATCTTTCTTAAATGATTTGTCATTTGTGAAGCTTTGGAAGAAAGAATGTCATAACTATTTTCAAAAAATCAATACATTACTTTTATTATCAGCAGATGTATCAGTTGATTAACTTAAACAGATATGTAAACATCTAATTCTGCTCTAACGCAATGTTTGCAAGGTTAACTATGTACTGCTAAGTAATAGTTCATTACTACTGAAACATCAATTCACGTATCACCTTTTCAGAAATACCTCAACTTAGTGTGTGAAAGATGCTCTGCCCACTGTTTCTCAATCAGCAGTATTTTGCCTGGAATTCTGAAATCATTAATAAGATAATATCAGGACAATTCATGATTTTAAACTCTTTAAATAGGGTAGCAACACTTTATTGTCTTGAGTCTTACATGGACTTGAAGTGTTTCTGTTCCTAAAACCACTAAGGATTCACGTTGTATAATGAAGGTTCCTGAGTATGATAAAAAATTAACCACCCAAGTATCTATGTTAAAGAACTTAAAAAAAAAAAAAAAAAAAAAAAAAAAAAAAAAAAGATGGCTAAATACTGTATATGGACTTTCTTTTTTTTTTTTTTTGTGTCACAAAACTTGGGGTTATTTTATTATTTCAAACCAGATTTCAGATGAAAGTTTTATTAGACTGAATTCAGCATTTCTTAGAATAGAAATGTTTGGCCATTTCAATTTGTCCAATGAAACACCAATCCAATGTCCAATGAAGTCAAGATTCTTCCAAGATAATATCCTCATCTGTTTCTACTTTAATATTTCTACTTTGGTATAAGCAGGTATAATAAAATACATTCAAATAAAGATAACTGAACGTGAGGCATGTAGCAAAACCAACCTCAGGAAAAGTTCCTATTACAATGTTGTTTTTTTTTATTTTTTTTTCTTTCTTTTTTTTTTTTTTTGGGGTATATTTTAATGTAAAAATACAACACAATAATATAAAACAATAACAACAACAAAACAGAATAGCTGGGATCAGAAAACTGGAAGACTGTAAGATTTACTTGACGTTATTGGAGTTACTTGAACAGCAAGATCTTGTAGTAGTTTGGAGACATGTAATATAACAGTCAGTGCAGTATCATATAATCCTCCTGCAAACCCTAACTACACATCAAAGGAGTAAAAATGACTTGTGATAATCATTTGTTCTTTTCAGTACACATTGCATTCAAATTATCATTTACTGTCAGCACCAAGAGATTTCACAACACAGTAAGAGATTACATATTAACATCAGACTCTCCAGAAAACATTGGAACTAAAGGATGAATTTTATAAGTCTGCTTGTAGTCAGCACCAGGTTCTGACTCTTAATAAAACAAGCCTAGAGAAAAGGGGAGTTTAGATAAATTCAAAGCAATTCCTGGGATGTGGATGAACATTTGATCATATTATTGCTACAGTTCAATAACTATTTTCTAGAAAGACATCTAACCAACACATTGATTTTCAAAAATAACCTGCTATACACTTCATTTCTTGATGCAATGAGATCATGCACTAAGCCATGTTCTGAAAAGTTGAAAAATAGAATATTTACCAACATTATTAAAATTCTCATCTAAGGTGCTCAATGTTATCTGAAGGTGTGTGTGATTAGTTAACTGAAACTTAAGTTAACTTCAGTTAAGTTAACTTAACTGAAAGTCTTCAAAACACCAGCTTAAAATAAGCAAAAAAAGGCTACTTCTTAAACCTCCAACGTTTATTTCTAGACAGCCTAAGCCTCACATAATCTTAAACTAATAACAAAATCTTTTTTTCTATTTTTTTCTCTCTCTCTCTTTTTTTTTTTTTCTTTCAACTTTGAAACAATTACACTCCTAAAATGAGGACAGATATTTGAGAAGTCAATGACTTTCTGCTGTCACTATTGTCAGTTGAGAAGCACACAGAGGCAACAGTAGCATGAGTACTTCAGCATTAGGTGGGAACAGCCAAGAACAAACAGTTCCTGGAGTCTCCAGTGCACAAGCAGCAGCAGAGTAACATTATCTCCCTCCATTTGGCAAGGGCATTTCAAAGATGATATTCAGAATCCTTAGAAACGTAAGGATTAATCAATTTCCAACACTGTAAGCCCACACTTTAACAAAAATCTTCTTGTGTTGCACAATTTAATTTCAAATATACTCATTTTTCTCTTTTTCAAATCTACCCCATGTAGTAGATACATACATAAGTTAGATAGCTTTGCAAGAAGGATTAATAATAATTCCACAGACCCTGGTAAATCACACAGTCTTTTATTTAAGGTGAAAATAACACACTGAAAGCAGATGACATACAAATTTATTAAACTCAGTTAAGCAAAATTATTTACTTTATGACTAAACAACTGAATAATACTCTTCTAACTCCTAAACTGATAATTATGGTTTTTAAATATTCAATTTTTATTTCTTTATTTATTTTTGCAATGAGATTTGTATTTGCAATTTGAGCCTGTTTACAAAGATTTGAGACAGGAAGAGTAGAATGAAAAAGGAAGGAATATAGAATTATAAGAACTACTTTGTAATAAGGTTTCCATAAAACATATTTTATTTTTCTACAGTGGTGTGGATAACTAGATATCTACTTTGGGTCTGATGAAGCAGAAATTGAATTGAAGCAGGCCAAATCCACGTTTTCTGTCTAAATGTAAAATCCTGCTCACTTACTGAAGTATTGTTTGTTTGTTTTTTTCTCCTTTGTGCACACATATCACATATACATGTAGCTGAACATGTTTCCAGAATCATGAATGTAATTGTTCAAGCTTCAGTAATGACATAGTCTTTACCTTCAGAAGGAGAAAAAATTACAACTTGCTCATGTAGTCAAATGTCTCTTAATGATCTAATATGATTTCAGTTGTTGCTTGCCAGGTGAGAGAAGAACACTGAAGTGTAAAATGATCTCATTCACCTCTCCAATCTGCTCAAGAAATACAGAGAAAGCAGAAGCAGCACTTGGTGTACAGGTAGTCCTAAGTCTGTTCCAGTCTGAATTCAGGTCTGCTCAGCAGCGTTTGTTCAGAGGACTCTGCAACACTTAGGTAATGTTGCTTAAGCAGCATTAATTTTGGCCCATTTGCCATGCACTGAACTGCCCTAAATATGATGCTGCAGAGAGAAACTGATTTTTGGCTGTTAAAATGCTGTCTTCCATTGTGCTGAGAATGCTCAACTGAATACCCATGGAGATGCTTCTAAGGTCGATTAAGAGGAAGCAGCATGGAGTCTGCAGTTGTATCAAAGACACTGTATCAGATCAGTGCTACATAGCAAATTATCACAGTCTTAAATGGTGAGGAAAGAACAGCGTGAATATGGGAAACAGATATAATTAATGTTTCCACTTTAATAGTTATCATTTCGAGAATTTTAGTTTCACAGTATGTAAGCAGCTTAAAGATATATTTCTGCTGCATTCTTAGTCTTGACTTTTAGACAAACATTTGCTGAGTCAAACCTATAGTGTAGACCAGTAGACTGGTAGTTTCACATAAACTATAAACTTGCCAAACTAATTCATGCATTTGATACTTTTTACCTATCAGAGAACTATTTTTCCCTCTGGATTATACTTACTAATTTTTGAAAACAAGTCTTTTTTGTTTCCACATAGTCCATTTAACAACTAAGTTTCTTTAAAATGCTTTTTATTTTTAAGAAAAACAACATAAAGATATCTTATCTCAGATAGCATAAGACTATCTCAGGGGATAGGAGGCTGGAGTACAGCCCTGCAGAAAGGGATCCTGGTATTTTGGTTGACAGCAAGTTAAATATGAGTCAGCAACATGCCCTGGAAACCAGAAGGGCCAACCATATCATGGGGTGCCTCAGGCCCAGCACTGCCAGACACTTGAAGGAAGGGATTGTCCTGCTCTGTTCTGTGCTGGTGCAGCCTCACCTCAAGCACTGTGTGCAGTGTTGGCTGCAATGATAACAAGGACATAAAACTATTAGAGAGTGCCCGAAAGAGGTCTACAAATATGTCAAAGGGTCTAGAGGGGAAAACATATGCAGAATGGCTGAGGTCCCTTATTTTTTCAGCTCAGAGCAGAGGAGGCTGATGGAATGCCTCATGGCGGCCTGCAGCTTCCTCATGAGAGAAGTGGAGAGGGCAGCACTGAGCTCTGCTTTCTGGAAACAGTTACAGGAGCCAAGGGAATGCATGGAACTGTGACAGGGGGATTGAGGCTCGATATTAGGAAAAGGTTCTTCACTGAGAGGGTGGTCAAGCAGTGGAACAGGCTCCTCAAGGAAGCAGTCACAGTACCACCCTGCTGGAGTTCAAGAAACATTTAGACAATGCTCTAAGACACATGATCTGATTATGGGCTGGTCCGGTGAAGACCCAGGAGTTGGACTCAATGGTCCTTGATGATTTGAGGTTTAACAAAAGCAACTGGGAAGGAACAACCACATGTATCAGTACAGGCTGGGAGATGACCTGCTGGAGAGGAGCTCTGCAGAGAAGGACCTGGGGGTGCTGGTGGACAACAGGTCGATCACGAGCCAGAAGTGTGCCCTGGTGGCCCAGAAGGCCAATGGCATCCTGGCGTGCATTAAAAGGAGAGCAGCCAGCAGGTCAAGGGAGGTGACCCACACCCTCTACTCTGCCCTGGTCAGACCTCACCTGGAGTACTGTGTCCAGTTCTGGGCTCCCCGGTACAAAAAAGATAGGGATCTCCTGGAAAGGGTCCAGCGGAGGGCAACAAAGATGATACGGGGCCTGAAGCATCTTCTCTATGAGGAAAGACTGAGAGACTTGGGTCTGTTCAGCCTTGAGAAGGGAAGACTGAGAGGGGATCTTATCAATGTTTATAAATACCTGAAGTGTGAGAGTCAAAGGGATATGGCCAACCTCTTTTCAGTGGTTTGTGGGGACAGGACAAGGGGCAAAGGCCATAAAATGGATCACAGGAAGTTCTGCACCAACATGTGAAAGAACTTCTTCACATTGAGGGTGATGGAGCCCTGGAACAGGCTGCCCAGGGAGGCTGTGGAGTCTCCTCTGGAAATATTCAAGACCTCTCTGGATGCCTACCTGGGCAACCTGCTCTAAGGAACCTGGTTTGGCAGGGAGGTTGGACCCAATCATCTCTGGAGGTCACTTCTAACCCCTACAATTCTGTGATCCTTGTGGGTCCCTTCCAATTCAGGATATTCTATAATTCTATGATTCTTTAAAGTTCATAAAGAAGTTCCTTTCCTATGTTCTGATTATGGAAGCAATTACCCATCACGTTTCAGGCAGTTCTGCCTGGACTCCTTTCAAGGGAGGAATTTTAATTCTATGCTATGATGAAACATCTGTGAGCTGCGTTGCTTCTAGAATCTGAAAAAGTTTCATGAGTGTTTGCATGGGACAACTGCAACACCATGATAACACAGCAGCTATTGTTTGGTATTTACTTTCTAGTCACATCCAAAAACTTGCATGCTTATGAAGCCACATCTCTCCCCTGGGCTTTACAAGTAGCTGAGGTACACAGCAGTATTTGGGTTGACACTTCATTGATACAAATGACTACGAAGTGATGGAAAACAATCCTAACGTGAGGTTTGAAGTATTTAAAAATGTATCCCCATTTTATATCTATGCCAGGGAGCATCAAGAGACCAGATGGTCCATTGGAGAGGACTGCCCTGGAGCTTCAGGGCATTACCCTCCCTGATGAAGGCACAGCCCCACAGCATGATGGCAGAGTGGTGAAGGACAGGGTCCATCAGCAGCCCCAGGCATGGCAAGGTCATGAGTCAAGTCCAGCGTGAGACCACGGAGTCCCTTTGGGGGCTGTACAAATAAGGAGTGGAGACAGACCTACCTACAGCTTGGGTGCAAGGTCTGTGCAGGAAGCTCACAAGTTAGCAGTATACAGGTCTCATGGACACCTATAGTATAACTCAGGACAGGTCTTCAGGACAAGTCTGAGTGGCCAGGAATGAGCCTAAATTAAACCCCTATGCTCACAAGAAGAGGTGGTGGGTATAGAAGTATATGCTACATTTGTATAACATTCAGATTTATCAATGATCTGAAAGAATTTTCATTAAACTAATCCTTCTTGTAATAGTGACTGCTGTTTATGGTCAGAAATATTTACTGAACACTAACACTTTTATCTTTTTCTCTATTTTTTTCCTCCTATCCCATTTTAAAAGATCTACTGACTTTGACTTTTCCTCTTGCTAGCTGACAGTTGTATTGCAGATATATAATTTTAAAGAAAATTTCCAGTATTTTGAAATATATTTTTTGATGTTATAAAGACCAGAAGAGGGGAGACATGAATCAATGACTAAATATTTGCTTGTCTTTTTAAAGCATCTTTTTCAAGCCTATCAGAATGTTAGCCAAAAGAAAAACCCTGGCAACAAGAGGTATGATATACATAATAAATAAATAAATAAATAAAATAAAAACAAAAACCAGATAGTTAAGTGCAGCATCATTGTTTGTTTATGCAGACAGCAAGAGCCTACAAGAAGTGTAAGCCTAAATCCTATTCAGTAAAAGCAAGTTCCACCTTCCACTGACTTTAGTAGATACTATTCATGGCAGCATAATCTAAACAAATAGAGAAAAGCCTGTTTGCAATGAGATGTTTTGATATAGAGGGTCCAATTAATCCTTAGATGAGAACTAAAAATTAACTTATGTGTTGCAGCCATTTCAGCTGGATTTTTTTATTAGATATAAATAATCTTATTTTTTTCCCCTGAACCAGCTTTTCAAGGGCTCTTCTTATGCTGTCATGCAGTTTTAATACACAATGAACAATCATTACAGCAACATTAATCTGGCAGACATTATACTTCAAATAATTGCTGCCTGCCTTAATTCCTGGTTTGTCCTTTTGTAAGCATTAATTACATATGTCAACAACAATCAGTTTAGAGTAAGATAATTGCAGGTTAAAGATTGCAGGTTTAGAACCTTAAAAAAGGTTATTCTTAGCAAATATGTACTTGAAAGATAATGTCTTCATAGTATTAGTATTTTATTTACTTCAAGAGCTTCATGAATTTGTTGGAGGCCCCTTAGCTTAGACACATCAATAAAATGGGCAATCCATTATAATCATGTGGGGATTTTTGGTTGGTTGGTTGGTTGATTATTTTTTTTATGTATATTTTTAATGTATTTATCACACCTGCTAACATGCATTTATTTGTTGATGTTTTGGACAAATGTATAGGTATTTACAGATATTTATTTAATTCCAGCATGTTTAAAGAACTGCTCAATAATATAGCTTTTTGAAGATTGTCCTAAAAATTTTTGCCAATTGCAATACTTTTGATAAAATTTATGGTGTCAATATAATTGTTCATCTATTTAATTACCTCAGCATTCTGTTTCGCTGTGGATCCAGTGTATTTGTCATGATCAGAGAATCACAAAATAACAGAAGGGATGGGATTGGAAGGGACCTCTAAGATTATTTAGTCCAAGCCCCTGCCAAGCAGGATCACCTAGAGCACATTGTGCAGGATGGCATCCAGGAGGGTTCTGAGTATCTCCACAGAAGGAAACTCCACAACCTCTCTGGGCAACCTGTTCTTTCATCCTCACAGTAAAGTGTCCCCTCATATGGAGCTGGAACTTCCTGTGCTGAATTTAGTTTGTGCCTATTGCCTCTCAGCACAATTGAAGAGACTTGCTCCATCCTCTTGACATCCTCCCTTCAGGTATTTATACACATTAATTAGGTCTCCCCTCAGTCTTCTCTTTTCGAAGCTAAACAGGCCCAGTTCTCTCAGCCTGTCCTCATATGACAGGTGCTCCAGTCCTCTAATCATCTTAGTAGCCCTCTGAACTTGCTCCAGTAATTCTATGTCCCTCTTGTACTGGGGAGCCCAGAACTTGATCTGCTAGCATGCCCTTGATCACAAATTTGATTTGACTTACTCTTTTTAGATCCTTTTTGTTTTCATTTACTTTGTTTATGAAATCATATGACGTCTATTTTCATCATCCATAACTCATACAAACATTGTTAAAAACCTGAAATGGAGGTGAATGTTTTGGTACAGCATTTTTTGCAGGTAGAAACCTATCTTTACAGGTAGAAAGCTACTCCTAATATCTAATACTTTTGTAAATTAAAAATCTTATTTTGTGGGCATGAAGAAGAACTGATCTGGTGTAAGAATAAATTTTTACATGCTGGAAGACTTCTTTCATGTCACCTCTTCATATCCTTCATAGCAGACATTTCCAGTGCCTTCAGTTTTTCCTCACAGGTCATGTTTTATAAATATATGTTTTTATCTATACTTACATACCTCATACCTCTGGTTAGTATTAATCTCTCAGATCTCTTCAAATTGTCTTTAGGCATAATGGTACCCATGCTTTGGCTGAGGCTTTATCAACTTCTATCAGAATAACTTAACACCTCTGTGATCCTCATAAAGCATTTCCCTCTAAACTGGTCAAAGTGAATTGGTTTCTCTTGAAACAATAGCATGTTGTTATTGTTTGACCAATATGAAGTTTTGGAGACAATGCTACTCCTAGGTCATTTTATGCTGAATACTTTTCCCCGGATATTTTAACCTCTACTGCAGTTCTCTACAGCTGATCTTCTGTTCTTATTCAGTTATTTTTCAGTTCAGTCATTTGTAACACCTAGTACCACCTACAATCTTTATCAATAGATATATAACTAATATGCCAAAATAGAGGAAAACATGTAACTATTATTTCTCAGTATATTAAAAAAAAAAAAAAAAAAAAGAGACAAACTTTGCTTTAGACTCTCTTGAACAGAAGCTATAGACATCAAACTAACTAAATAATGACTTTGAAAAATGTGATTTTATTTCCAAAAATTCATTTTTTTCCATATACTGAATTCAAGATAAATTCCAAAGAGAAAACTTAATTTTCAGCCATAGTACCTTCAGAATTACAACTGGTGAGATTATGAGATACTGCTTTCAGCTTCTGGCTAAATATGTTGTATTTTACTGGTACAGGTTTTATTTTTTATCATCTAGAGTGTACATAGATTTATTATTATTATTATTAATTAGACAGTTTTATTAAAATACTAACAACACATACTACACGTAGAGGAATATAAATTGTTCATTGGTTAATTATCTGTCCCCAGCCTTTCAGTTGTGGCAGCTGAAAAAGGCTGTTTGAACAACTTCTCGTATGATAGCTTAAAGCAAAATGTCTCACTCCTGACAAAGCACTGAAGAACAGAATATTGATTAAGCTGAAACGGATAGCAGTCTTCTTATATGGGTAATGAATTTCTGCTTACAGTATATAAATATATAGAATATCATTGTTAAAACCTTAACAGTTTTAACAGCTTAACAGTTTTGAAGATATTCTAAAAAAGAGAAGAATTACTTTTTACCTATTCGTATCATCTACTGATGCACTGCATTAATAAAACATCTAGCACTTTCAGAAAAGGTTGGTAATTAGTTGTCAGCACTTACCTACTAATGACAGCTGCAGAGGATATATTCTTAACTTATATTTTATTCAGGTACTAATGGTTGGAGTTAGAAGAATAATTAGCATACCAGGACATGATGATTCACACCGTTATTGATTTTGTTGCAACCAACTTCATGCTTCCATACAAAAACTGTCATAGTGATTATTTGTGGCTACTGGTATGCAACCCTTATATCAGATTTCTGTCTAGACAGTAACAACTTTTATAAAATATTTAGTAAGGGTGTCCATGACCCAGGAATTTTCTTGAAGCTTAGTTTTACTTGCTTATTTTCATTTTAAAATCTTTTAACAATTAAAAATACAGTGAAATTTCCTGGTTTAGAGAACCTTATGTATGTATGTATGTATGTGTTTATTTATTTATTTTTCTGGAAGTTATGTTTTGTTTTGTTTTGATTGTTTGTTTTTCTGAATGTTGTTTTAAATGTATAGAGCATATTATAGAACTGAAAAATTGTAATATATTGCTGTAATTAATCATAAGGAGGGTGCAGGATCTGGAGGGTGTTAAGTACATTTCACATCAGCAGAAATTTATCTGGAACAAAAACACCTAAGACTTTGTATACAAAAAATATATATATTTTTTTTTCTGGTATATCTCATCCATCAATTAGCTCTGGGGATTTCAGGGCCAGATTGACTTTCATATAGGAAATACTCATACAGAGGACATTGAAACCTGTCAAATTCTAAACAGACTGTGCTTTCAGAAAAGAAAAAAAAAAAAAAAAAAAAAAAAAAAAAAAAAAAAAAAAAGAGTTATTCATATAGTTTATAAAATCCAGCAGAATAATCTTGCTGGAACTGGGAACTCAGGAATGTGATCACACTCACTCCAGACTTCTGAGACTAACTAGTTCAACATAGCCTTCCTCATGTAGAGCTCCACCTAGGACCCAGTGGGAAAAAGGAAAAAGGAAGGTACATCTTGAGTTCTGAGGCAGCTGACTTGGCATCTAATATGGATGTTTTTCTACATCCTTGGTATCATACCTACAACCATCTGTGTGTTGATATGTGGAACAGTTACAACACAGGAAGGTTATTATGTGCTCTTATCATGTAGGTATATTAGAAAATGTTTGTAAGCACTTGTTAAAATTCAAAGTACCATCTGAATCAATACCAGTGCCAGTGTGTTAGCATTTATGAGCATCTATATGTATGTGACTTACTTTGCATGTTTTCTGGGATATTTCAAATCAGTATTTACTATTTCAATTAGTAACCTTATGTGCATAGAAAAACATGCATTAGAGGGAACAAATATATTTGCTATTCTTTGTTGATTATTTATCATTTGTCACTCTCCTTTAGAAAAAAAAAAAAATAAAATTTTAATCAATCAATGAAGGCACAAACTGTGCTATGTGCCTAAAGCAACCAACTGCGTAAGTTAATGACTAACAAAAAGCTGAAGTACACGACCCCATAGATTGAAATTTTTAATGTATTTACATTTTTATAATATTTTACTATAATAATATAAAGACCTCAAAGATTGTAAAATTTCATTTGGTTGCTAGGACCACAAAGAATGTGCAGTAACTAGGCCATGTTTTGTAATGCTTTATTGACAAAAGAAAGAGTATCAGTGCCAGATTTTTTTATTTATTTTTCCCAAGGTTGTTTGGTTTGGTTTGGTTCTATGTGGTTTGGTTTTATGTGTTTTGGTTTGATATGATGAATAATTAAATCAGCTTTACAATTTAGACTACAATCTTTCTAGGTAAAAAGTCAATTTCAAATCTGTAACAATCTATCTTTTTACAAGATTGTCTCTAGGTAAAGAAAGGTCCTCATAGTGAAGCATGAATCCACATTAGAAGTTAGTATATTATATATATTATAATATATATAATATAATAGTATATATATTCATCAACTGTAGAAGATGAAGTTTCAGTTCAAAATTTTTTTTTCTTTAATTCTCATAAATTTTGATTTCTAAAACAGGTTACTTAAAAATATTGCATGCATACATTTTCATGCTTCCAATGAAGCATACATTTCCAAAATCAGGTTGGCTTACCTCACTCTTTAAGGCTGCAGTGACAGTGACACCTCATCTAAACCACCGTTGTACAGGCATGTTTAGATGCATAGCTACAGTGAATCTGAGGATCCCTGGCAGATGGAATCACATGGGCAGTTCCAGATCCACAGATTACAGACATCTCTTTTCCAGGTTGAAAAAGTCCAGCTCCCACAGCATTTTCTATGGCCCTGAACCATGCCCTGTGCATGGGCTTGTTCCAGTTTGCTTGTAAGCCCCAAACAAGACACAGTACTCCAGATGCAACTTAACAAGCACAGAATAAAGGACAATAATCACAACCATTTACTTCCTCTGAACATCAGCATAAAGCGGGGCCTTACTGACCTGATATACCTTCTGCAGCTTGGCCTCTGATGTCCTATTTAAGTCATTCCCAGCCCCCTGAAGACATTAAAAACACAACAAAGATATTCTCTACCACATATCAAACATACTTTTTTAAATACTAATCTTTCTCTTCAGAGCACTTGAGGCTCTCTCTTCCTCTTTGATCTACTAAAGACTAAAAGCGATTTCTCTCCCTCAGCATCACTGAAGGTATAAATAAGTGCTCACAATGCTGTCCCACATACTCAAATGTGTGCACTTTACTTTTTCTGTTCTTTGCAATACATCTGTCTTTTTATCTATTTATTTATTTATCAGCAAAGATAGCAAATAATAATATTTGAGACACTATTAATTCCTTTTTTTGACTATTGCCACTGTATCCACAATGAACAAAATAAAACTAATACGTTTTTAACTTACTTTCTTCAAAAAAAGACATGAACTTGAAGATAAATAGTTCATACAGCCTTCAAAGTGAAGAAACTTTCCAAAGATTATCCATCTATGTAACTATTATACCTGGATGTAGAATAAATTTTTGCTATTCTTTTTTCTGATATGATACCTGTCCAGAAGAAGAGTGAGGCTGTTTTATAACTTCTCAGTACATTGGATGAAAAGAAAGTATGACAGCAGAAAACATTTGATAAATTAAATTTGACATGTTTTTTATCTATATAAAATGGATGCTGAACAGCTGGTAATTGTGAATATTTTAGCAGTCATTTCTGATGTGGGATATTGCTTCTGTGCTCAACATTAATGAGATGTGAGTTGTACTTCATCAAACTGACAGTTCTTTGTTTTTTGCTTGGTTTTTTTTTTTTTTTTTTTGATGATCACATGATATGTTTCTCAGAACAGTGTATGATGGATACATTTACCTGGGAAGATGAGAAAAAAAATATAGTTTTATTACTTGTTAATGGCCTACTTTAGCCATACACTGAAAAGCTATGAAAACAAATATATGGGTGCGTATATGTTAAATAAATAGAAATAGAAAAAAATATATATATGGGTAAAATAAATATAAACATCTATTCAAAATAACAAACACCTTTTTTAAAATAAAAATAAATATATTTTTTAAAAGAATAACTAGACTCGGAATTTTGAAACAACTTTACTGAATGAGAAGGATCTGCTTTTCTGTAAAGCATGTTGCCACATTTGTTTTATCGTCTGTATTTTTATTATTGAAAAATCAAGTCCTGATGCTACATGAAAGCATCTGCTGACTCATTAGAGATTTCAGAGAGAAGTCAGAGGTATTAATAAAACATTTAATGTTGTTCACCCACATAAGCAGGATTAGGGCCTTTGATTGCACTGTGAAAGGAACATAAAGAAACTACAGCTGTTCATTCTCATGTCTAGGGAGATTATTATAAAGTCATTCACAATTGCCTTAGTCAGCCACTTACATGATTTGACTAGATCTGCATAAGGTCAGTGGGTGACCTGTCATGTCTCACTACAGTTCCTGGTTGTTTTTGTTGCTGTTGTTGTTATTATTATTTTATTGTGAGTTGTGGTGACATGCACACACATTAGCATGTAAAATCTCTCCATTCTTATTGCTATCAGAGCCAGAATATTGCATTTCTGTTTCTGGTGGTGGGTGAGCCTGCAAAACAGTCTAGAAAATCCTATTAGAAACAATAGGAGAGAAGACTTAATATCTGCAAAAATGGTAAAAATATCGGGTATAATATCATGTTCCTTACTTCCAAATACACACACACACACACACACAAAAAACAAAACAAAACAAAACAAAACAAAAAAAAAAACACATAGTAATATGTAGGTATTCACATTCTATTAGTATTGCATTGTGGGTGATGGTCACACTAGGAAACTGCTAAAAAACTAACTACTAGATTATGAGTTTATGTGCTACCAAACTCTAGTGTAATGAGCTGCAGTTATCTTGAAGAATTTACTTTGGCTTCATGGACAAAAGAATCACTGTAATTTTCATCACTTTGAACTTCATAAAACTTTACCTAGAAAAGTACTTGTTGCACCAAAGAGAACTGCAAATAAGAAGAAAAAAAAAAAAAAAAAAAAAAAAAGATAAAAAATGCAGATCACAAATGTTGGGAGGTAATATGAAAATGTAGGGCATTTAAGAAAAACTGCATGTCCACTGGATATCCTTGAATATTGGAGTAAAAGGCCTAGGATAAAAATCAGGTAAAATTCATTCAATAAGTCAATAATTAATTCAATAAGTCAAGGACACGTGGTTTTTTGTTTGTTTGTTTGTTTGTTTGTTTTATATATTTTTTTCTATTTACTTTCTTTTATTTTCTGGGAACAGTTATTGTTCACAGATCAAGCATTCTTTGTTTTTCAGTTCCTTTCATTGTAAGGTGACCCCAAATATTTTCTCCCTCCTTCTTTGTTCCAGATGCAGCCACATATGAGGGTAGCCTGTCCCCAGGGTGTGCCACAATACAGTCCAGAAATTAATCCAATTTTACTAAATATCCAATTATGAAAAAATAAAAAAATAAAAGCATTAAATCATTAAATTAACATATATCAAGAAAGTATTTATAGTATAAATAAGGAACTGAAGGAACTACTACCATAGTGTTCATGATTCCAGAAACCCAAATTTAAAGTGTAGACATTCAAAACAGTGCAAGTATACAGAAGAAACTGTCTCAAGAGATTTTAGCCTAAATAAAATCTGACTCTATTGTCTGTTTATGGATCAAGGGGATAAAAGATAAGAGAATATGCTTATTAATGCCAGTGTTGGTATGTATAACAATCAATTAATTCCAAAGAGATATTGGGAGAAACTTCCTGACAGTTATTACAGTCAGAGTTTGAATTAGCTTCCCCAGAGGAGTTATGAGGCATCTGATATGTTACAAAAGAAACTGTCTGCTGGTGACAGCAGAACATACTGTATTCTGTCATCTGGAAAATGCCTTCTATTTTAGTGTTCAACACAGGGATGTTTGCACAGAAACAAACAAACAAACAAACAAACAAAAAACAGAAACAATGTGTTACAGAATATGTAGAAAGAAAATATATTTATTATTGAATTATTATTGAAGCACCTATACTACTGGTTGATATGAGCTCTTGGTATAGACATTTCAACTGTCTTCTAAATTTTCATAGAATGATATAGAAACATGGAATGGTTTGGGTTGGAAGAGACCTTGAAGACCATCTAGTTCCAGTCTTCCTGCCATGGGCAGCGTCACCTTCCACTAGAGCAGGTTGATCAAATCCCTATCCAATCTGGCCTTAAACAATTCTAGGAATGGGGCATCCACAATTTCTCTGGGCAACCTGTTTCCATGCCTCATCACCCTCTGAATAAAGAAATTCTTCATAATACTTAATCAGAATCTACCATTTTTTTTTCACTTTAAAGCCATTGCTCCTTGTCCCATTACTACATGCCCTTGTTAACTTCCCTTTCCATTTTCCTTGTAGGCATGTTTTAAGTACTGGAAGGCTGCTATAAGGTCTCCCCAGAGCCTTTTCTTCACTAGACTGAACAACCCCAACTCTCTCAGCCTGTCTTCATAGGAGAGCCATCTGATCACCTTTTTGGCCCTCCTTTAGACTCACTCCAACAGGTCTATGTCCATGGGGGCTCCAGAGCTCAACACAGTACTCTAGATGGGGACTAATGAGAGAATAATAGAGGGGGATAATCAGTTCCCTCAACCTGCTAGTCATTCTTTTGATACAGCCCAAGATATGGTTGGCTTTTTGGGCTACAAGCACATGTTGCTGACTCATGTTGAGCTTCTCATTGACCAACAGCCCCAAGTCCTCCTGAAGGCTACCTTCAATCCATTCTTCAATCAGCCTGTATTTGTACTTGGGCTTGCTCCAGCACAGATGCAGGACTTTGCACTTGGTCTTGTTGAACTTCATGAGGTTCTCACAGGTAAACTCAAGCCTGTCAAGGTCTGTCTGGATGGTGTCCCACCCCTCCATCACGTTGACCACACCATAGTTCGGTGTCATCATGAAACTAGCTGAGGTTGCACTCAGTCAAACTGTTGCCAATAAAGATATTAAACAGGAATACCTGAGGAATGCCACTCATCAGTGGTCTCCACAATGAGCCACTGACTGCAACTCTTCAAGAGTGCAAGTCTTTGAGTGTGACCAACCAGCTGATTTCTTCTTACTCACCAAGTGATCCATCTGTCAAATCCGTTTCTCTCGACTTTGAAGACAAGGACATCATATCAAGGCAATACCAGTTGTTCTCTGGATACCCAGTACCCTGAGCTGGCGGAAGGGGATAGGGAGCAGAATGTGGCCCTCACTATCCATGAAGAAATGGTTGGCAACCTGCTACAGCACTTGGATGTGCACAAGTCGATGGGGCTGGATAGGATCCACCCAAAGGGTACTGAGAGAACCGGCAGAGGAGCTGGCCAAGCCGCTTTCCATCATTTATCAGCAGTCCTGGCTATCAGGGGAGGTCCCAGTTGACTGGAGACTAGCAAACGTGACACCCATCTACAAGAAGGGCCAGAGGGCAGACCCAGGGAACTATAGGCCTGTCAGTTTGACCTCAGTATCAGGGAAGTTCATGGAGCAGATTATCTTGAGAGTCATCACGCGGCACTTGCAGGGCAAGCAGGCGATCAGGCCCAGTCAGCATGGCTTTATGAAAGGCAGGTCCTGCTTGACGAACCTCATCTCCTTCTATGACAAAGTGACACGCTTGGTGGATGAGGGAAAGGCTGTGGACATGGTCTACCTCGACTTCAGCAAGTCTTTTGACACTGTTTCCCACAGCATTCGCCTCAAGAAACTAGCTGCTCGTGGCATGGACTGGCATATGCTTCGTTGGGTTAGAAACTGGCTGGATAGCCAGACCCAAAGAGTCATGGTGAATGGAGTCAAATCCAGTTGGAGGCCAGTCACTAGTGGCATTCCCCAGGGCTCGGTGCTGGGGCCGGTCCTCTTTAATATCTTCATCGATGATCTGGACGAGGGCATCGAGTGCACCCTCAGTAAGTTCGCAGATGACACCAAGTTAGGTGCATGTGTCAATCTGCTCGAGGTTAGGAAGGCTCTGCAGGAGGATCTGGATAGGTTGGACCTATGCCCAATTGTATGAAGTTTAACAAGGCCAAGTGCCAGGTCCTGCACCTGGGGCACAATAACCCCAAGCAGAGCTATAGGCTGGGAGAGGAATGGTTGGAAAGCTGCCTGGCGGAGAAGGACCTGGGAGTATTGGTTGATAGTGGGCTGAATATGAGCCAGCAGTGTGCTCAGGTGGCCAAGAAGGCCAACGGCATCCTGGCTTGTATCAGAAACAGTGTGACCAGCAGGGCTAGGGAGGTGATTGTCCCCCTGTACTCAGCTCTGGTGAGGCCGCACCTCGAGTACTGTGTTCAGTTTTGGGCCCCTCGCTACAAGAAGGACACCAAGGTGCTAGAGTGAGTCCAGAGAAGGGCGACCAAGCTGGTGAGAGGTCTGGAGAACAAGTCCTACGAGGAGCAGCTGAGGGAGCTGGGCTTGTTCAACCTGGAGAAGAGGAGGCTCAGGGGCGACCTTATTGCTTTCTACAGATACCTTAAAGGAGGCTGTAGTGAGGTGGGGTTTGGTCTGTTCTCCCACGTGCCTGGTGACAGGACGAGTGGGAACTGGCTGAAGTTGCGCCAGGGGTGTTTTAGGTTGGATCTTAGGAAGAACTTCTTTACCGAAAGGGTTGTTAGACATTGGAATGGGCTGCCCAGGGAAGTGGTGGAGTCACCATCCCTGGAGGTCTTTAAAAGATGTTTAGATGTAGAGCTTAGGGAAATGGTTTAGTGGGGACTGCTAGCGTTAGGTCAGAGGTTGGACTCGATGATCTTGAGGTCTCTTCCAACCTAGACAATTCTGTGATTCTGTGATCATGAAGGAATGCATCAAATGCTTTGTACAAGTCCAGGTAGATGATGTCAGTTGCTCTACCCTTATCCAGCAGAACTGTAACCCTGTTGTAGAAGACCCCCAGACCTGTGAGGCACAATTTGCCCTTAATTAAGCCATGTTGGCTGTCAACAATCTCCTTGTTATTTTACATGTGCCTTAAACATACTTTCCAAGAGAATATGCTCCATGATCTTGCCAGAGGTGAGACTTAATTCCCTGGGTCTTCCTTTTTTCCTTTTTAAAAATGGGGGTTATGTTTCCCCTTTTTCAGTCAGTGGAAACTGCGACTGCTTCTCAAATATGAGGGATCGTGGCTTAGCAACTTCATCTGCCAGTTTCCTCAGAACCTATGGATGCATCTCACCAGGTCCCATGGACTTGTGTATTTTCACTTTCCTTAGATGGTCTCAAACCTGATCTTTTCCTAGAGTGTGCAGTTCATCATTCTCCCAGTTCCTACCTTTGCCTTCTGCAACTTAGGCTCTGTGACTTGAACGCTTGCCAGTGACAACCAGGGTAAAAAAGTCATTGAGTACCTCAGCCTTTTCCATATTCTGGATAGTTGGGTCTCCCATTTCCTTCAGAAGAATTTTTCCCTGGTCTTCCTTTTATCACTGACATTCCTATAGAAACTTTTCTTGTTGCCCTTGATGTCCCTGGTCAAATTTAATTCCAATAGGGTTTTAGCTTTCCTAACCTGATCCTGGCTGCTCACACAGTTTCTCTGTATTCCTCCCAGGCCATCTATCCTTGCTTCTAGTGTCTGTAGCCTTGCTTTCATTTGAATTTCACCTGGCATTCTTTTTTTATCCATGCAGGACTCCTGGTGGTTTTACTTGACTTCCTCTTTGTTGTGATGTATCACTCCTGAGTTTGGAGGAGGTGATCCTTGAATTAACCAGGTTTCTTGGGTTGCTCTTCCCTCCAAGGCTTTTATAAGGTACACTCGAGGTACTTTACCTCTTTACTCTGAAGAGGCCAAAGTCTACTCTCCTGAAGTCCAAGGTTGTGAATTTACTGTGAACCCTCCTTGCTTCTCTAAGGATCCACCTTCTCTAAACTAAACAGGCTTCTCCACCGTCTCATGGTCACTGCAGCTAAGGCTGACATTGAACTTAAGGTTTCCTACCAGTCCCTCTATATTAATGAGAATGATGTCTAGCATAACACCTCTCCTTGCCTCCTTTATCAGTTGGAGAAGGAAGTTATCATCCTGCATTCCAGGAACTTCCTGAATTACTTATGCCTTGCTCTGTTGTCCTTCCAAAACATGTAGGGGTTTAGGGGTGTTAGAAGTTCCCAAATAGGACCAGGACTTGTGAATATGAGGCTGCTTCTATCTGTCTATAGAGAGACTCATTTTGTAATGTTAGTCAGCAAGCACCATCTGGTCATTTTGTAGTATCTTGGTTTTTTTATCAACAGTGTGTGAGGAAAACACATTTGCTCCTGTAACAAAAATATCTCTGTATTAAAAAAAAAAAAAAAAATTATTCTTGCTCACTCATAAGTTTGTTCTTTTTTAATTATTATATTTTCTGGAAAAAAAAAAAATCAGTAAATCCTATATAATAAAATAAGACTGGAAGTTCTTGTTATTGCAGACAATTACCTATTTACAGAAAACGACCATACAAATCTCCAAGATATTGGATAGGAAAACTGTCATGGGACAGAAATGAAAACTACTTCAAGCAGAACAGTTTATTAGTAGTGATCTGTTCCATGAGTGAAACCATAACAACATTAAGACCATGCTAGCTGGGTAAATATAAGCTCTCAGTATTTCAAGTCCAGTTTATGACCTAACATAAAAGGAGAATGTACATGCTTTAAACATCTCAGTTCTTAGTCCATGTTGTCAAAAAGCTGAAATTTTGATATGTCCCAAGACATTCCCTTCCAGCTGAAATTTGGAAAAAAAAAAAAGGAAAAAAAAAGATTGCTTGATTGCTTTAATTTTACTAGCACTTGGTCTGTTTCGTTTTCTTTGTTTTGTTTTTGTTTTGTTTTGTTTTGTTTTCTTGGTCTTTCATTTTCTTTAGTTGAAATTTTCTCCACATTGTACAAATTTATAAAGATGTTAAGGAAAAGAAAAGATATGGGAGGCCCTTCCTCATCTTTGATGAGGATAACGACGAACTTGATATCTTAACAGCACAATACTAAATCTCCTGACTGAGAGATTCCTTGCAAGAAAGAGACACCATCTAAAAGTTTATTGCATTTTTAAAATATATTCTGATTAATGGACATAGTTTCATGTCAGGAAGACTTGACTTAAATCTGCCTATGGAGACAAAGTTTAGGAAACTCCTACAGGACTTATTTTTTAGTAATTATTTTTCAAGTCTAATATTTCTTCAAGCAGTAAAGTCCTTGAAGCCAGTCTCTCTCTCTCCCTCTCTCTCTCTCTCTTTTTTTTTTTTTTTTTTTTTTTTTTTTTTCTAAACAAAGGTAAAGGAATGGAAATTTTACATGTTTCTGTTATAAGCATAGGAAAAATTACAAATGCAATTTTAATTAGTGTCAGTAGCTCCTTTTTTAGCAAGAGTAAGGAGCATAAATATTTGATTTTGCTCTGCAGATGAATGCAGCTAAATAAGTAGAAGCAACAATTATTTCATTTCTCTGAACACTGTTTTGAAGGACCTCATCAGGTTACAGAACACACTGGTTGCAAATGGAAAGATGAAATATGTATATCTTAATGAGCTCCAAGAATCTGCTGCAGCAATGCTTAGATTATAACCAATTTTCTAGGTCTGTATTTTTGAAAACAAAATCACAAACCAGACCTTTAAATTCACGATTTTTTTTCCAATAGATAAACTTTGAATGTTTCAATTTGTCAATTTGTCTGTTGACAGGACTGTGTAGAGTAAATTTTGGTTATAGTTCAACCACAAACTGTAATCATGAACTCCAGACATATAATCTATGCAAAGTGAAAACAAAGTATTCCAGGAATTTGCAGATCTTTTTGGTGCAAGCTTTAAGAAAAACGCCATATATTGTGAGACACATCATGAAATTGTCATATGGCATTGCTGCACAGTTTGGGAACATTTTAACTTCAGCAGGCTGGCAGACTTCAGGATGAGGCATGGTTTGTAGTACCTCTTTGGCTTCATCACAACCTTAACTTTAGAACTACTCCGTAGAAAAATACTTTGTGGTTGTAAAAGCAAATAAATAACTACTGATTTTAGTACAACTTGCATTTATTATTCTAAGGAGCAAAGATCTAACCTAGTAAACCAGAAATATTTTCAGAAAATATATTGAAAACTATAATGATAAAAAATCAGACTATTACTAAAAGTGACTGGAAGGTCACTTTTAAAATCTTATGAGATTAAAAGAATCTTAAGTACATATTAGGTATTTAGAAATTATTTATTTTGATTACTTACACTCAAAATATTTTGTAATTAATTATTTATCGGAACATAGATTCTGAATATTTCAGAATTTTTCTCTTTTTAAATACTATTTCACTAGGAAGGTAGAAAATAATTTTATAATGCAGCTTGCTGTTGCATTCAGTGAAATTTCTTTGTCCAGTCACAAATTCATACTATTTAAAATCTTTATGCTTTTTATCTTATATGTTCAGAATGACTGTGTAATTCCAGCCTTACATAGCATTGTTTTCCTCATATTTTGGCTAGAGTCAGTAAAAGCTATAATACTCAACATTTTCTCTTATATAGATACTACATAATGTACCTCAGGGAGGAGAGAGGGTGAGAAGAGAGAGAGAAAGAAAGAGTTAAATAGTCACTGTATCCTTCTCCTTTATTTCTAATATTATTTAATGGAGGTGTCTCAAAAGTTACACTAGCACTCAAAGAGAAAGGACATGTCCATCCATCCTGTAACCTGCAATTCTGTAAATCTTGTCATGAAGACATATATGTAGTATCAAATATATAAGACACATATATAGTATCAAATTTTGGAAGTGTATTGGTAAAAGATACTTTCCAGAATTTTTAGAAATAATTTGATATGTTTACATTGTACACCCACTTATTTTTTAATCTGATATATTAGTAAGTGATGGCATTCAACATAACACCAAAACCTTGTAAATTAACACCTAATTGATCAATAAGTATGCCTGACCAAACAGATACAAGAAAATAATATGATATCATATATATGATTATGATATCTATGGTTCTGAATACAGTAACTAATCTTTCCACAGGGAAAGTATAGTCCGTATCTACTGATTACTGGTGTTTGGGTTACTTTTTAAGGTCAAATTGACATTTCACAGATATACTCTCTTGCAATATTATGGTAGTAGTTTCTAATTTATTTACAGGTTGAAATAGGCATTCTCAAATGGAGTTTAAATCCAGTCTTTTATTTATTTTGTCCTCTGTGTGTTCTAGTTTCCACACCTTTATGTCATAGCCAATTATTTAAAAATGAAAGTTCACTATGTCATTTTGCCTGAGTCCATTAACTTGGGTGCAATCCTGCCTATTTTATCTGCAGAAACGTAGATCCTCCTTAGGGCTTCAACCAGATGGGCTGCTGCTAGTACATTGAACTGCCAGCCAAGAGAGCAGATTTCTGACAGGCATTAGTATGGTTTAGAAAAGGATTCTTCCAATACAGAAAATAAACAAGTATTTTTAGCAGTGCTGTTTTCACCACTCTGCTTTCAAACCCAGGGTTCCATTCTTTATTGTGTTTGGTTGCTTCAGAAATAAAATGCCATGAGCAAGAATTTTATATTTTAAGTGCTCTCTGTTTAAAATATAGGTACTTCTCTGTCTCTTTCCAAACTTTTTTTCTTTTCTTTTCCTTTAAGAAAAAATCTGCAAGATGTGAAAAGTTTTCTTTGCTGTTGCAGTCATGTTGATTTTGCATCATATTCTGCTCATCACCCTCTTTTATGCCTCGCGATTTCTCATTTGTGAGGCTAGATAGTCTAATTTTGAATGTATGACAGAAATTATTATTATAGTATGATCTTTTTTTATTTTTTTTTTTAATTTCCTCCAGAAATAAACATTATGAAATGTTTCAGACATAAGTTTCCGTAAGGACAAATAAACCTTTACTTAAACTCTCTGAGAATCCTGACAGTTCTGGTGAAGTGTAGTGCTTATGCTTTTTATTCTTTTATACAGTCATGTTTAAGAAGATCTTGCCCTGTTCTTAAGTAGCTTAAATGATGATAGTCATATTATAGAAGAGATATGGAGAATAGTATTATTATTTATTTATTTATTTTTAGCACATAGTCACTTCTTTCCTCTTCTGAATACAATCATGGGAAAATATACATATTTCAAGGTTTGGTAGTGTAACACTCAGATCAGCAATGTTGTTGTTTCTCTAAGTACTCCACTCTTTTTGTGCTTAGATAGCTGAACAGAGGCAAAAAACATCTCAAAGTGACATAACATAGTACATTCTCTTCAATGCATGGTCTTGGTGGTAAAATGTACTTACTGCTGTTGGTTGCCCAGATATTCTGGTTTTGTTTATGTAAAAAGTGCCACTGTATGCTAGTGTTCTAAAAAATAAAAATAATTAAACAGTTAAACTACTATCAGATTTGATATGCTTCATGTTAAGTCACAGAATTCCTAATGTAGCTGGTTACAAACAAAGTTTGCTAAGAATGAGGTGAATTACAAGATCCTTGAAGCTCTGTCATCATGAGTCCAAAGAGATCCATAGAGGAGGCCAGGACAATGCTAACATAACTTTATAGACAGGCAGCACTGATGACACAAAATGTCTAATAAATGAAAACACACTGAAAATAGACATGTTTTGTAGAGTGGAGATAAATCACTGTAGCAATAGAGACTTTCATGAAGATTGTGAGAAGTATACTAAAGATTTGAGAGATAAGGTTATAGTCAAGATAATGCCAGGTCTGTACTAAAAATATAAATAAGTCTGAGTTAAGACAGCAAATAAAAATGATTACATATTTAATTGTACTTAAAAGAAGCAAACCAATTAAAAAAAAAAATAAACAAAATAAAAAAGTGGTTTGACTAAAGAGGCAAATCTTGTACTCTATTTGATCAGATCACCTCCCCAGTGATGTACGGGGTTCACTGAACTTTATAATGAATTTATTTATCTGTGTATTTATTAATACATATACTTAATTGTGAAGATTGTCACAAGTAGCTAACATGAAAATTAGAGCTAAAAGACTGAAAAAGATGTATCAATTAAGAACTGGATCAAGGGTTCAGTTTCTGATACAGGTGAAGTCACGGTTGTCACGGAGTCACTGTTATTGGCAAACTTTTCTGAAACAGGAGATGGTGCCTATGAATACATTGTGTCTGTTGTTTTCCTCGTGAAATTTGAAAGAGTCTAAGAAATGAAGTAGGGAATGAAAGCAAGAAAAGGAGAGGTGAGCTGGGCTGTAACAAGTGACCTGAAGAAAGAGTTGACCATAGGAAGAGAGTAAGCACATAGGAAATGAACAGATGAAAGTTAACTAAATAAAGAGAGAAATTTCTGCAGGAGCAGAAAACTCCAAGGAGTTTACAATGTCTGTCAGACAGCTATTTTCTTTATGGCATTGCTTTCATTTTTTATCTGAATATTTCCATATTAAATAGTAAATATTTAAGTAATAATAACAGTTCATAAAGATCTAAAATTTAAAAATGAGATGATCCACAGGTAGATGGAGAAAAAGATAAAAAATGGGAAATTACCACTGCAAATAGTAGAAAGTAAAAAAGCATAAAATGAAAAATATATACATATATCTTAAAATCACAAGAACTATGAAACTTTTCTGCAACAGGTTAAAAAAATAGTGAAGAAAATATATCAGATTGCTGCTAAAACTGTTCTGGATGTTTTAATCCCAGTGTGTCCAAATGGATATACAACAAAGATCTCTTAATTATAGTAGGAACGAGATATATATCTCAGATCCTTTTAACACCTCTCTAGTTCGTTAGTTATTTAGAATTGGAGTCACTATAGTTTCCAAATACACTTTGATAACCTTAGTTGATATGTCTTAGCAAGCACATTACCACTGGAAACTGAGGAGTGGAGATAGTTGAAATTAATGTTGCAATCTGAACCTTATTTTTAGACAGATAGTTTAAGATTAGGGGAAAACAATTATTTCAGATCATATATTTTAGCTGTTGAACTAGTACGGTTATTTCAGAGTACAATGTCCTTGGTTCCAGATCAATCAAGAGAGGTTCTTTTCCTTACTTGAAGAAGTTCCTAATGAAAGCTTCAGGTACATCATCTCTTGAATGCAATCTGCTTCTATCCCTCATTTCTTGTTGCTGATAATGGAGACAAAATCAAAACAGAAGAAAAAAAAAAAAACACTTCCATCTCTTCCCAGGGCTGAGAGAGACAGTTCTGCACAGACTGAAACCTGATCCTGGCTGAAACCACTCATGTGTTCACAGAGCACAGAGCACAGTTAGGCAGGGTGCTAACCAACACTTTTGTCTCTGAAGCACAAATTCTTTTCAAATTAATCAGATAAATGTGCTACACTTTGAAATAGCTAGAGATACCACCAAACCAATTCCATGTCCAACATTTTCTGAGTGAGAAAGCTCCCAGTGATGCCCCAAGGAACAGTAATGTGCTCAGAGAGCAGCTGAGGCACACAGGTTGTATACAGCAGATGGTAAGAAGCATGTGTTTAGGCAGAGCTGCCTGACATTTACTCTTAAAGTGTTGCTTTTTCTTAATATCTTTTCTTGTTGCTTTTTGATATGATGTCAAACCTCATTCAAGAGTTGGGGAGAATCCACCCTAGACAGGAGGGCTGGGAAAGAGTTTTTGGCAGTAGCCACTTGTTCCTTTTCCAGGTGGGAATTAGCACTCCAGAGGTCTTTCCCTGAAAAGCAGTTTGAAAGTTGTTATTTCTTATTTTTCACTTATGAAAAATCAGTAGAAACTAAGAAAGCTGTTGGAAAAGTTACGGGAAAAATAGCCTGCCAAATTCTGTGCACATAATTACTTCGTTATTTGCTGATTAGAAACACTCCTAAGTGAGCTGATATGAGCTGGTGGTGAGCTGGCCCAGGCCCCTATGTAAGACTTCCAACTTCATAGAAAAAGAAAGCTATTACTTACTGAAATCATCACTGCATTTATGAGATTTATCAGGGGATAAGTGCAATGTACAGTCAACATCTCCACCATCTTTTTGCTGCTTGCAAGCATCAGGTACCTCTGCAGAGGCAGGTATAATTGAGTTATTTAGCAAATACATCATACCTTCATTTAGAGCAGATATGCTAATGTGAACATAATCTTTCCTGCTTTATTTTGATACACAATCTGCTTTGGACACATATTCAAGGAGGTTTTAGCTTTGCTTTGTTAGGAAGATTTACATTTAAGGATGGAAACTGTGACAAAGATTAGGAAAATTTCAGAACAACTTTAGTGAGCAGAGCATGGCCATATCAATGCTTGACCTTCCAAAAAGTCATCTTGCAGTGCATTTCCATTGTTGCATGAGGGTTTCTTGCCAATATTTCAAACACACTAAATAAATAAATAAATAAATCTGTCCAAAACAGCTCCTCAGTGTGGAGATATATCAAGATCCATTAAATAGTAAGCCAGCTGTACTGTTTATAGGTGTATTAGATTATATATTTTTTTTGTTATGAGTAACATTTTATATGGTAGATGGGAGAACATGGTCTTTCATCAAAAAAAAAAAAAAATCATCAAAATTCCTAATAGTTGTCATCATGAGAAACTTTTAAGCAACTTGTAGAGTTTTTTTTTTCTTCAAGGTTTGGGTAAATCTTCCTAGTTACAAAGTTTCCTGTGCCCTCTCTAGAGAATTGAAAATAGCAGAAATTAAATTTAAATCTAGTGGGGAGAAATCAAAACAATCAAACAAACAAACAAAACAGAAAACACCTCTCTGAAGTTTAAATACCTTACAAGCAAGCACATAGTCAATGAACACTGATCAACATGCTGCAAGCAGAGACATAAGCTCTGCCTCTGTGCCATTCAGGAATTCAGAGAACAATCCAACCTCTTCTCTCCCAGTCTCTCCTCAATCCTTGATCTATGCCAGAGCCTGGAGTAGCCCAAGAGGGACAGAGATGCTGAAGGTGCAAGACTGTGCAGGAACTGACACACCTCCAAGCCGATCTCCGCAGTGTTCACAGGTTTACCTTTTCCAAGCCAGGAAGAAAAGGCACCTCACTAAGGTCTTTGCAAGTTTTTCTTCAGAATAAAGTTTTCTTTTTCAGACAAAACTCTCAGTCAAAATGTTCTGTAGGAACCCAGAAATTCTGTGTATCTTCTTTCTCCAGTGCAAAACTTCCTTCCCAACTAAGTTAATTCAAGATTAAACGAAGCAGCTGAGACTGTCTCAGATGAATTTGATAAGCAATGAGAACTAGACAAAACAATAAACACCTTATTACAATCTAATATTGCTTTTCTTCCCTTTTTTTCTTCCTTTTTTCTTTCCCTTTCCCAGAAGCAAATAATCGTCACCAGAGCCTGGTCTGAAAACAAACAAGCAAAAAAAAAACTTTAACCTTCCCTATCAAAGTAGAAAGATAGTAGAGAAATTAGTTTTTTCACTACTAAAAAGATGATACTGTGGATTAACTTTTTGTTGGACCACAATGTAAGTAATAGGCACTACAGTTTAAGTGCTGAGGACTGTGTCAATTGGAGATTATTTTTTTTCTGTACAAGCCCTCTTAGCTGAGGTCAGTCCATTATTCCTGTTTGTTGGTTTATTTTTTCCTGTCTCATCTATAGAGGTTGTGTTTTTTGTTGTTGTTGTTTGGTTGGGTTTTGTTTGTTTTTGTTTTTGTTTTTCCTTTTGGTTTTTTTTTTTTTTTTTTTTTTGGTGTTGGGTTTTTTTTGGTTGTTTTTTTTTTTTTTGTTTTGCTTTTTTCACTGATTAATGGAGTTGTAGCAAGAATGTTCTGTTCTTTGATAGTGTGCAAACTTGATTTAGTAAGCTGTGTTGGGTCTGTCAGAGCTGGAGTCACCTCTTCCCAGCAGCAGCCCACACAGTGCTGT
This sequence comes from Aythya fuligula, assembly GCF_009819795.1. Taxonomy (NCBI): domain Eukaryota; kingdom Metazoa; phylum Chordata; class Aves; order Anseriformes; family Anatidae; genus Aythya; species Aythya fuligula. The sequence continues at coordinate 131,359,435 of NC_045560.1, forward strand.
GTTCTGCACTCGTAGCTGGAACAGCACTGATATCACTCAAGTGTTGTGTCTATTGCTGCATAGTGCTGCATCAGGACTCCTTCCAAGCCCCCAAGAGCCAGCAGGCTGGGGGTGGGCAAGTGATGGGGAGGGGACATTGCCAGGGCAGCTGACCTAAACTAACCAAAAGGATATTCCATAACACCTGATGTCACACTCAACGATAAAAGGGGGGCTCTCATGGGGGAGGGGGCTGTTCCTCCTGAACAACCACTACGCGTTTTGAGACCCTGCTTCCCAGGACGTGGTTGAACATTGCTTGTTGATGGGAAGTAGAGAATATTTTTTTTTCCCTCTCTCTGTGCTTCTGCACAGACTTATTGTTTATTTTGTTTATTTTTTTTCTCCCCATTCCCTTTCCCTTTAATTAAACCTTTCTCATCTCAAACCTCAAGTTCTCTGTGTTGTATTGTCTCCCCCCTTCCTCTTTGAGGAGAGGGGGAGTGAGAGAGTGGTTGTGGTGGAGCTCAGCTGCCCACCTGAGTAAAACCACCACATAAGCATTTCCTATTTTTCCTTGGTCTAAACAAAACTGAGAGTCTCTGAATTCCTAAAGACTAAATTAGTAGGACAAACAGGAGAATGTTTTCTTTGTCATTTACCTCCAAGCTTTTCCTTTCCTTTCCTTTCCTTTCCTTTCCTTTCCTTTCCTTTCCTTTCCTTTCCTTTCCTTTCCTTTCCTTTCCTTTCCTTTCCTTTCCTTTCCTTTCCTTTCCTTTCCTTTCCTTTCCTTTCCTTTCCTTTCCTTTCCTTTCCTTTCCTTTCCTTTCCTTTCCTTTCCTTTCCTTTCCTTTCCTTTCCTTTCCTTTCCTTCTCTCCTCTCCTCTCCTCTCCTCTCCTCTCCTCTCCTCTCCTCTCCTCTCCTCTCCTCTCCTCTCCTCTCCTCTCCTTTCTTTTTTTTTTTTTTTTTTTTTAATCTCAGGTTGTTTAACCTTGCTTAAATCATGACAGCAAATGAGGTTAATTTAAATGAACTGCATACTCCTATAAATTAGTAAATAAGACAGTCAATTAACCAAATTAGATCTTATTGGAAATTGGCTGCTGCCATCTGGAAATGTGTTATTAGACTTTATAGTTGGCATGACCTTTAGAGCTGGATCTAGCAGGATTTTTTATTTCTCCAAGAATTGCTTGACTTGGAAGAAGTATTTGCAAAGCCTTTTTAATATTTCTGTACATACTGAATAACTAGATTGGGATATATTGTATTCCTGTAGATGAAGAGGCAGTTGAATAGGTATGGAATTTCTTATTGAAAAATATGAATTACATGTCTATGTATTGGCATTTGTTACTATGATTTTCTTTTTTCTTTATTATCTAGTCTTCTAATACCCTGTGGAATCAATCATAGTGAGACTGGCCTTTATTTGTCAAACTTTAAGCCACTTATCTCCTTTTTAAACTGTCAGCTTTGTTTCCCATTTAGAATTTCTAGTGAAAATAAGGGAATGCTTACATTGAATAGTGAAGTTTTGAGGTATTGTTTCAGTGGTATCCAGGCTTATCCTCTCTGTGGACAGCTCAGATGAGTGCTACCTGGACAGAAAGTTGCATGTATGTGCATACTTTCTGTTGCCCTAGGAAACATACATGGCAATGCTGTTCTGGGGATAGTTTGTTCAGTGCTGTATTGGGAGTGGCTGTATTGCATAGCCAAGTATCTATGTTATTGAATGTATTTGCCAATACCTTCAGTATGTGAAAGCTGTTGTAGCCTGCTGACCTCATTCAGGATGCTTAACCTGCAGCCTCTATATGTTTGGAGACAATTTATATTGTCTCATCCTTCTTCTGGCCCTGTTTCCTCAAGGATTTTGTCAGCAAGTGGTGGACTGCCAAGGTAGGGTCCCTTTCAACCTCAAGCATTCTGTAATTGTGACTGGATAATTCATGCTTGTGGCCTCCAAGGCTTCTTATTAATGTTTCTTATAATGTCTTCTCTTTCATAACACAGGGACATGGTCTCCAAAATGATCAGGTAACAGACCCTTGCAAAGAAAGAAAGAGTAGAAAAAAGTTTTTTTCAACAAACTCCTGGGTTGTTGACCTAAGCCCCTGGGGTAAAATGGTTTGCTTCAAGTGATAAACTGCTTTTTCCTCTGTCAAGAAATGTGTTACATGATGCATGACTAATATGCAGTAAAGCTGTCACTGTACTACACCCATATGCACAAACAGACCAGCTGTGGTTCCCAGATGCCACAGAACTGGTCATATGGTTGGGAAGTTCCCCTAACTGTGGGAAGAACTGATTTCTCAAAGTAGAGAGAGCATTTCAGTTAAAGAAGCAGAAAAATATATAGATTTCCAGATATCAGACAGAATCTGTTTGGGAAGAGGAGGGATTAAGACAAAAAGAGCACTGGTGTGACATGATCAACAAAAGCTTCATAAGCATACATATATTTTATACATAGGTGCCATTAAAACTCAGAACAGATACACCTTACCTAAGCATCTACTCCAATGTGTTCAATGAATATGTTTTCTTTTTAATGTCTCTCCAGTGGTATCTTATGAATAGGTGTTGCTCTAAAATGGACTTTAAATTTTGTGCTGTGTTGATTTCCATAAAATAATTACTACAGATTCATTGCTTAGCATGGGATCTGCAACTTTTCATATTTAGAAAAGCTATATGAACAAATAATGGAGTTCAATAATTATTTTGAATGCTTCAAATTATGGGAGAAGTAAAAGACCTTACTGATCAAAATCTGGACTGAGGCCTGAAGTGTTGGAGACCCTAAAATGTCTTCTTTGACTGGTTCTTGACAACTTAGCAGCTGCTGACAAAAGGCAGAATTCATGATACAGTTCCTAGAAACTTATCTACTACCACTGTTGTGTCCTGGGAGATTTTTATGTGATACTTACCAAACTGAAGTGTTCCATTGTAGAAAAAATTTACGCTTTCTGGAGGGGCAGGAAGTGGTTGAATGAAAAGGGAGAAAATATCTAATATCTGTTGCAAGATTTTCATATGATCTTTTCTAAAAGGTAACGAGGGGTTGTTGGGACAGCTCAGATCCTTCAGTGTCTCTGTTTTTCTTCAGTTTCACAGAGCTGTGGATATATTGCAAAAGAGACTGAGGTCTGGAGGCACCTACTGTACTGAAGTGTCTTGTACTTCTTGAAGAAGACAGACAGACTTCTGCAACTACTTTACAGGCCAAGTTTATCTTAGTCCTATTTAATTTAGAAGCTGAGTATCTAGGGAGCCATGAAGAATGAAATAACAGAAACAAAGTTGGATGTGGTAGTGAAAATGTTTGTTTACAGTGAGGTAGGGATCCACTTCATTGCAAGCATTAGGTGACAGGAAAGCATAAATACTATGTAGCTGTTACACTCATTCAGGTAGACCCTTAAGACTCCTGGATTTTATTTTATTTTTTTCCTGGGGCCGTGGGAATGAGGAAAGGAAATGATCAAAAACTAATTTGCTTGCTTTCATTAGGAGGCAGTGAGGTTAATATGCATTGTGCTGTTCCAAAACTTATGATATTACTTTGTAAATGACTTTTCCACAACATATTTTTTGTCTATTATTTTTAAAATATAGTTTATTTCTAGATGTATTCACAACAGAACTTTCATTTTACTACCTTTCTTCAGAGTGACTACAAGGTAAAAATTTCTATTCGTAATAGTTGTAGAGAGAGATTTTTTTTAAATTCTGTTATATCACTGAAAATAATGATTGGAAATGTCAATAATTTAATACCATTTTCTTGCAAGTGTCTCCTGTATAAACATATAAATTAGGTATTAATCTTGTACTCTTTAACAATCTATACTGGACAAAATTTATAGAAAGACATTTAAATACATAAATCACACTTTAATAAAATAGTGTTAATGTACTTTTCTTGTGATTTTACTGAAATATAGTGCTTATCAGGAATGTACATCAAGAAATTATAAATTTTTAATGCCACTATCTCTGCCCAGAAATTCTCATTTCTCTTGGTCTCAAACTGTAGCATTTGTTTGCTTATAACTGTGACAGTATTTCTGCCTGCTTCAGAATTTTGCCTAATTAGCTGATTTGATAGATCTGTGGAACTGAATATATTTGTATATCTGCCTGGGAGCATGGTAAAGTAGTAAATAGATAAGCTGTCTCTTCAGCTCCTCTGGTGCTTTGCATCCATTGGTGATGCTGTATCAGAGCTCTGGAATATTAAATCACCTGACAGTCATTATATCATTAAGACTGAAGATACTACTAGGATGTATTAACTATTAGCCCTGAATACAAGTCATATTAGCTTTCTTTGTCCTTGTCTTTGTTGCTAGATTTAACTAATATGAATTTAATGTATTTCTCTAAAAATATATGCAAAATAAAAGATTTCGTAGCAAGAGTTGAAGTTTTCTGATAAATAAAACCTTACCATGCACAGAGCACAAGTAGTTTGTTTACTCCTAATCTAAACTGCCACTTGCAATTGGAATTGGTCTTCTCAGTTATATCAGTGCTGTTCAGCATACTTAAAGTAATATCAGGTTATTCTTCAAGGGAAAAAATGCATGAATTGACATAGATTTTTAAACTGTTATATTATAAAATGCAAAACCTGTGATTATTTCTTTGTTCAAAACTATTCAGGGAGTGTTAGTGTAATGGGCAATTTTTTATTTTGTTGGCTTCCTCTCTTCTGTAAATATACAGCATCGTGTTGTAGTTCCTCTGTTGAAAACAGTTTAATGTGAGGACGACAATAAAAAATAACCTTTTCTTTTTTTTTCTTATTACCACTGGGGGAAACAAAGTCAATACATTGGAATAGAGATAGAAGGAGTCTTAACTTGAGACGTGAGTTTTTTAGCTTTTTTTTAAGGAAACCTTAATTTCTATAGATGGTAGATTTTGACCCTTCTTTTTCTATAGAGTTGGCCTTTCTTTGGCCAAGAAAGAACATATAAACAATTTTGTATCCTAAGTTAGCTATCTTCTGTGGTATGATAGGGAAAATGCATAGGAGACTCTTCCAAATTCTCTTCCCAATAGTCAGTTAAGTAATTACTCAGTGACTCTTCCTGCTCTCTAAATTTAATCTTCCTTTTGCTATGACTTCTGAAAAATCAGAGGAGCAAAAGAGTGTCAGTGTTAGGGAAAGATTTAAAAATGAGGAATTGAGGACTTCCATGGAAGTAACTGGAAAGCAAGACAGTTTTACTAGTACTTTTACTCAGAGATCTATAGAAGACCAAGTGACAATGGGGAAAATAATGTGGGGAAATATTATTTACAAATTTATTATTTTTGTGTTCCTGTGGAACTTCTATTCTAGCAAATGCAGTTAATTTACTTAGCTTCCCTGTTTTTTGTGTTTTTGTTGTTGTTGTTTGTTTGTTTGTTTGGTTTTGCTTTGCTTTGCTTTGTTTTGTTCTTCGAACAGTGTATTTACTATGTAGAATTCTTTCTCAATATCTAAATGAAATAGAATAAAAGTTATTGATAATAGATAGAAAAAGTCTTAAATCCATTTCAGATGCTAAAAAAGTTGCATAATTTTTAAAAGCTATAAAATTATCACAATATTTTTCTAACTTTTGTAATAATATGAATTGCAAATGTCTGCTTTGAAATAATTTACTCTTAAAAAACTATGAGTGGCATTTTAAATTTAGGGTGAAAAAATCTGTTGTTTAGAAAGGAGTGTTCACTATATTCTGCTTTCTCAGAAACTTTGTATTCTATGCATGCATTATCTCAGTATAGTTTTGCTGAGGTTTTATCTGATTGAAGTTGCATAGAGTGGAACATATATGTTTAGATAAGTAACCCTTGTACCATATTTATATCTCAATGTGGTACAGAACAAATTTTGCTTTCTCCATATATCATAATTTGTTTGTCATAAACTTCATGAAACATCAAGGGAGACTATAGCAGCTGACAGAAACGGGTGCTGCACCACTGATTTAAATGGATTTGAGCCTGCCTACATCTATCATAGACTTGGTTGTCTTCCAAAATTTTTTTTTTTTCTGTTGGAAATGACAATTTCAGATTGTTCCACTTGTAATATTGCTAGAATTAATGATGGTATTATACAGTGAAATGTAACTGGCCAGATTCTGCCAATTAGATTTCTTATTAAGCAAACATGTTCTATGTTTTTGCTTGTATTGCAAAATTGTATTGCAAAAAAAAAAACACAAACATTTCCAAAATGAATTGGGGGGGGGGGGGGGGGGGGGGGGGGGGGGGGGGGGGGGGGGGGGGGGGGGGGGGGGGGGGGGGGGGGGGGGGGGGGGGGGAGGGGGGAAGGAGGAAGAGGAGAGGAGGACAATGACACCTTTCTTTAGTAGTCTTACTCAACCTTCATTACCATGTTGATATGCATACAGACTACTGCTGCAAACAGCACTTGGCTAGCCAGTCATTCTGACAATGTTGCTCTCCCTTTGTTGCATCAGATGTTAAATTGCCTCTGCTTTTGAGGCCAGTCATACAGTCACAATATCGCTTCTCCCAGCTTGTTTCCAGTTGGTGACAAGCACTTCATTCCTGCTCCCAGGCGGCTCCTAATGTCAGCATCTTCCCCACTTCCTGCTATATTTAAGCAACCTCCCTATCTCTTACACTATTCCTCATGCTTGAGAAGAGATTTTTGTAAATGTCTGTTGGGTTACTTCATTATCCCCTTCAAATCCCTCCGTAATTCCCCTTTGCTCTGATGCCTGCAGGGACCTTACCAACAGTTAGCCTAGTGATGTGTTATGACTACTGCCAATATGGTCTCATGGTTTCCGTGTGCTCCCCTGTCTATATCCATCTGTTCTCCCTCCTCTTGTGCTCAGAATATGCTTATGCTCTTGTCACTGTAGATAGACAGGAGAACTGAAGTTTAAATTGGCTACTGAGAACACAGACAGCCAGGAGCTCAGCATACAGTCTGACCTGGCCTGGTCCTGAGATGTGGCCCACCTCTAGCCCTGCTCCTCAGGAGCAAGTGACCTTTGTCCCCCGTCCTTCCTCGAGGAATGTGCAGGTATTGTGTGCCACAGTCAGGATCCCTGTAATGAGTGTTGCCCTTCTCCAGGTAACTCTCATCCAGCTTTAAAAACCTAACTTGCCTGAGGCAATCATTTGAAATTTAGTAAGTGGCAGGGAAAACACAAGAGGATATACTTTCCTTATGTTGTAAAATTGGTACTGAATTTCAGATAAATCACATACTAGCAAAGTGAAAAGAATATGCAACTTTAATATAATCGAATGGAAATCTAAAGTTTTCAAGTCTCAACTAGCAATATAGACTAAATACTGCAAAGAAAAAATGTCAGGTATTTATTGGTGTTAACAAGTCATAGCTCAGTAAAGGAGGGAAGATAATATCACAAGTTCTTGATATTTTTAAAAGTTATGCATGAATGCAAAGAAAAAGTAATAAACATATGATATAAAGACCAAGCAGTAGATCACCAAAGATGCTTTAATACCTACTGTACTGGGCAGCCGTCTTGGTTGTGATCTGGGCATGATCAAGCCACCTTTGAGAGCCTCTGCTGCAATCTTGCTTATCATCTAGAGTTTTAAGGCAATAAAGTAATCTTGTACATTCTTGGAATCTAAGCATTTAGATTCCAAGAATCTGTATCTGTATCTGTGCTTAAGAGTTATATGCATTTCTTTAACATCGGTACAACGTGGATTTATTTTGAAAACTTGAGGATACCATAAAGCCACAGGGCTTACATGAGTCTCCCTAATCACATAAAGTCTCTATCCAAAGTTCTCTGCTTAGAAAATTTCAGTTTAGAAGGGTTGGGTTCAAAGCTTTCTACAGCTTTAGCTGGATTACATTTTGTTCAAAAAGATATTTATGTTTATGTTTATTTTACTGATCTTCTAGAAAATAAAGTTTCTTATTTGAAAAATGCATTTGATCTTCAGGGTCATTTCACCTAGTATCATTCAATTTGTTTTATCCCTAGAAATGTAGGGGATGAGAAAATAAATAAATAAATAAATAACTTTTCGTTTTTTCAGTCAGATAGCTTTGGAGTTTTCCGAAGAAAGGAAATTACTATCCATGCCTAGTTTAAAACAAAACAAACAAAACATAAACATCGCTTTAATATTTAGGTACAATCAAATATCCTTGGCCCTCTCTTGGGGGGATGTTGGGGAGAGAATACTTTTTCCTCTTGGATTATTCTGCAGTTTTGTGATGCTTGTATGATTATCTCTGTCAGGAGACTAAAGAAATTGCAATTAAGTATTGCTCCAAATGAGAGCTAGATAAGACAATAGAGAAATTACTCTAAAAGATCATGAAAGATCTAGACAATGAAAGTGTTAAATAAATTCAATATGCAACACTTATTCTTAAAAAGAATTATAAGAGGAATCTATGTTAAGTTCATTAGATAATTCTGAAGTCTGTGTGTAACTGATACTGGTGTTGTTACCAATTAGTAGCTCCTGACATATGGTGGTAATATCATTAGAGATAATGATAGGTAAGACTCTTAAACAATACTTGTCAAACTGCAATGCTAATTTCTGACTCAAGTCGACCAAGAAATTGTTCCTAACAAAATCAAGTGTTCTGCCTAGCAGATTAAAAAAAAAAAAAAAAAAAAGAAAGTGAAATGTAGAGATGGGCCTTTGCTATAATCTGACAGCAGTATTGTCATTACCAATGTATAGGCTTCCACATTTATGTATTTAAATGGAGTTTTAGAAAAGTGACTAGAGTTGGTACTACAAGACTTCAATATTTTCAGATGAAAACAGGTTCTGATTTTTTTTTTTTTTTGATATGGGTATTTAAGCATTACTGCAGAGCTTTTGGGGACAAATAATACAATATAGTGAGAGCTTGTTAGGAAGACTCTGTGACTTGCAGCACTGTGCATCTCCTTGAATCATTATCTTTGCCTATATTAAATGCACTACCCCTGTTTTATAGAGGTTACCAAATTTCATTATGGTCAAAGCAGCTATTATAATTGTCTTAATTTAAAAGGCGTGAACCTAATCTGGAACAGCAAATGAGAGTTCCTGATTTTAAAACAAAATAAATAAATAAAAATCTAAGGAAAGTTAGAGTTAACAATTATTGGTTTGGTTTTTTTTAAGCTTAGTTTGGAGAAAGTGTGTGATTAGGAATAACTAAAAAAAAAAACACAGAGCTGGTTTACAGAAGTACTCTGTGTAGAACTGGAAAAAGATGCATGAAGAATCCCTCTAAAATGTGGGAAAAATATGCTTTGATATTGCTTGTCAAAATACATGTTTATTCTTAGGAGCTTTTTATTTTTCCTGCAGCCAAAACTGTTTGTGTGTTGTAAAATAAAATAAATAAATAAATAAAATAAATCCTACAGCTTTTCTTATTGGATAGTTACTGCACAGCATGATTATCATTGATTAAAAAATATTAATTATAACAACCATTTAATCTATTTATTGCAACTTTAAGAAGTCTTGATGTCAACTGGCAGGTTACAAATTTGAACTGACATTTTCTTTAACACTTTCAGCATGACTGTGAATAAGATGAAGGTTCTGCTCCCATTAGGTAATTCCACAGAAGCACCTGTGTCACTCATTGGGGAGGAACTGAATTCTGCACTGTCATTGATAAAAATTAAATTTGTTTTAATAAAACCTTATCTTAAATATTAACAGGTAAGGGCTTTTATGTTTCTATCATGTTATGTTGTTATATAAAGGAAATCTTCTCTCCCTCCTCCTATTCTTATGATCACTTTCCTAAATCATACACAATCAATAAATTATAATAAAGTTCTTAAGCAGAACTTCAAACAGAAGGATTAGGGAGATTCATTTCCATCCTAACAATTTATCCATAAGTAACTGGAGGTCTAGCTTCTTGTCACTCTGATTCATAAATTGCTTAAGAACCAAAAACTTAGCATTAATACAAGCTGAACCTCGTGGTAAATGAAGTTTGGCAACTGGAATATTATGTCACGTCCTATTTTATCTTAAAATGTGTTTTTTCTTCAAATTCAGGAAAGATAGATATCTCAATTTCTTCTTCCCACTCATCTGGCTTATTGTAACTTTAGATGTCTTCAGTCAGAAACCTATAATTTTCACATTAAGCTTTGAGGTGGACATGTAAGAGAGGCACTACCCATGAGTGATATGACACTACTGCAATGGGTGTGAAGCAGGCTTTTTCAATGGGCCCCTTCCCTTGTTGATCCTGCTTCAGGGAAAAAAATGGCAGCACTAAATCTCTTTAATCTCCTGCTGTATTTATGGTAGGTCTGCATGAATGGCACAAGTGGATGAGCAACGGTCGCCCTGCTCTGTGAATTGGCCAAATGGGAGGCACTGCCAACCCTGTAAGCTTAAGTACATAGCTGTACCCTCCTGCATCATCATAATTGATATAGGGCATTAAGATTGGAGTTGTCTTTAGATATCAGGTCCTTTATTTCTGACCACCCTCAAAAGTGGGACACAGGGCCTTTAAGTGTTCAAGGGTTACTTTTTTATGTCTTCACCATCTTCTGGGCTATGTTTTAGATAGTGAATTTAAATTACTGGTGTTAAGCACTAATTTAAATCTGCAAGTAAAAACAAAAAAATCATATGAAATAATTGATTTAAAAAAATAATTTTTAATAGTAATTTCTTATCATGGTCATTTTTTTTCTTAAGCAACTGGGTGGGGGGAAAAAAACACATATTTTAAAACCGTTTATTATACAGCACTAAGACTGAATACACTACTACTTTCAACTAACCAGGAAATTATAATTAATTTTAATAGGAATAAGCACTTTCACCTGAAGAAATTATTCCTTCATTACAGGCCATCTAAAATTAAGCTAAATATATATAAAGTAAAGCACATACTGCTTGTGCATATGCACACATCTTCCCTGACTACTACAAGTTTCACATCACAAACATAGGACTGTATTTGCATCCTCAGGTAGAAACTGCCCAGACATGCAGCAGAGTATCTAGCATCATCATATGATGATGCCAGAACTTGCTATACGGGGATAGCTTGAAGGATAAGGTATACAAATATATATGTGTGTATATATACATGTGTGCACAAATATATTTTTAATGAGTAAAATATCAGCACTAACTGCACTGGAAATACAAACTTAAGTGTTGCTGATTTTTGTTTTTGTTTTTTGTTTTCCCAGAACATCAGTCTCCCTTCTATATCAGTGGTATAGATGCATATTATATACATGTATATATATGTTTATATGTTATATTGCCATTTCAATTTTTTCATTTAATAATATTTTTCCTCTGTATAACTAAGGCAGAAATAGTTGACTTTTAGCATTTTGGGTAGTCTCCAAAGGACTTTTAAACATTATATAACTTCAGCATCACACACAAAAGAAAAGTATTTATTTAAATCAGTCAGATG